>NC_092709.1:87632893-88341781 GCF_047496885.1 Scyliorhinus torazame
GGTAGTCCATAAGGACCAAACTGGGTTTGTGAAGGGGAGACAGCTGAATACGAATATACGGAGGCTGCTAGGGGTAATGATGATGCCCCCACCAGAGGGGGAAGCGGAGATAGTGGTGGCGATGGATGCCGAGAAAGCATTTGATAGAGTGGAGTGGGATTATTTGTGGGAGGTGTTGAGGAGATTTGGCTTTGGAGATGGGTATATTAGATGGGTACAGCTGTTGTATAGGGCCCCGATGGCGAGTGTGGTCACGAATGGACGGGGGTCTGCGTATTTTCGGCTCCATAGAGGGACGAGGCAGGGATGTCCTCTGTCCCCATTATTGTTTGCACTGGCAATTGAGCCCCTGGCAATAGCATTGAGGGGTTCCAGGAAGTGGAGGGGAGTACTCAGGGGAGGAGAGGAACACCGGGTATCTCTTTACGCGGACGATTTATTGGTGTATGTGGCGGACCCGGCGGAGGGGATGCCAGAGATAATGCGGATACTTGGGGAGTTTGGAGAATTTTCAGGATATAAGCTGAACATGGGGAAAAGTGAGCTGTTTGTGGTGCATCCAGGGGAGCAGAGCAGAGAAATAGAGGACTTACCGCTGAGCAAGGTAACAAGGGACTTTCGCTACTTGGGGATTCAGATAGCCAAGAATTGGGGTACATTGCATAGGTTAAACTTAACGCGGTTGGTGGAACAGATGGAGGAGGACTTCAAGAGATGGGACATGGTATCCCTGTCACTGGCAGGGAGGGTACAAGCGGTTAAAATGGTGGTCCTCCCGAGATTCCTCTTTGTGTTTCAGTGCCTCCCGGTGGTGATCACGAAGGCTTTTTTCAAAAGGATTGAAAAGAGTATCATGAGTTCTGTGTGGGCCGGGAAGACCCCGAGAGTGAGGAAGGGATTTTTGCAGCGTAGTAGGGATAGGGGGGGGGGCTGGCGCTACCGAGCCTGAGTGAGTACTACTGGGCCGCCAACATCGCAATGGTATGTAAGTGGATGGGAGAAGAGGAGGGAGCGGCGTGGAAGAGATTGGAGAAGGCGTCCTGTAGGGAGACTTGCCTACAAGTCATGGTGACGGCGCCGTTGCCGTTCTCACCGAAGAAATACACCACAAGCCCGGTGGTGGTGGCTACTCTGAAAATTTGGGGGCAATGGAGACGGCATAGGGGAAAGACGGGAGCCTCGGTGTGGTCCCCGATAAGAAATAATCATAGGTTTGCTCCGGGGAGAATGGATGGGGGATTTGGAACATGGCAAAGAGCAGGAGTAACACAATTGAGAGATCTGTTTGTAGATGGGACGTTTGCAAGTCTGGGAGCGCTGACCGAAAAATATGGGTTGCCCCAAGGGAATGCATTCCGGTATGTGCAACTGAGGGCTTTTACGAGGCAACAGGTGAGGGAATTCCCGCAGCTCCCGACGCAGGAGGTGCAGGACAGAGTGATCTCAAAGACATGGGTGGGGGACGGTAAGGTGTCAGACATATATAGGGAGATGAGGGACGAGGGGGAGATTATGGTAGACGAGCTGAAAGGGAAATGGGAAGAAGAGCTGGGGGAGGAGATTGAGGAGGGGCTGTGGGCTGATGCCCTAAGTAGGGTAAACTCATCGTCCTCGTGTGCCAGGCTAAGCCTGATACAATTTAAAGTGTTACACAGGGCGCATATGACTGGAACACGGCTGAGCAAATTTTTTGGAGTAGAGGATAGGTGTGCGAGATGCTCGAAAAGCCCAGCGAATCATACCCACATGTTCTGATCATGTCCGGCACTACAGGGGTTTTGGGTGGGGGTGACAAAGGTGCTTTCGAAGGTAGTGGGGGTCCAGGTCGAACCAAGCTGGGGGTTGGCTATATTTGGGTTTGCAGAAGAGCCGGGAGTGCAGGAGGCGAGAGAGGCTGATTTTTGGCCTTTGCGTCCCTAGTAGCCCGGCGCAGGATACTGTTGATGTGGAAGGAAGCCAAGCCCCCGGGTGTGGAGACCTGGATAAATGACATGGCAGGGTTTATAAAGCTGGAACGGATTAAGTTCGTCCTAAGGGGATCGGCTCAAGGGTTCACCAGGCGGTGGCAACCGTTCGTCGAATACCTCACAGAAAGATAGAGGGAATGGAAAAGAAGACAGCAGCAGCAGCCCGGGGGGTGGGGGGGGGGGGGGGGGGGGTGGTGAGGAACCAGAGGGATTCTCAGGGATGTTAATATATAAGTATTATATGTATAGGTTGTTGTTATAGATAATTGTATATTGGACTGTTAAAACATATTTTTGGAGAATATTTATCTGGGACAAGGCAGTTGCCACTTAGTTTTGTTTTTGTTTATATATTATTTATTTCTTATTTATAAAACTGGCCATTGTTATTTATATTGTTATATTACTGTGTAAAGGATACACAATGTACTGTGATGGTTGGCCAAAAATTTTCAATAAAATACTTTTTAAAAAAAGGACAGTATTACGGTGGCAGAAAGGACGTTTGATGAAGACTCGTCTACTGAGGTAGTATGGGCTGAGGTTAGAAACAGAAAAGGAGAGGTCACCCTGGTTGGAGTTTTCTATAGGCCTCCGAAAAGTTCCAGAGATGTAGAGGAAAGGATTGCAAAGATGATTCTAGATAGGAGAGAAAGCAACAGGGTAGTTGTTATGGGAGACTTTAACTTTCCAAATATTGACTGGAAACACGATAGTTCAAGTACTTTAGATGGGTCTGTTTTTGTCCAATGTGTGCAGGAGGGTTCCCTGACACAGTATGTAGATAGGCCAACGAGAGACGAAGCAATATTGGATTTGGTACTCGGTAATGAACCAGGACAGGTGTTAGATTTAGAGGTAGGTGAGTACTTTGGTGATAGTGACCACAATTCGATTACGTTTACTTTAGTGATGGAAAGGGATAGGTATATACCGCAGGGCAAGAGTTATATCTGGGGGAAAGGCAATTATGATGCGATGGGGCAAGACTTAGGATGCATCGGATGGAGAGGAAATCTGCAGGGGATGGGCACAATGGAAATGTGGAGCTTGTTCAAGGAACAGCTACTACGTGTCCTTGATAAGTATGTACCTGTCAGGCAGGGAGGAAGTGGTTGAGCAAGGGAACCATGGTTTACTAAAGCAGTCGAAACACTTGTCTAGAGGAAGAAGGAGGCTTATGTAAAGCTGAGACATGAAGGTTCAGTTAGGGCACCCGAGAGTTACAAGTTATCTAGGAAGGACCTAAAGAGAGACCTAAGAAGAACCAGGAGGGGACATGAGAAGTCTTTGGCAGGTAGGATCGAGGATAACCCTAAAGCTTTCTATAGATATCTCAGGAATAAACGAATGACTAGGGTAAGAGTAGGGCCAGTCAAGGACAGTAGTGGGAAGTTGTGCTTGGATGCCGAGGAGATAGGAGAGGTGCTAAATAAATATTTTTCGTCAGTATTCGCACAGGAAAAAGACAATTTTGTTGAGGAGAATACTGAGATTCAGGCTACTAGACTAGAAGGGTTTGAGGTTCATAAGGAGGAGGTGTTAGCAATTCTGGAAAGTGTGAAAATAGATAAGTCCCCTGGGCCAGATGGGATTTATCCTAGGATTCTCTGGGAAGCTAGGGAGGAGATTGCTGAACCTTTGGCTTTGATCTTTAAGTCATCTTTGTCTACAGGAATAGTGCCAGAAGACTGGAGGATAGCAAATGTTGTCCCCTTGTTCAAGAAGGGGAGGAGAGACAACCCCGGTAACTATAGACCAGTGAGCCTTACTTCTGTTGTGGGCAAAATATTGGAAATGTTTATAAGAGACAGGTAGTATAATCATCTGGAATGGAATAATTTGATTAGAGATAGTCAAACGGTTTTGTGAAGGGTAGGTCGTGCCTCACAAACCTTATTGAGTTCTTTGAGAAGGTGACCAACCAGGTGGATGAGGGTAAAGCAGTTGATGTGGTGTATATGGATTTCAGTAAAGCATTTGATAAGGTTCCCCACGGTAGGCTACTGCAGAAAATATGGAGGCATGGGATTCAGGATGTTTTAGCAGTTTGGATCAGAAATTGGCTAGCTGGAAGACAGAGGGTGGTGGTTGATGGGAAATGTTCCGACTGGAGTCCAGTTACTAGTGGTGTACCACAAGGATCTGTTTTGGGGCCACTGCTGTTTGTCATTTCATAAATGACCTGGAGGAGGGCGTAGAAGGATAGGTGAGTAAATTTGCAGATGACACTAAAGTCGGTGGAGTTGTGGACAGTGCGGACGGATGTTACAAGTTAGAGAGAGACATAGATAAGCTGCATCGCTGGGCTGAGAGGTGGCAAATGGAGTTTAATGCAGAAAAGTGTGAGATGATTCATTTTGGAAGGAATAACAGGAAGACAGAGTACTGGGCTAATGGTAAGATTCTTGGCAGTGTGGATGAGCAGAGAGATCTCGGTGTCCATGTACATAGATCCCTGAAAGTTGCCACCCAGGTTGAGAGGGTTGTTAAGAAGGCGTGCGGTGTGTTAGCTTTTATTGGATTTTTGAATTTGTCTATATATGTGTTTCTGGAACAGACCTCTTCATTCACCTGAGGAAGGAGCAGCGCTCCGAAAGCTAGTGACATCGAAACAAACCTGTTGGACTTTAACCTGGTGTTGTAAGACTTCGTACTGTGCTCACCCCAGTCCAACGCCGGCATCTCCACATCTTAGCTTTTATTGGTAGAGGGATTGAGTTTCGGAGCCATGAGGTCATGTTGCAGCTGTACAAAATTCTGGTGCAGCCGCATTTGGAGTATTGCGTGCAATTCTAGTCGCCGCATTATAGGAAGGATGTGGAAGCATTGGAAAGGGTGCAGAGGAGATTTACCAGAATGTTGCCTGGTATGGAGGGAAGATCTTATGAGGAAAGGCTGAGGGACTTGAGGCTGTTTTCGTTAGAGAGAAGGTTAAGAGGTGACTTAATTAAGGCATACAAGATGATCAGAGGATTGGATAGGGTGGACAGTGAGAGCCTTCTTCCTCGGATGGTGATGTCTAGCACGAGGGGACATAGCTTTAAATTGAGGGGAGATAGATATAAGACCGATGTCAGAGTTAGGTTCTTTACTCAGAGAGTAGTAAGGGCGTGGAATGCCCTGCCTGCAACAGTAGTGGACTCGCCAACACTAAGGGCATTCAAACGGTCATTGGATAGACATATGGACGATAAGGGAATAGTGTAGATGGGCTTTAGAGTGGTTTCACAGGTCGGCGCAACATTGAGGGCCGAAGGGCCTGTACTGCCCTGTAATGTTCTATGTTCTATGCCTTTTGGCACATTTTCCTAATTCAAAGTAGGACATTCACTGGCATTCCCACGTACATTGTTATTCAAGATGAGTTCAGAAAGTAAATACAATACTAAGGGCCGCACAGCTAAACCCAATCTTCTTCCCACAAGACACACTTGCCATTTAGGGCTACTGGACAGCAACAGAAGCATGAGCACTGACTGATGTTTGTTACCCCTCTCTAATACAAAGCACTCAAGCCAACTGTAACATCTCCTTGCCGATCCCAACGAAGATTAGCTAACCTAGTATTAAAAATTAAACATTCTAATCTCTATGGATCGGTACCAAATTGAGAATGAAGCTGTTGAATTAATGGGCTGAACAACATATTGCAGCCTAATAATATTTGTTTGAGTTTTTAAATCATACCTCACTATTTCTGTCTTATTGTAGATATATGTATGTATATTTAAAGAATAGAAATCTATATGTACAATGTTAGTCAGTATTACAAATGCGAGGTTTTTTAAAGCCAACAAGAATAAGGATGTTAAATTAAACTAAATTGGATTTTCCACCCAATTTACCACCAAATGAATTGTAAAATAACGAATTGGTATCATCAATAAATTTCTGAAATTATTGAGTTATGTAATAAATCACATTTAGGTATTCAAAAACTAACTTTGAAAAAAATTTTCAGAGTACAGTTCATTAACTGATCAACAATGAATAATATACAGTCAAATTGATATTTTGGAGTTCATTCAATTACCTTTGTGCAGCAGGAATCATAGAACCATAAAATTCTTACAGTGCAGAAGGAGGACGTTCAGCCCATTGAGTCCGCACTGACCCTCCAAAAGAGCACCCCACCTAGACCCATTCCCATGCCATATCCCCATAATTCCTCCTAACCCACACATCTTTGGAAACAAAGGGGCAATTTTAGTATGGCCAATCCACCTAATCCTGCACATCTTTGGACACTAACTCAGTGCATCAGGCGGGGTGGAGGGAAAATATTTCCACTAGATTGGTCTTGAGTCATGAAGGTGAATGGTCTCGGTCATGAGGCGGATGGTCTCGGTCATGAGGGCGGTTGGTCTTGGGCATGAGGGCAGATGGTCTTGGTTGAGAGGGTGGATGGTCTTGGTTGAGAGGGTGGATGGTCTTGGTTGTGAGGGTGGTCGGTCTTGGTCATGAGGGCCTTCCAAAATGCATTCACTAAGGTGCCACATTAAGAAGTTACTGCTCACAAAAATACAGTAGCATGGGTAGAGGATTGGCTAAGCAACAGGAAACAAAGTTAGGATAGAAGGATAATTTTCAGGTTCGAAAACTGTAACTAGTGGGATGGCACAGGAATCAGTGCCGCAGCCTTACCTATTTACAATTAATATTAATGACCTGGATTAATGGACAGGGTGCATTATAGCCAGATCTGCTGATATGACAAAAATAGGTGGGAAAGCAAGTCGTGAGGAGGACACAAAGAACTGGATTTTTGTCAAGGAGATTGGAAGTGGATTCAAGAAGTTTCCAAACCCCGTGATCCCATCGCCATTTTGGAGGAGACCACTCACCTTATATTTGTGTTGGGGAGATGGGTATGGGCTAGAGATAGGCCCAGCACCTCCATAGGCAGGCCCAAGGTGGCAATGCAGATACAGAGATAGGCAGGTTAGAAGGACTCCCTCCGTTTACTGGGATACTGGTGCAATTGAAACCATGACTGTTACCTCCTCTAGCCCCTCACTGCTCACTCCTTCACCCGCCCACTGCTGCCCCCACCATAGCCCTTTCATACCCTCTCATGTACCATGTCCCTTCCATGTCCTCTCACATCTGTTCCATACCCCTATGCCCCTTCACGTTACCCTCATGCATCCTCCACACCCACTGATCGAGTATCCTCTGTGCACAAAATTAATGAGCCATTAGCAAGTCTCTGAAATGCTCCTGAAACTGAGAATATAAGGAATCACACTAAGACAATCTTCTTTGAAAACAACCGCACAAACTCATAATATCAAAAGACAAAAGAAAATTAAACCACTTCACATATCTGAATTTTATGTAAATAAACAGACGGGCATTTAAAAAGCTCTTAAAGGAAAAATCAGGTTATTATAACGTAATAAAGATGTCAACAAAACAAAGATAGCAATCTACCTGCAAGCTGTGTCAACATTGTCAATGGGGCAGAGTCAATTTATCATTCTTGGAGCTTAGCCAAGAATTAATATTGAGGCCATCTGATAACTGGATCAATGAAAGCAGGTTGAGCAGTTGGCCAGATATCTGTTTTTCCAGATTGCATTGTGCAAGTGGGTAAAGAATAAAGATGCCTAGCAAAGGACACATCTAACAGTGCAACCATCTTCGTTACTTTAAAAGAACCTGAGGTTTATATGCCAGCAAATGTAATATTCATGATGAAATTAATTTTTGTGATCATCAGGATAAGCATCTGGACGCTACTTGTTAAAAAGCATGAAGCAATGACAGAAGTGAGATCATATTTAATTAACTTGACTCAGTGTGGCTTCCAAGTGCCCAAGCAAAATTTAAAACTTTTGGAATCAGGGCAAAACTTTGGAGTCACAAAGGAAATTGGCTGTGGTTGTTGGAGCCAAATCATCTCAGCCCCAGAAATCATTGTAGAAGTTGAACAAGCCCGGAGTAGTGTCCTTGGCCCAATCATCTTCAGCTGCTTCATCAATAAGCTTCCCTCCATCATTAGGTCAAGAGTTTAAAATTGTACAACGTTCAGCACTATTTGTGACTCCTCAAATACTGAAACATTTCATCCTCAAATGCAGCAAGGCCTGGAAATATTCAGGCTTGAGATGGCAAGTAGCAAGTAACATACATTCCATACAAGTCTTAGACAAAGACCATCTCCAAGAGAGAATCTAACTATGACCTGTTGTGTATTCATCTTTGTTCCTAGTTGTAACAAGGTCACTTTAAGAGTCTGATCCAGGATATATGATGCCAGCATCATTCATTTGCTCAGGCAAACGGGCAATCTAGCCTAACAGCCTGTAGAGTGAACACCTTTCCAGTCAAGCTCATGTTTGGGGTTATCGTTGTGGTCTGCAAACACATCCTTTAAAAATACCACAAATAAAACTGGTGATGAGGAAGTCGGAATCACACTGGCAGATACACAGAGAAGTCATAAAATATAGAAAAATCGTTGATTAATGCGCAGACATCGGAAAAAGGTTAAGTTGCTTAAAACTTCTCTACACCAAAGCTGGCAATGGAGGTGTCAAATACCGGTAGCAGCCACCACCCGTGTCTGTGTGGGTTCCACCCCCACAACCCAAAGATTTGTATGGTAGGTGGATTGGCCATGCCAAATTGCCCCTTAATTGGAAAAAAATAATTGGGAACTCTAAAAAAATGTTTTAATCGGTAGCAGCCATTAAAGGATGTTAAGGCGAAGCAAGGTCACTTTAAGAGTCCAATCACGTGACGTATTGATGATGCCATTGGCCATTTACCCAGGTAAATGGGCAGTCTATCCCAGCAGCCTGTTGAATGAGCACCTTTCCAATAAAGCTCTTGTTTGTTTGTACCTTCCTGGTATGCAAGCCAATCTTTTAAAAATACCACATGACCCCTTTCCATTCAATGGCATTACCTTCGCTGAATTCATCATGATCAACATCCTGGTATTACCACTGACCAGAAACTTAACTGGACAAGCCATATGAATACAGTGGCTACAAGAGCAGGTCAGAGACTAAGGGTTTTGTAGCAGGAAACTAATTGCCTGATTTGCAAAGCCTGCCCACCATCTACAAGGCACAAGTCAGGAGTGATGGAATTCTCTCCATTTGCCTGGATGCGTACAACTCCAACAACATTCAGGAAGATCAATGCCATCCAGAATAGAGGAACCTGCTTGGTCAGTACTTCTATCCACCATCTTAAACATTCACCTGCTTCACCACCTGCACACAGTGACTACAGTCATGGCAACAACTGACCAAAACTTTCTTATATAGCATGTTCCAAACCAGTGACCTCTACCCCTGGAAAAACAAGAGAAACAGGTTCCCCTCACGATAAGAAACAGGAACAACAATAAGCCATTCAACACACAAAGCCATAAGATCATGGATGATCTGATTATGGCCTTAATTCCACTTTCCTGCCTGTTCCCCATAGCCAATAACCCCCTTGTTGATCAGAAATCTAACTCTGCTTTGAATATATTCAATGAACCAGCCCCCACTGCCCATTAAGGAAGGGAATTTCAAAGACTAATGAGCTACAGTGGGGGGAAAGTCCTCTTCATCTCCATTTTAAATGGAAGATCCCTTATTTTCAAACTCTGCCTCTTCGTTCAGGTCTTTCCCACAAGGGGAAGTAACCTCTCAGCATCAACCATGTCCAGTCCCGTCAGAATCTTATAGATTTAAATAAAATCACTTCTCATTCTTCTAAGCTCCAATCACAATAATTTCTTAACTGAATTTAGATCTTCAGACCAATCAATATGTCTGCAGTCCTTACAGCAATGTGATTTCTTCAGATTAAAATGGGCATTAGAATTTGAAAATGAATGGTTTCATAGAATGTGTTTAACACAACACCTCCATTGTTGATTAGTTTATGATATCCTGATATCAGTCACATTGTCAGAATCAGTCCAAAGATATGCAGGTTAGGTGAATTGGCCATTGTAAAAACAGTTGCCCTTCAGTGTCCAAAGGTGTGCAGGTTAGATGGGAATATGTGTACAGGACAGGGGCATGGGCCTACGTGGGGTGCTTTTTCAGAGGCTCGGTGCAGACTCGATGGGCCGAATAGCGTCCTTCAGCACTGCAGAGATTCTATGATATCCTATGGTGCAACAGCAACACTGCCCATCTCCTTTGCCGCCACCTGCAGTCCTCGACACCACTCATGTCCTACCATCACCACCACTTGCTCAATAACTTCCTGCCAATTGACACCAACTCCTCGCCCTGCCCTAAAACTGCAACTAACCCTTCTTGGCTCCTGGCCACTGGCCACTGTCCCTTGGCCTGTGTGAAACACCACAGGGGATATGTTGGTGGATAAATGTACAGAAGTTTTTATATTGGTAATAATTAACAAACTCAAAATCAAATACAGATTAGGATTTTGGATTCATTACATTTTTATCAGTAGTCTAAATGATTTTTGAACAGAATTCCAGTGCAAAATGGAAAGAAATGAAGGCCGGGATTCTCGGTTGCAAGTGTCCTCCACTGCCACTGCTAGCGAAGACGGAGAATTTGGCACGTCGTTCGCTGGCGGTGGGATTATTTGCCCCTGCAATTGTCGATGGGAATTCCCATTGAAGCCACCCCACTCTGCCAGAAAACCTGCGTGCGGGAGTACACTGTCGGTGGGACCAGAGAATCCCGCCACCAGAGAATGGCTGAAGAATTCTGGTCATAATATAATATAATGTTTCCATTTGATGCGAGGTTACTCCACATAAACTTGTCTGACTCAGTCATAACCATCGTGCTATGAGGTATTGCTACCTTCCCCCTTGACATGCTGCCTATTCCAGCCAATCTAACATATCTCAGTAAATGTGTCTGGTCAGCCCTTCTTCACCACAGAGAAACACAGAATTGTACTGCAAGATGAGGCTATCCTAACTTCCCATCTGATCTGAAAACAAATTTCATCTCTATAATGTCAGCTCAAAATTCATTGTTGTCCCTGATGGTGGGTTTACCAAGACACACATCATCCTAACTGAAATGAAATGAAATTAAAATTGCTTGGATCTATATTGACATTCCTTCATTTTCACTGGATCAAAATCCTGGAAATCTCTTTCTAATGGTACTGTGGGCTTACACTTCCACATGGACTGCAGTGTTTCAAGAAGGGAGCTCACCACCATCTTCTCAAGGGCAATAAATTTGAGTATTGCCAGTGACACCCAGATCCCGTGAATGTTTTTTTAAAAATAAATAACATGGATCAGTAAATGGTGGACTGTGGTAGTTCATTTTCCATTTTATTCAAGGATTTGTTTAGGCAAGGTTTCATAACTATAATTAAGGTAAGAAGTTACAGAATACAAAGTGAAGAATGATGCTGGATAGATAACTGGTTCAATAACAGAAAACAATGGAAATTGGACATAAGGTGAGTTAGAAATTGGTCTTTTACTTCTAATTTCAGGTTTGAATCCAACTCAGACTGATGAGTAATTTAAAACAAAATCCTGCTGAGCATGGGTCTACAGCACTAAACTATTTGTGAACAAATGTTGTTATTAGTCTTAAGGATAATCAGTGTGGGAAGTGGGTCAAAAAACATCCCAGAGGCAAAGTAGGGGATGCTCTTCTGCTGCTTAATATTGGGGAGAAATATACAGAACTTCACTTCTCGCTGACCTGGGAGCATTTAATGTGGACACTATAACTGAAATGGTACGAATTCCATACACCAGTACTAGCTTTCTACATTCTGATATGCCCATAAATCAAAATAGAGAATGACCATGAAGAGGAAATTTTCACTCTCGAAAGAGATTTTGGCTGGATACTTCAGGAAATCAATATTGGTATCCTTTTTTTTAAAATAAATTTAGAGTACCCAATTCATTTTTCCCAATTAAGGGGCAATTTAGCGTGGCCAATGCACCTAGCCTGCACATCTTTGAGTTGTGGGGGGAAACCCACGCAAAAAGTAAAGCAAAAAGTGCAGAGGATACCGGAAGACTGCAGAAGGATTTGGATAGGTTCGGTTCCAGGATTCTTAGGATTCCAGACCGGCAGATGGAATTCAATGTTGCCAAGTGTGAGGCTATCCATTTTGGGAGGAATAACAGCAGAATGGATTATTATTTAAACGGTAAGATGTTAAAACATGCTGCTGTGCAGAGGGACCTGGGTGTCCTGGTGCACGAGTCGCAAAACGTTGGTGTGCAGGTGCAACAGGTGATTAAGAAGGCTAATCGAGTTTTGTCTTTCATTGCTAGAGGGATGGAGTTCAAGACTAGTGAGGTTATGCTGCAATTGTATAGGGTGTTGGTGAGGCCGCATCTGGAGTATTGTGTTCAGTTTTGGTCTCCTTACCTGAGAAAGGACATATTGACACTGGAGGGAGTGCAGAGGAGATTCACTAGGTTGATCCCAGAGTTGAGGGGATTAGATTATGACGAGAGGTTGAGTAGACTGGGACTGTACTCATTGGAGTTTAGAAGGATGCGGGGGGGGTCTTATTGAGACATATAAAATTATGAAGGGAATAGATAGGATATATGTGGGCAGGTTGTTTCCACTGGTCGGGGAAAGCAGAACTAGGGGGCATAGCCTCAAAATAAGGGGAGGTAGATTTAGGACGGAGTGTAGGAGGAACTTCTTCACCCAAAGGGTTGTGAATCTCTGGAATTCCTTGCCCAGTGAAGCAGTTGAGGCTCCTTCTTTAAACGTTTTTAAGAAAAAGATAGATGCCTTTCTAAAGAATAAAGGAATTCGGGGATATGGTGTACGGGCCGGAGAGTGGAGCTGAGTCCACAAAGATCAGCCATGATCTCATTAAATGGTGGAGCAGGCTCGAGGGGCCAGATGGCCTACTCCTGTTCCTAGTTCTTATGTTCTTATGTTCAAACACGGGGAGAATGTGCAAACTCCACACGGACAGTGACCCAGAACCGGGATCGAACCTGGGACCTTGCCACCGTGAGGCAGCTGTGCTAACCACTGCACCGCCATTCTACTCAAATATTGGGATCTTAATTACTTTTAGAAAATATACAACATATAAAAAAAGTGTTTGTATTGACCTGCTCCATTCTTCCTGTAATAGCCTGCATGGGACACATGGAGTGGGGTTGATTGTTTTCCCCATGTAGTTTGAGGAGTATGAGCTCCCCTGCTAACTACGGGGCTGCCAACCATGTTCTATTTTCACAGTAACTTCATTTGAAGCCTACTTGTGACAATAAGCAATTTTCATTTCATAAAAAGTCGGCCTGTCAGTAACGAACCGATACAGCGAGCAAACCTGGTGAGGTATAACTCATGAACACAGTTATTCATATAATTCTTTTGTTTACTCGTCGGACTCCCCTCGTCTTTATTAAACTGGTAACGAAGAATAAACTGGAACGGTCGATGGCAATTCTTCCATCTAGGCCGCCACTCCGTGTCTTTGCTTATCCCTTTGACTACGGTACGGTGTCAAGTGCTTCACTGTGCCTTTGTTTGGTCAAATTAATGCTTTTGACCCTGCTGTTGAATCCTGGAATCATAGAATCGTAGAAGCCCTACAGTGCAGAAGGAGGCTATTCGACCCATCGAGTTTGCACCAGCCCTCTGAAAGAGCACCCTACCCAGACCCATGCCCCTGCCCTATCCCCATAACACCACCTAACCTTTTGGGCACTAAGAGGCAATTTAGCATGGCCAGTCCACCTAACCTGCACATCTTTGGACTGTGGGAGGAACCTGGAGCACCTGAAAGAAACCTACGCAGACGCAGGGAGAAGGTGAAAACTCCACACAGGCAGTTATCTATGGCCGGAATTTAACCCGGGCCCCTGGTGCTGTGATGCAGCAGTGTTAACCACCGTGCAGAACACAGAATGCCTGCATTACATTTTCAGATCAAACAACATTACTGAAAATGAGCCAGAAAGTGATTCTGTTGACAGTCTGTGGGACGCACGCGTTCAGAATAATTAGGAGCCTTAAGTTTCCAGCAGCAACGGATACATTAGCATTTGACCAGCTTATCGCATTGGTGGACAACCATTTTAATCCGACTCCGTCCATTACTGTTCAAAGATACATGTTCAATATGGTGCAAAGATCTGAAGGGGAGTCCATTGCCGAGTATGTTGCCCGTTTGCGGAAAATCATCAAATATAGCGAATACGGCACTGTATTGGTGGATATGCTCTGCGACTGCTTGGCTTGCGGTATCAACTGCCTTGATATCAAAAAGAAGCTTCTAGGTGAGACTTCCCTAACATTCCAGCAGGCTTTGCAAATATCTCTTTCGCAGGAGAGTGCCGCTCAGGTAGTATAGGGACTCCAGCGAATGGAGGTAAATGTTAACTGTCGCTGCCCCCTCTTTGCCTATCTGCGACTAGAAAGGACCACCGCGATGCTATGGGCCTGGTTTTTGAGGCCCTGGGACCCACCACACACCCTCGTTTGGGAGATGCCTACTCCACCAATTGTGAGACGTGTGGACGTCAGGCTCGACGAGGCCGTTGGCAGCGTGATGGACAATGCCCTGGCCGCCTGGAATGAGGTAGGCGTCAGCCTCGTGCTACAACCCTACATTTGGAAGATCCTGAAGAAGGTGGTTATGAGTTGGAGCTGCGGCTTGCCCCTATACTTATCCCTGTGTGGGTCAACGTCCACTTAACCAAAAGGAGTTAGATACCAGTGCTGCCATCTCAGTGGTGCTGCAACACCTGGTCGACCGGATCTGTCATAGGGTGTGTCCATTCTTGCTGGTAGATACGGCTGCTCACTTCGCCATGTACACAGAGGAGCGTTTGGCTATTGTTATTCTTATAAATAAAAGTCTTCTTTTGTTTAGTCTTCGGACTCCCTTCGCCTTTATTAAACTTCCATTTTCACAATAGACTCATTTCTATATCAACTTTCTCTTTTACGTGTACTGAATAAAAGTCCCCTGCATAAACATGCTGCACTTTAATTACATCTTGTTGACTGTGGTGGTGTTGCTCAGCCTCAGTTTTGTGATCTTCAGCTCCTCAGTTTGTATTGCAGAAAAATTCCTAATCGCAAACAAATTCTATACAGCCAACTCCCACAGGGACTTGCCGAATGGGCCTTCAACACGAAGAGGTGTGTTTGGACAGATTGTTAACGGCTGGGCTTCAATAGCATTTTGCTAGCTGATTTCCTAAAAAGGGTTGGGAAGTTGAACAGCTTGCTGGCACCATCTGAGTCCAAAGTGGAATGGTCAATGCATCAGGTAAATGGCCAATGTTATTCATCTGTGTCGGCTATGCAAGAGATTGCCATTCATGAATTAGTCTCTACAGTCACAATAGGTGATGTTCAATCCAGACATGACGTACATACTTAGAGCAGTCCATTGTCTCCTGAGATGGACAGATGCCAGAGAGAGAAGTTAAGTGGAGTGAAGTAGCTTGGTGGGGAATCATGGCCTATGGAGCTGAGAAATTTGGGAAACATGAGGTCCAAGTTTCTATGCAGGGCAAGGAGGAGCATCCCTACCACTACTGACTGACAAGCAAACTCAATTAAGATTAAAACCTTGTGGCACTTGCTTCCGAAGCAGCCAGAAAAGAATATAAAATGAAACAGATTTCCTTGCTCAAAGAGGAAGGCATGTTTCAAATCCTGGCTGAAATACTATGCAAAGTACTGACCACCAAATTATAAAATAATATTATTTTTGGAAGGTTTACATAAGCAAACAAGCAAAATGCTTCTGGGGTTCAGGAATTTAATTTGCAATGAAATATTAAGGAAAATAGGCTCCTTTCTTTTCAAAACAAGATTTGAGATGACCTAATTGAAATACTCAAGATTGTGGACAGGATTTTGCTGCAGCAGGACATGAGTTAAATTTAACTTAAAATATTTAGCTGCAAATATTTTTGACGACTAGGTTACTGAAAGTGTGAGCTGAGAGAAACTGAGTAGTTTAGAACAGAATACCCAACAATTCTTAACTAGTGAAACTTAAGGATTGGAAAATAAACAGCAGGTGGGCTGAAAAGGTGGGTAAATTAAAGGGAGTGAAGTACAATGTCAATCAGGTACAGAAGGAGAAACAAAGAAGGAAAGAAATATTGGATTAAGGGAGAGAAATTTGCCATTTTTAAAAGCTCCCTGAAAAATTCAAAGCCTGAAGGAATGTGTTGTAATACGTTTTGAAGGAGGTTGATCAGTAGTAAACACTTATGAACAATTAATGCACAAACACAGCAAGCTCCTAACCAAAGGGAGGATATGGGTGAGGTGTAATTTTACACAGCTAACAGCAGAGAGGTACAACTCAGTCATTATGTAAATTCATATTTAACCGCGCATCTGCTCCTCACCTAACTTGCTGTATCGTTTCTGAATAATTAACAAGAGTAATTTAGTCTTGCTGTTATTTTCTTCTTTTTAAAAAAATTTAGAGTACCCAATTCATTTTTTCCAATTAAGGGGCAATTTAGCGTGTTCAATCCACCTACCCTGCACATCGTTGGGTTGTGGAGACGAAACCCACGCAAACACGGGGAGAATGTGCAAACTCCACACGGACAGTGACCCAGAGCCGGGATCGAACCTGGGACCTCGGCGCCGTGAGACTGCAGTGCTACCACTGCGCCACCGTGCTGCCCTGTCTTGCTGTTATTTTGACAACAAAGGCAGCCTCTATATAAATTAAATTAACAAAATTGATTGCAAGGAAAATTGTTCAATGAGGCAAAGGATTTAAATACCAAGAGTTGCTGGTTAAAAATTATTAAGTTAGGAATAAATCGTTACACTTGAAGGGGTTTAATTTTCTCAGTCTACCAATCTTGTGCTAAATTAGTTAATTTTCTTCAAACTTTAGCAGAAGTTCATTCATTGTGCATTCTTAAAGTTAGGTTGTATTACAGCTAATACACAACTAGGCAGTCAAGGAGAAATAAACTGTAAAAATAGCACTGAGCCATCTTTAAATATAAGTAATGCTCACTGTGCAATCCAGCTGCAGCATGATCAAATATCAGGATCGATGGAATGAATAAAGAATGTAGCGTTCAATCTCAAAGTGCAACCCATCATTAAGCAGAGAGATAAACTGGTATTCAACAGAGTACAAAATGGACAAAGCACATCGCCCGACCCAATTTTCTTTCACTATTGCCTCTTTTGCTCTAATGCCAAGGAGGAAGAGGTTTGTGACTTTAACATAATTAAAATGGCCCAGCATGCTTGTGGAGAAGGTACAAAAGAAAGTGTCTAATTTAAAGAAAGGTGCCACTACGGGTGGAATTCTCCCAAGTCCCTGCCAATGGGTTCAATGACAGACGTGGAGGGTAAATATAGTGGGAAGCCCAGAAATTGGTTTCACGTTGGCATAAATTTCCCAGCGGATCCGCCACTGGTGCCTGCCATGGTGGGCCAGAAAAGCTGGCGGAGCCCAGCCTGAAGCTAATTTGCACCCTCGAATGGGATGCATTGAAGGCCCAACCAGAAATCTTCCACCCACACCCGATTCTCTATGATGCCAGCTGGAAAACACACTGGTTCAAAGAACATCTGGAACAATGTGGCGTGTACACGTCAAAAATGCCTGGGGCTTCCTCTGGAATTTGGAATGAAGGCCACCAGCAACCCTGAGCCCCAGGATGCCACAGCAGCGGATGGTGGGAGCATCTTCAGATGGAGCTTCCAGATTTAGTGTCATCGAGGTGGTTCATCTTCCAGCATCAGACTGCTCCTGGAGATCCATCTCGATTCTCAGGCGGTCTATCATCCAGCCTCAAGTGTGTCCACGGTGATCCAGCTGCATTTCAGCAAGTCAATCTTCGTTCTTCAATAGTGGGTCGGTGATGTTGAGTACCTTTTCAATAAGGCACTCAAATACAACAGCGGACTACACACCTTCAGGCCTGCCCCACTGCAGAATACAATGCAAAACTCTCGATTTCATATAATTAATGACATTGAGGCCAGAGAATATGGTGTAATTTCCCACCAGCCTCTGCAGTGGGAAACGCCCAAATTCCCACCCCACTACTTAGCTTAATTCTGCCCTAAGGATTCTATTGCTGGACATGGTTATGATAAAATTAAATTGCGACATATGCATATGGATGCTATTTATTCTCTTTACTATTGCTTTCAGGATTTAGAGAATGCTGTTAAGTGCATTTATTTCCCAAATCTAGCTACCCTAACAAGATGGATGGGGCTTTCTTCTTGAATCACTGCATTCCTTGTGGTGATGGCACTGTCACAATGGTGCCAGGTAGGGAATCCCAGGATTCTGACCTGGCAATCTGGACAGCAATCTAAAGATGATTGATTACTATCACCAAGAAAAGTGAGAGCAGGCAGTTACTGTCAAAGTAAAAATGCAGTGCTCCCTGTAGATCATACATACTGCAGCTATGGTGTACTGATGATGCTGAGGGTGAAGAGTGAGCTCAGTGGTGGGGCTACCACTCAAGTAAAGAGGACTTTCTGGGATTTTGTTGAGCTTCTTGAATGTTATTATAGCTGCACACATCCAGGAGAATGGAAAGTACTCCATCGCACTTCTGACTTGTGCTTTGGTGGAACGGCTTTGAGAGTCGAGGCACATTATGGAATCTCCAGTCGCTGTACTGCTCTTCTTGGAAAAAATGTTGAAATGATTGGTCCTGTTCAGCTTCAGGTCAACGATGATTCCTCAAGACGTTGATGGTGGGGGACTCAGCACAGTTGGTGCTTTGAAAACCAATAGGAGATGATTGTGAATTCTGTATTTTGACATGGTCATTGCCTGCTGCTTATCAGACATATTCTCAGTGCTATTCAGATCCTGGTGCAGGCTCAGAGGAGTTGTGAACAGAACTGAGTTGTGTGCAATCATCAACTAATAACCCTATTCCTGACTTTACTACAGAGTCAAAGTTATGAATGAAGCAGTTGAAAATTATCTGGCCAAGGGCAGCACAGTGGCGCAGTGGGTAAGCCCTGCTGCCTCAAGACGCCGAGGTCCCAGGTTGGACCCTGGCTCTGGGTCGCTGTCTGTATGGAGTTTGTACATTCTCCCCATGTCTGTGTGGGTTTCGCCCCTACAACCCAAAGGTGTGCAGAGTAGGTGGATTGGCCAAGCTAAATTGCCCCTTAATTGGAAAAAATTAATTGGGTACTTTAAATTTATATAAAAAATTGAAAATTATCTGGCCAAGGCGCTTCCCTGAACTGTGATGTCTGGTCTCTGACAATCACAAGCATCTTTTGTCACAATTTTAGATACAATTTCAGCCATGAGTTTACTTTTTGAGCCCCACTGACCAGGTTTGTTTGGGCCAGATACCACTGCACACTCCCCTCTCCCAATTTACAACCGTTCAGGCAGTAAATGTTCTTCCTGTTTTTGCTTCTGAAGTAAATAACGTCACACTTATCCAAATTATACTGCGTCTGCCATTGATTTTCCCACTCGCCCAACCTGTCCAGATCATGCTGTAGGATCTCTGCATCCTCGTCACAGTTCACCCTCGCACCCAACTTGGTGTCATCTGCAAACTTGGAGATGTTACATTTTGTTCCCTCATCCAAATCATTAATATATATTGGGACTGGCTGGGTCCCATCACTGGTCCCTGTGGCACCGCACTAATTACTGCCTGCCAATTTGAAAAGGACCCATGAATTCCTACTCTTTGTTTCCTCTCTGCCAACCAGTTTTTTATCCACCTCAATGCACTTCCCCCAGTCCCAAGCGCTTTAATCTTGCACAATAATCTCTTATGTGGGACTTTGTCAAACGCCCGAAAGTCCAAATATGCCACATCGACTGGCTCCCCCTTGTCAACTGTACTAGTTACATCTTCAAAGAATTCCAAAAGATTTGTCAAGCATGATTTTCCCTTCATAAATCCATGCTGATTCTGATTGATCCAGCCACTGCTTTCTAAATGTTCCACTATAAAGTCCTTGAGAATGGATTCAAGAATTTTCCCCACTACCGATGTTAGGCTTACTGGTCTATAATTCCCTGTTTTCTCTCTCTACTTCCCTTTTTGAATATTAACATTAGCTACCCTCCAATCTACAGGGACTTTTCCAAAGTCTATAGAATCCCAGAAGAGGCCACCAATGCATCCACTATTTCCAGAATCACCTCCTTAAGCACTCTGGGATGCAGATTATCATGTTCTGGTGAGTTACTCTCACGTCTCTTCCGGCATTCATTTCTTGCATTCATGTGTTGATTAAGTTTGCAATCAATTTGAGGTAAATTTCATAGGTGGAGTAGTATCTTTGGCCTTTTATGACGTGAAACCGTGAGACTTCATATCACTTCATCCCCACCTCTGTAAAAATTATCCTGTAGATGGGAGAGGGCCTGCAGCTGTGCAGCAATGGAGAATTCTTGAGAATTGGCTGATAGTTGCACAAACAGAATCATACGTATTTCAGACAGTGTTTTTACTCATACTGTACTGCTTCGATCAATTTGTATAAGCTTGCATGATTTTACCTCATAAAGAAACCAAAACCGTAAAGTTGCATGGCCAAATCTGGGATATGTACTTTAACACATTATCCATGCATGGGGAGGAAATGGACTGAAGAATTGAGGTTGCATACATTCTGTTCATTAATATGGTATCAGATGACATTCTCAGGCATGGGGCTGGATTCTCCGATTTTAAGACTATGTCCCGAGCATGTGTCTAATCTTACGTCCGAAAGGTTGGCACCGACCCGCACCGATGCTGTGCCCGATGGGGGGCTAGCACAGCCGCGCCACGCAAAGCCCCCGTTTACCTGCTAATACGTACCGAGAATTGGCGGGTCCGTGGCCGCGCATGCGCACGGCGGCGACCTGCAGCGGTCGCGCCGTACAACATGGCGCTGGCCATGCATGGACCCGGCTTGCCAGATGGTGCCCCCCGTAACCCCCCTTGACACCCCTGGACCACCCCCCACCAGTCCCCCCAGCCCCCGCCGAAGCCGGCCGCCTCCCCCTCCCCTCCCCGACCAGCGGAACGGCTTCCCCAACGCCCCCGGCCAGCGGAATGGCTCCCCCCTCACCCCCGGACTGTGGCGGCGCTGGATACAGTCCACAGCCACCACTCAAGGTCTCTGAAAACTGTGAGCACATGTGCCCCACGCCATCGGGAAGTCGGCCCATCGGGGGCGGAGCATCGGGAGAGGGCCTCAGCTGACATCCTGAGGCCGTCCCAATGGCGTTCTCAGCGATGACACCGTTTTTGCGGGGGCGGAGCATCCGAAAAATGGCGGCGCCCCCGATTTCAGCATCAAAAAGGATTTTTCAGCCAATCACCGAATGCGATTTTGACGTCAGCAATCGGAGAATCTAGCCCATAGTTTACGGTGAAATATTTCTGAAAATATTGCAACACTCCTTTAATAAATTATATTGTATTCCAGGTAGAATCACCTGGTCACCACCTGGAAAAATGAAGAATCAAGTCTGGTGATGATTTCCTCCAATTTCTGCCTAGCAAGGACTCAAACTCACACTTGTTAATTCATTCATTCTCAGCATGTGAGCATCACTGACAAGGTTGATATTTATTGCACATTACTCATTGCTCTGAGAAGGTGTGATTATACGTTGTAGTTGATATAATTGAGTAGGCTGTTGGGCTGCTTCAGAGTGCAATTTGTAGTTAACCACATTGGCGTAGTACTTAAGTCACAGAGAGGTCAGACCAAGAAAGAATGGAAGGTTTCCTTCCCCTAAAGGACATTAGTGAACCATCCAATAACTTCACTGTCGCCTTTACTGATATCAGCATTTTATCTACAGATCACTTTTGTAAGGAAGGTAGGTGGAGTCTCTTTGGGGTCAAGGTGATTCTAAGAAAGCACACCTGTTGATGGAATTTCAGAATAAATTAACAGTCTTTGTGTTCAAAAACCTGAGCTCAGCAGATGTGCTGTACTTCGAAACACTCTTGACAATCAACTAGTCAGCTTAGTTATTTTATAGAATTTGAAGGGGTGGGTCGTGTTACTAGGGGACTGGGATTCTTCCCACACAGCTCCAGCTAATCCTGTAGACCAAGGTTGTAATGTATAAAATGACCGAGCTAAACAAACAGTCGGAAATTTACTGGTAATCTGCTCTGGTAAACGGTGGGATTTATTGCTGGTTAAACACTAGCAGTAACTCTGAAAATAGGTCTCTGAGTCTTGGTTCTGCCAACCAGCATCTGAATTGTCTGGGCAAGTGGGAAATGTGCCTCCAGGGAATGAAAGTGCACACCACCTGAAGCAAAGTACAACCCTATTAGAAGGAATGTACAATTTGGAATAGCTTGAATTGTAGACTCCAACATACTGGTGGGTTTCTTTGTGACACCCGGCTGACCAAAAATAAATGCTGAACAAGTAAGTAGTCGCCAAAGTCCCACATGACCTTTGAGGGAGAAAACGGACAGGTGGTGATTTAACCTGAGGATGACCACACCTCAGGGTTGAGAAGGCAGGCCTTCATGAATAACCTCAGCCGGTATGGGAATTGAACCCACGCTGTTGGCCTCACGCTGCATCTCAAAGCAGCTGTCCAGACAACTGAGCTAAACATTGCAATATACAAAATGTCATTTTCCCTTTCTTCTCTCAAGCAGTGCTGATTATTTTATTGCCGAAGGAGATAGCTGTTGACCACCAACATTGTGCTGGGGATAATACGTTTGTTTGCAGCAGATTAAAAGTCTTACCCGCTGTCAGAGGCTAGAAGATCTTTTGGGTCCTGGCATAAAACTAAGTTTGTGGAGGTGACAAGATTCTGGTTTGTGCAATGATAATCACATATGTTCACTGTACTAATGATTTTCAGTGTCAACAGGTTCAAAGCTTCCCCTGTGTTCCTCCATGAAATGCAGCATGTACTCTCACTTTAACAACAATATGCAAAACAATGCCCATCTGCTCATCCGGAGGTTTTTTTTAAACTAAAGCTGTAATACAGCAGGAGGAAGTTGGTGTGTGGCTGTCATTCTCACCTACATCACCAGCACCAGGTGCCATCTGAGTCACATGAACGTTTGGAGAGTATTAGCAAGCAATGAAGGAACAAAGGTCACTGATCATGAGTGAGAAAGAGCCCCGCAAAGTATGCAAAGAAGGCTGGCTGTTTGGTATGTGGAGGTACAATATGATCACTGGTCCCGCTGAGTCAGGGGTTTGATTCCAAACTCACAATGCCACTGATGAAGTGGAGGGTATATCGTGAATGGTTGAGCGACCCATTTGCTGAATTATGGTCTGGGTCAAGTTATGGTTTCAAACACTCAGATGTATTGTCATAAAAGAATAGTTTCATACCCACAGATAGTAATTAAACAAGGTACAACATCAGTGTCAAATGCAACAAAAGCTATCTCTCAAGAATACTCTCATCAAGGATACTGAACCTTTAAGGTTTCTACCAATACACTAAAAACCTCCTGAGAGATCCTTCACACCTGGAATGGCATGATATACAAGGACGCTTGATCAGAATAGCCACAAACTGCAGTCAATAAACTTAAAAGAATAAATACTTTGGTTTGTATATCACAGGTAAACATGTGGCAAAAACTGGGAAAACCTAATACCAAAAACAAATCCACATACAGAGAAACATACACATAAAATAGAAACAGGAGGAGGCCATTTGGCCCTTCGAGCCTGCTCCACCATTCATTATGATCATGGCTGATCAAGTTCAATACCCTGATCCTGTCTAACCCCCATATCCCTTGATTCCTTTAGCACCAATTTCCTTCTTGAAATTACACAATGTTTTGGCCTCAACTATTTTCTGTGGGAGTGAATTCCACAGATTCACCACTCTCTGGGTGAAGAAATTCCTTCTCATCTCAGTCCTATAAGGTTTACCCCTTATCTTCAAACTATGACCCCTAGGGCAGCACAGTAGCACAGTGGTTAGCACTGTTCCTGCACAGCATCGAGGACCCGGGTTCAATACCTCGCTTCGGTCACTGTCTGTGCGGAGCCTGCACGTTTTCCCCGTGTCTGTGTGGGTTTCGTCCGGGTGTTCCAGTTCCCTCCCACAAGTCCCGAAAGATATACTTGTTAGGTGAATTGGACATTCTTAATTCTCCTTCAGTGTACCCGAACAGGCACCGCAGTGTGGCAACGAGGGGAGTTTCACAGTAACTTCATTGCAGTGTATTGTAAGCCTACTTGTGACACTAATAAAGATTATTATTATTAGTTCTGGACTCCCCCACCATTGGGAACATTATTTCTGAATCTACCCTGTCTAATCCTGTTAGAATTTTATAAGTTTCTGAGAGATTTCCTCTTACTCTTCTAAACTTCAATGAATATAATCCTAACCGACTTTGTCGCTCCTCATATGACAGCCCACCATCCCAGGAATGTGCCTGCTAAACCTTTGCTGTGCTCCCTCCACAGCAAGAACATCCTTCCTCAGGTAAGGACACCAAAACTGCACACAATACTCCAGATGTGGCCTCATCAATTGCCCTGTACAATTGCAATAAAACTTCCTTTTTCCTATACTCAAATCCTCTCGCTATGAAGGCCAACATACCATTTGCCTTCTTTACTGCCTGCTGTACCTGCACGCTTACTTAGAAACATGGAAACATAGAAAAAATAGGAGCAGGAGGAGGCCATTTGGCCTTCGAGCCTACTCCGCCATTCATCATGATTATGGATGATCATCCAACTCAAGAGCTTAATCCCGCTTTCCATCATGTCCTTTGATCCCCTTCGCCCTAAGTGCTATATCTAACTGCTTCTTGAAACCATCCAATGTTTTGGACTCAACGACTTCCCGTGGTAACGAAATCCAGAGACTCACCACTCTCTGGGTGAAGAAATTTCTCCTTATCTCGGTCCTCAATCTGTGACCCCTGTGTACACACCCACCATCGGGAACATCCATCCTGCATCAATCCTATCCAGTCCTGTTCGAATTCTTCTGAACTCCAGCCAATACAATTCTAACCATTCAATCTCTCTTTGTACGTCAGTACTGTCATCCCAGGAATCAGTCTAGTAAACCTTTGCTGCACTCCCTTTATATCTAGAACGTCCTTCCTCAGATAAGGAGACCAAAACTGCACACAATATTCCAGGTGTGGCCTCACCAAGGCCCTGTATAATTGCAGCAAGCCATTCCTGCTCCTGTACTCGTATCTTCTCGCAATGAAGGCCAGCATACCATTTGCCTTCTTTACCGCCTGCTGCGCCTGCATGCTTACCTTCAGTGACTGGTGTTCGAGGACACCCAGGTCTCATTGCACGTTCCCCTCTCCTAATTTATGGCCATTCAGATAATGGTATGCCTTCTTGTTTGTGCTACTAAAGTGGATAACCTTGCATTTATCCAAATTATACTGCATCTGCCATTCATTTGCCCACTTTTCTAAATCACACTGAAGGATCGCTGCATCCTCCTCACAGCTCACCCTCCCACCCAACTTGGTGTCATCTGCAGATTTGGAGACATTACATTTTGTTCCCTCATCTAAATCATTAATACATATTGCGAGTAGTTGAGGTCCCAACACAGATTCCTACTCTTTGCATCCTGTCTGCCAACCAGTTTTCTATTCATTTCAATACACTGCCCCCAATCCCATGCGCTTTAATTTTACACATTAATATTTAATGGGGACTTTGTCAAATGTCTTCTGAAAGCCCAAATACACCATATTCACTGGCTAACCTTCATTAATTCTACTAGTTATATCCTTGAAGAATTCCAATGGATTTGTCAAGCATGATTTCCCCTTCATCAATTCATGCTGACTCTGTCCGATCCTGCCACTGTTTTCTAAGTGCTCTGATATAAAATCTTTGATTCTAAAATTTTCCCCACTACTGACATCAGCCTTACTGGTCTATAATTCCCTGCTTCCTCGATACCTCCCTTTTTAAATAGTGGAGTTACACTAGCCACCCTTCAATCTGCAGGAACTGTTCCAGAATCTATAGAATCCTGGAAGATGACCACTAAAGCATCCACTATTTCTAGAGCCACCTCATTCAGTACCCTGGGATGTACATTATCAGGCCCTGGGGATTTATCAGCCTTCAATCCCATCAATTTCCCCAACACCATTTTTCTATTGATATTGATCACCTTCAGTTCCTCCTTCTCACTAAGCCCTGCATTTCCCAACATTTCTGATATCTTATTTGTGTCCTCATTTGCGAAGACAGAACTAAATTATGTATTTAGTTGCTCAGCTATTTATTTGTTCCCTATAATACATTACCCTGTTTCTGACCGTAAGGGACCCACATTTGTCTTCACCAATCTTTTTTTTCTTCACGTACGTATAGAAATATTTGCAGTCAGTTTTTATATTCCCTGCAAGCTTACTTTCATACTCTATTTCCCCTTCTTAATCAATCCCTTTGACCTTTGCTGAATTCTAAACAGCTCCCAATCTTCAGTCTTGGCCAATTTGTATGCCACTTCCTTGGATCCAATACTATCCTTAATTTCCCTTGTAAGGCATGGATTAGCCACCTTTCCCATTTTCATTTTATGCCAGACAGGAATAAATAATTGTTGCAGTTCCTCCATGATCTCTTTGAATGTTTGCCATTGTCTATTCACTGCCATCCCTTTAAGTAATATTCCCCAATCGACCATAGCCAACTCAAGCCTCATTTTATCGTAGTTTCCTTTGTTAAGATTCAAGACCCTAGTCTCAGAATCAACTACTTCACTCTCCATATTGATGAAAATTTCTATCATATTATGGTCGCTCATCCCCAAGGGATCTCGTACAACTAGATTTCCAATGATTCCATTCCCATTACACAGTACCCAGTCTAGGCCTGTACTCTAGTTGGTTCCTCAACATATTGATCCAGAAAACCATCCTGTATACAGTCCAGGAATTCCTCCTCGAAGGTAGTATGGCTAATTTGATTTTCCCAATCTACATGCAGATTAAAATCACCCATAATTACAGTTGTTCCTTGATCACATGCATCTCTAATTTCCTGTTTAATGCCATTCAGAAAAATACCACTGCAGTTTGGGGGTCTATATATGACGCCCACTAATGTATTTTGCCCCTCGCTGTTTCTCAGCACTACCCATACAGATTCCACATTGTCAGAGCTAATATCCTCCCTCATTATTGTGTTAATTTCCTCCTTGGCCAATAATGCAACCCCACCATCTTTTCCTTTTTGTCTGTCTTTCCTAAATACCGATAAACGTGGACATTCAGTTCCCATCCCTGGCACCCTGCAGACATGTCTCCATAATCCCGACTTTATCATACCCGTTCACGTCTATTGGATTGGGTTTTTCTATTGTCACGTGGACCACGATACAGTGAAAAGTATTTTTTTGCGAGCAGTTCAACAAATCATTCAGTACGCGAAAAGAAAAGAAAAGGCATCGGGTGAAGCATGCAGGGGTGTAGTGTTAATCAGATCAGTCCATAAGAGGATCGTTTAGGAGTCTGGTAACAGCGGGGAAGAAGCTGTTTTGAGTCAGTTTGTGCGTGTTCTCAGACCTCTGTATCTCCTGCCCAATGGAAGAAGTTGGAAGAGTGAGTAAGCCAGGTGGGTGAGATCTTTGATTATGCTGCCCGCTTTCCCCAGGCAGTGGGAGATGTAGATGGAGTCAATGGATGGGAGGCAGGTTTGTGTGATGGACTGGGCGGTGTTCACGACTCTCTGAAGTTTCTTGCGGCCTTAGGCCGAGCACTTGAAATGAAAAAATGAAAATCGCTTATTGTCACAAGTAGGCTTCAAATGAAGTTACTGTGAAAAGCCCCTAGTCACCACATTCCGGCGCCTGTTCGGGGAGGCTGTTACACTTGCCATACTAGACTGTGATGCAGCCAGATAGGATGCTTTCTATGGTGCATCTGTAAATGTTGGTAAGAGTTAATGTGGACATGCCGAATTTCCTTAGTTTCCTGAGGAAGTGTAGGCGTGGTTATGCTTTCTTGGTGGTTGCGCCGATGTGGGTGGATCAGGACAGATTTTTGGTGATGTGTACCCCAAGGAATTTGAAGCTGTTAATCATCTCCACCTTTGCCCTGTTGATGCTGACAGGGATGTATACAGTACTTTCTTTCCTGAAGTCAATGACCAGCTCTTTAGTTTTGCTGGCATTGAGGGTTAGATTGTTGCCACTGCACCACTCCACCAGGTTCTCTATCTCCCTCCTGTATTCTGACTCGTCGTTATTCGAGATCCGGCCCACTACGGTCGTATCGTAAGCAAACTTGTAGATGGAGTTGGAACCAAATTTTGCCATGCAGTCGTGTGTGTACAGGGAGTATAGAGTATAAGTACGCAGCCTTGCGGGCCCCGGTACTGAGGACTTTTGTGGAGGAGGTGTTATTTATTCTTACTGATTGTGGTCTGTGGGTCAGATTCAGTTGCAGAGTGAGGGGCCAAGTCCTAGGTTTTGGAGCTTTGATATGAGCTTGGCTGTGATTATGGTGTTGAAGGTGGAGCTGTAGTCAATAAATAGGAGTCTGATGTAGGAGTCCTTGCTGTCAAGATGCTCTATTTGTACGATTAGTTCATCCACTTTATTGTGAATGTTCTGCGCGTTAAGGCACAAAGCCTCTAAGCTTATCTTTTTAACATTACCAGTCCCGCTCCCAATATTTTTCATTGTGGTCCTGTTTGAATCTGGCTCTTAGTTTATCTGCCTATCACTTTACATGTTCCCCTTTCTATCTTTTGTTTTTGTCCTTACTTCCTCCTCCTCTGACTCCTTGCATAGGTTCCCATCCCCCTGTTATATTGGTTTAAACGCTTGCCAACCACTCCAGCAAATACTGCCCCTAGAACTTCAGTCCCAGTCCTGCCCAGGTGTAACCCTTCCAGTTTGTACTGGTCCCAATGCCCCAGGAATCTGAAACCCTCCCTCTCACACCATCGCTTCAGCCACCATAGCCAGCTCATGCCATCATAGTTACCTTTATTGAGATTCAGGACCTGGTCTCAGAATGAACTACCTCACTATCTACATTGATAAAAAATTCAATCATATTATGGTCAGTCATCCCCAAGGATTTCTCACAAATAGATTGCCAACTAATCCTTTCTCATTGCACAACACTCAGTCCCGGAACAGGGGATTGACACTTCATGGTTCTGTCTCCATCCATGTGGATGTGGCCAAGAAGAACCAGGATTATATGGGTTCCTGGGATGAGATTTTTAACATTCAGAAATTCCTCCTCTGTTGTCCTGTGAATAATTCAACTCACCCAATTTATATGCAGATTAAAGTCACCCATAATCGCATGCTAATGCTATTCTCAACATTACCACTGCAGTTTGGCGGTCTGTATACCACCGCTACGAATGTTTTCTGCAGGCAAACAGTAATTAATTAATGCTTGTAACACCAGTACCACTTCAGACACTGATTGGTGTGTTGCAGAGGTTTAATCTGTTTCCCAATCTATTCCTGCTGTGTACCACTTTGGCAATTAGCCATATTCTAGTAAATGCTAAATATTATTATAATTCTGGCAACCCACATCAGCTCACAGTAAAAACACCAGTAGAGTGGTCCAAATGTTAAATAAGTTGTTTTAAATTCCCAAAACTGTACTCAATTTAATTTGTTTCAGGTGTTTATCCGTGTTTGTACATGCATGTGCCTGTGTGTACTTGTGCCAATGTGAGAGTGGGGCAGAGGGAATGCAGACATGTCAACAGGTACATTTAGAACAAATAACATTAATTCTTCAGAGACTATTCTTGATTCATTGAAGACATGTAGATTATGTGCACTCTCCTGAAAATTAGTATTGATACGCAGATCTTTTTTCCCCCCACAGTGATCCCATGCTAAAAGGGCACGCAGAGAGTAGTAATATTTTCTGCTGGTAAAAGGGAGGCCAATCCATGAGTGTATAAATGGAAGTGCTGGTTCTCTTTGTACCAGCTTGAATTGTGCCAATCTAGTGTAATGTCCTATTCAAGTAAACGCTGAGTAAATTAATTGCTCTGTAAAACAGCTGTTAATTTTTCATTAGCATGCATTACATCTTCATACACCCAACAACATGAGCAAATGTTAGTGACCACTCTGTTAACACTAATGCACAAAATTGCAAGCTTTAATATACAATTAACATACATACAAGTTTTAACAGTCAAAGCAAATTTACTCAAAGTTCGACTTAATTAGGAAATAAGTTACTAGGGAAGTGATTAGAATAAATAGGTTCAAATTTGACTTGGTTTTGAAGACAACGACATGGTGTGAAATCTGGAACACGGCATGAAAAAGGAACAATTCTCGTTTTGTCTATTAGCTTTTTCCTGAAACCAAAAGCTCCTCCATTCCATCGGTGTGATTCCAGTGTGGGAGATGAACTTGGAGTGCAACTCATGCATACGGTGGTCCATGTTTTTCTGTCTATCAAAATTCTGGCAGAACAGGGAATTGACACTTCATGCTCCTGTCTCCAAGTGGATGTGGCAAGAAGAGCCAGGATTATATGGGTTCCTGGGATAAGTTTTTTAAAATTTGTTTACGGGAGAGGGCATCGCTGGCTGGGCCAGCATTTATTACCCATCCCCAACTGCATTCCATTTCAGGGGGCATTTGAGAGTCAGCCACATTGCTCTGGGTCAGGAGTCACATGTAGGCTAGACCAGATCAGGACAGCAGATTTCCTTCCCTAAAGCGCATTAATGAAGCAGATAGGTTTTTACAACAATCGGTAATGGTTTCATGGTCACCATTAGACTTTTAATTCCAACTTTTTTATTGAATTCCAATTTCACCATCTGCCATGGGTCCCCAGATCTTGCTCTGGGTCTTTGGATTAGTAATCCAGTGACAATGCCACTACCCCACCACCTCCCCTGATAGCCATAAATTCCACCCCATTGTATTTCTAGTGGCAGAATGGAATCACAGGAATTCGTTTTTTTTGGGGGGGGGGGGGGGGGTGGAGTGGGGGGGGGGGGGGGGGAAGAGCGGTGGGCAAATAAGTCGACAATTTGCACACATGCAATTATCTTGCTGTTAAGCTTGCGGAATAACATGTTGACTGGCTGCAGGTGGAGAAAATCACATTTTGAAAGGGAGGAATGGGAAGCGTGAACAGTTTGTGGCACGTTAGTGTAAAGTTATTGCAAGCAGAGCAGGAAACCATTATTCATCGCAGTTGCTGACTCAAAATCTTGTACAAAAAAGGATAGTCAAATTGAGGTGCTTGTGTAGTGGCGCAAAATTGCCATTTCTTGGACTGAGTGGATTAATTGCTTAATGAACGGGTGTTTGGGCACTTGTTGGATTGTGTGGCCACTAGTGGCCCTCTGCCCTCCCGTCTGCTGCCTTCCTTCAGGCAACAGCAAGCCAAGTCAAGGCTGCTGTCTGCCTTTGAAACCACCCTCCAGAAGTAGGCCTTACCAGCCACTAATTGGGTGCCAAACCTGCCAATTAGGGCCTCTACCGTTAAATATCACGCACTGTAGGGCTGGGACCTGGAAATGGAAGAGCTAGCCCATTGGGTATGAATACAATTGCGCTTTGCCCTTGTATCCTGCAATAGCCCAATATGCATGTTTTAACATTCATTTGAAAGATTATGGGCACGATCTTCCCAATAAGGAACAAAGTTCCCGAGAGAGCACGTTTAGCCCTGTGTTTCCTGGCAGTCACAGTGCCGAGAATCACATGGCTATTCAACGCAACTCGCTTGAGTCTGCGGCACATGCTGGGGAAGAGGTGTCCCTCCGCTTCTCGCTGGTTGCATTGAGTGTGTGGCAAGGGGAGTGCTTAAAAACTGCTCCAGCTATTGGGTTCTTTGGCGCTAACTCTATCAGCCAGAACTCCCACTGGGCTGGTTTTGTGAGGGCCATGAAGAATCCAACACGAGTTGAAGGATACAAAGAAATAACATTCATTTACAATTACATATATATACACAACAGCAGCAACCCCTTGCTGCTCACTCTCCTCCAGCCGGTTCCAAACTGGCCAGCTTTATTTATGCAGGCAATCTGCTAATGATTTCTCCGCCCCCTCATTGGGGAAGCTCACACTCCCAAAGGATCGTGGGATTGCCATTAGTCCCCAGCCAGTGGTAAGCAGGCAGGTTATAACATCCCTTCCCCCAAATGTCCAAGGAATCCACCGAAGACACTGGCAAAGGAGGGCGTCGGACTCGTTTTGCCGCAGGCCGGACACCATTTGCACGAGGCGCTGGATCGGACGGAGTGTAACGAGACGGAGAATGGCGCTTCCGTGATGAATGGCGTAACGGTTGTACATCCACGGCTCATGGGCCCAAAGATGCTCCCTCTTGAGGCGTCCTGTGTCTCCATCTCGGAGTCGGAGTCCGCTGCCTCTGTCATCTCGGTGTCTCTATCTCCATGCGGTTCTGCAACGACCTGCGCAGGCTTTGAGTGCGGCACCAGAGGAAGATTGTGAGGAATACTTTCCACTGTGCCTGGTCTCTGTGGCTGTAGAAATGAGTTCCGGGGAGGGGAATCTTTGGAAGGGGTGGTCTTCTGGACCGAACGTGGTCTACATGCTTGCGCTGGAGACGACCCTGGGCTTGCACCTAGTAAGAGACAGGGCCCGTTTTGCGAATGATTACGCCAAGGACCCACTGGGCACCACCAGCAAAATTCCGAACGAAGGCTGGGTCACCGGACGCAAACTGCCAAATCGGCCGTTGCCGAGAAAAACCATGTCCCTGCTGTTCTTGTGCGCGGCGTACTTTTGAGCCAATGTCCGGGAAAACCATGCTAAGGCGGGTGCGAAGTCTCCGGCCCATTCGGAGTTCCGCGGGAGCTACCCCAGTCACCGCATGTGGGGTGGTCCAATATGAAAACAAAAAACGAGCCAGTTTCGTGTCCATCGACCCGGAAGACTGCTTCTTTAGGCCTCGTTTGAATGTCTGCATTGCGAGCTCCGCCAACCCATTTGAAGCCGGCTGGTATGGGGCGGTGCGGATATGGCGTATGCCGTTCATCTTCATGAACCTCGCAAACTCCTCACTTGCAAACGGAGTGCCGTTATCCATTAGGGGCTGGTTTAGCTCACTGGGCTAAATCGCTGGCTTTTAAAGCAGCCGTACCAGCCTCCCCGAACAGGCGCCGGAATGTGGCAACTAGGGGCTTTTCCCAGTAACTTAATTGAAGCCTACTCGTGACAATAAGCGATTTTCATTTCATTTCATGACCAGCATCTCGGGGAGGCCATGCGTATTGGAAGACAAACGCATCTTCTCGATTGTTGAGCAGGACGTTGTCCCCTGCATCTTATGCACCTCTAACCATTTAGATTGGGCATCGATTAATAGAAAGAACATGGAACCTTGAAAAGGGCTGGCGAAATCTGCATGCAAGCGCACCCAAGGCTGCCCTGGCCATTCCCAGTGATGTAAGGGCGCGGCCGGCAGAAGTTTCTGATGCTCCTGGCAAATGGAGCAGTTTTAGGCCACCTTCTCAATGTCGGTGTCGAGGCCTGGCCACCAGACATAACTTCAGTCCAGCATTTTCATTTTGGTCACACCCGGTATCCCATTGTGCATGACTCTTAGTATGAGCTCCTGTCCTTTTTCCGGGACAATCACATACGTCCCCCACAAGCGGATACCGTCTTCCACGCTAAATTCTGACAGCTTGGAGGAAAATGCCCGCTACTCACCTGGGAGCTGTCTATGCTGCTCACCATACAGGACTATGTGCCGAACCTTTGACAGGACTGGCTCCGTCTGGGTCCACTCACGGATCTGTGATGCCGTGACAGGCAAGGTGTCCATAAAATTTAGGGTTGCAACCACCTCACCGGTCGTGGGGTCGACATGGGGCCGGTCGATAAAGGCAATCGTCTCAGTGCATCGACATTCGCTATCTGGGCCCCTGGTTTATGCTCCAGAGAATACTCGTAGGCAGCGAGCAACAAAGCCCAGCGCTGGATCTGTGCGGAAGCAATGGGCGGTATTGGCTTATCCTCTCTGAAAAGTCCCAGCAGAGGCTTACAATCAGTCACAATAGTGAAGTGGCGGCCATACACTTACTGGTGGAAGCGTTTCACTGCAAAGACCACCGCCAGGCCCTCCTTCTCGATCTGCGCGTATTTCTTTTCCGCTGCAGTCAATGTGCGGGAGGCAAAACCTATCGGCCGCTCGGCCCCGTTCTCCATCTTGTGGGACAGGACGGCCCCAATACCATACGGGGATGCATCACATGTGATGAGTAAAGGCTTTCCAGGATCATAATGGGTTAGTAACCCAGACGACGACAATTGTTGTTTTACCCACCGGAAAGCGGTTTCTTGTGGCTGACCCTAAACCCAGGTGTGATTCTTCTTCTTTTTAAAAAAAAATATACTTATTCAAATTTTCTAACAAATTTTCAACAGTTTCAGGCCCCGCCAACAAGAAGAAAGAAGCACAGAAGCAAAAACACAACAATCAGAAATTATACATTGGATTTCCCCAATGTACAATAGCCCCCCATATAACATTTAAAAGCACAAAATAGGAAAAAAAAACCACCTTCACCCAAACGCAACCCCAAAAGAAACCCCCCCTCCCTCCCCCCCCCCCGCCCCTGGGCTGCTGCTGCTGACCTCCTCCTAACACTCCGCAAGATAATCTGGGAGCGGTTGCCACCACCTGGAGGACCCTTGCACAGACCCTCGCAAGGCAAACTTTATTCTCTCCAGCTTAATGAACCCTGCCATGTCATTGATCCAGGCTTCGCATCTTTCCATAGTTGCAAAATCCTCCACCGGGCTACCAGGGACACAAAGGCCAGAAGATCGGCCTCTTTCGCCTCCTGCACTCCCGGCTCGTCCGATACCCCAAATAATGCCAATCCCCAGCTCGGCTTGACCCGGGCGTTCACCACCTTGGACATAGTCCTCGCAAAACCCCTTCAAAACCCATCCAGCGCCGGGCACGTCCAGAACATATGGACGTGATTTGCCGGGCTCCCCAAGCACCTCCCACATCTGTCCTCCACCCCAAAGAACCTACTCAACCTCGCCCCTGTCATATGCGCTCTGTGAGTAACTTTCAACTGTAATAGGCTGAGCCTGGCGCAAGAGGAGGCAGGTGTGATTCTTCTTTAGTAGAAGGTGCAACGGGGCCAGTGCAGTTGCCAGATTGGGGAGGAACTTCCCATAATAGTTTACGAGGCCGTGAAAAGAACAAAGGTGCGAAGTGTCAGTCGGGGCGGGGGCCTGTTGAATTGCACGCACCTTCTCTGCGACATGGTGCAAACCTTCACGGTCCACCCGATAACCCAGGTAGACTACTTCCTTCGCCTGAAAGACGCACTTTGTGTGACGTAAACTGACTCCAGCCTCTGAAAAGCATCTAAGGATAGCCTCCAAATTTTCCAAACGTTCCTGCTCTGACTTTAGTATAATCAAAACATCATCTTAAGTAGACAGCAACACACAGTAAACCTCTCAAAATGCCCTCCATGACACGTTGAAAAATAGCGCAGGCAGAGGATACCCCAAAGGGCAACCATGTATCTTCATACAGGCCCCAGTGTGTATTAATCGTTACATATGGCCGGGAGGCAGGGTCCAGCTCCAACTGTAGGTAGGCGTGACTCATATCTAATTTCGTGAACGAGAGTCCGCCTGCAAGCTTCGCGTAGAGATCCTCTATGCGAGGCATTGGATACCAGTCGAGCCGGGAAGCCGTATTCGCTGTAAGTTTATAGTCGCCACACAAGCGAACTGTGGCATTTGGCTTCATTACAGGTACAATTGGTGCTGCCCAGTCAGCGAAACGGACGGGCCTGATAATACCCAAAGTCTCCAAACGAGTGAGCTCCCCTTCTGCCTTCTCAAGCAAGGCGTAAGGCACCGGGCGCACCCAGAAATAGCGCGGCGAGACTCCTGGTTCGATTTGGATACGGGCTACGGCCCCTTTTTTTTCCCCAAACTGGGCTGGAATACATCTGGGTACCGTCCTAGCATCCTCCAGAAACTGTTTGGAGAATGTGCTGCCACTGTAGCCACAAATGGCGCAACCAGTCCCGATCCAACAGGCTGGGCCCGTGGCCGCGCACCACGATAAGTGGGAAACGCCCCTCCTGGCATCCATAAACAACAGGGGTCATCGTAGTTCCTGCAATGTCCAATGGTTTCCCCGTATAGGTGGCCAACCTGGCCTGTGTGTCGGTTATTGTAAGGGTCTGTATACCCTGCTTGATGCGGTCGAATGTCCTCTGGGCGATCATGGAGACTGCTCGCCAGTGCCAACTCCATCTCTAGCGGGTGACCATTGACCCATACTGTCACCTTAATGGGGGCCACACGGGGAGCTGCCACACAATGCAGCTGCAGGCAGTCATCCTCCGTCTCCACATCCTCAGGAGTAGTCGCTGCAGGTTCATCCACATGGAAGGTACGGCCCCTGGGCTGGCGCCAGTTTCTGTTGGAACGACGGCGCCTCTGGCGCCCCCAGGACCGCCGTCCGCGACGGGGTCGGCACCCACAAGTCCGACACAGACATGGCTCCTCATCCATTGGTTCTAGAGAAGGCTCCCTTCAGGGACGAATGTCCGACGGCCACTGGCGTCGATCCAGACGTCGCCTCGCCCAACGTACTGCAGGGGTGCGGGGGGACGCTTTCGGACGGAAGGGGTTGCGCCCCAAGGCATGCACTTCCATTCCCTGTAGCTCTGCGCTCCCCGTTCTGCGCTCTCTCGAGACAATACTATTTGAATGGCCTGCTGAAAAGTCAATGTGGTTCAGCTAACAACTTTCTCTGGGTGGCCGCATTGTTAATACTGCAAATCAAACGGTCGCGTAACATTTCTGACAAGGTCTCACCATAGTCACAGTACTCCGCAGTCCTGCGTAGCCTGGATAGAAAATCAGCGAGGGATTCTCCTGGGGTCCACTCAGCGATATTAAACATGGAATGCTGGACTATCGTGGATGGGGTTGGGTTAAAATGTTGCCCCACTAAGTTCACAAGTTCATCAAACGTTTTGGTGTCCGGCACAGCTGGGTACGTAAGGCTCCTAATCACCCCAAACATATGCGGGCCACAGGCGGTGAGCAATATGACGACCTGGCGCTCCTTTTCGGTGATGTTGTTTGCCCGGAAATAGTAATGCATCCGTTGTGCGTACTGGTTCCAGCTTTCCAGCGCAGCGTCAAAAACATCCAAACGTCCATACAGAGGCATGGTGTATTAGAAAACAACTTCCAACCTGTCTCCAAACAAAATCCAGGGAGGTGGCTTCAGCAGTGTAGACAGCTATTCACTTTAACCCTCGTCGCCAGTTTTGTGAGGGCCACGAAGAATCCAGCACGAGTTGAAGGATAGAAAGAAATAACATTTATTTACAATAACATAAATATACAACAGCAGCAGCAACCCCATGCTGCTCACTCTCCTCCAGCCGGTTCCAAACTGGCCAGCTTTATTTATGCAGGGAATCTGCTAATGATTTCTCCGCCCCCCCTCATTGGGGAAGCTCATACTCCCAAAGGATTGTGAGATTGCCATTAGTCCCCAGCCAGTAGTAAGCAGGCAGGTTATAACAGCCGGGAATTGTTTGGAATTCGCAATAGCCGAGTGCTCACAATTAGCATGTCCTGAATTGCTCCAGAAATAGTGCCTCCAACAGGAACATAAACCACATGCAATCCAGTGTCAACATTTAAACAGAGAATTTCACCCCAATATATATAAATGGGAGTTGAAACAGGATTGTGAGGAGATCCAAGGTTATAGAGGGAAGATCAGTATTGAGGTCATGCGAGTAAAGCAAACAGAGGCCAGAGAGGTGATGGAGTGGAGCTTAAGGGTGGTGGAGGGCAGGTCACAGGTGACTGAGGAAGGGTGCAAGATGATGGCTTCAAGTTCCAGCCTCAATGCGAAAGTGTGCAAGGGCATAGCCGCAAAAACACAAAGAGGTGTCTGGAATACAGGTCAAGGGGATAGAGATGTCAGTAGTGGGGTGGGTGGAGACCAAGCAGTGACCAATGCAAAGCGTAGGGTTCCCCAAGTTCTCAGCTCAGGAGACAGGACTTCCTCCTGACATAAGGGGGAAACAGGACCTCTCATCATTCCTGGATGGACTGCAGGAAAACCAAGGGGGGCATCGCTAAACCGTGTTGCAACTTGGCTGCTCTGAGACATCACTCCAGAATAGAAGATGAAGCAACAGTTCAGGTTATCCAGGGTGGTGGTGGTAGTCAGTGGGCAAAGGCAGGAATATACCAGAATGTTCTAGTTTCTCTTGTACTCTCAAAGTGCCCTTTAAATAGAGCGCCTGTACCTTCAACCTGTGAGGTAATGGCAGGGTCGGCGACTTCCTGTCCACCTCACCACACAATTGGCTTGGCACTTTGTCTATGAACATGTAATTGACTGGTCGCTGCGTGACTGCATGTGACTAACCATCAGACCTATGAGCAGAAGTCCCATGCACTTCTGGTCCCACTTTCAGGACACTCAATGCTACAACAAGATTCCACAGTGTTTATATGGTTCAAAATAATGGATTTTTAATTTTTCAATTACACGTTAATATTTTCTAACTGGCTTTCAATAGATGTTTGTATTAATGATGACATAACTAGTAGCTCCTTCCATACTTGTCCCACTTGGATCCAGTGGATGAGTTCATCGGAAAAGGGGAGAGCAGCACGAAAGAAAATAATGCAGATTCAGACTTTTGAAGACTGGATTTTACCTCTTAGACTTTTGTCAACAGCTTTCTGTTGTGCATCTAGAATTTATTTTTCGTATTTTAAAGGATCACTGTCTTAATGATAAAGTATTAAGCAACATTTACTGTTAGGCAAGGGAGGAGAGCCAGAAGCAGGATAACTTCATTTGAATGAATAGAATTGGAGCCTGATCATACTACATTGTATATCACACACAATGTGGCTTGAAGCTATCGTTGTACTGCATCCTGTGTAAAAGCAAACTATTGTTTCTGCCTGGTCTGTTTTGCATGTGTTTGATCACCAGAGTGACATGTGGAACTTGGGTTGTCACATCAGTTTTAAGTCACTGCTTACCCAAAATCAGTTTGCTTTGATGTGATAGTGGCTCAAACATGACTTCTGCTGCCTCACTTGGAAAAACAAATACATCATATACAGTTATGAAGCTCACACCAGATGGGCGTGTGGCTGAATCTAATCAGGTTCTTGGCTTCTTAGTATAAGTCTCGGCAGCTGAGAGTTTGTTAAAAGACTGAGATCTAAACAAGGAATCCGGAGGGCAGGAGAAACAAAAAGAGCTAGGGTTGAGCACTTTGCAAATTGAGTATGATCCAGCCATTTGTTGTGCTCTACAATTGATGCAATTTTACATATTTGGGATTTGCCTTCCCTCACAATTTGATGACAGTCAATAACATAAACCACATTCTCAGCGTATGATGGTTCACATCGTCATCGCAATAATACTAATTTCTAATGCTTTGTTTCATTAATGCCATATCACTGAGTTATATTTTGCAATTAATTACTGTAATTTATGTCTTAATTATATCCTTGAAATGTACACCCAATCCCCATGTGTGCAGCATAATACCTGGACATCTATACAGCTTTCTTGCCTGTGCAATGTCTCCTTTACTTAAACGTGCGCGTTGGCCAATGGCAGGTCTTATGCCATTTTCATCACGTCCAGGGAGAATGGTGTCCAGAAACATTCCTCTAAGAAAAAGAAAGAATTGTCACTTAGTAAGACAATACTGTCAGTTTACTCCACTTTTGGGTGGGGTAGGGTGGCTGGGGGCTGGGGGTTTGCAGATGCAGGGGAGAGTTTCTATTTTTTGCAATTTTTCGAAAAGGATAGGCGTAGATGTAAATTGTAAATGTCGCCACAGTCGCAGAGGACCATAGGCCACTCTCTCCTTTGAGAGCTGGCTGGTGGTGATTTAACCTAAGGCAAGGGGCAAGGTTGAGAAGATAACCTCAGCTGGTACAGGAATTTACCGCGTTGTTGGCGTTGTTCTGCATCATGAACCAGCCTTCCAGCCAACTGAGATATTACTTCAGAGTGTCAAACAGTAACATAATGTAAATTTAGCAAAGAATAAAGCTTCAAGTTCAATATTTGGTCTGTGGTGAGTAAGCTGAACTCAGCATGACAGGAAAAAGGATTTGGAATGTGATTGTTTAAAATATTGGTTCAGGGAATGTGGGATTTATTGTCCATCCCTAATTACCATTGAGTAGGTGTTAGTGAACCTTCTTGAACTGCTGCAGTCCACAATGGCATGGTGGCACAGTGATTAGCATTGCTGTTTCACAATGCCAGGGTTGGCACTGCTGTCTTCCACAGTCCAAAGATGTGTAGGTTAGGTTAAGGGTTAATGAGAAAAGGCAGGGAAGTGAGCTTGAAAGAGCGTCGGTGCAGATTTGATATGCTGAATGGCCTTCTTCTGCACTGTATGGAGTCTATGAGCATTTATGTGTTGTAGGAACACTCAAGGTGCTGTTCGGAAGGACGTACCTGGATTTTGACCCAGCAACAGCAAAGGAACAGCGATATAGTTCTAACTTAAGATGGTGTGCAACTTGGAGGGGAATTTGCATGTGATGGCGTTCCAAATCATCTGCTGCCCTTGTCCTTGTAGGTGGTAGAGTTTGCAGGTTTGGAAGGTGCTGCCAAAGGAGTCTTGGTGTACCAGGGCTCCTGCTTTTGATCACTGCCCGCCCATCATGCTGGATATGTGCATGTGTGGATTTTGGATACGGAGAGAATCAGGCTCAGCTAAGATGTCGAATTGTGTCAAAAGTTCACTGATCCTTAACTACTACATCTCACATTTGTACAATGGTCATTTTGGCCAAGAACTGGAGGGCAGTGTGTATTCCAGGAGGGTTAATCCTACAGCAAAGGATTGAAAATAATAAATTGGCAATCAAAACAATAAACAATGATGAAAAATATTTACTATCACACACCTAAATTTGAAATCACAGTGCTAAACCGTTCATGATTTAAGAAAGCTAGGGTGGCACAGTGACCAAAGAGAAAATGCTGGAAAATCTCAGCAGGTCTGACAGCATGTGTAGGGAGAGAAAACAGCCAACATTTCGAGTCCAGGTGACCCTTAGTCAAAGCACGGTGGCACAGTGGTTAGCATTACTGCTTCACGGCACCGAGGACCTGGGTTCAATCTGGCCCTGAGTCACTGTCTGTGTGGAGTTTGCACATTCTCCTAGTGGCTGCGTTAGTCTCACCTCCACAACCCAAAAGATGTACACAGTAGGTGGATTGGCCATGCTAAATTGCCCTTTAATTGGAAAAATAAGAAAGCTATGGATAACCGCACACTTTTTCAACAATAACCTACATCTCTACAAATTCTCTTCATGTTCTGAAAGACGTTTCCGCAAACTCATCACAGGTTTGGAACACAGAAATATTAGAATACACAGGACCGGAAAACTAAATTCCAAAAAGAAGTCTACCTGGCCAGACCTGAATTAACACACTGGGAGGGATTCTCTATTGTAAGTCTGCCCTGCTACCTCTGCTAGGGACGACGGAGAATTTGGCCGTGCCTTTCACTGGCAGAGGGGTTCTCTATTCCCGCCGTTTGCCAATTTTTTGCAGTTTTTCGTATAAAGGATAGGCGTTGGGATTTCCCATTGAAAACACCCAACACATCTGAGAAATCTGCTGACGGGGGTGCTAGCAAATGGCCAGTCAATACTACCCACTATTTTATTAAACATGAAAGAACACTTTGTTTTTGACCGTCACCATGTAAAGTTTAAAATAACTAAAAAAGAAATCGGGGCGAAATTCTCTGGTATCGGCGCGATGTCCGCCGACCGGCGCCCAAAACGGCGCAAATCAGTCGGGCATCGTGCCGCCCCAAAGGTGCGGAATCCTCCGCATCTTGGGGAGCCGAGCCCCAACCTTAAGGGGCTAAGCCCGCACCAGACTAATTTCCGCCCCGCCAGCTGGCGGAAAAGGCCTTTGGTGCCCCGCCAGCTGGTGCGGAAACTACATCTCCGGGTGGCGCATGCGCGGGAGCGTTAGCGGCCGCTCACGGCATCCCCGCGCATGCGCTGTGGAGAGAGTCTCTTCCGCCTCCGCCATGGTGGAGACCGTGGCGAAGGCGGAAGGAAAAGAATGCCCCCACGGCACAGGCCCGCCCGCGGATCGGTGGGCCCCGATCGCGGGCCAGGCCACCGTGGGGGCACCCCCCGGGGCCAGATCGCCCCGCGCCCCCCCCCCCCCCCCCAGGACCCCGGAGCCAGCCCGCGCCGCCTTGTCCCGCCGGTAAGGTAGGTGGTTTAATCTACGCCAGCGGGACAGGCATTCTAGCAGCGGGACTTCGGCCCACCCGGGCTGGAGAATCGCTGGGGGGGGGGGGGCGGGGGGGGGGGGTCCCGCCAACTGGGGCGGCGCGATTCCCACCCCCGCCGAATATCCAGTGCCAGAGAATTCGGCAACCGGCGGGGGCGGTATTCACGCCAGCCCCCTGCGATTCTCCGAGCCGGCGGGGGTCGGAGAATCTCGCCCCAGTTCCACAGCACTGTTAAGACAGATTTATGAGTTTGTGTTCCTGGAGCACAACTTTGCATGATAGCTGTACATATTGAGTGCAGAGGTCATTGCATCCCACAGTTTTCTATCAATTAGTTTTAATAGACAGAAGAAACTCATGCGAGGTGCAATGGTCTCATTCCCAAATTCCTGCTCTGCATTCCTTATCCTGAAAAGCTTCGACTAGGGAGTGTCAATTTGTAAATTCTGGACTTCAATCTTTGCATATTTGAGCTCTGCCATTCAACTCCAAATGATCTTCCATTAATAATTTTAAATAAGCAAATACTGATGGCACCCCCAATGATTCAGTGTTTAAACATAGTGAGTGTAGTGGACCATTAATGTATTGTGGGCAGTTAGCTGATTTAACACAAAGAACATTGGAAATTCTACAGATGGCTCTAGTATTGTCAGTACGGGCCAGAAAATGTGCACTTTCCAGCATGAATCATTGAATGACAATCAGAAATAGATTTTACCATTCAAGTTTAGGAGTACTAAAATTAATTGTACACCCCAGGTGCAACTTATCTGAAATCACCCAACTCAGCACTTATCAGGGACATGGATTGTTTATAACCACACACTTCTTCTGCTCCAATTTCATCTATTCTCAAAATATTTTACACATGCGAGATTGTTTTTGACCCTAAAATTGATTCCATGTCGAAGTTGTCCTGTCCGGCACACGAGGACCTCCCAAGTATGTTTATTTGTTTTCAGAAAATTTTAATCCCGTAGTTAATAAAAATGCTTTATAAACAATTACCCATCCTGGTCTCCTACACAATCATCATTAGTTTCATGCACAACATCAAAGGGGAGACGGCAGTGCAGTGGTATTTTCACTGGATAGTAATCCAGAGATCCAGCGCAATGCTCTGGGGATCTGGGTTTGAATCCCATCACAAAGTGAAACTTGAATTGAATAAAAATCCAAAATTGAAAGGTTTTTTTTTGTTTTAAATATTTTTCACATTTTCTCCCAAATTTCATCCACCAACAATAAACAATAATCAGAAACAAATATGTCAATCCCCATATAAACAACAACGGTCCCATCCTCCCACCAAACCCCAAACATTAGCCCGCATGTTCACACAAACAAATGACAAAAAGGAATCAGGAATCACCCATCGTCGCCATTAACACACACAGCCCCCCTCCCCCAACCCTCCCACCCACACAAATGTTCGATGCTATCCAGTTCTTGAAAGTGCACAATGAATAATGCCCATGAATTGTAGAACCCCTCCATCCTTCCCCTCAGTTCAAACTTAACCTTCTCAAGAGTCAAGAATTCCAACAGGTCCCCCCGCCACGCCAGGGCACTGGGTAGAGAGGTTGTTCTCCATCCCAGCAGGATCCGCCTTCGGGCGATCAACGAGGCGAAGGCTACAACATTTGTCTCCGCTCCCGTTTCCAACCTTGGCTGGTCCGACACCTCGAATATGATCTCCCACAGGCCCGGGTCCGTTTCACACGCACCACTTTAGAAATTACCCTAAAAACCTCCTTCCAGTAATCCTCTAGCTTTGGACAGGACCAAAACATATGAATGTAATTTGCTGCCCCCCCCCCCCTCAACGTTCACACACATCTTCTGCTCCTTCAAAGAATCGGCTCATCCTCGTCCTCGTGAGGTGTGCTCTGTATACCTCCTTCAACTGTATCAGCCCCAACCTCACGCACGAGGTGGAGACATTCACTCTCCGGAGCACCTCACACCAGAACCCCTCCTCCATATCCTCTCCCAACTCTTATAGAATTTACAGCGCAGAAGGAGGCCATTCGGCCCATCGAGTCTGCACCGGCTCTTGGAAAGAGCACCCTACCCAAGGTCCACACCTCCACCTTAACCCCATAACCCAGTAACCCCACCCAACACTAAGGGCAATTTTGGACACTAAGGGCAATTTAGCATGGCCAATCCACCTAACCTGCACATCTTTGGACTGTGGGAGGAAACCGGAGCACCCGGAGGAAACCCACGCACACACGGGGAGAATGTGCAGACTCCGCACAGACAATGACCCAAGCCGGGAATCGAACCTGGGACCCTGGAGCTGTGAAGCAATTGTGCTATCCACAATGCCACCGTGCTACCTCCCACTTTGCTTTGATCCCTTCCAGTGGTGCCTTCTCCTCTTCCAAAATAGCTCTGTAAACCGCTGACACTACCCTCTTCTCCAGTCCCCCTGTCGTCAGCACCTCCTCCAGCAATGTGGAGGCCAGCTCCACCGGGAAGCTCTGTATCTCCTTTCTGACAAAATCTCGAACCTGCATGTATCTAAACATTTCCCCCTGCTCCAGCCCATACTTTGCTTACAGCTCCTTCAATCCTGCAAACCGACCCCGAAGAAACAAATCTTTCAGTGTCTTAATCCCCTTCTCCTCCCATTTCCAAAAATTTCCACCCCACCTCCCTGGCTCAAATCTGTGGTTCCCCCGAATCGGCATTTCCCTTAACCCTGCCCCCAACCTGAAGTGTTGGCGAAACTGCCTCTAAATTCTTAATGAAGCTATTATTACCGGACTCCCTGAGTATTTCCACGGGGCCATCGAGAGCGGCGCTGTTGCTAGTGCTTTCAATCCGACCCCCTGCACAAACTCTCCTCCATTCTGACCCACTGGGAATCAACGCCTCTGACCCAGCTCCGCACCTTCTCCACATTCGCCGCCAAGTAGTAATACATCAGGTTTGGAAGACCGAAACCCCCTGCCTGCCTTCCCCTCTGTAGCAGCACCTTTCCAACTCTGGCCACCCTCCCTCCCCATATGAACAAAGTAAACCTTCCCTCAATCTCTCTGAAAAAAGCCTTTGGCAGGAAAATCAGCAGGCATTGAAAAATAAACAGAAATTGCGGCAACACGTCCATTTTAACCGCCTGTACCCGACCGCCAGTGACAGAGGGAGACCATCCCACCTTGCCAGATCAGCTTTCACTCTCCCCACCAAACTAGAAATGTTGTACCTGTGCAGCCATCCCCCCCCCCCCCCCCCACACCCACTCTTGGGCAACATATACCTCCAGGTACCTAAAGTGAGCCCCTGCCCTACGGAATGGCAGCCCCCCCACCCCTGCCCCCACCCACGGCCCAGACACCACAAAATACTCACTCTTGTCTCGATTTAGTTTGTACCCCGAGAAAGACGCAAACACTCGAAGCTATTCCCCCTATCGACACACTCGGTTCCGACGCGTATAACAGCAAGTCATCGGCATACTAAGGACACCCTATGCTCTATCCCCCCCCCCCCCCGCACTATTCCTTTCCATACCCCCAAACTTCTTAATGCGATGGCCAATGGCTCAATCGCGAGTGCAAACAGCAGGGGGAACACCAAAATTGAAAGTTTAATGATGACCATGAGTCGATTGTCAGAAATACCCATCTAGCTCACTAGTGCCGTTCAGGGAGGGAATCTACCATCCTTACCGGTCTGGCCTACATGCAATTGCAGATCCACAACAATGTGGTAGATTCTTAAATGCCCTCAGAAATGGCCGAGCAAGGGCGGCACGGTGGCGCAGTGCAGTGGTTAGCACTGCTGCCTACGGCGCTGAGGACCCGGTTTCGATCCCGGCCCCGGGTCACTGTCTGTGTAGAGTTTGCACATTCTCCCAGTTTCTGGGTGGGTCTCACCCCCACAACCCAAAGATGTGCAGGTTAGGTGGATTGCCCCTTAATTGGAAAACAACATTCTTGGGTACTCTAATTTTTTTTTTTTAAATGGCCGAGCAAGCTACCCAGTTCGAGGACAATTACCGGGGCAATACATGCTGGCCCAGCCAGCGACGCCCACATCCCATAAATGAATTTTTAAAAAGTGATTCAAAAGGGTGGACAGAAAAATGAATAATTTCACTACGCAGTCTAGGCAGCAGAGCTCCAAACCAGTATTAATCCAGAGATAAATTTTCATTATACACTAGCAGCTGACAAAATATAAAAGTCAAAGAGATGTAACCTTAGACTCCAACCTTGAGAAGGTGTTCCTAGCGTAGTGCATAATACTGTCAAAGTCATATGCTTCCCCAAGGGAGTTCACTTCACCAGGTTCCATCTTGAGGAAGTTGTATTCCTGGCCTGCATGCAGTAAGAAGGAAAGACTGAGGTTAGCCATTGATCAACATTAGTGATTACTACTCACAAAATTCTGAAACTGCTGCTGCAAAGACATCAAATTACAATTTCCAAATTACAGCTGGTTTGCTGAATAATAAAACCTTTTCCTGAACAATAGACTTCGGAAAAACTAATCCGAATCTGAATACAATTGTGCTTCCAGCATAATACAATGGCTGTGTATTCAAGTCATTTGAGCCAACCTTGATTGAATAGAATTCTTGATCCAAATATAATACGGCAAGGAACAAATTCCCTGGCTCAGGCTGATAATGCACAAGAATTGAACAGTGCTCAATACTCATCAATGCCAGGCTCTAAAAGAGCAATAAAAGGAATATTGACCATATTTTGTTCATTTTTAGGTGCACTAAATTCACAATTCATAAATAATTCTAGCATTCACTATTTTCTGGGGTAGAAATTGGTTGTCATTTTGCCTGGTTTCTGGGTGAAAAATGAAGCAAAAAGAACCAATTACAGGACTGGCAGAGAAACATTGAGCCCAATCTTCCCCTTCATAATGGATAGTGAAATGTTGGGTACTCTGATACACAGACGAACCAACATGGTTGCGAATGGTACAACGCAGTTTTATTTCAATGAACTGTTGACATATTAAACTCTGGTATTCAGCACATGGTGAACCTCTGAGTGGCTGGCAATGAGGTCTGTGCCCTGAGCCCTCTCCTGCTCGAGTGCCCAGGAAGTGTTGTGTTCCCTGCTTTGTACTGTGTATGCTCTTGTCCGTGATTGGCTGTCGTGTTTTGTGTGTTGATTGGTCCGTTGATCTGCCCATCATTATGTGTGTATGTATGTGCTGTGATGTTCATCTGAATATCATGACATCCCCCCTTTTTTACAGGATTATGTGCCTACGTGTTTATAAATCGAGATGTGTACTGAGTGTAGCTAAATGTGTGTGTGTGCAATATTTACAGCATGTACTTGGGGCATAACTATATACAAGGGGCGATGTCGGTTGTGACATAACAACGAGGTTGTACCATAAACAAAGAACGGGGAAACGTTGAACGATAAAACGAATTCCTGTAACAATAAGAACATAAACATATTAACAAAGTGGTTGCATGAGTTCAATGTATAAACAGTCTCATAAGTCCAGTCTAGTAGGTGGGCGACGAATTCGGGTTGACCGTCAGGGTGGCACACCATTCATCACCCGGATTGATTGTGTTAACTCGGTTCCCATCAATGACCGCAACACGGAAGGCGTCTCGGTCATCTGTGTCACTGGTCTGGATGTCATCTGGGCAAGATTCGTAATGGGGAGGCTGAATGGTCCGCACGTCTCTGCGAGGTTGCCGGAGTTGTGGAAGATTGACAGGTTGAGCTGCTCGACAGTAAGCAGCGTAGTGGCCCACCTTGCCACAGCGTATGCATTGTCGGGTTCTTGCAGGACATTGCCGCTTTAAATGTGCAGCTCCACAGTTGCCGCACGTCGTGACGTCATGATGTTCGTTGCGCCACTGCGCATGCGCAGTTCGGTCTTGCGTCGGGCGCGCCTGCGCATCACGTCCCTCAGTGTTGCCGTAGGTTTTGGCGCGCACAAGCGCGGGAGGCCTCGAAAAGCGCGCGAAATGGCCGACGTCGTCTGGGCCACGGGCCAGGAGGAGCTCGATTGCCTGGTCCTGTTTGGCCTCGTGGGGGCACCTGGCTTGCCGATCCGGCCGCATAGGACCCCCGCCGCGCCGATTCGGTCGCCTGAAATTGTGCATAGCGGCTAGTCGCGTTTTCGTGCAGGACACAGGCTTCGATTGCAGAGGTTAAGGTGAAGCCTTTTATTTTTAAAAGCTGCTGGCGTAGGGTGCCCGAGGCGACCCCAAAAACGATCTGGTCTGGAATAATGGAGTCTGAGGTGGTGTCGTAACCGCAGGACTGCACGAGGATGCGGAGATGGGTAAGGAATGACTGAAAGAGCTCATCCTTACCTTGGAGGCGCTGCTGGAAGACATATCTCTTGAAGCTCTCGTTGACCTCGACGTTGAAGTGTTGGTCGAGCTTGAGAAGGATCGTCTTGTATTTGGATTTGTCCTCGCCTTCCACGAACACCAGGGAGTTGTAGACATGCATGGCGTGCTGCCCTGCGGTGGTGAGGGGGATGGCGATCTTTCTGGTGTCCGAGGCGCTCTCTCTTTCGTTGGCTTCCAGAAAGTGCTGGAAGCACTGCTTGAACAGCTTCCAATTTACGCCGAGGTTCTCAGCGACTTGCAGCGGCTGCGGTGTGTTGACGGTGTCCATGGCGCAGGATGGCAGATTTGTGGGGAGGTGTCAAATCACTCCTGGTATCATGAAGTGTTGGGTACTCTGATACACAGACGAACCAACACGGTTGCAAATGGTACAACGCAGTTTTATTTCAATGAACTGTTAACATATTAAACTCTGGTATTCAGCACATGGTGAACCTCTGAGTGGCTGGCAATGAGGTCTGTGCCCTGAGCCCTCTCCTGCTCGAGTGCCCAGGAAGTGTCGTGTTCCCTGCTTTGTACTGTGTATGCTCTTGTCTGTGATTGGCTGTCGTGTTTTGTGTGTTGATTGGTCCGTTGATCTGTCCATCATTATGTGTGTATAATGATGTGTATGTATGTGCTGTGATGTTCATCTGAATATCATGACAGATAGTAAGAAGTCTTACAACACCAGGTTGAAATGAAAAATGAAATGAAAATCGCTTATTGTCACAAGTAGGCTTCAAATTAAGTTACTGTGAAAAGCCCCTAGTCGCCACATTCCGGCGCCTGTTCATGGAGGCTGTTACGGGAATCGAACCGTGCTGCTGGCCTGCCTTGGTCTGCTTTCAAAGCCAGCGATTTAGCCCTGTGCTAAACAGCCCCAACCTGGTGTAATGTAGATGGACTGAATGGCAGGTTTATGTCCTCTTGCAGAAATTACTTTGGATTGAACAGGAAGGAGTCAGGCCTGCTTTTTATGTAATAATGTAACAAACATGATGGCTTAACCAGAAACCACCATCAAAAGTTATGTTTTGAATAAAAGTATCTATTTTTTTTTTTTAACATGCCTGTGGAGTCTGTGGGAGCAGGAGCGTTCCCTCAGCTCCATAGCAATCCAATTGTCAATCTCTCCATTGCTACTTCCCCTCACCTCAATCTCATCACTGAGCTACTGCCAGTGAAGCAAGTGGACCAATATTCACTTTCCACAAATAGAAAAGCACCTCTGGAGGTGCAACAGGTGCCAACTTCTTGCCTAATTAACATTAATGAGGCTCGAGGCACAATTTCAGGGAAACCTCCCGATTATATGAGCCCTGTGTACAGCACTGACAACAGGCCGAAATGGAATTGTAACGCTTGCAAACTCACAATGGCTGAAATGTAATGGATCACAGCTGGAACCATATATCTTTGATGTATTACATTGTTGTCTCTGTCTGGTTGCTGTTCTTAAGTTATGGAACTGCAAAACACTGAACTTTGTCCAATGCTGTTACAAGTACATGGTTGCCATAGCAAGAGTGCAACTGGATTTCCCCGAGGTACAGTTCGGTAAAAGCACATCCAGTGCACTAAAACTGCACCAAAAGTCTCAGATTCAGTCTCAGATATTCATTAAATTTTCTAATTTCAGCAGTAACAATTGGGCTGAACTTCACGACAGTGCTAGTAGCGAAAAGATATCAGCTAAGATTAAAGCTCTTGATCACTGTTCCGTTAACTATGATGATTGCCTTGTGAGGGCAAGATTAGGATTTGCTGCACTGCCTTTAACAGTTGAATAGCTCGCAAGTATTCATTGGGAGAAATTCCCTGCCTCGCTCACCTGTAGCAGAGTTACCGATGAGACGGAAAATCCTGTGGCTGTGAGGAAAACGGGATCGGTGCCAGGCATCAATCCATTTCTGATGATCCGGCCTGCCACTGGCGGCAGGATCCGGGTTCATGCCCTGCACTAGCAGGAGGACGCAAATAGGTCACTAAGACCCAATACGGGCCGGGCACCATGGCCGGGATTCTCCGAAACTGGGCCAAGTGTTGACACTGACGTCAAAACCGGCACGAGCGACGCCGGCGTCAACGGGCCACCAGGCCCAGGCATTCACCCCTTCCTAGGGGCCTAGTATGGCACCGGAGTGGTGTGTGCTGCTCCGGCGCCGAAAGCCGGCTCTCCACGGGTCCGCGTGCCATGGCCGATGCGAGACCACGCTTGCGTTGCCGACTCCATGCTGGTCCCCGGGCAATATGGCGGCGCCCTACAGGGGCCTGGCGCGGAGGAACATAGGCCCTCCCGGAATTAGCCTGCCCGCCGATCGGTAGGCCCCGATTGCGGGCCTGGTCACCGTGAAGGGCCCCCCCCCGGAGCCGGATCCCTCCGCCCCCTCACGAGGACGGCCCCTGTAGACAGAGCTCCGAGGTCCCGCCGGGTAGGACCATGCGTCACTCATGCCAGCGGGACTCGGCGGAACGCGGTGGGCACTCGGTCCATTGAGCACAGAGAATAACTGTGGGGGCTTTCAACGGCTCCCGACTGGCACGTCGGCGGGCGCGATTGCCGCCGATTCTCTGGTCAATTCTCGCACCCCCCCGGCGATTCAACGACCCGGCGCGGGATGGGAGAATCCTGGCCCACATTCTCCGGGTCCGCATGATTCTCCGGACCTCTGAGTCAGGAATCACGTGGGTGAGAATTGCTACTGGTCCTGACTAATATGGCCCTGAAGAGGTGGACCTCACAGTGGGCCAAAGCGGTAACTATTTAAGGGAGTTGTCCCCAAGGACCAGCCCAGGGCTAGCCTTCCCCCCACAATGCAAGACCTGCCCACAGAATTAAATGCTGTCAATTTTTAGCTGACCTCTTCAAAATCATTCAACCATGAAGGGAGGTGATTGGAAAGCACTTAATTCTGTTTGAAGTGGTTCAGGATTTGTCAATCAAAGTTTGATGTTTATAAACATTTGAGGTTGGAGCACTACAGAGCTACTCAACCATGAAGGAAATGAATGGAACAATGCTAACAGCTGTGTGTGAGGAAGCTGTCAATCAGAACCTAGTAAAATCAATATCAAAGAGAAATGAATGAATGGCTTGCAGCCCAAAGATCTGAGGGGGTTTAAACCCAGCTGACAGGTTTTCTCTTTCCAGGAATTGACAGGTGGCACTTCCTGTGTCTGAGCCAGCAGGTGTAATGCCCAGGTGAGTGTTAAAGCAGTAATTCTTGTTTCACTGCCTCTATCTAGACTGGTCTCTAGCTTCCAGGCGGGTGTCACTCTTCTGGGGGAGCTCCCTGATAGGGGTCGCTCTTCTAGGCGGTTTCCTGGCAAGGGTCCCTTTTTGGGAGGCTTCCTGACAGGGGTCACTTTCAGGAGGGTCTTTGGGGAGTCTCTGTGGAAGGGTTCCTTATTTAGGGAGTCTCTGGGGGGTAGGGTCTCTTTATTTAGGGGGTTTCTTTATTTATGGGGGCTCTGTTTTAGGGGGCAGGGCAGGTCACACCATGTTGGAGGGGACCCAGAAAATCCAAGGGTTTGGGTGGTTTGTGTTGCGGGGTTTTGGGCTGAATTGCAATGCGGGAGGGGTGGTGGCCACCTGTGGGACCACACTATTGGGCCGCCCGCTCAAAATGGCAGCCCGATAGAGGGATTCCCTTGCACTCCTCGCCATGCACAAATTTGTAGGACGAATGATTGGGAATCGCTTCCTGTTTTCCCCTCCAAGAAGGACGGCAAATCAGGTGCAATTCCGCTCCAGCGGGAGAACATAGGGCTGGATTCTCCACTGGTGGGATTTTTCATTGTGCCGTCAGCACATGCACGCCCGTGGGTTTCTCAGCAGTGTGGGATGGCAACAATGGAAATCCCATTGGCAGGTGGCAGGAATGGAGAATCCCGCTGCTGGCAAGGGCACGTCGCCCAGGAAAATGTGGAACCTCGCTGGCAAGATCCAGATATACATGTTTAAATGAGCCCTTAAGCTCATTTAAATATGTCTGCGCCAGATTTTCGGGGCGCCAGGGAAGGCCTGGACCAAGCGTTGTTTAGTAGCGGTTCACACAAACATGAACCAGGCGTAACAGCATCGTGGGGTTTCCCAGGCCATTGGAGACTACTGGGTGGTCAAGGACAGGACAGGCTGGCACTCCCGTTGGCACTTGGGCACCTTGACAGTGCCAGCCTGGCACTTTGGCCCTGCTAGGTGCCAGGGTGGCAGGGCCAGGGTGGCACTGCCAAGGGTCTGGGCCTGAAGGGGCAATGCCCATGAAATAGGGGATGAGGGGGGCTATGAAGGGTGGGGGTGGATGAAGAATGGATATGAAGGGGCTTCATTAAGGTTGGGGACGGGTTACAGGTGGGGCTTGAAAGGCTGGTGGGGATGCCAGAAAGGTGGGAGCCCTAAGTGACCTCGTAGCAGAGTGTCCTCACTTGGGGGATGTGGGGTAATGCCCATGTCTGCGGGAGGTGACATTGCTCATGGGTGGGGAGTGTGGGGGATCCTCCAGCTCATCTAGAGATCAGGGCACCCTTTCAAAATGATGGCCTGATCTCTGAGGGGCCGGTCTCCCCGGCAAGTTCAGCTCCTAGTCTTGAAAAAAATTCCAGTTTGGACTGACCGGGGAGAAACTCCCCAAGTCTCAGAAAAATGACGAAGTGTGGCTGAATAACATTGTGGATCTCACCCAAAAAGCTGGCGAGAAACACCCAGCCAAACACACTCACAATGACACTAGACATTGTTTGGTTGAACCACGCGCCCAGAGATTCTAAATTATTTCATCTTTCTGCCCTTGTATAGTGAAGTTTACTGTTGCCTATTTAAAACCTATGGAATCTTGTGGCTTTCACTGGGCAAGTGTCTTAAATTACAAACTTTGTCTACTTTGAACAAAATGTTATTGGCTCTTCACGATATCACATTAACAATTTGGGGGCTCTGGCCAAGAATCATTGAGATAAGTGCGTGAAAGTAACCTTCTCGGTTCTTGAACTCAAAAAAACTTGCTGCCGAAATGAATTAATTTGGGATTCACACTCTTAAGGGTAAAGAAACACACACCTCTTACACATAAACATACTTATCCTAAACAGTAATGGCAAAGCATAAATTCTCTCCGTGAAATATGTTAACAAATAATACCATTCGAGTTAACACCAGAGAGTTGTCAATACATGTGAAACCATATCCCAGAAACTGTCAGCAACTTTGTACATAATTGGGGAAAGAAAGTCCTATATTAAATATAAGAGACGGCTGAAATCTTGAGAGTCAATTCCAAAACAGCAATTTGGTCTCCTGGGGCTTTTTTATAATGCAATTCTACTTTAAACACAACATCTTGATCAAGGAATAAACTTACTCCCAATTATCAAATTTTCACTGCTCAGCAACAACCAGTCCATTGTCAAATGCAGTCTATAAATGTCAACAAAGTTTAAAATATAAACTGAATTAACCTGGTGTTGTAAGACTTCTTACTGTGCTCACCCCAGTCCAACCTACCCAATTATCCATCCACCATCCACTCAGCCCAATCCTAATGCAATGTGATGTGTATGTCTAATAATCACCATCATAAAAAGCACTGCACTGAGGGGTGAATATGTAACTTTCAGTCAAAAGCTTATTCTTTCATGCCTTTTAAGAGAGCACAAAATGCAAGGGAGAGGAAAAGAATTGGAGGTAGTTACCCACATATTGTGGAGTTCACAGATACAGAAGAGGAAACACAGGAGATAAAATGGCACAGGTGCATTCCTCTCCATCAGATAACTGGTGAATTAGTATCTTTGTACACATGCAGATTTTATGTCAGATATGACTGAACTATGGCGATCAATGTAATTACTCTGCCATAATTGTTTATTTTCTCTTCAAGTGCCTGTGCCTGAACATGCTAAAACAATCAACAACATTTTTTAAAATGTCAATTTGCTCCATCTCCCTACGTTAACATATTCTTTAAAAACATTCCAGGGCCTGGGTCCACATCTTTGTCAAAAATTAACTCTTCCTTGGGCCATTCTCTGTTTATCAGGTCTGTTTGAATGCTGTCAATTAGTTTACAAGCACACAAACAAACTAACGTAAGTGAAAACTTTGGGCAAGATCTGCCGGTCGCATTGTGCCCGAAAAGCAGTGCGGCGTGGCCGGTAGATGCCAGGAGATGCCTCTTCCGGGATCAACCCGGCATGCCATGCCTCGTGAGATTTAACACAATCTTATGTGGTGTCGCGATGTGATCACTTACTGGCAAATCTGCATATTAGAGTGATCCAACTCCCTAGCCTTGGAGATCTCGGGCGAGCGTCATTCAGTCCTGGTCTCCACAAATGGGGACAAGACGGAACAGCACTCGTGTGGGTCTCCCAGGGGATTGGAGCGCCCCAGGTACTGGCCCTCTGGGCAACGTGGCACTCTGGCACTGATGATGCCACTCGGGCACCCTGGCACTGCCATCAAGGTGCCAGCCAGACACTGACAAGGCGCCCAGGTGACACTGCAGCTCACAAAGGCATTGCCAAGGTACCAGGTTGGCACTGCCGAGGTGCCAAGCTGGCATTTTTGCCCAACGGGGATTGGACCCAGGGGTGTCCTGCATCGGCGCAGTGGGGGGCCGAGGATCCCATCATCAGTGATTGGGGGGGGGGGGGAAGGAGGTTTGGAGGTCCTATCGGGGGGGGTGGGGGGGTCGAGAGACTGGGGCGCCATTTATTAATGGGGTCCCATTCTTTCCCTGCACTGAGGAGTTCCAGCAAGCAGAGCTCCTCATTGCAGAAAAAAGGACTAAGTGTGGCCTCAGCCATGTGTCACCCGCTGAGGCTCCCGATCTACCCGAATTCGATAGTGTGTTGTTTCCCGGGACTCGGAGCACTGGAAAACACCCGGCTAATCGTGCGAGCCATGGGACTCTGTACTCATTCAGGTAGATTGCACCCTTTGTGTCTATCCATCTTTAATAGTGGAGGTAAAAATATTAATTTTAAAAATCATCACCCGAAGTGAGACTTGAGACTATGATCTGGATATTCGCTCCTGGTTCAGGTGCACACAGGCAGGAGAATTCCAGGATCTATGAACCCAGCCTTTAAAAATGACCACCAGCAGTTTTCGTCCCGGGTGTTAACTGGATTGGAGGTTGGGCATGCTGATTCCAGAATGAATGCTGAGGCTGCTGGTTGCAGAGGCAAGCAGGGTGGAAACCTTGACTCTGTGCTCCTATGCATTGTTTAAATCATTTTTTTAAAGATTAAAACAAAAAACAGGCCTCACCATTGTCACGCCACATCTATGCCAACCTGTGCCCCACTACCCACTACCATGGACCCTCATATCACCAATGTCAACCCTATTGACATTGGTGATATGACATACCTCCTATTCCAATCCATCCCCCATGTTCCAATCCATACCCCCTATCCCCAGTACCAGATGACCTGTATCCGAGGGTCTTAAAAGAAGTGGCGGAACAGATGGTCGACGGATTGGTTAATAGCTAATGTAACAACTTTATTCAAGAAAATGGGAGAGAGAAAGCAGGAAACTATTGGCCAGTTAGCCTTACATCTATCATATGGAAAGTATTAGAATTCATTATTAAGGAGGTTAAAGCAAGATACTTGGAAAATAACAAAGCACCAACATGGCTTTGTAGAAGGGGAATTGTGTTTAACTAATCAATTAGAGGTTTTTGATACAATAACATTTAAAGTGGATAAAGGGTAAACTGGTCGATGTGGTATATTGTATTTCCAAAAGGGATTTGATAAGCTGCTGTATCAAAGCTTAATTGTAGAGGGGATAAATTAGCAAGGATAAAGAATTAGCTAGCTCAGAGGAAGTTGAAGGTAGGGACAAATGGATCTTTTTCAGATAGGCATGCTGAAATTAGTGGAGTATGACAAGGAACAGTGCTGGTTGTCAACTTATTCCAAACTATATCGATGACTTGGATGAAGTGACCAAATGCATGACAGCTAAATTTGATCACACCAAGATAGGTGGGAAATTAAGTTGTCAAGGGAAGTTAGAGAGTCTGGAGAGGGACACAGACAGCTTAGGTGAGTGGAGAAACATTTGGCACGTGGAGTATAACTTGGATAAGTGTGAACTTGTCCACTTTGGCAGGAAGAATAGAAAAGCAATATATTATTTAAATGGAGAGAGATTGCAGCATATGGTGCTTCAGAGAGAGGTACTATCCTGCCGTGTTCCCGACCACCCGGGGGTCTCAAATGGCTTGAATGAACACCGCAGGTGCTGTTATGAATGTTCTGTGTTTGTGTGGACCAGTGATAAACGCCACCCTAGCGAGGTCTCCCAGGCGTGGCCACTGACTCCCGGGCGCCAGATGAATCCAGCGTCCGGGTATTTAATTGAGCCATTAGGCTCATTTAAATATTCAGATCTAGATCTCGCCCAGCAAGGGTGAGATCCAAATTGCGCCGGAGTGAGTTGGGTGACTTGCAATTAACCTAGCGCCTGCCACAAAGTGGGATTTGGGGCTCTCGCGTGATTCACCCATTGCTACCGGATCCGCATCGGGTGCAACAGGGGTAGCTGAATTGCACCCATTGTTTAAGAATCCCTTTTATGACAGAGAGGAAGTCCCTTTTTTCTCTTGAAGGGTCATTAGAGTGTGCAATTCTCTTCTAAGAAGGAAGTACAAGATGGGTCTTTAAATTTATTTAAGGCTGAATTAGATAGTTTTTTGCAGACAAGTGAGTCAAGGGTTATGGGGTTCAGGCAGGAAAGCGGAGCTAAGGCAACATCTAGGTCAGCCATGATCTTATTGAATGGTGGAGCAGGCATGAAGGGCCTAAGTGCCTACCCCTATCCCCAAGTGCTATGTGTCTATTTCAACCCATGCCCTTCTACTAAACACCCCATAGCCCCACGTACCTCCTGTGCCAATCCATGTCCCTCTGCCCAACCCCCATCACTCCTCATATCCCTCTATGCATCCCATATTCCCATAGTCCTTTCCAGCTCCTATACCAACTTAGTGTCAACATACTAACCCATGCCGCCAACCACCCATTGCCCTTACCACCTCCATGCGAACTCGCCTGATATTCCTTGACAGCTCCATGGCAGCTTTGACAGCTCCATGGAAGCTTTGACAGCTGCAACAGTTCCAATGGGCTTATGCAAAATCATGTTTACATTTAGAATCCCAAAGAGTGCTTTAACAGCTCATAAAAGGTGCCATACCTCCACAAAAGGATGCCCTGGGACCAAAAGGGTACCTCGACAACCCAAAATAATTGACTAAGACCTCCCAATAGCTGGTGTAATCTGCACACTCACGTTTCACACTCTTGATCAATCAAAATTTCACTTCAGCGGAGACATTTGGTGATTTAAACGGCCAGTTTCCTCTGGAAATTGCGCATGGACAAACCCCAGACTGACTCCAATCCAGCCCCCATGATAATAGGAAATTCTCTTTTTGAGGCCAGGACTTAGAATTCCCTGCCATTTCTTGGATTTTTGCCACATTGGCATTGACCCAGATTTTTGTGACAACAGAGAACCTCTCCATTGTTGTGGAAATCTGGGCCTATGACTGCAATTAAGAATCCCATAATTTACCATCTGAGCTAGTGGGCTGGATAGACACTCTCTCCACAAAGCCTTCAACAAGCTGGTGTCTTTCCAGTTGGTGGCATGAGCTACAGTTGATTTTTAACCATTAACTTAAACAAAGGAAATCAAGGGCATTATAGGCATGCAGCCTAACCTGCTCGATATTCTGACATTTTTTCCACAGCATACTACACAATTTATGCGGAATATTAATATAAATACTTTTAATGTACCCAGTTAAAATTGCAACTAATTGTTATTCAACAATATTAGCTTGATTTATCTGGTACTATTTTGGAATAAGAGGTAGAAAATCAAGGCTTCAAGCACACACATCAGACATGTAAATCCAGGCTAACATCTCAGTGCATGTAAAGAGATTTTATGCTGTCAGAGGTGCCAACTTGGAATATATCTACCGGTTCCTAGAATTCATATGGATGTTACAAATGCAATGGCACAATCAGGAAAAAGAGGAGCTTCCGTCTCTTGTCCCAGTCAATATTCGTAACTCAAATAACACCACTGGAAAAAGAGATATATCATCAAGTTGTTACTGATATTGCTGGTGTAGGAAAATACTTGCAGACATAACAATCACTGCTCTCTAAAGAAGACAAGCATTGCATAAAGGAATTTCCAATACTGCAGTGTGATAATGTGCAGGGGTAAATATACTTATTCACAATCAAATATTCAATCCAGAGAATTAAACAACAATGTTGAAACTAATTTAATAAGTGATAAATATTTAGGATTCATCACTGACTTGCTGATGATGTCCCAAACTATTTTTGATATTTAGCAATGAGCCCCTCATTGCTTTGACAGCCCTAAACAGACAATGTTCAATACAAAAGTGACACACACCTTTGGCACAGTCCATCGTCTCCCCAGATGAACGGAGCTTTAATTCCATTGAAAAGTTATGATGATATCAAAACCCTGGAAATATCTGTGATTTATTTAAACTGTTAGGATTCATTTTAATGATACCGTAAATTACACAAGGAACATCAAAGTGTGTTGAAATCACCAGCAGTGCATCCGCCCACCAATCAGACGAAAATGCAATCATGTAAATCATTTTCACGAACCTAGGATTTTATTTAAACCATTTACTGTTTTATCACATCTCTACTTAACTTCTAGAGTGAAAGAATGAACATCTCCATGGCAATTCCATCGCTATTAACAAAATGTCAGGAGACAAAATTGGCCTCTCGAGTAATTCCTAAAGCATTTTATCAGGTAAGGCAGTGAGCTGGATTCTCTGTTTCTGAGACTAAGTGCTGATGCCGGCGTGGAAATAGTGGTGTTTCACGACAGGAAAAACGGCGCAACAGGTCCACCGATTCAGCAACTCTAAATGGGCAGGCACCATTGGCACGTGGAACGCAACGGGTTCGCCAAGTCCGTGATTGCCACAGAGGCCCACATGCCGCAGCCGCACTTAAACGATCCATCCCCCCACACACACCACCCCAGTCAACAAGATGGCTGGAAGGAGAGCAGTGCCACGGTTCAGGGACGAAGCTGGACACCCTCCTGGATGCCGTGGAGGGGAGGCGGATGATGCTATACCCGGCCCGGGAGGAAGGCCACCTTTTGCCGTGCCTGGGCGCAGGTGGAAGACGTGGTCAGCGCCGTGGGCAACGTCATCTGGACTGGCATGCAGTGCAGGAAGAAACTGCATGACCACCTAGGGCGTCCAGGGCGAGTAGGCAGTGCTGTACCCCTGGCACTAACCTCCCCCCCACACACACACACGCCGTAATCCATTTCCCCACCCCTCTCCCCCCCGGGGGACAGCTGAACACCCACCTTGCCCCACATGCCAGGACCCATGCCAGCAGCAATGGCCGATGCCATCATCTACCCAACCCCTGGGTTGCATGCGTCGGAACGTCTAATACTGTCATTGTTTGTGCTCCCCCCTCCGACCCAGAAGAAGGCCGCACACAACTGCTGGGAGCGGGAGAAAACCAGAAGGGACCACCAGACCTGCGACACCTCACTGTGCCCGAGCAGAGGGCACTGGACATGATCGGCGGCTTGGAGGAAAGGGAAGTCGCCGACATGGAGGTCGGCGGCAGGCGAGCAAGTGAGACACTGCTTAATTGCGGATCTCCATGACACATGTGTGGACACCCCCCCACACACATCCTCACCCTGTTGATCACAGGCCAGCTGGATATTCATGGAGTTGAACCCCTTTCTGTTAGTGTATAGTGGCCTGTTATCCGCAGGTGCCCCTAGGGCGACATGCATACCATCGATCACCCCCTGGATCCTGGGCATCCTGGTGGGCGCGGTCCACATGTTAACAGGATTTACTGGTCCGCCTGGGCATATAGGGCGTCTGTGATGGCGCGGATGTACCTGTGCACCGATGTCTGCTACATCCCGCAAATGACCCCGTTGCATAGAAATTGAGGACGACCGTCACCTTGACGGTCACTAGGAGCAGATGTCCTCCGCCATACCCCCGTGGTGCCAGGTGTGCCATCATCTGGCAGATGTATTTCAAGTCCCTCTGCTCATCCGCAATCTCCATCTGCATGCCCGGTCCAGCAGGTCCTCGAACAACATGTGGTTGCAGTACACGCTGGGCCTCGTGCGGTGTCTCCATGGCACCCCCTCCTCCTCCTCGGCCTTTTGGGAGGCCGGCCCTTCAGCCTGTGCAGCCACCACATGCCCCCCTGCAGCCCGCTCCTCTGCTGCAGCTGCCTGCGCCTTTCTGAGCCGACCCCGCTCAAGCGGCCGCAGGGCATCTCGCAGGACTGCGGCCATCACCACAGCAGCCAGCATCGCGGGTTGGTGTCGAATGCCATTCTCTGCAGGGGGTGAAAGGCCAACATGTTAGCATGGCGCATACCCCCATGCCCATCCAGGTTCCATGGACTATATGATGGTCCTGGTTGGCACTGCGGGCCCAACCCACGCATGTCCCCGGTCCTGGCACCCATCCCTGCTGCCACGGGCTCCATTGGCTGGCACTGCCCTCACTGGGGGCTTCCCACGGTGTGGCCCTGGGTGGTCTCCCGGCGGGTGGCTGCCGTGTGGGCGGGGTGCTCAGGGCTGAGGGGGGGGCTTGGTTTACTGGGAGGCGGTGCACCCATACAGCCGGTGTCACTGTGCAGCACCAGGGCCCGGAGTGGGTGGTCAGCAAGATGGCCGCTGTAATGGTGGTCAGTGCCTGGGCACTGCCCCAGTCCTGTGGGTGGGGGGCATCCCGGCTGCTCGGCCTGTCCCCCCGCCTGCTCTCCTCCCCCACGCATTGGCCAGCACAGCTGGTGTCCAGGCCAGCAGCCCGCAGTGACTCAACGCCATTTCCTATCTCCTCTCTCTTGCTCAGCAGCCACGACGCCAGGTTCACGATTTTTATAACCACAAGTGAACCGCGTTGCCGGGAACTCCACCCATTGGAGGCAGTGAATCACGGAGGTCCCGGAGCATCGGGCGTCAGGCCCACTAAGGGTATACCTACTTTACATTTAGCCTGCGTGGTGAGCGACGCATTTCCGCGGAGCCGGAGCATACCAATTTGGCGTCAAACCGACGCCTACCACGATTTCGGGATCGGAAGTAATTCTTTGCGATTTTGGCATCGGCAAACGTCGAATCCTGCCCACTGTCTTCAGTGTCTCATCCAAGGACTAAAAAGTGCACTCCAAGGGAAAACAAAGTCCAATGTTACTTGTGATCCTAATTTGATATTCAGTGGAAGTTCTATCATTGAAATATCGGACTGTTCAATTGAATCTCATCGTGGGTATCTATTTAAATTAGAATCTCACAGTAGATTATGCAACTGTAATATGTTTGATTATATGAAATCCATCAAAATTCACAATGCTTGATTTTTACTGAATGGTCAGCAGCAACATGAACTCATTGCAATGTTCTTATCAATAGTGGGTCATGGCGGCACATGGCACAGTGGTTAGCACTGCTGCCTATGGCGCTGAGGACCCAGGTATGAATCCAGGCCTGGGTCACTGTCCGTGTGGAGTTTGCACATTCTCCTTGTGTCTGTGTTGGTTTCATCCCCACAACCCAAAGATGTGCAGGTTAGGTGGATTGGCCATGTTAAAATGTCCCATAATTTGGAAAAATAATAATTGGGTACTCTAAAATATTTTTTTAAATGGTAGGTCATGTGGGAAAACAATCCTTTTTGACTTTTTAACTCTTAATAATTAGAAAGCACACTCAATGAAAACTATGGCAAACGCTTTGAGGAGTTAATACTTCATATAATGTAAGCAGATTATACAATAAAAAGTAATTAATTTGAATTAAAAGTCATGCCAAAAAATTCTCAGTTGGCGAACTATCAAAGCCTCAACTGTAAACAAATAATCCTGTATATTTCATCTAAAGTGAAAATCACAGTAGGTGATACATTAATCATGGATTTTCACCACTTCTACTCTATATAGAGGATTTCAGGACCCTCCGTTACCTTCACCTGGATTCTTGAATTCCCCAAGTACATGCTGAGTTTCTTAACTGTGCCACATTAATTTTTTAAATCTGAAATTACATCACAATGGGAACAATTCCGGAAATCTTACTGTCCTTGTCTTGTGATTTAATAAAGAGCATTGCTCCTATTGCAATCAACTAACAATTGTTCGAAAAGTAAAACATACGTTAATATTGTTAGTAACCGGACCTAACCCCAACCTTTGTTCGGGTACCGGACGAGAAATCCAAACAGTTTTTCTATCTGTGAAACTGTGAGGAAAGGATACTTCACCCCAGGAGTGATGGCTCTGACCAATAGGTATATTTTATGTTGTCAAAGCAAACTTTAATTTAAACACAGAATTAACCACATTAACATAAAAGATATAGCTTTACAATTACCAGTGAAACAGTTCTTAAATAAAAGGAAAACTTGAACTTACTATCTACTCCTGCCACTAATTCTAATTAAGCAACCCAAAACAGTCTAAATGCCACTTGTAAATAAAGTTAACACAACAGGTTTACTTCCAGTGATCTGTGCAGATACGTTTAGAGAGAGATCCTTTCTAGAGCAGATCCAACACTTCAGCTCAACCTAACAGTATATGGCCAAAATTGCTGTTCAACTTAAAATCCTAAAACAGACTTCAAAACTATGGACAGACCTGGCTTCTCTCATTAATTACATCATCTGTATCCCACTAAGTTCCATGACCTGCTTATCTGGGATGAAACACCACTCCCTCATAAAATATCTACACTCCAGGGAATCTCCAGCAATCAAAACATGATTCAATTAGCCCTTTATCTGTAAGTAGCTGGAATCAAGCTCACTTTTCACAACTATTTAATTACAGCTTTAGCAGACATACTGTCAGTATATATTTTAAACGAGGGTTTTTAATAACATTACTGCAACAGAATATATTTTTTTAAATAACAATATCTGCATTCATCACAATATAGCTAAACAAAATGAGAAAGAAATTGTAGGTAAATCATGGGAATGCAAATAAAAAAAGGAAATGCTAGAAATACTAAGCATGTCAGAGACCACCTGTAGAGGAAGAAACAAAGAACAAAATTTAATGGTCACGTGCTGGACCTGTTGATTGGCTGCAGGGCTGCTGGGAACACTGCTGTGAACACTTCCAGGAGTCATGTCAGGATTAACTCTAGGCAGCTCACTCACTGCCGACAGAGCTCCCCGTTTCACCAGAGGCAATTTCACACTACCGTTCTGGTGTGGCACAGATAGTCTTCCTCTGAGAGCTGCCAGCCATTTGGAAGCTGGCAATTGTCCAGTATGAGTAGCTCCACTGGGAGCAGTGGCCACTGCTGGCACTGCATTGACACCTAGGAGGAGGATCGTCATTATCATAGAATCATAGAATCATAGAAGTTTACAGCATGGAAACAGGCCCTTCGGCCCAACCAGTCCATGCTGCCCAGTTTTTACCATTAAGCTAGTCCCAGTTGCCCGCACTTGGCCCATAACCCTCTATACCCATCTTACCCATGTAACTATCTAAATGTTTTTTAAAAGACACAATTGTACCCGCCTCTACTACTACCTCTAGCAGCCCATTCCAGACATTCACTACCCTCTGAGTGAAGAAATTGCCCCTCCGGGCCCTTCTGAATCTCTCCCCTCTCACCTTAAACCTATGCCCTCTAGTTTTAGACTCCCCTACCTTTGGGAAAAGATGTTGACTATCTACCTTATCTATGCCCCTCATTAGAGACCCTGGACAATGCTGAGTGAGGCAGAACCACCAAGGCCAGTGTGGAGCCACCCAGAATGGTAAGGGATGAGATTCCAGAGATGAATGGATGCCTCCCGAACTGGTCACAGGCATAACCCCAAAATTTAACTGGAGTTTGCTGACATGGCATAGCCCCGATCTGCCACTGATCAAATACTAGTGGCAGTTGGATGAGGCCTTTAAATAGTCACTTAAGGGCCTCAAGTAATCTCCAGGTAGGAAGGCCATCCTCATTCTGAACTTACTTGAGGGGATTATTTCACCCTGCACTTTCCAGCCACATTATATGGGCTGATCAACTTTGCAGCCGTCTCCAGGGTAGGGAGGGAGAGCACGAAATTCCACCCAAAGGTAACACTTTGATTGATTTATACGCTCCATATTTCTTTTTTAAAATAAATTTAGAATACCCAATCCATTTTTTCCAATTAAAGGGCAATTTAGCGTGGCCAATCCACCTAGCCTGCACATTTTTGGGTTGTGGGGGTGAAACCCACGCAAACACGGGGAGAATGTGCAAACTGCACACAGACAGTGACCCAGAGCCGGGATCGAACCTGGGACCTCGGCGACATGAGGCACCAGTGCTAACCACTGCGCAACCGTGCTGCCCATATGTTCCATATTTCAAAGCAGCTTGTGGTGTCTGAAGGAACAGTTTTCCTCTTGCTGCAATCAAGCAAACAAGAGAGGAATTTTTTAAAAAAACGTTTTAAAGAGTTGCACCTAAATTTATATTTTTGCTGTCAACAGTTTAAAATAATGGGTGACGGTGAGATGCAAATCAGAGATGATCACATGAAATGCCTCAACCAGCCTCAACCAGGTAATCCTCACAATCATTTTGGAGGTGATTGAATTTAAAGTTGGAAAAAAATCATGAGGGGTGTTGCAAGTATAAGGACATCAATTTTCATTAGCGTGTGCTTCTGTGAGAGATTTTTCTTGAATTGTCTACCTGGCACCAACTTGTGTGTGCTTTGCCTTTGTCCTTTTATCGGCAGCCAGTAATTTAATTTGCAGCCTGTGTGTGCTTTTCATTCATCTCCTGCAGCCTTTGTCCGTATTTCTTTGATCTTTTCAGCCGCGTTTTTCTGCAGATTTTGAACCTTTTTGTTTGTGGGTTCTTAGTGTCTTCTCTGCTTCTTTTGCAGGGTTCAAAAATCTATTTTTGCCACTCTCGGCTGACACCATGTTGCAAGTATAAGGATGGCTGTACTTCTGTAGTATGTACTCCATGAGAGCTTTGTTGGCCTGATCTCAAGATGAACTCCTCCATATGAACTGGTCATATGAGTACAGAAAGCCCGAATTGTCAATCAGACTGGTTACATTTCAAAACCCGAGCAAAGTTGGGGTGATTGTATGGAGCCTGCTAGAATGGGAAACATGATCTACATGACAGTTGAATTAGTTGAGGCTCATGGCTCCCAAAAACTTTTGAATTTCCAGTCCACTTCAACAGATGCATCCTTAGTGATAAGACTATCTATTGTGTACATCGCTGATGAAACCAGTGAGGTATCCACAGCACAACGCAGAGATGCACTCCCATGAATCTCATTCCTCCACCAGAGCCATCTAGGCAAAATTCTCATTTGCTGACTCTTATGATATTTTGTGCCTACATCGCCGTTTGGGCTTGCGGCAAATACGGCCGCAGAATCACAACCATTGCATTCTTGTGCAATCTTCATTGAATGTTCATCCACTTTCTGATGATCATCTGTGGAACGTGACTCAAAATGCAGCCTCAACTACACTCTAAAGGAGGTTGGCAGAAATTACTCTCAATGGGTATAACGATGATTTAAGTACAGTTTTAAAGATGGTGCACTTTAAAATGGTGCTAGATCTGAATAATTGGGCAAGACAGGCTGTTAAATGTATGCCCAAGTGCCCCAAAGATGCAATCACGAGCGAGTGTGAATGACAAAACTCCACTCCCATTGTATTCTAGGCAGTAGAGGATGCAAGTTTATAGTTAACTCTGCAAGTTAGGATGGCAGAACTAGGTCTGCACCCAGTAAGATTATGGGACGATAGTCATGCAACTTATCGTTGGGCGAACCTTGTAGAGATCAGTTTGTTCCTGGCATCCTTGGATCAGTTTGTTCCTGGCATCCTTTGCTCATTTCTCTGTGGCTCTGGCATCCACTAAAGTGTCATTTGTATTTATGGCCTCCTCCTTAGGCCCTGGTAATTCATTGTAATTTGAGGATGAGTGATGCTTCTTGTGCTCTTCCTGTTGCAATGTGTGTCAATGTTGCAGGTTGCATAGTGCACATCAGACCATGATTATTCATAATATTCTTTAAGGTGCATATTGAGCTCCTCTAAGGGTTAAGGCAACAGAATTGCATTTTAAGCAAGCCAATGGTTTTGGATTTTTCCTGACCCCCTGCTGGTGGTGTATAAAGATTCCAGCCCAGAAAGGTCAGGAAACTAATTTCAATAAATTATCTAATTAAAGGGCTTCCCTGCTGTATTGTCCCCCAACATGTGGGCCGCGATTTTATGCCCGTATTTGTCGCGAAAGCAAATGGCAACGCGGGCGCAAAATCCGAGAGTCAGAAAACATGAATCTTGCCAGCGAGATGTCACTTTCATATTTTCCCCATCCCCCCACTGCTAGCGACATAACAAGGAGGTAATCTTACTTTCTGCCTGCTCTCCCGTCCTCCTGTGGAGGGAGCTGGCACTGACCAGTGCTGCCTCTCAAGCAGGGTTGGTGACCCTGATTACAGGTAAAGAAGAGCATGCCTCTCCTCTCCCGCATCCAGCAACCATGAAATGCAGGGCAACCTTCCTAGCAGCCTCCCTCGTGGCTAGACTTTGAACAAGTACGGGAAAGCATTTCAAAACAGCGTCTCCCTGATTGAAATGCTCAGTTGATCCCTGGACAGGTGAATCAGAGCCATCTCGCCATGGGCATCGCGTGAATTCTTGTGAATTTCATTTTTAAATACCTAAAAATTCGGCACAAAATTGCACCGATGGGCCGATGTATTTCTTTCCAGTTTTCTCGCCCAAAATAACACTTAGCCAAAATAATGGAAAATTATGCCCTAAGGTCACATCGGTGAGGTGTACCACAGGTTTTTGCCAAAAGTGAACCAGATGGAGAGATCCTGCTGGTGGCGCACAGCTAAGTGGATGGATTTTGTTTATTGTCACGTGTACCGAGGTACAGTGAAAAGTATTTTGCTGCGAGCAGCTCAACAGATCATTAAGTACATGAAAAGAAAAGAAAAGAAAATACAGAATAGGGTAACACAAGGTACTCAATGTAACTACATAAACACCAGCATCGGGTGAAGCATACAGTATGTTGTGTTAATGAGGTCAGTCCATAAAAGGGTCGTTTAGGAGTCTGGTAACAAAGGGGAAGAAGCTGTTTTTGAGTCTGTTCGTGCGTGTTCTCAGACTTTTGTATCTCCTGCCCGATGGAAGAAGTTGGAAGAGTGAGCAAGCCAGGTGGCCGGGGTCTTTGATTATGTTGTCCGCTTTCCCCAAGCAATGGGAGGTGTAGATGGAGTCAATGGATGGGAGGCAGGGATGGACTGGGCTGTATTCATGACTCTCTGAAGTTTCTTGTGGTCTTGGGCCGAGCAGTTGCCATACCAGGCTGTGATGCAGCCAGATAGGATGCTTTCTATGGTACATCTGCAAAAGTTGGTAAGAGTTAATGTGGACATGCCGAATTTCCTTAGTTTCCTAAGGAAGTATAGGTGTTGTTGTGCTTTCTTGGTGGTAGCATCTACGTGGGTGGACCAGGACAGATTTTTGGAGATGTGTATCCCTAGGAATTTGCAGCTGCTAACCATCTCCACCTTGGCCCCGTTGATGCTGACAGGGGTGTATACAGTATTTTCATTCCTGAAGTCAATGACCAGCTCTTTAGTTTTGCTGACATTGAGGGACATATTGTTGCTGCACCACTCCACTAGGTTCTCTATCTCCCTCCTGTATTCTGACTTGTCGCTATTCGAGATCCGTCCCACAATGGTCATATCGTCAACAAACTTGTAGCTGGAGTTGGAATCAAATTTTGCCAAGCACTCGTGTGTACAGGGAGTATAGTAGGGGATGAATAGTACGCAGCCTTGCGGGGCCCCGGTATTGAGGACTATTGTGGAGGTGTTGTTGTTTATTCTTACTGATTGTGGTCTGTGGGTCAGAAAGTCGAGAGTCCAGTTGCAGAGTGAGGAGCCAAGTCCTAGGTTTTGGAGTTTTGATATGAGCTTGGCTGGGACTATGGTGTTGAAGGCGGAACTGTAGTCAATAAATCGGAGTCTGATGTAGGAGTCCTTATTGTCGAGATGCTCTAGGGATGGGTGTTGGGCCAGGGAAATGGTGTCTGCTGTGGACCGTTGCGGCGGTATGCGAATTGCAGTGGATCAAGGCGTTCTGGGAGTATGGAGGTGACGCGCTTCATGACCAACCTCTCGAAGCACTTCATTACGACTGATGTCAGGGCCACCGGACTGGTTCTTCTTTGGCACCAGTATGATGGTGGTCTCTTGAAGCAGGTGGGGACCTCGGAGCGGAGTAGGGACAGGTTAAAGATGTCCGCAAACACATCTGCCAGCTGGTCTGCACAGGCCCCGAGTGCACAACCAGGGATCCCGTCTGGACACGTTGCCTGCCGAGGGTTCACTTTCAGGAAGGCCGATCTGACTTTGGATGCTGTGATGATCTGTATGCGTGTGTTATGGGCTGCTGGGGCATTCAACAGTGGATCGTTGGTTTCCCGCTCAAACAGAGCATAGAATGCATTGAGTTCATTGGGGAGGGATGCGCTGCTGCTGGAGATACTGCTCGGCTTCGCTTTGTAGCCCGTTTGGCTACAAAGGCCTTGCCACAACCGCCGAGAGTCTGTAAAGCTAGTCTGTGACTCTAGCTTGGTCTGTTATTCTCTCTTGGCATCTCGGATGGCTTTGCAGAGGTCGTACCTGGATTTCTTGTATAGGTCAGGGTCGTCTGACTTGAACGCCTCAAACCTGTCCTCCAGTAGGGAGTCAATCTCGGGATTGAGCCATGGTTTCCGGTTGGGGAACGTACGTACTGCTTTCTTTGGCACGCAGTCGTCCACACATTTGCCTCGGGCGGGGACACATGCCTCCAGCATCCTGGCACTGCTCACTGGATCACATCTGCAGGTTTTCTTTCTGTACAGTTCCACACAATGCGGTGGGAAAAGCTGCTCTTGCAGCTATCAAGCTACACACTGGTCTTCTTGCCTCAACCGGCACTCTGTGCAAAAGATTTCACCCAACATATCTCATTCAACAATACTGCTGATGTACCTATTTCCTCTGGAACCATCAAAGTGCCAAATATCGGGCGTGCCATGATCATTAGCTCTCACACTACAACAGGCCATTGAAAATGAACAAAATGTGCATACAAATAAAGAAGTAACACCATCTTGTACATATATTTGCAAGTGTTAAACAGATAGATAAATCACGTGTGCCAGCTTTGGGCTGTTATGTTTTAAATATTCTTTTCCTGCGGCTGTATCGAGCTGCAACCTCAACATCCGGTGCTGAAGTGGAGGCAATCTGCTCAGTGTCACGTCCTGCAGCCTTGGGTGCCCCATGAAAAGTGTGGAGCCGTGACAGCTCCAGTACATTGGAGGGTCTCCTGCAAAGGTGCATTATGCATCCTCCTTGGCCTCACCTGCTAGTTATAACGGAGGTCAAGGGCAGAAGGGAAGAGAAGAGCCTGCTATCCCTGGCGGTGTCCTGAGAAGACAGCCCTGGGAAAACTGGCATGTGCTATTCCTCCGTGTCAGTGCACAAAGACGTTTCTCTGGCTGCCTGCGGGGAAAGGTTGCATCTCTTCCTGTCACTGCTCCACTGAGCTCAAGCCTCGGCAATGGAATACAGATCCAATAAATTGTCTCTCCGTGGCAGTTACCATCTTATTAATGAATGAAGTCATGCACTCAAATGCTTGAGACATGGCAGAACTCATGGCTAGCATGGACTTTGCCATGCCCCATGCAAAGCTGTGTACAATCCCTAGCAACATATTTTCTCCTATCTTTTTCTGCATGTCCTGTGGGCTTCTTGTAGCTGCAGCAGAGGCCTAGTCTCCAGTAATTGTCCAATCGTCAGGGGACTCAGCTGTCACTGCCTCACTCAGCTACTGGCATGTGTCTGTGCTGTGGTCACAGATTGTGCTCCTGTATCTGATTCAAATGCTCTGTGGACAGTGTGGGTGTAACTGCATTGACAGTGTTCACCGATGAGGTGAAGGTGCATTGGGTTCTTCATACTTGAGGTGGAGTCTTTGAACTCCTGCCATAGCTGCGGCCTGGGCCTTGGATGGAGGTGACCTATAGTGAAGAACAAAATCACATTAAGGATCATCACAATTTGAGAATGTCACATTTCATTGCGTCAATGCTGCATGCCCATATGTCACCACCAGGATGGTTGCCTCTTATTCCTGGTCCTGCCTTGCAGCCTGCAAGGCGTCTCCCATCCTCCTTGTGAGCAATTTCCATTGCCTCTTCCTCTGTAGTTGTGAGGAAGCCTGATTTCTGGCACTCCCCTTCCTGTCTGTCTTCTGTTCCTGATGTTATGGGTCTGCTTGTCCCACATGACAAAATGAGGAGTTAGTGTTGTGTCAAGTGACGCCTAACCAACTCATCTGCATCCATCTCCATCATACATATTAGCCTGTCAGTCACAAGTTACATCAAAGTGCACACAAAAAGCACATTTCCACATATTTTGGTCTCAATTGGGCAGCACGGTAGCATAGTTGTTTCACAGCTCCAGGGTCACAGGTTCGATTCCCGGCTTGCATCACTGTCTGTGCAGAGTCTGCACGTTCTCCCCGTGTCTGCGTGGGTTTCCTCTGAGTGCTCCGGTTTCCTCCCACAGTCCAAAGATGTGCATGTTAGATGGATTGGCCATGCTAAATTGCCCTTCGTGTCCAAAAGGGTTAGGTGGGGTTGCTGGGTTACAGGGATAGGGTGGAGACGTGGGCTTAAGAAGGGTGATCTTTCCAAGGGCCGGTGCAGACTCGATGGCCGATTGGCCTCCTTCTTCACTGTATATTCTATGAATTGGCAAGTGGCACGAAGGCGAATCATGTACTCACTTTTCTGGCATAGCTGCCCAATCATACATATATATCACTGATTGGGCAGCACGGTGGCCTAGTGGTTAGCACAGCTGCCTCACGGAGCTGAGGTCCCAAGTTCGATCCCGGCTCTGGGTCACTGACCGTGTGGAATTTGCACATTCTCCCTGTGTCTGCGTGGGTTTCACCCTCACAACCCAATAAATTGCAGAGTAGGTCGATTGACCACACTAAATTGCCCCTTAATTGGAAAAAATAATTGGGTAATCTAAATTAAAAAAATATATATATCACTGATGATCCCACGAGAGAGTCCTGTTAAAGGCACCTCATTGATGATGGAGGTCCTTGACCCATTTTCTGCACTGCACCCAGGATCGATTTATTACCCCAGGGTTGCTCACCTCCTCTGTGACCTCTGTTCAGCTACCTTATTCGGGTGGGAGGGTCTCCTGATAACATTGCCAAGAAAGGGTACCTCCCTCCTTTCCCTGATGGCCAGGAGGAGAACCTGCAGGCATACATCACTGATATGAGGGACAGTTCTTTGTCAGTGATCCAACATGATTTGATGGGAAGAGATCTTCAGATAGAGAAATTTCTCGATCTGCAGCGTCCTGGCAGCAAAGCACAGCATTCCCCCACCCCCATCCCCTCCATTGGAACAGAAGGCTCTTTAATAGGCAGCCCATAGCTGCTGCACTTTCAACTGACAGTGGGCTTCATCTACGAGAAGCTTCTCCCTCTGCAGAATCGCACATGTATCCCATGCATGTTACCGGCACTTCAAATCGTAATTGTAATCACATGGAATCAGGAAAGGGCAGAAGTGAAGCTTCTGGTTATGCCATCAGGAACAGCATGTCACTGAAAAATTCCACCTCCGGTGGGGCTTCTCCCCATACCAAGAAAGAAGTCCAATCATTTTTTGACAATATCTTAAAGGTCACTTTTAAGTTCTGAAGTTCAAAGGTGCTTTCCCTGTCCTAGCATTCCACATACAATATAGCAAAGCTCTGCTTCAAATTGATTAGTTATTATACTGTGCTGAACTGGGAATACAGACTTTTCACATGTCCACAAGATAGGTTCAGTTACTGCTGGGGTTAATTTTCACTTGCTGACTACCCATTTGTAACCTGAAAAAGGGAGACAGGTACCTTAGCTGCCCCACGGATGTCCAAGGCCCAACTGCACAATTTTCAAGTCCTATAAATGGATGACCAGCATGTCCAGCGGTTTACAACAGGAAGTTGTTTGAATATGCAAATTGGGTCACTAACTCAGTTGTTAGCGCCTGGGTGCAATTTGGTAGTCCTAGATGGAAAGGCATATCCTGCTCACTCCAATTTGCTCCCGTTCTAGGAATTGTGCAGCCTAACCAGTGTTCCAATTGAAGCTACTGAGAGCAGCTCAGGAAAGGTCCTAAAATTCCTTTGTGAGAATCCTTCCTCCTGGCTCACGTAAATACTGTGGGGTGTTGCCAGCCGGTACTACCCCGCCTACCTAATCCCAGGCCTGACCTGATGGTTAGGTCAGTGTGACAGTCAGGCAATCTCCCACCCTCCTAATGAGCTGCACCTGAAAATAATTCAGACCTTGCAACACCAATGCTGAACCTGAGAGCTTCCTGCCTTATCCTCAGTTACTTGACACCTTCAGTACCTGATGAGCCAGAAATACTTTGTAAAACAATGGACAGATTACAATTTATGAATATTTGCACGTACATTTATTTTGAAGTTCGCAAATTATCTCCTTAACCTTTTTACCTGACGTTTCCTAGAATCCTGTCTCTTCTGCCAAACGGGTGGACAGGCGACCTGCTGCAAAACTGCTGCCAAAATTATCTTTGCCCAGCCTCCGGACACCACCCAGATAGGGCACAAATTGAATCTTTTCCTCCTTGCAAAATGCACTGAACTCCAATCTCTTTGTGCCAGGTGACATTTAGACCGAGAACTGAACTGAATTGAACAGAAGAGCATATCTGCATCCTTTTCACTTTGTGCACAGTGCCACCACTCTTTTTACAAACGTCTATTTAATAATACATCCACCTGACAAACAGAGGACACCATGACCGGCAGGACAGGAAAATTCGTACAGCCGTTAGGCGTCAATGGCTCTCCAAATTTTTCTGTCCCACCCACAACAATGACCGCCAGTAGTAGAGATGGAAAATCCCGGCCGGAGTTTTGGACTGCTAATGGGAAATAAATACAGCTGATTATTCGTAAACTACAACCATATATCAACAAGAACACAAATTCTTTGTCGTATGGAACCTTACCAGGCTGGATATTTTCTCTAATGATGGTCACATGATCATCTCGATCGGGTCTTGTGTGTTCATGCCAAAATCCAATCACATGGCCCAGTTCATGAACTACGATCCCAAACTTATCACAGTTTTTGCCTATGGAGATTGCCTGAGGACCGTTACCACGTCTACCCACATAAGAGCAGCACCTGTCAAACATAAATGCCATTAGTTTTATTTGTACAGCGTGCACACCCAGTTCAAACTGTCATCAACAGATTTGTTTATCTTCAAGGATTAAGCTTTGGCACTATACTTAGAGCATTAAACTTTGCAGCATTTTAAAAAATTGGGTCATATGCATGGGAAGCATAATAGATATTACATGAAAGAGCCAATGCGTACACCATAAAGCAGCAGCTGTAGTTCACAATCATCAACAATAGTTAAACTGCTAATAATCAATATTAAACATACAGTATTTAATTCACAATAATAAGTCCATCAATATGAATGGCATCACCTGACAACATGTACCTGAAGCTATTGGCAGCCATCACACAGATACTGTCAAAAGATTTGTTGAATTAATTTTGATAAAAGCTGTCCAACAATGGAACACTGGTGCACAGCTTTACACAGTGGATGGTTGCAAATTGTTTTTCTATTCCATTGGGGTCATATTCTTGGCTATATTACTGTAGGTAGGCTACCAACTGACTAGGAGGAAAGTGATTTTTTTAAAATGCAGTTCAAATTCTACTCCAAAGACATGAGTGCTATCCTCGGTTGATACTTCAACAGAGCACTGAGGAAGGACTGTGCTGCTGGAGGTGCCGTCTTTCTGATGAGATGAAAATTGTGGGCCCTCCCAGATCAATGTTAAACAATGTTAAAATCGAATAAAGATTCAAAAAAGAGCATAGGAAAGCTCTCTTTGCACCTTGGCTAATATTAATCCCCCGATCGACATCACATAAAAATATTATTTGGTCATTCGCTTATTGCCTTTTGTAGAATCTTCCTGTGCGTAAATTCAACACTGCCTTATTTCCTATATTTAAATTGCGACCACTTAATTGGTTGTGAAGTGCTTTGAGACATGCTGAGGTCATGAAAGATGCCATATAAACATCAGTCTTTCTTTCTTCTTTTATATAGCAAGTTGTTAATGGTTCCTTATTGTGCACATCTTCATAGGTAGGTTTCAGGGTAACATTGGCAAATATCTGGGAACACATCATTCACCTACCCTCATAGGCACAGGGCATGTAGGATGTGAGTTTGCTTTGAGCTATTTTTATTGTACTGTTTATCGTATTGTGCTAGTTAACTGGTTTGTATCAAAATTCCTGAGTGTGCTATTTCAATGGGCCATTAACCCATTTATTGTAAAATGTTTGCTAAAATACCATGGGCGGGATTCTCCGTTTCTGAGACTAAGTGCTGACGCCAACGCAGAATCCGTGAACTTTTATGACAGAAAAACCAGCGCCGCTCCTGGACAGATTCCGCTACCGTTGAGGGGCTAGCGCCTGTGCCGCGTGATACACAATCGATTCCAATGAAAAACGGTGCGGGATTTGCGGGGTTCGTGATTTACACTCGGGAGGCTGACAAGCTGCAGCTGCATATACACATTACAATCACCACACACACTTATCCCAGCCAACAAGATGGCACTGGTTGTGCTGGAGCACGCCCATACAGCCGATGGGTCGGCTGGGGACAGAGGACACCCAGGTGGGTGCCGTGGGAGGACACCTATATTCCTGTGGCACTAAGTTCAAAGAGGGTTTTTAGTGGTGTGCACAGCTGCAAGGCTGGCTTGCCGGCTGCGGCAATGGTGTTCCCTGCCTGTCCACCCCGACCCCACAGCCCACCTTCCGGCCACCCCCAATACTCGCCCTGGCCCTGGCAGAAACCCCTTGGCCAGCAGCACAACTGTCAGCAAACTATGGCGATGTTGGACTCCTTTCGTAGGCCTTCTCTTTCCCTCAGCAGCCGCCATGCCGGTTTCATGATTTCTAAAAGCACGTGTGAACCACGCCATTGGGAACTCAGCTCAGTGGAGGCGGAGAATTGCGGAGGCCCGGAGAATACCGGGTTGGACGCACGAATGATATGCAAATGGTGTCTACTTTATGTGCATTCCGGAATGCATTGACGCCGCTGTCGAGGTGCTGGAGCATTGCGATTTGGTGCCAAATTGACGTCTGCCATGATTTTGTTGTCGGAACCAATTCTCCGCACAAACGCCTTTCCTGATTTTGGCTTCGGCTAACGGGAAATCCCACCCCATCTTCATAAATCATAGAATTCCTACAGTGTAGAAGGAGGCCATTCGACCCATCGGGTCTGCATCAGTTCTTGGAAAGAGCACCCTACTTAGGCCAACGCCTCAATCCTATTCCCGTAACCTAGTATACCCACCAAAAGTTTCTGGATGCTAACAGACAATTTAGCATGGCCAATCCACCTAACCTACACATCTTTGTACTGTGGGAGGAAGCCAGAGCATCCAGAGGAAATGCTGTTGGGGAACCGGACACCATTTCATGACCTCAGGACATCCCAAAGCACTTCACAACATCAAATGATCTAGGCTTTTCCTATATCATTTCCAGAAACATAATTTATACAATATCTCTGGGGTTTTTGTTTAGATTAAGAGAGGAGATTTTGTGAACCTCCTGTGAGGATACCCTTCACGGTTTAGCCTCACACATGAAAAATGATCACATGGACCTGGAATCGTTTCCCACATTACAACAGTGACTATAGTTCAAAAAGTACATCATTGGCTGTAAAGCACATTTGGAGATTTGTGGTCAGCCCCGTGAACACAACAGTGGTGTGCACATTGATGGAGAATCTGCTGAAACTCTTGACAGGGCCACCTTGATGTTGTGGGCTAGTTTTGGCAGGGGCTTTTAGAGCATCACATCACTCTGTTCTCATTCACAGCCATGGGAACGCTGTGCTGTGGTCTTGCCTCCATGAGAGAGACATCTGCTGGGAGGACAGCATATCTGCTTCCCTGCCATCCACTCCACCAGCATCCTTGTCAATGTCATACAACCAATTGTTGAATGCTGAGATGTTGATGTTTAAAGTGGGGAGGTCAAGGACCAGTGCTACTTGAGGTCATCCACCATGGCCATTTGTAGTTTCCACAATAGGAGGTCAACAGTCTTCCACATCTGAAGCTGCAATCTCTGGGGAAATACTTTGTAGTCGCATCAGGATAGGCAAAGAAGTAAAAAAAAACAGACACTAAGAGCTTACACAAAGATGACTCTTGATCATACTTGCTACTATTAGACACAGATGAAATTAAGATGCACTTCATTCTGGATTTGATGTTGGTATTTGAATTTATAATAAAGGAAGGTCATGACGCTGAAGGCTGGACATAAGGAAGGCAATTAGAAGGTGAAAGCAATGATGGTACGACTATTGGGTTATTGATGGTGCCTGAGGTGGTTCAGGTGAAATGGTCTTGGATGAGTGGCTGTTTGAGAGCTCTGGCAGCTAGGAACACTGGTAGTCAAGGCTACTTCAGCTCCTCCTTCTACTGCTGCTGCCCTTCTTGATGCCCAGTTGCTGTAAGTGCTGGTGCTTCATGATGGTAAAGTTATGCAGATGACCATGAATCTGGAACCTGTCATGATATCCATATTAACACATCATGATGCCATCACACACACACACACACTGATGGACAGGTCGACGGACCAATCAACACACACGCAACATCACAGCCAATCACCAGTGAGAGCACACGCACTATAAAACAGGGAATACCACAGTTCCCGTTGATTCCACCAGGAGATAGCTCAGAGCACAGAGCTCACAGCGTGCCACTCAGACATACACCATGTGCTGAGTGCCTCTCTAAGATAGTGCTAGGGCTGGGTCCACAGGTTAACTGGTGAAGTACGAACCACAGCCCGAAGTTAACAGTTGTTATTATACAGAATAATAAAACAAAGTTGTACCATCTACAACCGTGTGGGTTCGTTTGTATATCGGAACACCCAACATGACAGGACCCTGATCAGTTTTCATTGTAGGGTCCCTTCTTGAATGATTTAGACAGTGGATGCACATTTTGAGCATGCGGACTGGCTGCTCACTGATATTTCTGGTGGCAACATCCCCTCACTGTAAGCTCGTTCTTCAGTTTTGTGCCCCAGTTCTTGACAAGTTATGAATCATATGTGAGCCAGCCTGTAACCAGAGGGCAGGGGCTGAATTACTGTATGATGGCTGCTATAAAGAAACAGGGCAGAGACTTGCAAGGTGTACTGCTCTAAGTATTTCTGGTTCGAGAATGCCTCACAGAAGATCCACTTTGGATATATTCTCCTGCTCAGTGCACTCCTCCTTTTTCTTTTCACAGTTTTCCTACTGTGTTCTGTCTTCTCTAATTCTCCAGATCTCTAGATCCAAAGGCAGTTCTACCACACTACCTCAATGCTTTGAAGGAAGCTACAAACAGTTCAGCACCAGCAAAAACTTCTTCTCCTGGGTCAGAATAAGTTGTGAGATTCAGGGGCAGCACGGTGGTTAGTACTGCCGCCTCATGGCGCCGAGGTCCCAGGTTCAATCCCAGCTCTGGATCACTGTCCGTGTGGAGTTTGCACATTCTCCCCGTGTTTGCGTGGGTTTCACCCCCACAACCCAAAATATATGTAGGGTAGGTGGATTGGCCACATAAAATTGCCCCTTAATCGGAAAAAATTGAATTGGGTAATCTAAATTTTTTTTTAAGTTGTGAGATTCATTAGATAGACCAATAAATGTTTGGATGTTAGCCAGCAGTCTGAAGGAACAAATCAGCACGGTATTGGTATTGGATCAGCTCTTTAAATAATGTTGTTGAAAAGGATCTTTCCTGCCCATTAGCTCCACAAATTGCTAAGGGGGTTTAAACGTGGCAACCCAGCGCTGGAGCAGGCCAATATTAGGAAACGTTCCGAGAACAAGCCCTTATTTAAATGTTTTAATAATTGTTTTACATGCTGCCAATGTATACCCAGACACCCAAGGATAAGCCCAGCCTGATAAAATTTGACAGGCACGGCACTGTGGAGTGATTATGTACGTGCCAACCGCATATTGGAATGCTGGGCATCTGAGAATAGGGCACACATCAACAAATTTCATAGTTTAGTGGGAGAGAGCATAGCCCAGTGTAGTTCGATGTTACACAGCTCTGTTCTGTGTTATCCGATCTTTGCTAGAGTAGCAATTTTAAGTGCTACAACTGGCCTCATCACACAAGGATGAGATGAAAATAAACTATGGCTGCAGTTTAACAGAAACATTTCTGAGTGTCATTTTGGGGGCAATTGGTGTAGCATTTCTTGACGGCCGCATTGGCGAGGTCACGGCCCGTATTTAATGGCACTTAGTGCAGGGAAAAGAGCCCCCACGTGCTTCTTGCCATTACTGGCTATCTTGCCATTCGATTTGCCTGACTCGCACCTCAGCACCTCGCCGTGAACAAAGTGGGGGCTGCTTCTGAACACTCCCTCACCATTCACTCCAGTCAGTACACGAGCATATGGCAGCGCACAGACTTGCTCCTCAGTTTGGGGATGCCGACCGCACAAGGCTTCTCGACATTGTGGATGCGAGACAGGACATCCTGTTCCACCGAGAGGGTCGGAGGAACAGCAGCAGTATCATTGGTGCCGCTTGGGAGGCAGTGGCAGCGATTGTCAGTAGGGGCAGCATGACTAGGAGGACCGCCGAGCGATTGTAAGTAGGGGCAGCATGACTAGGAGGCCCGCTGAGCGATTGTAAGTAGGGGCAGCATGACTAGGAGGACGGCTGAACGATTGTCAGTATATCCGACCTTCGTTCTTGCTCCTTACCACTCCATGGCACCCACCGGCACAACTCCTTCATGTCCAGTTGTGGTGCCCACTTATACAACCTGCTATAGAAGACTGCCAGAAGACTGGAGGATAGCAAATGTTGTCCCCTTGTTCAAGAAGGGAAGTAGAGACAGCCCCGGTAACTATAGACCAGTGATTCTGTTGTGGACAAAATCGTGGAAAGGTTTATAAGAGATAGGGTGTATAATCATCTGGAAAGGAATAATTTGATTAGACATAGTCAACACGGTTTTGTGAAGGGTAGGTCGTGCCTCACAAACCTTATTGAGTTCTTTGAGAAGGTGACCAAACAGGTGGATTGGGGTAAAGCAGTTGATGTGGTGTATATGGATTTCAGTAAAGCGTTTGATAAGGTTCCCCATGGTAGGCTACTGCAGAAAATACGGAGTCATGGGATTCAGGGTGATTTAGCAGTTTGGATCAGAAATTGGCTAGCTGGAAGAAGACAAAGGGTGGTGGTTGATGGGAAATGTTCAGACTGGAGTCCAGTTACTAGTGGTGTACCACAAGGATCTGTTTTGGGGCCACTGCTGTTTGTCATTTTTATAAATGACCTAGAGGAGGGCGTAGAAGGATGGGTGAGTAAATTTGCAGATGACACGAAAATCGGTGGAGTTATGGACAGTGCGGAAGGATGTTACAAGTTACTGAGGGACATAGATAAGCTGCAGCGCTGGGCTGAGAGGTGGCAAATGGAGTTTAATGCAGGAAAGTGTGAGGTGATTCATTTTGGAAGGAATAACAGGAAGATAGAGTACTGGGCTAATGGTAAAATTCTTGGCAGTGTGGATGAGCAGAGAGATCTCGGTGTCCATGTACATAGATCCCTGAAAGTTGCCACCCAGGTTGAGAGGGTTGTTAAGAAGGCGTATGGTGTGTTAGCTTATATTGGTAGAGGGAGTGAGTTTCGGAGCCATGAGGTCATGTTGCAGCTGTACAAAACTCTGCTACGGCCGCATTTGGAGTATTGCATGCAATTCTGGTCGTCGCATTATAGGAAGGATGTGGAAGCATTGGAAAGGGTGGAGAGGAGATTTACCAGAATGTTGCCTGGTATGGAGGGAAGATCTTATGAGGAAAGGCTGAGGGACTTGAGGCTGTTTTCGTTAGAGAGAAGAAGGTTAAGAGGTGACTTAATTGAGGCATACAAGATGATCAGAGGATTGGATAGGGTGGACAGTGAGAGCCTTTTCCCTCGGATGGTGATGTCTAGCATGAGGGGACATAGCTTTAAATTGAGGGGAGATAGATATAGGACAGATGTCAGAGGTAGGTTCTTTACTCAGAGAGTAGTAAGGGCGTGAAATGCCCTGCCTGCAACAGTAGTGGACTCCCACTAAGGGCATTCAAATTGTCATTGGATAGACATATGGATGATAAGGGAATAGTGTAGATGGGCTTCAGAGTGGTTTCACAGGTCGGCGCAACATCGAGGGCTGAAATGCCTGTACTGCGCTGTAATGTTCTATGTTCTATGTTCTATAGAACTCCATGATCCTTCAAGCATGTGGCTCACAAAGCCATCTCTTTGTCCTCATAGAAGAAGATAGCCCATAATAAGCGGGAAATGTCCAAGACATGGCCGGAGTATCAGAGATCCAAGTCCTCACCCACTTTGCGGAAAGGGCCCTGGAGATCGCGGGGTTGACTGACGAGAGAGCAGTCGCCGACAGAAAGGTTGGTTTGCACCGCAGAGGTGCGGATCCACTGCCCCTTCACCCAAATGACCTGTCTCAAGTGAGTTGTTCATGTCAGATAAAATGACCCTTCCCTCTCACTGACCACATGTCCATTCTTTCGCAGGATCTTCATCTGATGGGGCCAGGGCCTCCCGAGTTGTTCACCCCACCGTGTCTCCCCCCCCCCCCCACCTCCCCACCACCCAAGAGACCACCTCGGAGGAGAGCTCCAAGGAGACCACCATCAAGACGTCACAGCGGGGCAGCAGGGTAGCATTGTGGATAGCACAATTGCTTCACAGCTCCAGGGTCCCAGGTTCGATTCCGGCTTGGGTCACTGTCTGTGTGGAGTCTGCACATCCTCCCCGTGTGTGCGTGGGTTTCCTCCGGGTGCTCCGGATTCCTCCCACAGTCCAAAGATGTGCAGGTTAGGTGGATTGGCCATGATAAATTGCCCTTAGTGTCCAAAATTGCCCTTAGTGTTGGGTGGGATTACTGGGTTATGGGGATAGGGTGGAGGTGTTGACCTTGGGTAGGGTGCTCTTTCCAAGAGCCGGTGCAGACGCAATGGGCCGAATGGCCTCCTTCTGCACTGTAAATTCTATGATAATCTATGAAAGCTATCACCCCCACCTTCCACCAGCACAGAGACACACACCTCAGTGGACAATATTAATGGACAGGCTTCTGGGGCACAATCGGGTGGGCAACACAGAGTTGCTGATGCACATCAGGTGGAGGCATGAATATCCAAGGGATTCAGCAGTCAAAGGTCTGCTGGATCCCAGGACTCTGCTGAGGCCCGGTCAGATGCCAAGGCTCTGAACAAGGTTATTCCAGAGCTGATGCAGATCTTGGAAACAGCCATGAGATTCAGGAGGGGTTGTCAGCGACATTCCAGTGAGCGCATAGCCGGTTGGAGGATTCCCAAAGGCTACAGGCGCAGGACATGATGTCGACAATGCTTGGCACCAAGGCCAGCACTGCGGTGGTGACCGCAGTGAAAAGCCTGGAGCAAGACATGAGCATCTTGAGTGGTGGTGTTCAAGACATGACTCAGTCTGTGACGACCATGGTGGAAGGCCTCAACATCATGTCCCAGTTACTGAGGCAAGTGTCCTACACACAAGTTGACCTTGCCGAGGCACTGCAGAGCATGGCCCAGTCACTAAGGGCCATCGCCGAGGGCATTGACACCATGCTGCAGATAATGGAAAGCTGGCAGGACTGGCAGAGCCAGATGACGCAGGCCTCTGGAACTCACTTCATCTGCCCCTCCATCCCATTGATGGTGGAGAACCCTATTGCCAGGCATCTAGGTGGGCTTGGTCCAGCTCAAAGTTAATATAATCTGCTGCCTGGGCATACCATAAGACCATAAGACATAGGAGCGGAAGTAAGGCCATTCAGCCCATCGAGTCCACCCCACCATTCAATCATGGCTGATTTCATCTCCATTTACCCGCTCTCTCTCCATAGCCCTTAATCCCTCGAGAAATCAAGAATTTATCAACTTCTGTCTTAAAGACACTCAACGTCCCAGCATCCACCGCGCTCTGTGGCAATGAATTCCACAGACCCACCACTCTCTGGCTGAAGAAATTTCTCCTCATCTCTGTTCTAAAGAGACTCCCTTTTATTCTAAGGCTGTGTCCCCGGGTCCTAGTCTCCCCTGCTAATGGAAACAACTTCCCTACGTCCACCCTATCTAAGCCATTCATTATCTTGTAAGTTTCTATTAGATCTCCCCTCAACCTCCTAAACTCCAATGAATATAATCCCAGGATCCTCAGACGTTCATCGTATGTTAGGCCTACCATTCCTGGGATCATCCGTGTTAATCTCCGCTGGACCCGCTCCAGTGCCAGTATGTCCTTCCTGAGGTGTGGGGTCCAAAATTGCTCACAGTATTCTAAATGGGGCCTAACTAATGCTTTATAAAGCTTCAGAAGTACATCCCTGCTTTTATATTCCAAGCCTCTTGAGATAAATGACAACATTGCATTTGCTTTCTTAATTACGGACTCAACCTGCAAGTTTACCTTTAGAGAATCCTGGACTAGGACTCCCAAGTCCCTTTGCACTTCAGCATTATGAATTTTGTCACCGTTTAGAAAATAGTCCATGCCTCTATTATTTTTTCCAAAGTGCAAGACCTCGCACTTGCCCACGTTGAATTTCATCAGCCATTTCTTGGACCACTCTCCTAAACTGTCTAAATCTTTCTGCAGCCTCCCCACCTCCTCCATACTACCTGCTCCTCCACCTATCTTTGTATCATCGGCAAACTTAGCCAGAATGCCCCCAGTCCCGTCATCTAGATCGTTAATATATAAAGAGAACAGCTGTGGCCCCAACACTGAACCCTGCGGGACACCACTCGTCACCGGTTGCCATTCCGAAAAAGAACCTTTTATCCCAACTCTCTGCCTTCTGCCTGACAGCCAATCGTCAATCCATGTTAGTACCTTGCCTCGAATACCATGGGCCCTTATTTTACTCAGCAGTCTCCCGTGAGGCACCTTATCAAAGGCCTTACCGGGCATCCTTGACGTAACAGATGCACTTGTCGGCTGCAGCTTATGAAATGTGACGCAAGGCCCTGCTCGAGCCCTGGAATGAACCAGTTGCCTAAAGGTTCCGGGCTGTCGTGACCTTCACGGCCACCGGGAGTGGCTATCCTCCTCCTCCACGGGGTGCCAAGTCCACAAGGGCGTGGCACAGGTGCTGCAATTCTCTATATTGAGACGGAGCCTCCTGCGGCACACGCTGTATGTCATCTCCTTGAAAGACCAACAACGCCTGTACACCTTGGGCCATCGCTGGCGTCCCCCTCTGGGTTCCTCCTTGGCCTGATGAGCAGCCAGGTCTTCAGGGTGTCATGTGGCCCCCTGCACATGGTGTGCCACCTCCAGCCTATGCGATGCTGCTGCCTTCTCCGGCATCTGGCCACCTGGGCTGTCACCAGCACAGCGAGGGCATGCTCTGTGGAACCAACACCACCATTCACTTTGGTATCTGTAAGGAATTGGGGAAGGAGTTAGACCGACAATCAGTTCGGGTTTCCATCCCAGGACCCTGAAATCCTTCAAGCCTCCCCCACCCTTATGTGTCCCACCTTCACTCAGAGTGTCATCCAGCAAGCAGGTTGTGCTGGAGAACCTCGCTCTACACACTCACCCACATCATGAGCCCCTAGACCACTGCTGGGAACATTAGGGAGACCATGCTCATATGTCCTCCCCTGATCCACACACTCACCCTTTTGTCACAAGGATATTCCAGTGTTGTTGCCCAGATTTTGCGTGTTTTGATTGTTGGTTGCTGTCTCTATGGTACTGGCGCTTCTGGAGTTCAGGCAGGCAAAGTGTTCAGACTTCAAAGTTTGATTGAAATGCGATGCAATAATCAATGTCTTGGATATGGCACATGTACCCACGAGAAGCTCAACCAATTGAACAAAGTAAACAAATGTAGGGACAAATCAAAAGGGGCTGCTCCTGATAGGGGCACTGTAAGTGCTCTGACTACTAACAAGACCAATTCCTTATTAGCAATAGTCTTCAGCAGTGAAGCTTGAGGCTTCTTGCAGTCCCTGACCAAGCCCAGTCCACTGAGTGCCCCCGCCCCCCCCTCTCCCCAAGCAGTGGGGCAGCAGCTCCGATGCCCTTAGCTCCATGCCCCAAAATTGCAATGACTACTCTCACCTCCTCAGTTCCCCTCAGCACCAGCTTCATATTTTTAAAAGGGCGTGCTTTATGCCGCCTGCGTGATTTCTCACTGGGGAGTTGGTTAATTCCTGGGAGGCCATTACATTCCACTTCAATCTCGCTAATGAGATGGAAATTAATGCAAATTGTGGTTAATGACATGCTCGCCATATTTGGGCATGATTCAGAAGTCGCCATCCGGAGCGAGCTGGTTAGATAGCAAAACTGATTCGCGCCCAGTTTGAATCTTGATTTTGGCCTTCCCGTCATGTAACCGGCACGCCCAGATCCACGCCAGGCACAACACGGTGGTTAAATTGTGTCCCATGGCTCCTTCTCCTACCCTGTGGAAGGATTGCCTGTATTTGTACATCAGGTGATGGTAGGTTCACGTTTGGCAACAATGCACCAATTGCAAAATTGCCTGCAGCACTGACTGCCTAGTGAGCAACATAAAGAATGTTAAGTTTGTCAAGTTATAGTTTGTTGACATCATGCAACCAAAATCTAGTAAAGGTAAGTGTCCTCAGGAGTACAGAAAAGAGTCAAAAATGTATAGATTGATCCTATTATTTAGCTGGCAGATCGTGAAATCACATTTAAGATACTAGCCTATGAACACTAAACACATTTGCCTAATGTCCCTTTCTCTATCGTTTTAAACAAACATTTAATTCATTTGGAAATAAAAATGCCAATTCTTCTGCTGGAGCGCTAAAGAGAAAACTTTTATCAACACATTAAGGTATTCATACAGTGGAAAACATCTAGACATCTGTGACCTCTTTCTAGCTGTTTACCAGGCTTCAAAACAAGCCCTTCTTCTTCTAGTAGCTTTGGATAGTAGAGAATCATGCGGATGATTGGATTTGGTGCTGATGCCCCACTCCATGTCACAGTGCCTCAACGTTGCAATAGGAGAGCAGCACGGTGGTACAGTGATTAGCACTGCTGCCTCACGGCGCTGACGACCCAGGTTTGATCCCGGCTCTGGGTCACTGTCCGTTTGGAGTTTGCACATTCTCCCCCTGTTTGCATGGTTTTCGCCCACACAGCATAAAAATGTGCAGTGTAGGTGGATTGTCCACGCTAAATTACTCTTTAATTAGAAAAAATGAATTGGGTACCCTAAATTTATTTTTTTTAAACATTGCAATATGAGTTACAAAATCATTAGGACAGGCCTCCCTTCATCAGAAACACTAAGATGATGCAGCTGTGCTTCAGCGATCTGTAACAATCCCACAAGTCTACAGAGAATACTGGCAGGGAAACACCTTACATTTATCATTTCTCCTGGACAATAATTCCTGGAATCACATGTAGGAGTTGGAATGCAAAGTTAATTGTGTCCATGTGGGAACAGATATTGAGGAAGAACCATCTCCCAGAGATTTCTCAAACAGATGTTGCTGCAGTATGCACAAGCCCATGGCACCTGCCCAGAAAAAAACTTGCTCTGCAACTTGTTCATGTGTAATTGACTGAATACATCAGTTGTACAAACAGGAGGTGGTTCCTCCAAATAATTAGTCTTCCATTCCCAGATGAAGCTAAGCAAAATGAAGCACGTGAGAAAGAGAGAGAAAAAATGTTTCCCCCCATGGAACACAAACCTCAGGTGACCACTTTTCACTTTAACATTTACATGGGTATAAACTTCAAGTTTTCTAACTTCCAGTTTGTACACAATGGAAGTGATTTATTATTTAGATTTGAATTATTCATTTTCTCAAATATGTATAATGCTTAAAATGCCATAAAGTTACATCTGACAAGCACAGTACAGAAAAGGTTATCCCTATTAAGTGTGACGCTTGTATCCATCCATATGATACCAGTCTGCCATTGTGTCCCATGACCCATGTAGTCAGTGTAGGTGCATGTGGCAGTTTAAATTCAAGTCTATTTGCAATAGTGATTAATTATATTTCATGCTCTCTTTTTGATCAATGATTTCAGGCAAAGAACAACAAATGGCTGACAGTAAATCATAGCAGCATTTAGCTTGCCAAAAATATTTCCTTTCAGCTACACAGAAAGGAATATGTGGTAGCAATGGAATTATCGCTGAGAAAATCCCAAGAAGAATGGCTAATTGATGCTTGCTGAACAGATTTGTCACAAAGAAAACTCTGTAGTTTCTGGCCTTCTTTTAAGCAGCTTAAATAATGCTCTGGGTTAATATTACAGAACGCAATGAATTTGCACCTTAATGCAAGTTTGTCCAGCCTATTAATAAATTCAAATTGTTGACAAAAAAAAGCAGCTTTTGCTTACCCACATGGCCTGTATGTGAAGACAATGTAACTTTCTTCATTTGCTCTTTCGATGAAAGTAACACATGTGTGTTTCTCCCAGTGTCGCATTGCCTGTTTGAACATTGCCCGCTGGCTGCCTAGAGGAATCAGAGCACTAATTGAGAAATTGTATCATATCATCCAAGCACTGCGGTTTAATTTCTTTTATCTTTATCTGAATTCACCTTGCTGCAACCCAATGTATGCTATATATAAAAAGTGAATAATAGAAATGTCCTACAAGTGCAATTATACAAGGGGGGGGGGGGGGGGGGGGGGGGGGGCGGGACACAGAATGTGATATCTTGTGAAATCCGATTAGATCTCGCGAGGCATAACGACTGTCGGGAATCCCAGGGGAGACCTTTCCCGGGATCTATGGGCTGCGTCTCCCCGGTTCTGGCAAAATGCAGCCGATAGATCCCGCCCTTCATTTCTGTATTTAAAAAAACCATTACAGTCAGTCCTTGGACTTCCGACACAATTGGTGCCTGAAAACCGCGTCTTAATTCGAAATGTCCCATAAGAACGGTGTAATAAATCGGGGATTAGTTCCTGGACCATGGTCTGATACCCTATTTTCACCAAAATAATCCAGAATTCTGTACTCAATAAATGTATGTTTTTTAAGTAATATAGCAATAAATTGTTATAAAATATAAATTTTGAGAAGAAGTTTGGAAACACAAAGATTCAACAAGTAAAAATGCGTCAGAACAGCAACTGAATATCTTGAGTCAGAGAGATAGGTGACGCAGAACATCGATACGCACGTATAAATCTTTGAACTTCTGCATTGGTGTGGCATCATGAAGTCAAAACCGACATTGTAAATTCAAAACAGGTGGTCAATTTATAAGTGGCGTTCATCATAACTACAACATCGTAAAGTCGAGGACTGCCTGTGTCTGCTATTTTTAGATTGCCGTTGCGCTTAAAGTTGCTCATGAAAATGTTGTATTGTGACACAGATTGCAATGAAAATCAGTGGGGGTAATTTCATGCTAACACATTTTTTGGCTCCGACACACCAAATGTCCATGGGTGGGATTCTCCGTTTGTTCACGCCGGCGGGATTCTCTGTTCCTGCTGTAATGAATGGAATTTCGGCTAAGCGCCAAATTCTCCGATCTCGCTGGCAGCCGTAGTGGGGCGAATTTGGAATGGTGAATCCCGGCCTATATCTATGGGGAAACAGGACGGGGCAGCAAAATTGTCTATTAAAATCTAAAACCTTTCATGATCATGGGGCCTCTCCAAAGCACTTTACATTTTGAAATGTAGTTACTGTTGTAACATAGAATATGAGATATTCTATGTTACAAAAGCCGTATGGGCAGCACGGTAGCATTGTGGATAGCACAATTGCTTCACAGCTCCAGGGTCCCAGGTTAGATTCTGGCTTGGGTCACTGTCTGTGCGAAGTCTGCACATTCTCCCCCTGTGTGCGTGGGTTTCCTCCGGGTGCTCCGGTTTCCTCCCACAGTGCAAAGATGTGCAGGTTAGGTGGATTGGCCATACTAAATTGCCCTTAGTGTCCAAAATTGCTTTTAGTGTTGGGTGGGGTTACTGGGTTATGGGGACAGTGTGGAGGTGTTAACCTTGGGTAGGGTGCTCTTTCCAAGAGCCGGTGCAGACTCGATGGGCCGAATGGCCTCCTTCTGCACTGTAAATTCTATGATTCTATGATTCTATACCCAATTGCGCACAACAATCCCTCGCAATTTGATAACAGGATAATGTTTATGCAATGTTGATTGAGTAACTAATATTGGCCAGGATACCAAGGATAACCCTTCTTAATTATCTCTGACATACTGAGATGGAATCTTTTACATTCACCTAAGGATCCTTGGTTTAAATGCCGTATGAAAGACAACATCTCGGCCAGTGCAGCACTCACTCTATAATACTTCCTTCATATTTTAGGCCTATTTTTGGAAGTGGGGCAGTAAATATGCCTCTTATGGCAGAGAACACTATCCATCAAGATGGTCCCATTCCCTGACTCTGAATACCACTGACAGCAAAGATAAATAGCTGCCACTGTGAACCACTTGCCATTTGTTCTCCCATTTTATTTCATCTGTTCATATAACCCAGCCATATGATTTTCACATTACCGGCCCAAACACCAGGATAGCCACTCGCAAGAACAGCACTGTGAATTCAACTTGCAAAAGCTGCAGATGCACAAATTTCATGCACACACAGTAGTTCAATTGTTGCTGTGATCTCAGAATCCATTGACCCTACAGTGTTAACAAGAGTACAAAAATCGTTCTGCGGAAGCTCGGGGAAGAAGTTCGTCAAAATTTAAAGCATTGCCAGCTTCAATTACAGCCTGTTGCAAGCTGTGTGTCGGGTTACACGATGAAATAAGATGGAAGGCAGCGCTATCATTATCTTCATTTCTAAATGTGAACACTCCGGAAAGCAAAATAAATACTATCATCTCCCAAATTCTGACAAACCTTTCAAGTACAACATGGAAGGCATACGGTGCCAGCGTTTAAGTGGAAGCCAAGAAGCTCAGAATGCTGTTAACCAGCAACCTCCCTGGAGATCAATAGGAAGGGATCCGTGATTTGATGTCTCTAACCTGAAAACCTAGATCTGAAAGCTTTTGAAGGGCTAAAATTAATTTCCTTTACATTTTGGCCCAAAATTTTCAGGAGGGCGGCATCTTGTTCTGTGCCCCGTTGCATCGACCTTTTTCGTCATCCTTCAGCTCAAAATTACTTTGCCCTGCAAGTTGCTGAAAGTGTGAGCCGATAACTATTCTGAGCAATGTCCATCATGAGTGGTCTCTTCCTTGGCACACATTGCTGGATGATTTACACATTAATAATGGCACACACACTAACATTGCTGTTATTTTGGTAAAATCTAGGTCAATCTAATGTTGGTAGTGGAAATAGCACACACACACACTTCCAGTAGCATATTACTATCTTGAAGGTGGATAAAGAAATGGAAAAGAGAGGAAGGAAGATGGGGAAGATTAAAGCATAATGTCAGTCCAAAACACCCAGAGCAGCCTTAATGACTAACATAATAACTGCTAATATTAGCAATAAATGATCCTGTACAATTTCCTCTATTCAAAGACAAAGGGTGCAATTTAATGGGGAAAGTATGATGTGCGACTTCCCAGGTGTTTCCCCATCTGCCGAGCCGGCTAGACCACAGCCTGTATTTAACGTGACTTAGTGCTGGAAATGATCCACCACAAGCTTCATGATAGAACTGGCAGTCTCGCCAGCTGATTTGCCTGGACCAAGCACGGCAACTCCATGCTAATAAGGGGAAGCTGCTCATAAACTGCTCCCTCCAAAACAGCCCCTAGGCAGCACACGACCGTGGCACCACATGGATCTGCCAATCTGGCCAGGCTGCTGGACGCCATGGATGTGAGACGGGACACCCTGCTCCCCAGGGGGGGTTGGAGGACCAGCAACACGGTTGCCAATACCAACTGGGAAGCAGTGGCAGCAGCCATCAGTTTGGGCAGCGTGACCAGGAGGACTGCAGTCCAGTGCAGGAAGAAGACCAACAACCTCCACTGGGTTGCAAGAGTAAGTTAACACTGGCCTCCAGGCATTAGACCAACCTGTCTTGCTCCTGACCACCGCCACACCACTCCCCAACAAGCTAGAGAAGTTAACCATAATAAGAACAAAATAAGAACAAAGAACAATACAGCACAGGAACAGGCCCTTCGGCCCTCCAAGCCTGCGCCGATCACGTGTCCTACCTAGACCAACCGGCTGTATCCTTCTATACCCCGTCTGTTCATGTGCCTATCCAGGTAAGTCTTAAAGATCGTTAACGTATCTGCCTCAACCACCTCACTTGGCAGAGCATTCCAGGCCACCACCACCCTCGGTGTAAAAACCTTCCCCCGCACATCTATATTGAACCTTTCCCCCCTTACCTTGAACTTGTGCCCCCTTGTAATTGCCGTTTATGTCCTGGGAAAAAGCCTCCAATTGTTCGGAAAGGGCCAAGACGGGCAGCGGGGTTCTGGACATCAGAGTCCTCACTCTCTATGAGGAATGGGCTCTAGCGATTGCGGGGTTGGCCAAGGAGAGAACAGCCACTGACATCTAAGCTGTCCTCTGCTGCAGAGGTGAGGATCCACTGCCCATTCACCCAGATGACCTGCCTCAAGAGAGTTGGCCATGTCAGACAAAATTATCCTTTCCCCACATGCCCATTCTCTCACAGGATCTCCTCCTGATGGTGCCGGCCTATCCGGAATCATCCCCCCCCCCCCCACCTCCCAAGAGAACACCTCGGGGGAGAGCTCCAAGGATACAACCATCGATGCATCACAGTTGTCATCCCCACCCTCCACCAGCGCAGTGACACACACCTCAGTGGACGACACTAGTTGCCAGGCTTCTGGAGCACAATCTTGTGAACAACACACAGTTGCTGATGCACATTAGGGAGAGACAGGAACATCCAAGGGAGTCATCAGTCGGTGGTCTGTTGGATCCCAAGACTGAGATAAGTCCCAGTCAGGTGTCAAGCCTCTGGGCAAGGGTTATCCCGGAGCTAATGCAGACGCTAGGACACGGCCGTGAGATTCAGGAGGGGATGTCAGAGACACTCTGGAGAGTGCATAGCCGATTGGAGGAGTCGCAAAGGCTACGGGCACAGGAGATGGCGCCAGCAATGCATGGCACCGAGGCCAACCCTGCTAGGGCATAGACTGAGGAGAACCAGAGCTTTCCTCACAGCAGTTTATCATCACTCTCCTACCTTGTACATTGAACCGCCGATGGTGACGACACAGGCCCAGAATATTGGAGTGATGTTACACAGATACTGGCAAGCTGGAACAGGGTAGACAGATCTTGGCAAGTTGGAACAGGGTATTCGGGAAGTAGGTGTATGTGGGAATATCAGGGGCAGGAGGAATGGGGGAAGAAGGGATTAGGGGGAGTGGGGGATTGCAGGAAGGAGGAATTGGGAGAAAGGAGGGATAGGGGAAAGAAGAATTGGGAGGATGGAGGGATGAGCTGACGGACAAAGCATCGTCCTATGAGAAGTGGGCAAGGATGAGAGCCCCCTGACCCTCCGGGAATGCCAGATCCTCACCACGGCCTGTCCTCCTTCCTCTGCCTGTTCATGTGGGTTCTCCCCGAGCTTGACCTCCTGCCCATCTTCATTTGGCCCCTCCTCAGATGAGGCTCCATGTCCCCTCTCCTCCAACATGTCATCCCACCCCGCTGCTGTGCCAGGTTGTGGAGGGCACAGCAGACTACCACAAAACAGGAGATCCTCTGGGGGGTGTACTGCAGTGCACCACCAGAGCGGTCCAGGCATCAGCACCACATTTTGAGCATCCCGATGCGCCATTCAATGACAGCACGTGTGGCAACGTGGGCCTCTCTATGTGTGATCTTCACCTCGGCCTCCAGCATCTGCAGTGGTGTCATCAGCCAGGACCTCAGTGGGTACCCCTTATCCCCAAGAACAAACCCACCATCCTGGGGTGGTCCTCGAAGACGCCGGGAATTTCCAAGTACAGGATGTAGCTGTCATACACACTCCCTGGAAAGCGAGTGGAACGCCTTCCAGTTAATGAAGGGCACTCCCCACTGCCCCGTTGTGCACATGGCGACTAGAATGACATCTATTACCTCTCGACCTGGGGCATCCCGACAATGGCAGATAATCCTGCTGCCCCGACATCTTGATGGACTTGGTCCAGCTGAAAGTTTATATAGTCAGCTGCCCAGGCAAACAGGGCATCCATGACTTCACGGATGCACTTGTGGGCTGCAGCTTGTGAAATGCCACTCAAGTCCCCATTCAAGCCTTGGAATGAACCCGTTGCATAAAAGATCAGGACTGCGATAACCATCATGGCCACAGCGTCAGACTCCTCTACAGGGTGCCAAGGGGCTGGTTTAGCACAGGGCTAAATCACTGGCTTTTAAAGCAGACCAAGGCAGGCCAGCAGCACGGTTCAATACCCGTAACAGCCTCCCCGAACAGGCGCCGGAATGTGGCGACTAGGGGCTTTTCACAGTAATTTAATTTGAAGCCTACTTGTGACAATAAGCGATTTTCATTTTTTTCATTTTTCATCCCAAGTCCACAAGGACATGGCACAGATGCCACACGGTCCCCTTGCTGAGACGGAGGTTCCTGCAGCACATGCTGTCTGGCATCTCCTCGAGCAACAAACAATGCCTGTACACCTTTGGCCGTCGCCAGCGAACCCCTTTGGGTCCCTCCCTGGCCTGATGGGCGGCCAGATCTGCAGGGTGTGCAGCAGGCCCCTGCACCTGGAGTGCCGCCTAGAATCATCGAATCCCAACATGCAGAAGGGGGTAATTTGGCCCATTATGTCTGCACCAACCAACTGAAAGAGCTCCCCACCTAGGTCCACTCCCCTGCAACCCCATAGCCCCACCTAACCTTTGGATACTAAGGGGCAATTTAGCATGGCCAATCCATACAACCTGCCCATCTTTTGACAGTGGGAGGAAACCAGAGCACCCGGGGGAAACTCACACAGACACGGGGACAAAGTGCAAACTCCACTCAGTCACCCGAGGTCAGAATCGATCCGGGTCCCTGGCACGGTGATGCAGCAATGCTAACCACTGTTCCACTGCGCTGCCACTGCTACTGCCGCCATCTCAGGTGTCTGGCCACCTTGGTGACCATCAGCACCACGAAGGCTGCTGCTGCAGGGTCCATACCACCTTCCATCTTGGTTGCTGTTAGGAATTGGAGAAGGAGAGAGACCAACAATCAGTTAGAGCTTGCAACCCAGGACCCTCAAATCCCCGAGCCTCCTCCACTCTTACATGTCCCGCCTTCTCTCAGAGTGCCATCCACTGAGCCAGTTGTGCTGGAGGTTCCTACCCTACACAGAAGGAGCCCCTGGACTCCAGAGCCCTGCCAGGAACACTCAGGGACCGTGCTCAGGTACTCTCCCCTGATCTACACACTCACCCTCTAGTTTCAGGTATATCCCTAGTGCTGAAGCCCAGCTCTTGATGTTTGATTGTTGACACTTCCAGGATTCAGGCAAAGTGTCCAGGCCTCAAAATCTGATTGGAATGCTATGCAATAAAACACGTCTGAGACATGGAACGTGTACCCACGAGAATGAACTTGTGAATATTTTGTTCATTAAATAGTCAACAGGAGCAAAGATTTGAAAATCAACTACAGAACATTCCACATATCACACTAACCATTAAACAACAAGGAAACATCATTGTTCCATATTGGTACAAATACAAAGCTACGCCATCTAATTTTCACAAAACAACATACACACAATAACACCTCTCGCAGGCGCCTCAACAGAAACGGAGGATAAGCCTGGGAATGTGTTACCATGTCATAGAAATGATCTGTCCATCAATGTGTTCCACATATCAGTGCCATTCTCCATCCAAAAATTGCAGTTGTGCAGGCCCTCCCACACCAGAACCAAATCCTGGCATCCACATATTCCATTGGCGCTCAAGGTGCAGTTGAACATCCTTGATTTCCAGTGTGTTTAACCCGCAGTGATGCGCTAGTTACATGCAGCACCCATCACACCAGCAACAAAAGCATCAGCATTTCTTCAAGGCGTTAGCAGTTGGCCCATTTGGAATAATTTTGCATACCAGGGGCGGGATTCTCTGACCCCCTGCCGGGTCGGAGAATCGCTGGGGGGGCGGCGTAAATCCCGTCCCCGCCGCCCACCGAATTCTCCGAAGGGTGAAAAGTCGGCGGGGCGTCAATCGAGCCTTCCGCCTCGGAGAATGGCAGGGGCGGGCGCAAGACAATGAACTTTGGGGCTGCCCATATTCTCCCGTCCAGATGGGCCGAAGTCCCGCCGACGTGACCACGGGTCACATCGGCGTAAATCAAAACATCTTTTTAACGCCGTCAACCAGTGCTGATGGTTGACGACGTCCAGCGTGGAGGTAGGTCACGGCCTGGGGAGTGGCCGCAGGAGAGGTGATGGCGTGGCCGCAGTCGGTGTGTGTGGAGGAGAGGTGTGTGTGGGTGCGTGTGCGGCGGGGGTGGGGTGGGGTGGGATGGGCTTCGGGGGAGTGCCAGGGAGGGGGGGGGGGGGGGGAGATGAGTGCCGGGTACGGGGGGATGAGTGCCGGGGACAGGGGGATGAGTGCCGGGTACGGGGGATGAGTGCCGGGGAGCGCGAGGGCAAGGGAGTTTGTCCGCCTGGCCAGGTGCCATCCTCCAACAGTCGCGCCCATGCAGCCCATACCACCTGGCTGGGGGGAGGTGGGGTACGGGCAATGACGACATGTCGTCGTTTCCTCCCCACCCCCCACCCCCCCAAGCAGTCCGTCATGTTTTCTGATCAGCCAGCGATGTTGGCCGCCGTGGCGGCAGCCGTTATTGTCCATGTTGCCCTGGAGGAGGAGGAGCGTGCCAGAGAGGCGGCGCAGGCTGCCGCAGAGGAGCATGCCGCAGAGGGGCAGGAGGCAGCCGCCCAGGCTGGAGGGACACCCGCCCGACAGGACGAGGAGGAGGAGGAGCAGGGGGAGCACGTAGTGGAGGAGGAACACGAGGAGGGGGAGGACGTCGCGGCGCCACGGCAACGGAGGCACCTGAGGAGGCCCCGTGTGTACCGGCTCCAGCTGTCGTACCAGGACCTCACGGACCGGGAATGCAGGAGGAGACTCCGGATGAGCCGGGAAACCGTGGCACACATCTGCCACCTGCTTGCACACCTGGCACCGCATGGCACTGGGGGGTACATCCTCTCCCCATGTCCATCAAGGTTACGGTGGCCCTGAACTTTTATGCCACGGGGTCATTCCGGACGCCAGGTGGGGACCTGCCCGGCATCTCACAGACATCGATGCACCGGTGCATCCGGGCAGTGACAGACACCCTATATGCCATTGCGGACCGCTACATCCGCTTCCCTGTGGACCGGGCCAGCCAGGATGCCCGGGCCGCGGGCTTCTCTGCCGTGGCCGGGTTTCCCATGGTCCAGAGCGCGATCGACAGGATGCACATCGCCGTGCGGCCAGCTGCAGATAACAGGGCCGTGTTCACCAATAGGAAGGGGACCTATTCCATGAACATCCAGGTGGTCTGCAATCACTGCATGATTATCCTGCATGTCTCCGCCCGGTACCCAGGAAGTGTACATGACTCACACGTGTTGTCGCGGTCTTACATCCCCGGCATGTACGAGGGACGCCACCCCCGGCTGAGGGGCTGGTTGCTGGGCGACAGGGGTTACCCATTGCGGTCGTGGCTGATGACGCCTATACGGAGGCCACAGAATGACGCGGAGAACAGCTACAATGATGCCCATGCAGCGACAAGGGGTGTGATAGAGAGGTGCTTTGGCGTGCTCAAAATGCGTTTCAGGTGCCTGGATCTCTCTGGGGCGCCCTCCAGTATCCGTCAGATAGGGTCGGCCGCATCACTGTGGTGTGCTGCGTCCTGCACAACATAGCCCAGCAGAGGGTCGATGTTCCGCGGCAGAGGAGGGTGGAGTGGAGGAGCAGCAGGAAGAGGCACAGTCCTCCCCAGATGAGGGGGATGGGGGCAATGGTCAGGGCAGACGGGCTAGACATGGGTGGGTGGCTGTCCACCGTTACCGGCTAGGCCAGCGGGCACGGGACAGACTGATAGCTGCCGCTTCACTGACTAGGGGGGGCGTGGGAATCGGCGAGTATGGCCACATACCGCACACCATGGCAACACCCGAACACCCTCACCACCCCCCCCCACCCAATCACACCCACCCCACCCGCATGCACACCACCCCTCCATTGCAGATCCACCTGCGGCATGACGGCCGGGCTCTCACAGGCGCCGGTGGAAGCGTGTCTATTGCAGCCCATGGAGGATGGTGACAACCCGCTCTGCGATGAGCTCCTGGCTCCACATTGTTGGACTATGTCTGACCCATGGCCACAGTACCACCATCTACCCGGACCATCCCTGCATGTGGCTGTGACACTGCAGTGCACGGTCCCGTCCTCTGCCCGGGGGGATAGTGAGGGCAGCCCAGGGGGAAGAGGGCAGACTCACCTGAGGCCGATGTAAGACCACCCCTCACACACACACTGGTGCTCAACGTACATGACACCGCTGCACGCTTCGGACAGAGCACAAAGGCAGCTTCTGTCGGTGTTAGAAGTGATTTTAATAACAAACAGTGCACACACGTGCCCTAGCCCCTAAAACCCGTCTGTGCCCTGCACCCGTGCCAACTTACTCAGTCTAATTGTTTGGCCTTACGGGCCCTTAGACTGCGCCTAGGTGGTTCACCAGACGGTCCAGCAGAACTGGAGGTGGACTCCTGCGATTCCTTCCCTCTGACTCGGGATCCCTTTGGCAGCTGTTTCCTGGGGCGTCCTGGCCTAGATGGGCCATGCTGCGGCCCGGGCGACTGGGATGGCGAGCTGCCAGCCTGTCCTGCCCGTTGCCCACCCGATGCACCTGGGATGGAGGCGGGGGGGGGGGGGTCCGAGGTGCTGCAGTGTTCCTGCACCTCCCCTACAGGGGGACCAGGGACGGGCGCCAGCAACTCCTCCTCCCTTGGGTTGCCCAATGGCCCCCAGGCCTCTACATGGGTTGGGGGTGCGAAAGGACCAGCCATCCGATGCCCCTCCGACATGCTGCCAGTCCTGGAGGCCCGTGCTGGTATCGACAGGGGTCTGCAGGTTTGCAGCCATGGAGCCCAGGGAGTTGGCCATCCCTGTCTGTGACTGTGCGACGCCGGCTCGCACATGGGCAATGGCGCCGATGCCCTCAGCGATGACCTGCTGAGACTGGGCCATTGCCTGCTGAGACTGGGCCATTGCCTGCTGAGACTGGGCCATGGCCTGCTGAGACAGGGCTACGGCGTTGAGCGCCTCTGCTATCTGCCGCTGGCGCTGGCTCATGGCCTCCTGTGAGAGGGCAGCCATGTCCTGGGCCACAGACGCCGCCTGCATGGAAAGCCCAAGGCCTCGCCTACTGCTCCCCGTGTCTGACACCATCGCACCCATTGCCTCCACCGCGGGCGCCACCCGTGCGGTGTCGGCCTGGGTGGCACGCATGACTGACACCACTCCCAGCTCCTGGAAGCGGGTGGACTCCTCCACCTGCGACTGCAGCCGCTGCAAGCCGGCCATCACCCTCTTCACTCGTCCCAGGTTCGGTGGTTGCATCGGAGCTATGGGTGGGTGTGGTAACTCCAGGAATCCGGGATCTATCTGGGCGGCAGATGTTCGCCTGCGCCAGGATGCCCTCCGACCTCCCGGCCCCTCTGCTGCTCTTAAGTCTACCTAATGTACCTGTACGGCTGTGTTGTGCGCACCAGTGAGTGTACCAGACGTCTCATCACTAAAGTGCCCAACCGAGGTGAGTGTCTCTGCGATGGTGGAGGGTGTTGGAGAAAGCAGTGGCGCTGTGTCGTGCGCATCGTCCGACTCTGAGTCCACGGTACTTGGGGGTGGCGGTTCGTCTCTACCCATCCACTCTGTGTCACTGTCCTGTATTTCGGTTTCCTGGGTAGAGGTCTCCTGGGTAGGTGTGTCCTGGGTAGGGGGTCTCCTGGGTAGGGGTGTCCTGGGTAGGGGTGTCCTGGGTAGGGGTGTCGTGGGTAGGGCTGTCCTGGGTAGTGGTGTCGTCATGTATGGTGAGTGGCCTCTCATCAGCTGGACCCCCTCCAGTCCTCTCATGCTCCCTATTGTTGTGTGCGCGCTTCTCCTGTGGGGGGCGGGGGGGTGGCAGGGGTAAAAGACAACAGTGTTGGACAGGTATATGAATGCACGCCATCGGTTGCGCGTATAGTGGTGAGGTTAGGGTTAGGGTCGGTTTCAGCGGGAGCAGTGCGGAAGTGGTTGCTGGGAGGTAAGTCTGTCCTTTAATAGCACTTGTCTTTGCAGGGGCAGGCCAGTCAATTTTGGCCGGAGTGGAGCTGGCTGGTTAGTCAATTTCAGCAGGAGCTGAGAAATTTTTTTTTTTTTTTTTTAAATTAGTGTTTTAGGCGGGAACAGGAAGTCGACCCGCGGACGTCTGGGAAGACCCTCACCAATAAATTCTGGTGGAGAGGAAACCCGAGACACTACACGTGTAGTGTCTCCCACCCGCCCTCCTCCTCTAACCTAATAATAAAACCCATTGGTCTGAGGTAAGTACCATATTTTATTATATTATTATTATTTTTTATAAAAAATTTAATTTAGTTGTTAGCCAGATCTTGGTAGAAAGTTAGAGGAATGGCAGGGAAGGGAGTGCAATGTTCCTCCTGCAGGATGTTTGAGGTGAGGGATGCAGTTAGTGTCCCTGCTGATTTTACCTGCAGGAAGTGCTGCCATCTCCAGCTCCTCCAAGACCGAGTTAGGGAACTGGAGCTGGAGTTGGAAGAACTTCGGATCATTTGGGAGGCAGAAGGGGTCATAGATAGCAGCTTCAGGGAATTAGTTACACCAAAGATTGGAGATAGGTGGGTAACTGTAAGAGGGACTGGGAAAAAGCAGTCAGTGCAGGGATCCCCTGCGGTCGTTCCCCTGAGAAACAAGTATACCGCTTTGGATACTTGTGTGGGGGGGGGGGACTTACCAGGGGTAAGCCATGGGGTACGGGCCTCTGGCATGGAGTCTGTCCCGGTTGCCCAGAAGGGAAGGGGGGAGAGGAGCAGAGCATTAGTAATTGGGGACTCTATAGTCAGGGGCACAGATAGGAGATTTTGTGGGAGCGTGAGAGACTCACGTTTGGTATGTTGCCTCCCAGGTGCAAGGGTACGTGATGTCTCGGATCGTGTTTTCCGGGTCCTTAGGGGGGAGGGGGAGCAGCCCCAAGTCGTGGTCCACATTGGCACTAACGACATAGGTAGGAAAGGGGACAAGGATGTCAGGCAGGCTTTCAGGGAGCTAGGATGGAAGCTCAGAACTAGAACAAACAGAGTTGTTCTAGTTCATGGGTTGTTGCCCGTGCCACGTGATAGTGAGATGATGAGGAATAGGGAGAGAGAGCATTTAAACACGTGGCTACAGGGATGGTGCAGGCGGGAGGGATTCAGATTTCTGGATAACTGGGGCTCTTTCTGGGGAAGGTGGGACCTCTACAGACAGGATGGTCTACATCTGAACCTGAGGGGCACAAATATCCTGGGGGGGGAGATTTGTTAGTGCTCTTTGGGGGGGTTTAAACTAATGCAGCAGGGGCATGGGAACCTGGATTGTAGTTTTAGGGTAAGGGAGAATGAGAGTATAGAGGTCAGGAGCACAGATTTGACGTCGCAGGAGGGGGCCAGTGTTCAGGTAGGTGGTTTGAAGTGTGTCTACTTCAATGCCAGGAGTATACGAAACAAGGTAGGGGAACTGGCAGCATGGGTTGGTACCTGGGACTTCGATGTTGTGGCCATTTCGGAGACATGGATAGAGCAGGGACAGGAATGGATGTTGCAGGTTCCGGGGTTTAGGTGTTTTAGTAAGCTCAGAGAAGGAGGCAAAAGAGGGGGAGGTGTGGCGCTGCTAGTCAAGAGCAGTATTACGGTGGCGGAGAGGATGCTAGATGGGGACTCTTCTTCCGAGGTAGTATGGGCTGAAGTTAGAAACAGGAAAGGAGAGGTCACCCTGTTGGGAGTTTTTTATAGGCCTCCTAATAGTTCTAGGGATGTAGAGGAAAGGATGGCGAAGATGATTCTGGATAAGAGCGAAAGTAACAGGGTAGTTATTATGGGAGACTTTAACTTTCCAAATATTGACTGGAAAAGATATAGTTCGAGTACAATAGATGGGTCGTTTTTTGTACAGTGTGTGCAGGAGGGTTTCCTGAAACAATATGTTGACAGGCCAACAAGAGGCGAGGCCACGTTGGATTTGGTTTTGGGTAATGAACCAGGCCAGGTGTTGGATTTGGAGGTAGGAGAGCACATTGGGGACAGTGACCACAATTCGGTGACGTTTACGTTAATGATGGAAAGGGATAAGTATACACCGCAGGGCAAGAGTTACAGCTGGGGGAAGGGCAATTATGATGCCATTAGACGTGACTTGGGGGGGATAAGGTGGAGAAGTAGGCTGCAAGTGTTGGGCACACTGGATAAGTGGGGCTTGTTCAAGGATCAGCTACTGCGTGTTCTTGATAAGTATGTACCGGTCAGACAGGGAGGAAGGCGTCGAGCGAGGGAACCGTGGTTTACCAAGGAAGTGGAATCTCTTGGAGGCCAGGGAAGAGATTGCTGGAACTTTGGCTTTGATTTTTATGTCATCATTGGCTACAGGAATAGTGCCAGAGGACTGGAGGACAGCAAATGTGGTCCCTTTGTTCAAAAAGGGGAGCAGAGACAACCCCGGCAACTATAGACCGGTGAGCCTCACGTCTGTAGTGGGTAAAGTCTTGGAGGGGATTATAAGAGACAAGATTTATAATCATCTAGATAGGAATAATATGATCAGGGATAGTCAGCATGGCTTTGTGAAGGGTAGGTCATGCCTCACAAACCTTATTGAGTTCTTTGAGAAGGTGACTGAACAGGTAGACGAGGGTAGAGCAGTTGATGTGGTGTATATGGATTTCAGCAAAGCGTTTGATAAGGTTCCCCACGGTAGGCTATTGCAAAAAATACGGAGGCTGGGGATTGAGGGTGATTTAGAGATGTGGATCAGAAATTGGCTAGCTGAAAGAAGACAGAGGGTGGTGGTTGATGGGAAATGTTCAGAATGGAGTACAGTCACAAGTGGAGTACCACAAGGATCTGTTCTGGGGCCGTTGCTGTTTGTCATTTTTATCAATGACCTAGAGGAAGGCGCAGAAGGGTGGGTGAGTAAATTTGCAGACGATACTAAAGTCGGTGGTGTTGTCGATAGTGTGGAAGGATGTAGCAGGTTACAGAGGGATATAGATAAGCTGCAGAGCTGGGCTGAGAGGTGGCAAATGGAGTTTAATGTAGAGAAGTGTGAGGTGATTCACTTTGGAAGGAATAACAGGAATGCGGAATATTTGGCTAATGGTAAAGTTCTTGAAAGTGTGGATGAGCAGAGGGATCTAGGTGTCCATGTACATAGATCCCTGAAAGTTGCCACCCAGGTTGATAGGGTTGTGAAGAAGGCCTATGGAGTGTTGGCCTTTATTGATAGAGGGATTGAGTTCCGGAGTCGGGAGGTCATGTTGCAGCTGTACAGAACTCTGGTACGGCCGCATTTGGAGTATTGCGTACAGTTCTGGTCACCGCATTATGGGAAGGACGTGGAGGCTTTGGAGCGGGTGCAGAGGAGATTTACCAGGATGTTGCCTGGTATGGAGGGAAAATCTTATGAGGAAAGGCTGATGGACTTGAGGTTGTTTTCGTTGGAGAGAAGAAGGTTAAGAGGAGACTTAATAGAGGCATACAAAATGATCAGGGGGTTGGATAGGGTGGACAGTGAGAGCCTTCTCCTGCGGATGGATATGGCTGGCACGAGGGGACATAACTTTAAACTGAGGGGTAATAGATATAGGACAGAGGTCAGAGATAGGTTCTTTACGCAAAGAGTAGTGAGGCCGTGGAATGCCCTACCTGCTACAGTAGTGAACTCGCCAACATTGAGGGCATTTAAAAGTTTATTGGATAAACATATGGATGATAATGGCATAGTGTAGGTTAGATGGCTTTTGTTTCGGTGCAACATCGTGGGCCGAAGGGCCTGTACTGTGCTGTATTGTTCTATGTTCTATGTTCTAAACGGTGCCCACGTGACTTCTCGCTGGGGAGCCTATTAGCTCCTGGGTCGCCGTTAGATCAGGCTTCCATCTCATTAATGAGGTTGCTCCTTATTTGTTCTCAATTGCCGACTCGCCATATCTAGGTGGGATCCGAAACCCCGCCAATGAGAGCGGGCCGGTTAGATCGCAAAGCGATCCACACGGATCCTAATTTTGGACTCTCACACAATTTAAAACTGGTGCGCATGGATCTGCGCCCGGCGCACCGTGCCAAATTTCATATCATTGCGTAAAGAGATAGCAACATGATGCCCGTCATCAAGGCTGACCATCAAGAATGAACTCTTTGCATGAGGTGCTGGCACAGAGGCAGAATCTCGGGGCAGATTTTCAGAAATTTCATTCCCATTCTCACCCAACAGCCATTTTAATTTTTTGACTGGAAAACGAGGATCATTGCAAATCAGGAATGCTGGCCTCTGTACCCTTCACATTGGAACTGATATTCAGCTTTTACTGCCGCAATAATATTGAGACCCATAGGCACAATCCAGGTTCACTATTTTGGAGCTCCACATTCTCATAGCAAACATTTATTACTGGTTTGCCAGCAGCATCCCCTGAGTTTGTAGCAAACTTGCAAGAGTTAATTGAAGTGTTTCTGTCTGATTTGTACAATCCAGTAGAACAATTTCATTATTGAGAAGCGAGCCACAGCGGCTGAGGTACACGGCTCCAGTAAAATAACTGCTCTTAATGATTTTAAAACAACTACATATATGCAAGTTTATAGAGCAGCATGGTGGCACAGTGGTGAGCACTGCTGCCTAAGGCGCTGAGGACCCGGGTTCGAATCCCAGCCCTGGGTCACTGTCCGTGTGGAGTTTGCACATTCTCCCCGTGTCTGTGTGGGTTTCACCCCCACAACACAGAGATGTGCAGGATAGGTGGATTGGCAATGCTAAACTGCCCCTTAATTGGAAAAAAAATAATTTAAAAAAAATATGCAAGCTTCTATGTATTTTATTGTGGGTCCAGGTGCTGTAAAAGCTCAATGACAATGTAAATGGACAATTTTGTCAGGAGTGGCAGTCAGAGCTAGAGAACCAGTTCAGGAGGTGGCTCTGCAATATAAATGGAGCATCAGTCCATATCTAGGCAGGATTGGAAAATCCACAGTACCTCTGGCACATTCCCAAAAATACCCCCTGCATGAGGGCACTGGAAGGGCCAAATATTTTGCTCCAGTCTTTGACCTTACATTTGAAATTGTTTGTGCCATTCTAAGGGCATCTGTCCACCCCAAGCAAAGTCAGTCATGTACATAGGAGCCGAACAATATGGGTCAGCCATTCAGCTCCTCAAGTCTCTTTCACCACTCAACTTTTTGTACCTCAACGCCATTCACCAACCTTTGCCTCAGGGACCTAGATAAACCTGATGAAGGAGCTGCACTCTGAAAGTTTGTGATTTCAAATAAACCTGTTGGACTTTTACCTGGTGTTGTGAGACTAACGTGGTGTTGTAAGACTTCATAAATAACAAAGACCCATCAATTTCAGTCTTGACCATTTCAATTTAACGAGTGTCTACAGACTCTTTTGGGAAATACGTTTCAGTTTTCCACCAGATTTTGTATGAAAAAATGCTCCCCAATTTCACCCCTAATTTGAATTCCCAAATTCCAATGCTAATGGTCCTACCAATTGGGACCAGTTTTCAGTCCCGGGGTTGGAATCCAGACATTGAATTGACCTGTGGATCCTGACCCCATGGTGAAGTGGAAATGCAGACTTGCCACAAATTTTGTTTCGCAAAGTCCTTAATTGGCCAGGAGACACGTTCGCCAATTAATTAGTGGTAGCAAACATGAGGAGGTGGGATAACGTCAGGAGAGGATCTGATTTAAAAGATGAGTGGCTGAGATTGCCGAGGTTGCTGATCATCCACAAAGTGGAAGCCCAGCCTGCGCAGAGGGCAGTAGTCAGTGAGGGCACCATGTGCTACAAATAGGCAGTAGGCTCATAAACTTACATAAAGGGAAAAGACAAGATTAACATCTCAGTGCAGATCTCGTCAGTTCTATCAGTGACAAAAGCTTTCATTTATAGAACACCTTTGATGTAGAGAAACCCCTGAACCAGGAGTGTGAGGAAAAATAAACACTAAGAGCCTGATTTAACAAAAAAAAAAGTCCCATTTTGGGCGTGTTTAACGGGGTTTTTCCCAGTGCCTGCAGCGCCGAGAACGACCCCGATATTAAATGGCACCCTGTTTCTTTTCCAGGCCTCGGCAAGGAAAGTCCCGTCAAGACCTCACTGAGCTTCATATATTGGGGTGCCATCTCTCAACCCTCCCACCACGGCCTCCGGGCCCCCAACACCCCTACTTACCCATTGGGGGGGATGCCATCTCTCAACCCTCCCACCACAGCCTCTGGACCCCCTCCCAACACCCCAACTTACCAATTAGGGGGGTGCCATCTCTCAACCCCCCCACTGCGGCCTCTGGACCCCCCCCCCAACATCCCAACTTACCAATTAGGGGGTCCTCGAACCCCCCCTTACCCGGTTCCGAACCTCAACATGGGCAAACTGGCACCCGGGCACCTTGGCACTGCCATTCTGGAAACCTGGCGGTGCCCCTGCCCCGCCTGGCAGTGCCAGTGCCAGGCTGGCAATGCCAGGGTGCCCAGGTGGCATTAGGGGTTTGCAAGGGTATGACCCTGCCAGAGCCTGACCATCTGGGGGTCTTCGATTCCCCCCCGCCCCCCTCAAGTGCTGTTACGCCTGGTTTGTGGGAACGAGTGCTGAACAGCGCCACGGCAAGATCTCTAAGGCACAGGCGTTCGATTCCACGCCTTGGGTAGCTCCGGTGCAAACATATTTAAATGAGCTTAACTGCACACTTGAATATGCAAATCTGAATCCCGCCAATTATGGGTGAGATCTAGATCATGATGTCTCAGGAGATCTCGTTGGATCTTGTGAGGCATCCCGAACATCGTAAATCTTGTGAGAGCCTCTCGCGAGATTTACCGACCTCATTGCGTCTCCCAGTCGGGCGCAACAAGGCCTTACGATCCCGGCTTAAACCAAAGAAGGAGTGATTCAAAAAGGGCTTACATTTCAGTTAACTGTCCTTTCTTGTTTCAGATATGAAGAGAATTGCCAGATTGTAACCAGATCTTTCGATACTTTATGGATTTATTTTGGTGTACTTTGCATCCCACCTTTTCAGTGCCTCAATTCTGGGGTTAACACCGTGAGGGCCATCTCACATTTCTCTCCTCAGTGCTACCTTCAGCCTCATGCGTCCAATGTAGATTACTTGCCGCCATGTCACCATCTCCTCTTTCATGTTGTGGTGTTGTGGTTCTGATGGCACGACAAACCAGACCCAGGGACCCATGAAACCTTAGAGTTACTATTGACCAGAAACAGAACTGGTCCAGCCATATAAATACTGTGGCTACAGGAGCAGGTCTATTGGCCTCAAATGGACATTTACGAAGTTTGGGTTCCCTCTCCCATCAACACACTCTAATATCTGAACAAACTGGTCTCATGTTTCAAAATTGGCACACTGAACTGAACTGGGAGGGGCAGGGTTAAGTGACTGCCCACACCCGAACCGGTCATCTCCAAGAGTCCAAATCCATAATTGTGCTTATCGCAGGAAAATGTAAGAGAGATAGGGATAGAGGTGGGAACAGAGTAGCCCAACGATTGGAGGTCCAGCCTCTCAGCAACAGGGTGGATTGGGTGGCTCATCAACAGCTTTATGCCATATGAAATCAGGTGTATGGGCCAAGTGGAGACACAGGTTCCATCTTGAAAGTCCTGGGGCGTCATACTCCGACCCCCCGCCGGGTTGGAGAATGGCCGTTGGCCGCCGTGAATCCCGCCCCCGCCCTCGCCGACGTCTCCGGTACAGGAGATTGGGCAGGGGCGGGAATCGGGCCGCGCCGGTTGGCGGGACCCCCCGCTCAACTCTCCGGCCCAGATGGGCCGAAGTCCCGCCGATAAATTGCCTGTCCCGCCGGCGTAAATCAAAGCTGGTATTTACCGGCGGGACCAGGCGGCGTGGGTGGGCTCCGGGGTCCTGGGGGGAGCGCGGGGCGATCTGGCCCCGGGGGGTGCCCCCACGGTGGCCTGGCCCGTGATCGGGGCCCACCGATCCGCGGGCGGGCCTGAGCCGTGGGGGCACTCTTTCCCTTCCGCCTCCGCTACGGCCTCCACCATGGCGGAGGCGGAAGAGACTCTCCCCACTGCGCATGCGCGGGAAACTGTCGGCGGCCGCTGACGCTCCCGCGCATGCGCCGCATTTCCGCGCCAGCTGGCGGGGCAACAAACGCCATTTCCGCCAGCTGGCGGGGCGGAAATCCCTCCGGCGTCGGCCTAGCCCCTCAATGTTGGGGCTCGGCCCCCAAAGATGCGGAGCATTCCGCACCTTTGGGCCGGCGCGATGCCCGTCTGATTGGCGCTGTTTTTGGCGCCAGTCGGCGGACATCGCGCCATTGGGGGAGAATTTCGCCCCAGGTCACAATCGTGAAGGTAAAGACCAGGGGCGAGATTCTCTGTTCCTAAGTGCCAGCTCGAACGGAGAATCCGGGGGAGGTTTACGCGAAAAGAATCGGCGCGAAGCCCTCACGGATTCCGGTACTGGTGAGGGGCTAGCACTGGCACCAACCAAAACTCCCACCACCCGCTCCGACTACGGCCGGTGAATGGCTGGGACCCAGGTCGCACATGCGCACAGCTGATAACCTGCAGCGGTTGCGCCGTACAACATGGCACCGGCCGTGCGCCATCCGTGACGCCACAGCCCACCCCCTGGCCACCCTACACCAGGCCCCCCAGTCCTCGCAGAAGCCCCCCCCGGCCAGTGGCACGGATCCCGGCCGAGTGTGGCGGCGCTGGGCATAGTCCGCAGCCGCCACGCTGGGATCACTTTTTGTGTGAGCACACGTGTCCCGCACCGGCGGGAACTAGGCCCATCAGGGGACAGCATCGCGAGTGGGCCGGCCGATGAGGCGCCAACGGCATTGCCACTGCGCATGCCGCGCATCACTTTGATGCCATTTCAGAGGGGGCGGAGAATCGCAAACTGGCGTCAAACCGGCGCCAGCCCCGGTTCCGGCGGCGGAATCCATTCTCTGCCTGATTGCCAATTACGATATCGGCGTTGGGCAGCGGAGAATCCCGCCCCCGAATTTTAAAAGTGCAGCCACTTCAAAAAAAAGGAAGTGAGGGCACAGTGACAGTCAGTAGGTAACTCAACTGAAGGAACATCATGTCTAAGTTCAATTTCCTCATGCGTATCCTTACATATGAATTCGCAGCAGGAATCAGTAGCTATTGCTAGGGAGTCAGAGTCCTGGCTGATTTTCTCTTCCCGACTCCAGCTGCACTGAAGCCAACAGTGGTCATTATTGAGATCCGACAGCTCAATGCAAACCGAGTATTGAGCATGCATCTCTTCCAAATATGCAGTTCAGTTACTCACTGAATAAGCCTGCAAGCTATCATGGGAAAAGCTCTGCTAATTATCTGACAATGGCTGAAGAATGGGAATTATGTTATGTGCTCAATCAACTTTTAGAGGATGAAGATTCCAAAGTGTTAACATGCGCCAAGTGGAAATGGCACACATCCCATTTAGACTGGCCTCCTGACCACTGTAACCAGCAAAGAGGCTGTGGTGTTGGGTTCTCTGGTGTACAGATGAGCCAACACAGTTGTATGTGGTACAACTCTATTTTATTTTAACTCTTATCTACAGTTCGTTCTGGATACTCTGCACGTGCTGTCTCCCTGAGTGTGTCGTGTAGCAGGTCTGTCCTGGTCCTCCTCTCCAGCTAATACGGACCACACGGTGTCGTGTTTGTGCTTTTATATCTTTCTGTGATTGGTTGTGGTGTTGTGTGTTCTGATTTGTCTGTTGGTGTGTCTATCATGATGTGTGTGTTTGAATATCATGACATCCCCCCTTTTTACAAAGATATGTGCCTACGTGGTTATAAATATGATCGTGTCGTGTGTGCATCTAAGAGTGTGTGTGTGTGTTGTGTACAGCGTGTGTATATGACGTAACTATTTACATGGGGCGATGTCGGTTGCGTCACACTAACAAGGTTGTACCATAACAAAACATGAATGCGAGAAAAAAAAAAAAAACTTGAACAGTGGTCCGTTCAGACGATATCTGGAACGATAAACAACAACAGGTTATAATACAGAAGTGTTTGACTTTTTGAACGTATGAACAGCGTTATAAGTCCAGTCTAATGGGTGACCGCCTCAAGAATAGGCTGGTCCTCAAGCCGGTTCAGCTGTGGAGATCTGGGTTCACACTGGTTCACCTTGGACTGTTGGAGGTGATGCTGTTGCCGAAGTCTCTACTTTTCCATTTGTTGTACTTCGTGCAGTGCTTGGTTTTTCATTCGTGCAAATATAACATTCAACATCTTTGTTAGTGTTGCCTTGGCTGTGGTTTGGTTTACTAAGTTTTTTTGCTGGCCAGGTGTATATTGTGGCGCATTCTAACAGCCTGTAACACAGTTCCTTTGTGTATTTCTGTAACACAGTTCCTTCGTGTATTTCTATGTGCTGAGATGTTACTGTAGTTAGTAAGGCCTTAATTATCTGCAACTGAACACCTTCGTCGGGTTGTGGTCCTTGAGAACAACCACATATTGTCTCTATAAATCTATCAATTAATTTCTGTAAACAGTCAGATGATGTGCTGACTATGCGGGGACATTTCGACTGGCATGCCAACTCAAAAGGGAGAAAATACTTGTCTGCTTCAATAAAGTTTGCCCTGGATTTGACAGGTGGCAAGGTCCCAGAAACAGCCTTAGCTTCTGCATGGGGAGGATTTTAACTGCTGTGGCCTGGTCACGGGTGGCGATGGAAGGGGCATGATCCGTGGCATCTCCACGAAGTCATCCTTGGGAACCAGTGGAGGATCCGGCGTGTGCGTACGGTTCAGTTGCGAGCGTGGAAGGCGGCGCAAAGCTCATTGATTGCGCCTACGGCCCAATCCATCCGCCCTGCATGCCAGGAACAAGGTGGAGTCTTTTTTCTTTTTATGTTTGTGGTGGACGGCATCTTGTAGCCGATGGGTCGTTGCCATCGAAGAAGCACCATCACTAATATCATGCAAGGCGATGACTGTGCCAGATGTGGAAGTTGGCCGAGACCGTGCATGCTGGTTCCGGCCACCTGCTGTGCCGGAAGGGCGACTCCGCAGAGAAACGTCGTAGCATGTCGCCTTGGAGAGAGAATTGTTGCTCGCATCAACGTCTGGCGATGGCACGAATTGGTGTGTCCGTTTTGGACCGCCGGTGCTGGTCGCCACTGCCGACCCAGTGGGACTGCCACGCGATCCATTCCCTGTCGCCGTGGCATCCGCCGTCACCCTGAGCGTGCCATCACCGAGGCCGCAACACCGCCCGTCCGGAGCAAGGTCTGGCGTGCGCGAATCAGAGTCGGCGCTTGGCTGCTCCCCATCTGGAGTCCGGTCTGTCTTCCGTCGATGCTCCCCGTCCGGAGTCCCAACAGGTTCACTGGAGGCAGCCGAGATTCCCTGAAGCTGCACTTCTGGAGTCGGAACATGCAGGAATGCACCGACCAGTGGAGAGGCTCGAGCCATCGAGGGTGGAAGCGGTGCGCCGCCACCGCAGTCGTCAGTGGTCCCACCGTGATCGTCGAGTGCCTCGGTACGCACTAGCTGAGGTCTGTCACCTTGCACCTTTCGCATGGGAAGTGGGATGCTGTCGTCACTCGTCTCACATCCCGTGGATAGATCCTCATTAGCAGCTTGCTGTTCACTAGGGTTGGGTAAATTGTCAGAGTTTTCATCTGGTGGTGCACACCATGTCGGTGGACTGTCATTGTCTTGCCGTTGTCCTTCATTTGGGCTTTTCTTCTTTGGAATTTTAAATCTTCCCCCAGACATTGCAGAACCTTGTTTATTACCCCCAAATTCTCCCATATGTATGGTCTCGAATATAGGATCCAATGTTTCTATCGACATTGTACTATTTTCCAAAGAACATTCCGTTTCACTTTTCTTCTCAGGTACCTCATATGTATCTTTGTCTGATGTACATGCCTTCATGGTCTCTGGGTCTGATTTTGCTGGGACTGGCATGGTCACAGTCTCTCTTTTACTGTTCTCAATTGCCCACATTATACTCCCCATACATAACTGATTAATCACTGGGGTTAGTGTGGTTAAACATACAGGTAATTTCTTTAGCAAATCCTCAGTATCCTTCTGTGACCGTGCAGCATTATTAATCTCTGTTCGGCTACAATGATTCTGAAGGTCAGCGCATGAACCTTTTTCCTTCAGGCTTGGAAGAGGAGATTCCTTTGGCTTGTCTTCAGTTGGGCTTGAACAGTCATCAGCGCTGTGCCCTTCATTGTAGCATGAGAGACCGTCATGGTCATGCTGCTGTGCAGTGGAGCATGGTAGGCTGTCATAGCCTTCGCGCTGTTCACGTGAGCATGGCAGACTTGCATCATCTGCCGCTGGTTGGTCAGGAGAGGTTGCTAGACCCTCATGGTCTTGTTCCTGCAAGGACTGCGCATCGGAGTCAAGCGTTTCTTCTATCGTGGAGGCTGTCCACGAGCTCTCTGTGGAGGCTTGTGACACTGGAGTCACTTCTTGTTCGTGCGAGGACTGCGCTCTGGAGTCTTGCGTTTCTGCAATTGTGGATTCTGTCCACGAGCTTGCTGTGGAGGCTTGTGACTGTGGAGTCACTTCTTGTTCATGCAAGGACTGCGCGCTGGAGTCTTGCGTTTCTGCAATTGTGGAGTCTTTCCACGAGCTTGCTGTGGAGGCTTGTGACTCTGGAGTCACTTCTTGTTCATGCAAGGACTGTGCTCTGGAGTCTTGCATGTCTTCTTTCATAGAGTCGGGAACGCTGAGCGGGACGTGGACCATGCTCTGTGTGGCAGCAGGCCGCTCTCTGTGGGCTTGCACCGCTCCCTGTCTATTAACGTCAGGCTGCAGCATCATCCGGCACTGATAAGTTTGGACGTCATATCTGCTGGGTTGAAGATCCTCAAATCCAAAAAATGAATCCGCATCTGCGTCGGATTCAATGTGGGGGCCGCCAATGTGCAACACGAAAGGTTCACCCGAGTCATAGTCGTATAGGACCACGGAGCTATCATTGGGCTCGCGAGGTCCGGAAACACTGTAAAGATCATCATTGAAGTATTTGAGGTCGGAATCATCGGCTTGTGCGTAGGTAACTGCTTGTCGGAGGGTTCTTCGGAGGTCAAATTCATCTCCTGGGTCAATTTGCGGCAATGTGCTGTCATTCCAGGTGAGGGAAGGTTGTTTTACAGCTTTAACAGATTTTTGTTTTTTTTATTTGGGACGTTTCCCTTTTAAATTGGATTTGGGACGTTTCCCCTTTAAATTGGTGCGGTCTGGGGCCTCTGACATCCTGACGCTCGGTATGTAGCACGTAGGAAGCGACTGCGCATGCTCAGATCGCTGTTCCTTTACCGATGCCCATTTTCTTGACTGCGCATGCGCAGCATCTCGCGCATGCGCAAACAAAACTTCCGGTTCTGCGCACTGCTCGCGCAACTGTGCTAGCGTGATACCTTTAGCAAGATGGCCGCCAACCTCGACCCAGCCCTCTCTCAGGCCCGGGATTTCGGCCTCTGGGAATTCGGGCTCCGGGATCCCGGCCACGAGGTGAGTACTGCCGCTTTTCTTACCTTTACTTGCCGATTGGATTGCGTTTTCTTCACAGTACTTGGAGAATTTGTCCAGGACTGCCTGGTAATCGTACCTTTGCTGCCTCCTGAAGAACCTGAACCTTGTGAATATTTCTCTTGCCCTTGCACCGGCGATGGTGAGGAGAAATTCAATTTTTTCGCTATCATCCAGGTCTTGGAGTTCAGCTGCCACCAGGAACAATTCGAACACTTGCCGGAATCGCCGCCAGTTTTTGCGGAGATCGCCGTGGCACTGGAGCGGCTGCGGAACCGGGAGCTCTATCATTTTGCCTGGGCACTGCTGGTTGTCTCTGTACACTGAGGTATGCCGGCAGTTATCGATCCACTCCTGTACCATGTGGTATTGGGTTCTCTGGTGTACAGATGAGCCAACACAGTTGTATGTGGTACAACTCTACTTTATTTTAACTCTTATCTACAGTTCGTTCTGCATGTGCTGTCTCCCTGAGTGTGTCGTGTAGTAGGTCTGTCCTGGTCCTCCTCTCCAGCTAATACTGACCACACAGTGTCGTGTTTGTGCTTTTATATCTTTCTGTGATTGGTTGTGGTGTTGTGTGTTCTGATTTGTCTGTTGGTGTGTCTATCATGATGTGTGTGTTTGAATATCATGACAGAGGCCTTCCACTAGGCAGAGTGCCTGTCACTTTCAGGGATTGGATCGTTTTTCATATGCAAATCAGGATCCTGTGATGTACATTCACAATTTTGATGGGACATTCTGTTCATGCTCCACCAGTTATGTTGGATTGTACAAATAAAGAGGCACCAGAAAGGGAAATGTAAAATTATTTTCCAGACCACGAGCAGCAGGCTCCACAATATTATTTAAGAACAGAGTTAGCAATCTGCTTGCCTGTTTGACACCTTCAGCAACGGTGACATGGCTCTGAAAATGAGCAAAGCCTTCCGCTGGCAAAATTGGGCTATTCAACCAATGAAACGTAATTATTTATTTGATGAACATCTCTCCCACAGTCTCAAAAACAAAAGCAATTTCTCTGGCCTGAACAATGAGGTGGTCTTGATATTTTAACTCAATATTTTTTTTTTTAATAAACATTTTATTGAGGTATTTATGGCTTTATGACAACAACAGAATAAACAATGTACATGAAAATATAAACATAGCACAAAAGCCGTCTTCCTCCCTTACAGGTCCCACCTTTACTAACCCCCTACTCTAAACTAAGCTAAACCCCAACCCCCCCCCCCCCCCCCTCTGTTGACGGTTAATTTTCCCCAAAGAAATCGACGAACGGCTGCCACCTCCGGGCGAACCCTAACATTGACCCTCTCAAGGCGAACTTGATTTTCTCCAGACAGAGAAAGCTAGCCATGTCAGTTAGCCAGGTCTCCGTCTTTGGAGGCTTTGGGTCCCTCCAAGCTAATAGAATCCGTCTCCGGGCTACCAGGGAAGCAAAGGCTAGAACGTCTGCCTCTTTCTCCTCCTGGATTCCCGGATCTTCCGACACTCTGAAAATCGCCACCTCTGGACTCGGTGCCACCCTTGTTTTCAACACTTTGGACATGACATCCTCAAACCCCTGCCAGAATCCCCTAAGCTTCGGGCATGCCCAGAACATATGGACATGGTTCGCTGACCCTCCCGCACACCTTGCGCACCTATCTTCTACCCCAAAGAACCTGCTCATCCAGGCCACTGTCATGTGAGCCCGGTGAATGACCTTGAACTGTATCAGGCTAAGCCTGGCACATGATGTGGACGCGCTGACTCTACTCAATGCGTCCGCCCAGAGACCATCCTCTATCTCTCCTCCTAACCCCTCTTCCCACTTGCGTTTCGACTCCTCGGTCTGCGTCTCCTCTGACCCCATAAGCTCCTTGTAAATGTCAGAAACCCTCCCTTCTCCCACCCACCCTCTGGAAACTACCCTGTCCTGTATCCCCCTGGGTGGCAGGAGTGGGAAGGTTGAGACCTGCCTGTGTAGGAAGTCCCGCGCCTGCAGGTACCTAAACTCATTTCCTCTCATCAATCCAAATTTCGCCTCCAGCTCCCTCAGGCTAGAAAAGCTCCCCTCTATAAACATTTCTCCCATCCTCTCAATTCCTGCTCTCTGCCATCTCCGAAACCCCCCATCCAGCCTTCCCGTGGCAAACCGGTGATTATTACAGATTGGAGACCAGACCGATGGTCCCTCTGCTCCCACATGTCTCCTCCATTGCCCACAAACTCTCAGGGCCGCCACCACCACCGTGCCGGCGAGAACGGCAGAGATGCCTTTACCAATGCCCCCAAATTGATGCTCTTGCATGATGCCGCCTCCACTCGCTCCCACACAGACCCTCCCCCTACCACCCACTTCTTAATTATGGCTATATTCGCCGCCCAATAATAATTACTAAAGTTCGGGAGTGCCAGCCCGCCCTCCCCCCAGCTCCGCACCAGCATCCCCTTTTTTACTCGCGGGGTCTTACCCGCCCATACAAAGCCAGTGATCACCTTATTGACCCGTTTAAAGAAGGACCGCGGAATAAAGATGGGGAGGCACTGAAACACAAACAGGAACCTTGAGAGGACCATCATTTTCACTGTGTGCACCATCCCAGCTGGTGACAATGGGAGCGCGACCCACCTTCGGAAATCGTCCTTCATTTGGTCTACTAATTGGACCAAATTTAACTTGTGTAGCCGTTCCCATTCCCGCGCCACCTGAATGCCGAGGTACCAAAAGTTTCCCCCTACCACCTTATACGGCAGCTCCCCCAATCGCCTCTCCTGTCCCCTTGCCTGGATCGCAAACATCTCACTTTTTCCCACATTCAGTTTATAACCCGAAAACTGGCCAAATTCCCCCACAATCCTCATAATTTATTCCATCCCTTCTAGTGGGTCCGAAACATATAGGAGCAGGTTGTCTGCGTATAGCGAGACTCTGTGTTCCACTCCCCTCCGGACCAGCCCCTTGAGGCTCTCAGTCAATTGCCAGCAGCTCTACGTCCAAAGCGAACAGCAGTAGGGAGAGGGGGCAACCCTGTTCCGTCCCCCGAAATAGTCTGAAATAGTCCGATGTTGACCTGTTCATCCGTATGCTCGCAACAGGAGCCTTATACAGCAGCCTGACCCAGTCAATGAAGCCCCGCCCAAATCCAAATCGCCCCAGTATCTCCCACAGATATTCCCATTCCACCCGATAAAATGCCTTCTCTGCGTCCATTGTGACCACTATCTCCATGTCCCTACCTTCTGGGGGCATCATAATCACATTTACTAACCTTCTTACATTGGTCGCCAACTGCCTACCCTTAACAAATCCCGCCTGGTCCTCCTCAATCGCGTCCAGAATGCAGTCTTCAATCCTAGAGGACAAGTTTTGGCCAACAGTTTGTCGTCCACATTTAATAGGGATATCGGCCTATAGGACTGCATAGTTCCGGGTCCTTGTCTCGCTTCAGGATCAATGAGGTAGTGGCCTGTGACATCGTCAGGGGAAGCACCCCGCGCTCCCTTGCCTCATTGAATGTCCTCATCAACAGCAAACCCAATATTCCAGAGAAATTTTTATAAAACTCCACTGGGTACCCATCCGGCCCCGGGGCTTTACCCGACTGCATGGCCTTTAGACCCTCTGCGATTTCCTCCAACCCGATCGGGGCCCCCAGCCCTTCTACCACCTTCAGGAACTTTAGACCCCCTAAAAAGTGCCTCATCTCCTCCGGCCCAGCTGGGGGTTCCGACTCATCCAACCTGCTGTAAAACTCCATGAATGCCTTATTAACCCCTGCTGAATCTCCGACCAGGTTCCGTCCCCATCCTTTACTTTCCCTATCTCCCTGGCTGCCTCCCTCTTTCTAAGCTGCTGCGCAAGCATTCTGCTGGCCTTCTCTCCATGTTCATAAATCGCCCACCTCACCTTCCTCAGCTACTCCACCGCCTTCCCTGTAGTTAACAAACCAAACTCCGCCTGTAGCCTCTGACGTTCTCTTAGAAGCCCTGCCTCTGGGGTCTCCGCATACCTCCTGTTGACCTGCAATATCTCCTTCATCAGTCGGTCCGTTTCTGCTCTGTCTGCCTTCTCCCTGTGGGCCCGTATCGAGATCAGTTCCCCTCTAACTACCGCCTTCACTGCCTCCCAGCCCACCGCCACCGAAACTACCTAACTTCCAGGTAGTTCTGAATACATTTCCTCAGCTGCCCACACACCTCTTCATCAGTTAAAAGTCCCACGTCTAACCTCCAGTGCGGGCGCTGGCTACACTCCTTACTAACCTGTAGGTTAACCCAGTGCGGGGCATGATGCAAGATTGTGATCGCCGAATACCCCGTGTCCACTACCCCCGACAGTCGAGCCCTGTTCAAAATAAAAAAGTCAATCCAGAAGTACACTTTATGCACGTGAGTAGAAGGAGCAATCGGCTTACTCTCGGCTGCCCAAATCTCCATGCCCCCCCCGCCCCCGCCATGACCAACGTATGCGAATTCAGGTCCGGGATCTTCCCCAACATCCTCTTTATGAACTCCACATCATCCCAATTTGGCGCGTACACATTCACTAGTACCACAGGCAGCCCCTCCAGCTTCCCACTGACCATAATTTACCAGCCTCCCACATCCGCAACTATCCTTCCCGCCTCGAGTAACACTCACTTATTAATCAGGATCGCGACCCCTCTAGTCTAAGAGTCCAGCCCCGAGTGAAAAACCTGTCCGACCCATCCCTTCCTTAATCTAATCTGACCAGTTACTCGAAGGTGCCTCTCCTCTAACATTACCACGTCCGCCTTCAGTCCCCTCAAATGCGAGAACACGCATGCCCTCCTAACCGGCCCATTTAGCCTTCTTACGTTCCATGTGATCAGCCTGGTTGGGGGGCTTATCGCCCCCTCCCCTTCGCTGATCAGCCATCACCTTTCTTGGGCCAGTCTCCAGCCCGCGCCCTGCGCATCCACCGGCCTGCATCCAGGCAGCATCCACCCCCGACCTCCTTTCTGTCCCACAGCAAAAGTCCCTCCCCCGTCAGCAGAACATTTCCCCCCCTCCCCCCCCCAGTAACAGCACTATGTAAACCAACCCCTTCAACAAGCATAACATCTGCTCACCCCCCACTGCGCTTCCGTGAGCTAGCCCGTCCAGCTAGCTTGGTGATCCCCGCCCATGGCGCAGACATTCTCCCACCTATTGTTCCCTCCCTCCTCCTCCCCCCGCTCAGACACACATATGCAAAAGAAAAACAATCCCAACACAATTGCCTGAAAATAAAATGCAAAATACAAAGAAAAGATCAAACAGAAGAACCAACATCTAACAAACACACCTCCATCCTCCATCAGTGCAAATGTAAACTTTAACTCACTCAGCTCTGCAACAAGCCCCAAATCAACACAGAAGGCATTACAGATAACGTCCAAAAAACAAGAAACTTTTTTTTTTAACATGAGCGCTGCAGCGAAGTTCAAACACCTCAGTCCTCCACCAGTCCTTTCCTTCTAGCGAAGTCCATCGCTTCCTCGGGCGACTCAAAATAAAAATGTTGCTCCTCATACGTGACCCAAAGACAGGCCGGATACAGCAGTCCAAACTTAACCTTTTTCTTGAAAAGGGTCGACTTTATCTGGTTGAACCCCGCTCTTCTCCTGGCCACCTCTGCACTCAGATCCTGATAGATCCGCAGGATACTATTCTCCCATTTACAACTGTGTCTGCCTGGCCCACCGTAAAATACGCTCCTTGTCCACGTACCTGTGGAATCTCACCACCATTGCCTTCGGGATGTCCCCCACTCGCGGCTTCCTCGTGAGCGCTCTGTGAGCCCTGTTCACCTCCAAGGGTCGGGAGAACGTCCCATATCCCAGTAACTTCTCGAACGTGCCCGCTATGTATGCCCCAGCGTCCGCTCCTTCGGACCCCTCCAGGAGACCAACGATTCTCAAGTTCTGCTGGCGGGACCGGTTCTCTAGGTCCTCCGCCTTCTCCAGGAGCCTTTTCTGCTGGTCTCTCAGCATCCCACCTCCAACTCCACTGCTGTTTGATGTTCCTCCTGCTCAGCCAGCACCTTCTCCACTTCCTGGATCGCCCAGTCTTAGGCATCCAATCTAAGTTCCAGCCGCGCAATCAATTCCTTAATCGGGTCGAAGCGTTCCTGTTTCTGCTTGGCAGGCCCTCCTGAATGAACTGCATCAGCTGTTCCGTCGACCGCTGGGTCGTCGAGCCAGGACCCCGGTCGTCTGCCATGCTTTCTCCCGCTGCAGCTTCAGCCCAAGCCTTCTATATTTGCTTATTTCTTCCTTTGCGAGCACTTCTGGTCCGCCTCTCCATGCACTGATGTAGGAATCCACTCCACAATTGCCTCCACCATCAATTTACCGAATCAAGTCTGACAAAAAATCGGGGGAAAAGGTCCAAAGGTCCGACCCGAGCGGGAGCCACCAAATGTGCGACCTACTTCTTCATAGCTGCCACCGGAAGTCTTAACTCGATATTTTAACTGCTATAAATACCTTCACCAAATGGTAAGCAAATAGATTTGCCACTGCTAAAAGTTATTCCTTCCTCCACAGAAAAAAATTTGAGGCCCATAAAGTACACAGACAGTTTTCAACTTTACAACATTTGAGTTATGAGGAACGGCACTTACAACATTTATAAATTGACACTTACAGCATCAGTTTCGACCTTACGACACTACTCCTGCAAACAAGTTCAAATGTTCATATGTGCACATTGACGTTCTGCGCTGCCCATCTTTTATATTTTCATTATATATTGGATTACTGACCCTGAATAAGCCCCGGGAAATGGACAAAACTCTCTCCAACCAGTAGGTCCCCAAGACCCTTCAGTCACTGGGCTGCTGCCCATGGAACCAAAGCCCCAAAACCAGGAAACATTTTTTGGCAAATAACTTCGGCATCACATGCCCAAATGTAATTATATCTTCAATATTTTCACTAGATTTGCTTTGGTCTAATTCCAAGGGTCTAGTTTAGGGTTGATTATACAACATAAAAATAGTTAAGCATATCCTTCAGTGTCATCTTGTCTTTATTTGGTGCTTTTGTATATTTCTTCATTTTATCGAGAACATCATTGCCTCCTCCTACTTCTTATCTCAGCTATTTGCAAACCTCTCCACTAGCATCATAAATAATAGCAAGATCAAGGTCTGAGCCTCATTATGATTGAAATCAATCGGACTTCCGATGACGGCGGGCGGGAGGCAGCCGCCGCACACTGGAGGGCTCCCGCTCGGGAATAGAAATTCTGGAGTTTTAACGCCCGGTCCCAGGGGCAACGGAGGCTGAAAAGACTGTAAGAAGGCACAGGGATAAGTTTGGGACAAAAACGGGAGTGAAAAAGGGGGTTAATGAAAGTCCGCCGGTGAGTGGAAAAGTCAGCGCAGGAACTGTGAGGAAAGCGGAGGCTGGAGCACCAGGGGAGGCTGCATCGCTCACAGCAAAATAAATGACCAAGGTGATGGCTGTGAAACCTGAAAAACAGTTCACAAAACACATGGAAGCGTTGAAGAAGGAGATGGGGGCGGTATTGAAAGTGCTGGTGGAGGAGGCGATTGCCCCGGTGAGGGCGGGCATATCAAGCACAGCGGCAGAGGTGCGGGAGCAAGGTGAGACACTGAAGGAAGTGGAAGAGGCATTATCGCATTGTCCTCGATGGGGAAGGAGTTGCGGAGGGTGATAGAGACCAACAAGGGTCTGCGAGCCAAAATGGAAGACCTGGAAAACAGATCCAGGCGACAGAATCTGAGGATTGTGAGTCTGCCCGAAGGTGTGGAAGGCCCGAGGCCGACGGAGTATTTTGCCACCATGTTGGCAAAGCTATTGGGGGAGGGGGCAATCCCTCCCGATATTAACTGGGACGGGCTCATCGGTCGTGGAGGCCTATAGCAAAGGCGAGTAAGCCGCCAAGAGTAGTAACTCTGTGTTTCCGTAGGTATAGCGTGAAGGGGAAAACCCTGTGCTGGGCAAAGCAGAAGCGGGTGGTGCAATGGGCTGGTGCTGGTATACGCATACACCAGCACTTTACGGTGGAGCTGGCGAGGAGGCGGGCTGCCTTCAGCCGGGTGAAGAAGACACTGTACATCAGCAAGGTGCAGTGCAGCATAGTATATCCAGCTAAGTTGAGGATAACCTACAAAACCAAGGACTTTTATTTTGGGACGGTGAAAGCAGCGGAGGAGTTTACAAAGACAGAAGGACTGTGGCAGAATTGAGAAATGGTCGTGTACCGATGTAGCCTCATGTAACTGTATTTTATCACTGTGTGCTGGTGTATGTACTAAATGCGTCGACGCTGTATATATTTGAACAAGGGAAGAGATGGGACTTTCATTTGCAATGATGGTTCTTTGGGGCTTGGGTGTGTATGTGAGGGTTGTGCTAAAGGGGATTTCTTGATTTTCCTGGGACCGGGCAAGGGGGAAGGAGACCCGGGCGGGGGCCTCCACGCTGGCCAGTTTAAGCCAGCCAGTGAACGGGAGTGAGGTGGGGGGCTGGGCTTCGGAGCCTGGTAGCACGGGTTTCGGTGAGTCTAGCCAGGGTGAAAAGTTGGGGAAGGAACCGAGGTTGGGGGGAAAGTGGAGGGGAGAAGCCTGGGAGGGGGAAGTGGAGGGGAGAAGTCTGGGAGGGAGAGTGGGAGAGGGGGTCTACAATTCATGGGTGTCGTTCACAGTACTCCTTTGGGGATTGGATGGCATTGAATATTAGGGGGGGGGGGTGGACTGTATATGTCAATGGTGACCATAGGCGATTCCTGATTCCTTTTTCTTTTTTTCCACCTTGGGAGGTTTTGTCTTATTTGATTCTTATTTTTTCATGTGGGTCGTTGTTTGAGGGGTGGTGGGAGGATGGGATCGTTGTTGTTGATAAGGGGATTGACATTGTATTCGTTAACGTTTACTGTTTGTTGGTGGGGTGTAACTTCTGACGAAAATGTGAAAATGGAGAATAAAAATATTTTTCTAAAAAATGATTGAAATCAATCAGCTATTCACCTGTGACAGGGCTCACTTTCAACTCTCATTCTGTTCCCATCTTTGTATCCGCACGTGTACAAAGGAGATCATTAGATAGCACTAAGTGCAGGAGTTGGTCGCTGTTTCTCTTCCTAGCTCAGTATCTCATCCACGTGATTATTCTTTACATGAGAGTTATTGGGTCATTTTACCATGAAAGGCATGCCCAGTCATGCCTTCATCCAACCTAGACACGTGTGCCAAGTAGCAAGGATCACATTGAACATGATTCAGGAACATGCAACAGTTGATATTTTTCTCTTTCTCATCAGTCAACTTTTCCATTTGGCCTATCCTGAAAAAGAACAGCTAACTCAGCAGTGACAGCGGGATTGCTACTTTTCCGTACACCTCAATGCTACACCACACAGTGTACCACCCCTTGAGTCACTGACCAATCCTCCTGCTTCTTTTCAAATGCATTTTCTTTCCCCTTGCATGTTGTTTAATTGGAACAAACAGGAAATAACCTGCTTCCAGGCCCCCAACAATCTCAATCCAGTTGGTAGGAGCACAAAGTGCAGCCCGCAATGACAAATGTCTGATTTTTCTCTATTTTGAGAGAAACCATCTGGTCTCCTTATGGAAAGACTGAAACCGCAGTGTGTGAGGGCGATGACTCACCTGGATCCTACTGCTTAAAGGCACCACAACACCACATAAAGGCTTTACTTGTATCTTGCTTATGAACTAAGATTTTTGATGGTGAAGTTTGTTTAACGCCATTCCAGAATACAATTACATTAATTTAATAAAAAAATTTAATGTATTAAAATTGTATGGTTCCATTGTAAAACAGTGGATAATACACACATTTTTGAGTCTGGATTCAATTGAGTTTCTTGTTTTACAATATAGGCAGTTTGTAGAGCCTATAATAACGAGATACCATCCTAAACACAAAATTAAAAGTAGCACTTACCTAATGTTGATGATCCTAACCATCAAAAAAAATGTAAGGTGGTTACTAGCAGTTAAAACAACATTGAGGGAGGAGTATAAAGCCGAGGCAGATTTACAATGAAACACACCGTGCCTGAGGCACAGAGCCCTGACTAATGGGATGGGAGCGCGCCAGCTGGTGTCTGTGGGAAACAATCTGAGTCTGATAACTCTGCATTTGCCAAAATTTTTACTTATTGGGCCTATCAGCAGGCAATGCAGAGTGACATCAGACTCTGATTGGTCAAGTCCGCTTAGAGCGGGAAAACAGATTGGTCTGAAGATTGAGATGCTTGAGAGAAACAAGAGCTAACTAGGCGAGGGGGGAGAAAGGCAGAGGCAGAAGATGCTGGGCTGGATTCTCCGCTGTCGGGATTTTCCGTTGCGCTGGCAGTTCACCCACCCCGGGTCTTCCCAATGGCGTGGGGCTGCCCACAATGGGAAACCCCATTGGTCGGCTGGCGAGATGGAGAATCCCATCCCCTGTGTTGTACTTTTGCGAAAAAAGGCGTAGTCAGCAGGTTTCTCGACTCGGTGCTCAGGGCTAGCCAGCCAGCCAGCAACAGCGAGACAATGCTTGAGGCGCTGGACAAAAGCCACAAACCAAGGTGAGCCAGTCGGTCAGCGGTCAACGAGCACCATAGAGAGTAAGCAAGGGGGGCACAACCAGGGCTGAGGAGGGCAGGCCAGCCAGCAACAGCGAGGCATCAAATCAAGTCTTACCAGCATGAGGAGATGACGAGTGGGGCAGGAGGTTGCCATGAAGAGAATGCGAGATTGTGAGGAGTGGAAGGGGACTGTGAGGGGATGGAGGAAGAGTGTGAGGATATGAAGGGACGAGGGAAAGATAGTGTGTGAGGGGCTGTTAGCCAGGGCTGCAGACTTGCAGGGAGGGAAAGAGTGTGTGAGGGTCAGGTTGCATTTTGGAGGAAGGGAGAGTTTGTGGAATGGGAAGGAGAAGAGTAGAATGAGTATTGTTTGAAATTCAGTCACAGTTTCATAGTTAAAAGTTTAATTCAATATTTGCAGAACTTGAATTAATTTGGGATTGACTGCAAAAGCCTGCTCTTTCAGAAAATTCAAGATCAGTTTCTTTAGCAATATGAAGTGACACTGTCAAACTGGCTGTCGAAAACACAGAAGAAGGCATGGTAAGAGGACAAAGCTAGGCAAAATAATTGCCATTTTACTTTTTAAAAGTTCAAAGTATTGAACAGTGCACAAACTGCACATTCATCCTCATCCACCAATGTATGTGGAATTATCTGATTACTTACACTTGCCAATTTCTGGAGATAACACATCACCTGAAAAAGTTGAATACGAAGTGGAAATGGACTCTGAAATGACAATGGAACTACAAGATATTGCTGATTCATCTGTTGAAGTGAGGGAAGAAACCGACCCTGAAGACATAGCCTTATGGCAAAAATCTGTTCCACTGGGTATTATTGAATATTTAAAACTAAATAAACCAGAAAACATAGGTATTATGGCAAATTTGAGAGAAGAGTTTGAGATTGGAGGCCAAAAGCAGGTTAGAAATCTTCATAAATGCCTTTTTCTGAGGGTGAAGAGAAATGGGATGACGGAAATCAGAACTTGGTTGATTTTTCCGGAAACGTCTATGCAGCCTACTGTTATGTTTGCGAAGTGTTCCCTGACCCTAGTGAAGAGAAACAAACATTTGTCGACGGATATTGGATTGGATTGGATTGGATTTGTTTATTGTCGTGTGTACCGAGGTACAGTGAAAAGTATTTTTCTGGGTACAGTTCAGACAGATCATTCCATACATGAAAAGAAAGTACATGGGCAAATATAAAATACACAATGTAAATACATAGTCACAGGCATCGGGTGCAGCATATAAAATACACAGTGTAAATACATAGACATAGGCATCGGGTGTAGCGTACAGGATTGTAGTACGACTCAGTAGAGAAGATGTGTGACGAGATCAGATCAGTCCATAAGAGGGTCGTTTAGGAGATGGGTAACGGCGGGGAAGAAGCTGTTTTTGAATCTGTTAGTGTGTGTTCTCAGACTTTTGTATCTCCTGCCTGATGGAATAAGTTGGATGAGTGAATAAGCCAGGTGGGAGGGGTCTTTGATTATGCTGCCCGCTTTCCCAAGGCAGCGGGAGGTGTAGATGGAGTCAATGGATGGGAGGCAAGTTCATTTGATGGACTGGGTGATGTTCACAACTCTCTGTAGTTTCTTACGGTTTTGGGCCGAGCAGTTGCCATACCAGGCAGTGATGCAGCCAGATAGGATGCTTTCTATGGTGCATCTGTAAAAGTTGGTAAGAGTCAATGTGGACATGCCGAATTTCCTTGGTTTCCTGAGAAGTATAGACGCTGTTGTGCTTTCTTGGTCATAGCATCGACGTGGGTGGACCAGGACAGATTGTTGGTGATGTGCACACCTAGGAATCTGTCAATTATCTCCACCTCGACCCCATTGATGCAGACAGGGAGTGTATGATACTTTGCTTCCTGAAGTCAATGGCCAGCTCCTTAGTTTTGTTGACATTGAGGGAGAGATTGTTGTTGTTACACCACTCCACTAGGAACTCTATCTCCCTCCTGTTTTCTGACTCATCGTTGTTCGAGATCCGACTCATTCCGGTCGTGTCATCAGCAAACTTGTAGATGGAGTTGGAGCCAAATTTTGCCATGCAGTGGTGTGTGTATAGGGTGGCTATGTATGCAGCCTTGTGGGCCCTGGTATTGAGGACTATTGTTGAGGAGTTGTTGTTTATCCTTACTGATTATGGTTGATGTATGCCAGTTGCAGAGTGAGGAATCAAGTCCTAGTTTTTGGAGCTTTGATATGAGCTTGGCTGGGGTTATGATGTTGAAGGCGGAGCTGTAGTCAATAAATAGGAGTCTGATGTAGGAGTCCTTGTTGTCGGGATGCTCCAAGGATGAGTGTAGGGCCAGGGAGATGGCATCTGCAGTGGATCGGTTGTGGCGGTTATGAATTATAGTGGATCTAGGCATTCTGGCAGTATGGAGTTGATGTGCCTCATGACCAACCTCTCGAAGCACTTCATTATGATCGAGGTCAAGGCCACCAGACAATAGTCTTTGAGGCAGGGACATCTGATAAGTTCAGCAATGTTGATGATTAGTAGTGCATTTTTAGAGGATTTTACCTACCATGATATAATTGATGATTTTATGAAGGAAAAGTATAGGAAAAAAATAGATCTAAGTTGCCATGTCAATAAGTGATGAAGCAAGAATTGCCCATTGCTGGTCTGATAGAAGGGCTGCAGCTGATCACATGCTGGTAGTTCTAACCAGCATCACTCTCAAGACTGGCCTTCAGAAAGTCTCTTCCGGGACAAAGTACGGAATCCTGCAGATAGAGCCACTGATATTGTACTTGGGCTCATTGGGCACTCCAATCATGTGAATTTATAGCAATAACTTCTTTGATTTTGAGAGAGGATAATATTTTGAAACTGAATGAGACTCTGAAGTATACTGAATGGCAGCGAATGCATCTTGTTGATTGGGGTATTTTCTCCTGCACTACACTGGCTCATTCTGTCCTGCACTGGCCTGTGCTGCAATGGTGTCATCGGCTGATATTTCCATCTCGTTGCTCATCAGCAAGTTTCATGTTTGCTCGCCTCAAAACTCACATCACAATATTGACCATTTTTACCATCATTTTTACAAGTTAAAAAGCAGTAAAGCAGTGATCAATTGGTGTATTTTTGTGTTTGTGGATTACGTTCTGTGAGGTGAGGGTGGACAAGGTCAGGAGCGGCAAGACTTCATGGAGGGGGTGGCACAGAAATGAAGGTGAGTGCAGGGCACCACAAAATGTAAACCCGCCTCTGGTATAAAGTCACAAAGTATTTTATTTTTTATTTTTAAGTCAATTTCAAGGAAACAATAGCAATACTAACCAGTAAAATTGCCTCCAATGACATATGGGATGACACCCCCTGGCCATATTCTCTCAGCTCGTGAGGTCGCAGCTCTCGGAACTCTATTCTTCTCAATCCGACTTAAGGCTTCTGAATCGTTCTTTTCTCTGTCCGTTGTATTCTGATCACTATCTGCAATATTCATTTTTGACATTACTCATGAATATTTTGAGTATGACTATATAATTTATTCATATTCATCATCATTTCTTAAATGGAATATCTTCAAGTACCTAATACAATAATTACAATTGTTTAAATTATTCTTCCAAAGAAATGCCTGCTCCACCAAATTTTTGTTTTTTTGCCTGAAGGCTCACCGTGCTTCAAAATAACTTTTTTAAAAAATATTTTTATTCTTCTCCTTTTTCACATTTTTTCCCAAATTTACACCCACCAATAAACAATAATCAGTAACGAATGTAATGTCAATCCCCATGTCAATAACAACGATCCCACCCTCCCACCAAACCCCAGGCATTAGCCCGTATGTTAACATAAACAAGTAACAAAAAGGAATCAAGAATCACCCATATTCACCATTAACACATACAGTCTCTCTCCTGCAACCCGCCCAGCACGCCCCCACCCCCCATGTTCGACGTGATCCAATTCTCTAAAGTGCATAATGAATAACACCTATGAATTGTAGAACCCCTCCATCCTTCCCCTCAGTTCAAATTTGACCTTTTCAAGTGTTAAGAATTCCAGCAGGTCCCCCCGCCACGCCAGGCTCAGAGTAAAGAAGTTGATCTCCATCCTCACACAATCCGCCTTCGGGTGATCAACGAGGCGAAGTCTACAGCATCTGCCTCCGCACCCGTTTCCTACCCCGGCTGGTCCGACACCCCAAATATGGCCTCCCGACGGCCTGGGTCCAGTTTCACATGCACCACTTTAGAGATTACCCTGAACACCTCCTTCCAGTAATCCTCCAGCTTTGGACAGGACCAAAACATATGAGCGTGGTTTGCGGGGGCCCCCCCACAACGTTCACACACATCTTCTACCCCCTCAAAGAGCCGGCTCTTCCTTGCCCTTGTAAGGTGTGCTCTATACACCACCTTCAGCTGTATCATCCCCAACCTCTCACACGAGGTGGAGGCGTTCACCCTCCGGAGCACCTTACACTAGAACCCTTCCTCCATACGCTCTCCCAACTCTTCCTCCCACTTTGCCTTGATCCCTTCTAGCGGCGCCTTCTCTTCCTCCAAAATAGCCCTGTAAACCACCGATACTTCTCCAGTCCCCCTGTCGTCAGCACCTCCTCCAGTAATGTGGAAGCCAGCTCTACTGGGAAACTCTGTATTTCCTTTCTGGCAAAGTCTCGAACCTGCATGTATCTAAATATTTCCCCTTGCTCCAGCCCATACTTCGCTCCCAGCTCCTTCAATCCTGCAAAGCGACCCCCAAGAAACAAATCTTTTGGTGTCCTAATCTCTTTCTCCTCCCATCTCCAAAGATTTCCATCCCACTTCCCTGGCTCAAATCTATGGTTCCCCGAATCGGCATTTCCCTTGACCCTGCCCCCAACCCGAAGTGCTGGCGAAACCGCCTCCAAATTCTCAACGAAGCTATTACTACCGGACTCCCTGAGTATCTCCCCGGAGCCATCGGGAGCGATGCTGTCACTAGCACCTTCTCTCCCGACCCCCTAACCAAACTCTCCTCCATTCTGTCCTATTGGGAGTCAACCCCTCTGACCCAGCTCCATACCTTCTCCACATTTGCCACCCAGTAATAATACATCAGGGGTGAAAGTCTCCCCAAACGGCGCGATGTCCGCCGACTGGCGCCCAAAACGGCGCCAATCAGACGGGCATCGCGCCGCCCCAAAGGTGCGGAATGCTCCGCATCTTTGGGGGCCGAGCCCCAACATTGAGGGGCTAGGCCGGCACCGGAGGGATTTCCGCCCCGCCAGCTGGCGGAAATGGCCTTTGTTGCCCCGCCAGCTGGCGCGGAAATGACATGTCGGGGCGGCGCATGCGCGGGAGCGTCAGCGGCCGCTGACAGTTTCCCGCGCATGCGCAGTGGGGAGCGTCTCTTCCGCCTCCGCCATGGTGGAGACCGTTGCGGAGGCGGAAGGGAAAGAGTGTCCCCACGGCACAGGCCCGCCTGCAGATCGATGGGCCCCCGATCACGGGCCAGGCCACCGTGGGGGCACCCCCCCGGGGTCAGATCGCCCCGCGCCCCCCCCCAGGACCCCGTAGCCCGCCCACGCCGCCTTGTCCCGCCGGTAAATAGGTACTTTAATTTACGGCGGCGGGACAGGCAATTTATCGGCGGGACTTCGGCCCATTCGGGCCGGAGAATCCAGCGGGGGGGCCCGCCAACCGGCGCGGCCCGATTACCGCCCCCGCCAAATATCCGGTACCGGAGACTTCGGCAACCGGCGGGGGCGGGATTCACGGCGGCCAACGGCCATTCTCCGACCCGCTGGGGGGCCGGAGAATGACGCCCATGGTTCAGAACATCCAAACCCCTGCCTGCCTTCCTCTCTGTAGTAGACTTCAAAATAACCTAATTGGTTGCACGACAATTTGGGAGATCCTGAGGATTTGAAAGGTGCTGTAATAAACGCTTCTTTCATGTTGGGGATCCGGTTTCATTTGTATCTCACCTAAGTAGCCATTTTTCATATGTGAGCTGAGGGAATCTGAGTTGCTGTGGCAAAAAGCACTTGCACATGCATTTTGTACTCCAAAGCTGTGGTTAATGACAGTAGAGGCTCCAACTTCCTCTCCATCACATTACTGACCAGGAATCCCATCCACTCTTAGCACTTGCCTTCAGTGTGTGTTGAAAGGATTTTCAGGTTCATAATGAACCTGTTTGGCCAAGTTACCAGTGAACTTTCCTTGGCCATCAAGTCCTAGGACTTGAACCCAGAGCTCCGGGCTCAGAGGGAGGGCATTGCCCATCGCACCACAAGACTTTTCACCGGTCCAAGTTCACACGTACAAATACATATATTTGCAAATGCACACACATACGTACATTTAAACATACATTCGTGCTTTCAGCTGGGGTCACAAATAATTAAACAACGATCGTTGGATGCATTATTCAGTATAGTTCTATCTGGCTCAAATATACCTAAACCTAATACTACAAGTGTGATTTTTAACTTTTAGACAGAATCTTCTGGACAGTGGTAAAACAGGAATGCTCCTTTACTTTTGCCCATGTGGTAATTTCTCCCCCAGTAAAAGTAATTTGTGTAGCAGTGCAGGTTCATGACCAGCAGTTGCCCACTCAACCAAAAGTTGGCCACTGCACCAAAGTGGCCACTCAACATATGAGCTGGTGCAGAACTGGCAGAAATATCAACTGGGAGGGAGGTTCATTATGGTGTAGCCTATTACCATTGCCGCTGAAATGCATTCATGTCCATTTTACAAAGACTGCAATTAGTACCTTCCTGATTTGTACAGCTCAGTATTACTCTATTTGCCCACTCAGGAATCAGAGGATTTCTATACAAATATATCTTAAATTAATAAAAGTCTCATGATTCTACACATCTCTTGAAATCACCTTTCCAGTGCTCAGTTTTAAAAATATGCACAATATTGAAAATATATTTGGCACTATTTCATGATTGGAAAAGAATATTTAAAATGGTGAAAACATTTATTACTGACAACAAAGTTAAGTTATTTTGATGAATACCTGCTCCCAATCTTAGTAAACGATCTATAAGTTGATAAATTGTTCCTTTCCTCTTAGAAACTCTGTGTTCTCCAAATCCACCTTTAAAAATACAAGCAGAAAATTACAGTGACGTAAAATGGTGCACACTGACTCAAGAGTATGATTTCCATCAAGCTAATAATTTAGTTATTTTGAAAAAAAGAATGAATAGTGAAGTAAGTAGGTGACTTTGCTTTAGTGTGACACAGCTGATAGCCTTCTTGCTTCTGGTTGAAAAAAGAGCTTGCATTAGTTGGAATCTCCAGTGCAGTACAACACTGAGGGAGTGCTATATGGGCCATCCCTTGGATGAGATGTTAGTGATACTGCCCGCCTGTCAAATGGATGGTAAAATCCCACGGCTGAATTTTAAGAAAAACAGGGAGGGCTGTTGACCTAGCGAACATTCCCTTGGTCAATACCACCAAAAATAAATCAATTGATCATTCTTCTGATTACATTTTGTGGAACATTACTGGCACAGAGTGACTGCCATGTCTCTACGCAACACAAATATCAATTATTTCAAAACGACTTCATTGTGTAAAATGTATGAAATCTTTCAATATGAATAATAATAATAATCTTTATTGTCACAAGTAGGCTTACATTAACACTGGAATGAAGTTACTGTGAGAAGTCCATAGTCGTCCCATTCCGGCGCCTGTTCGGGTACACTGAGGGAGAATTTCGGGACTTGTGGGAGGAAATCAGAGCACCCGGAGGAAACCCACGCAGACACAACGAGAACGAGCAGACTCCACACAGACAATGACCCAAGCCGGGAATCAAACCTGGGATCATGGAGCTGTGAAGCAACAGTGCTACCTACTGTGCTACCGTGCCGCCCATAAAATAGCAAGTATTATTTTATCTGATTTTTAACCGCAGTCAAGATTGTACAGTCAGATGAGTACAGAAAGATCTAAATAAAGTGCAGGGAATTCAATGGTTTACTGTCAGACTGCTGTGTTAGAATCCAGGAAAAATATACAGTTAGGTGAGCAATGTGAATGCACGATATATTTGTGGTCACTGCCATCTGAAGAAAATAGTCACTATTTGTATAAATAGAAAAATTACAAAAAAATAAAGTCTTGCATTTGTACAACACATTGTCATGTCCCTCATACATCTGTTTGAGTGGTACACATGCAATAAATTCATTAAAATGCTGTGTTGTTAAGGAAAAACAAATGGCATCTAGTTCAGAGAGTAAAATTCCACAATTAGCAATAAGATTAATCTGTAATGATGCTGGTGTCAGGATGAATTTTGAGCAGGACACCAAAGAACTCCTTGTAATATTTAACATGCCGAGCCAGACAGGCAAATAGGCCATTAGATTTTGCATGTTAACCAATGGCTTAAAATTGTGAATGCCATGAATCAGGCATGCTGAATGTAGTGTTTTGGCCTCCAATTTGCTCCCATATTGATTAAAACTTTGCATTGGGATTAGCAATAATCTCTCATCCAAAAATTCAATTGAGTAAATCATGGCAGAGTTGATCCCTCGCCTGCTACAGAACCCATCCATTTGTCAGTCCATTCATTTCTTCTGCTCAAGATTACTGCACATCCATTGAAGAGAAAAGGTTACCCTGGGCGAAATTCTCCGGTATCGGCGCGATGTCCACCGACTGGCACCCAAAATGGCGCAAATCAGTCGGGCATCGCGCCGCCCCAAAGGTGCGGAATGCTCCGCATCTTGGGGGGCCGAGCCCCAACCTTAAGGGGCTAGGCCTGCGCCGGACGAATTTCCAACCCTCCCGCTGGCGGGAAAGGCCTTTGGTGCCCCGCCAGCTGGCGCGGAAATGACATCTCCGGACGGCGCAGGCGCGGGAGCGTTAGCGGCCGCTGACGGCATTCCCGCGCATGCGCAGTGGAGGGAGTCTCCTCCGCCTCCGCCATGGTGGAGACCGCGGCGAAGGGAAAGAGTGCCCCCACAGCACAGGCCCGCCCGCGGATCGGTGGGCCCCGATCGCGGGCCAGGCCACCGTGGGGGCACCCCCCGGGGCCAGTTCACCCCCCCCCCCCCCCCAGGACCCCGGAGCCCGCCCGCGCCGCCTTGTCCCGCCGGTAAGAGAGGTGGTTTAATCCACGCCGGCGGGACAGGCATTTTAGCGGCGGGACTTCGGCTCATACGGGCCGGAGAATCGCGGGGGGGGGGGGGGGGGGGGCCCGCCAACCGGCGCGGCGCGATTCCCGCCCGTGCCGAATATCCTGTGCCGGAGAATTCCGCAACCGGTGGGGGCGGGATTCACGCCAGGGCCCGCAATTCTCCGACCCGGCGGGGGGTCGGAGAATCTCGCCCCCTATCTCTGACAAAACATATTTGACTATATTATACAATCAAATGCAGGAATATGGTTTGAACCCAAGGAATAATGTGACTTTAAAATATGGAGTGTGCTTTCAACTATATCATTTTCACCCACTGCCAAATGAATGCATTTTATTTTCTTTCCTTTTTCCAATTTTCATGTCAATTTTCTTACCCCCATTCTGTTCCTTGTTTAGGTTCAGTTTTTTTTTAAAGGACTGCTCATACTCTAAGACAAGCCCAAGTTATTCAATTATGACAGTAAGGTCCTGATAGACAGGGTGTGAGGAGTTTCGGTCAGGAATCTTGGAAGTTTGGTTTCATGCATATGCTGTAGAGTTTTAAATCCTGACCATGCGGCTTGTTTTTTCCAAAGGATTCCCTCTCAGAAATCAGCCAGATTTATCCCTTATTGAGTGAAGAGCTCCACAGAACAAGTTGCAGCCCAAGAGGAGGTAAGGAACTTGCTGCTACTTTAAAGGGGCAGGGGGAATGGGTGTGGACGATCTAATCCTGGGGCGAAGTACCCAATGGTAGGGAAGAAAATAGTTTGGTGCACTGCGAGGAAGCACTTGTGATTCTCTCGGCCAAGGGTACATAACCTTTCCCGAAATCTGTGAGCTTTTGGGCTTTGCTTCAAGCTAAGTTTAAATATTGTGGATACTCATAACAGGGGAAAGCTGCAGCCTATCTAAACCATCAAACACTTCCAGCACAGAGCCTTGCTGTGCCTTCAATATTGAAATTCCATTTCACTCCCTTTGACTGTGAACAGCCTCCAGCTGCACAGCTGAAGGCTATTGCACATGACGAATAAGCCTCGCTAGTTGTGAGAGCACTTCACAGCTGAAGGCTATTGCTAATGCGGAATTGGACTTGTTAGTTATGAGAGCACTTCCCAGCTGCAGGTTGTGTTTGCTACTTGCCCCTGTTGGTGACTTGCAAATGCCGAGAGGCTATTCTAGCTGACAGTTTGTTGGCTTTTTGCTCCTGTTGGTGACTTGCAAATGCCTAGAGGCTATTCTAGCTGACAGTTTGTTTGCTTTTTGCTCTTGTTGGTGACTTGCGAAGGCCGGAGGCTGTGGCTGGAAGTTTGTTTGCTGCTTGTTGCTGCCTTTCCTGCTTGTCTGCTATCTCTTCCCCTTGAGCTTACTTTCTGCTTTCTGGGTGGAGGGAAGGAAGGAAGAAAGTAATTGCCTTTCGGTCTCTTTTACCTGGAGTACAGCGAGGACAGGATCTTGGTGGGCCTACTACTGCACTGATGATGCAGGAGGGCTTGCTCGAGCAGTCTGTGGATGTTTTTAAAGGCCTGTTTTGTGTGTATTTTGTACTGGACTTGTAGATTACCTGTTAATTCTCCCTGTGGCCCTGTCCTCAGAAAGTGTGGTGATGAAAGATCAGTCACTGATACTGCAGGAGACGGACAGTGGCACGGCTTGACTGCGCAGCCCGGAGGTTGTGCCAAGACACGCCATGGCGCTCGGTGCTGCCGTGCACATACGCGGACTCGGAACTGGAAGTGCGGGGGCCCGTATCTGCAGCCAAAGCTGCGTGAAGCTCCCCGGGTCCTTGCTAGCCCTCTGCAGGTAAGTGAATAGCCATTTATTTTTTTCAGGAAACGAAGGAGTGAAACGCCAGCGTTTTTATGTAGGGGTGGGGACATAGCCGTATTTTTGGAGAATCCAGCCCCGTGTGTTTGTTTTTTTTGTGTGAAAAATGACCTGATATAGCTATGTATTGATGGCAATATGGAACCGTGACATTTCCTTGTTGTTTAATGGTTAGTGTGATATGTGGAATGTTACAGATCTTTGTTACTATTGACCGTTTAATAAACAAAATATTCTCAATTCTGAAGTTCCTCCACAGGAACACACTCTGTCATGTCTCAGAGGATGATTAGTGCCTAGCATTTGAAGGAAACTTTGAAGCCTGAACTCTGGGAGCCTCAGCACCATAGAGGCAGCTGCCAACAATCAAACATTAAGGAGCAGGGCTTCAGCACTGGGGATCCTTTCGTGACCAAAAGTTAAGTGTGTTGATCAGGGGAGGGCACCAGAGCACGGCCTCCCAAATGCTCTGAGCAGAGGTCTGGAGTCTGGCGGCTCCATGATAACCCCCTAAATACATATCCACGCCATTAGTAAAACCACCTCCTGCGAACTTGCCATCCTCTTGTCCCACCTGCCTTCAATGAGAACATGGTTAGGTTGGAGTTAAGTTGGGGTCTGGTTTGCGATTTTAAAAAAAATGTCTCGCTCAACACCAAAACAATTGTTTTGCGGGGGGGGGGGGGGGGGGGGGGGGGGGGGCGGGGGGAGTAAAAGAACCCTCATTCCTATCCAGGGTATCAACAAATGTTTTGACTTTGGAACATTATAGCTAAACCCAAACTCGACTTCAACTTCTGTCGACACACTCTTATCTCCAGCCAGCTTCCAGGTCACCGGACCCACAGTCCAGTGCATTACATTGACCCAGATCTGCTCGCACCTCTTAAAGCATCCCTACTTCTACCTCAACTAAAGTCAGCCAGCTCAGCACCGTGTGGGAATAGAATGCAAGACCTTCCTGATCTGTAACCCAAATCTACTACGTAAATCATTGAGTGAGTTGCTACATATACACACATATGCAATAACGTAAAAGGAAATAATTTCCTGACACTTTATTTTAAAAAGCATTTCTAAGCAACAAATGTTTTGGATTAATTCACCGGCAACAATCTTGATACGAGTTGGTTTTCATTGAGTTACATTGTCACCAGTTTAAACTTAAGAAAATATAGGTTTTGTTCATTCACTTACAATTTCTTTTAAAAAGCATATTAGCAACATGCATGTAACATAGATTACCTGTCGTGTGTCCAATTCTGTCGAACATGTGTCTTGATAAATCAATTGTTCTGTCAATCTGAAATAGTTGCAAGTCTTCTTCATCTAAGGCAATATCTCCCCAAAACGCAGCTTTAAAACAAAAACAATATCAATTCAGATGAGTGAACAAAGTTGTGAATGGCTGGGAGGTGGTTATTAACCTAAGAGGAAAGGAAGCAAGTGGATGTTAATTGCTCCTGATTATTTAGTTGTACCAGATCAATGCCTCACATGGTTATTTCCTTCCACCCCATTCCCATTTTCTTCCCTCCTGTTTTAATGATATTTACACACGGATAAAATTTCATGAGCAGTACATGAGCCAGTCAGGATCCTTCATGTATGAGCTTGTCAGTGGGCTCTTCAACGAAGGAAGGCATGAGGTTAGCCTGATTCCTGTCATCAACCAATATCCACATAATTCCAATTTCACTCTGAATTCCTGGATTCTAATCGAGAGCATGCAACAATTGATTAAGTCCATTCAAGGAATATACTTTTGCCTGATCCATAGTTGTAAGCTTATTTAAAACATATCATTCTCTTGCTGCTGGCTGCAGCCTATTTATCGCACACGCATTAACACATGACAAGTTCTGAGAATAGTCCGGTCTCATCCCATTAGTATCTACAGTAGTTATAAGTGGACAAGCTGGGCTACCTGTCCCACATCGGGAAAATAAAAAGGATGAAAGTTAAAAATAAGATTTTGAAAATAAGATAGAGATCATCTTTTTATGAAGTAACAAGTTTCACCCTTCCAGCATACGGGCTGAATGAGATCGGTATTAAGGTGAAAATTAGACCACAAAAATGTTTCCATTAAGTAATTTATTCAAAGCATTTCTTAAGTCCAACAGATTTAATTTGACAATTCACTTTATTACCTCCTTTTGCACAATTCTTTTCATTAACAATTTTAATCGTACAAATATGAAACAAACACCTAAATTCAGGGAAAAGTATTATACTCAATTATCTGATGAAACAAATGCCTTTCACAATGTATTTACTTTCAGTTGCGTTGTTTTACTTTACTTGGTTTGACCCTAGTTTCATTAAATTTAGTTTTTACTACTTCTTGCCTTCTGTCACTGTCAACATCCTCCCTTCCTGCTCTGTCCTCTTCATCTTCAATTTCCCTAAATGCTGCCTGTCGCTTTCTGTCAACCTTATGGCTTTTTGCACGAGCCTCTTCATCTTCCCTGTGTCTGTGTGTCACCTGTCACTTTTCCTTACCAAGGAATAGCGTGTGGTGTCACAGAACATAACTCTCAACAACTCTCATCAAACAAATGAAATACGTGGAAAAAAACTGAATAAAATATGACAAGCTCAGGAATTCATTTATTTTTACAGTATCCAATTATTATTTTTCCAATTAAGGGGCAATTTAGTGTGGGCAATCTACCTATCCTGCACATCTTTGGGTTGTGGGGGTGAGACACGGGGAGAAAGTGCAACTTCCACACGGACAGTGACCCTGGGCCAGAATCGAACCCGGGTCCTCGGCGGCGTGAGGCAGCAGCGCTAACCACTGCGCCACCGTGCTGCCCTGAAGCTCAGGGGTTTATGATAGACGTTCATCATGATCTCTCTTGGTAGAGGGGAAAAGAGTTGTATCTTCTTTAGCCAAGAGATAAAGTAAAAAAATGGCCTGCAAGTATGGCAGAAACCATTTTCAGCTTTTAGGACCATATATGGTGATTAAAGGATAATGTAGGGCAGATTCAAATTGATTCTCTCTGCAGGTGTGCTGCAGTTGAATAACTCAGAACCCAAAATAATTTAATTTATGAACAAACTATTGGGCAGATATGAAAATGAAATATAAATAACATGCTGAAATATGTTTAAAGCAGCATTCGAAACATACAGACATATATATATTGTTGTTTAACTTTATACCATTCAGAAGGTCTGCCACCCCACTGAACAACATCACTGCTGGATCTGTTCTCAACATACAGCCCCACCAGCAGCTGCTTGCTTTATGTACCAAAGTCCCCTGAACTGGAAATACTGTGGACTCAAGTAACAAAGTTCTAGAGCTGGTGAAATGTTTACTTCCATAACTAAAATTCAAAAGAAAAATGCAATCGTTAACTATAAATCTGCACCATATATAACAGTAAAATTTATTTGCTACAAATGCCAGTATTGGTAGCGATGCCAGGGCTTGAATTCTCTGTTCTTGCCAGCGGCGCACCCCTGTCCGCAGGTTTCCCAGCGGTGTGGGTGGCTTCAATGGGAAATTGCACTGAAAACAGGAAATTCCACTTTCAACTGAAATCCCACGGCTAGCGAACGCCATGCGCTGAGGAAAAAGCAGCTGGGAGAAATGAAGAATCCAGCCCCAGATGTCAGAGTGCAATTTGATTAAATGTCATTTTGGGGGGGGGAACAGAGTGATTTGCGTTAAAAAATTATAATTAATGTATCTTCGCAAATCATTTTTTTCCAGAAAGAACACCCTTACCATTAAAATAATTTAAATAACTACAGATTATTTTATTAATTGGGTGTGTTTTAAGATCCTAAAACAAGGAATGGATCTTGCATAGAGGCAACATTGGTTTTCATTGGGCCTTATCAATTAAAACTCACTTTACAACCACCAGGTAGGGGACGTTTACGTCGTTGAGTCCAATAAGCAAAATTATTTCCCGATTTCAGCTTGCATGTGCCTTAGCTCTACTTCCTAGCATCTTCAATCAGTGGTAGACAGCAATCAATAAAATCATTTTGTAAAAGCGAGTGTTTGTTTGCTGGCACAGAAGGTACATTTTGAGCACTGCAATCAAAGTCAGTAGTTTTATTATTTATACAGGTAGTGTGGATTATCAGAACACTGGTGCTGAAAACGTTCAAGCAGTTCAGTGGCAGGTCATAAATGTTTAGAACTGTATCTAATGCAGGCAAAAGTTCAGTAGCCGCCCAACACGCCAGCGTCAGCTAATCTTAGGGCACAAGTGGAGATGAGACAATCGATTTCATTCCTCCCAAACAGCAAGGGGAAAACGAAACACAGAGTTGCCCCTTCTGATTGTCAGCCAGTTAGCTCCAAAGAAGTTTAAGGATGGGTGCATCCGGTAAGGCTAGGATTGAGGTTGGTGATGCCCGCGTGTTCAGGTAGCCTGCTGGGGTGGCACGGTGGCACAGTGGTTAGCACTGCTGCTTATGGCCCTGAGGACCCAGGTTCGATCACGGCCCCGGGTCACTGACTGTATGGAGTTTGCACATTTTCCCCGTGTCTGCGTGGGTTTCATCCCCACAACCCAAAGATGTGCAGGTTATGTGGATTGGCCACACTAAACTGCCCCTTGATTGGAAAAAAATAATAATTGGGTACTCTAGATGGTTTTTTAAATGTTCAAGTATCCTGCCAATACCTCTGATCTCAGACAAGAAGAACACGTACTCAGATGAAGTGGCTATTAGCAATGAGAGAGTCACACCCCAGCTGAAGTAGAATAAGGCATCTTGAGCCGGATCTGCTGTTCAATAGTTAATCTGTTACCTAGTTCCATGTACCTTGTATTTTCCCATTAATATCTTTGACCAACAAAAATCTATCATGTCACAAATTTAAAAATTTACGGGCGGGATTTTCGCTCAGCCTACTAGCGGGATTTTCTGGTCCCACTGTTATCAACGGATTTCCCATTGAATGCACCTCACGTCACCGTGAAACCCGAGGGTGCGTCATCCGTGAGACAGGAACATCCCGCCAGCGTGAGCAGCCGGTAATCCCACCCAACAACTGACGTATTAGTGCAGTTTGCGGAAGGAAGTTCCAAACTTCTACCATCCTTTGCTGACTTTCCTCCTGAAAGGCCTGGCTTTAATCTTTCGGCTGGAAAATCGGTAAAAAGAGAAAAGATAATGGCTGGAATTCTGCAGCTGTTGGGATTCTCTTTTCCTGTTGGCAGTGCACCCCCACCCGTGGGTTTCCCAACGGTGTGGGAGACTTCAATGGGAAATCCCATTGACTAGCGGAGGGAGTAGAGAATCCCACCGCCAGCGAACAGCGTGCCGCCGAGAAACACGCGGTTGGGGGAACCGCAGAATCTGACCAATATCTCTCTCCCAACACAGGTCCAAGGTCAAACAGTGGGCTGGACTCTCCGATTCTGGGGCTATGTCCCCGCGCCGGCGCGGGAACGGTGGCGTTTTACACCAGAAAAGCTGGCACAAAACGGCCACCGATTCACTGTTTTGCTGGGGAATCTAGCTTCCGATATACCTCGGAGAATTGCCTGGGCCATGGGCGCGCATGTCACAGCGGCAGCCTGCAGGGCAGAGGTCGCTTGTGGACCTGGCCCGCGAAATAGTCCCGCACTTCGGCTGGCTCGTACACAAAGATCCACCCCCTGCACAGTGCCCTCAGCCTCAAATAATGCCCCCCCCACCCTGCCCGCAGATCTGCCCTCCCCCGACTGTGGCGGCGCTGGACTGAATCTACAGCCGCCACGTCGAGTTCCCGATGGATGAGACACCCACGCTGTCGAAGACTCGGCCGGTCGGGGGCGGGGCATTGGGGGTCGGGCCTCCGGCAATGTCCTGAAGCAGTCAATACCTGGCACGGCGTACTCCTAGAGCACGGCGCTATGGAGGGGGTGGAGCATCGCAAAAGGGATGCCGCCCCCGATTTCGTCGGAAACTTGGAATTTCCAGCCGACCGTCGAACGCGTTTTTGCCGTCGGTAACCGGAGAATCCAGCCCAGTGATTGCACAGTGGAGAATCAGGCATCAGACCAAAATTGAGTTGCAAGCACAGCGCATATTTGGGCATCATGCTCTGGTCCCTCACTGATGGCGATAATGAGGTTTGTGCCCGATCTGGCGGTGGCATGCAAAACTGGTATTTGCATGCATTTAAATGTGGTTAGCGGGTTGGACATGGGCGAGATTCTCCGACCCCCCGCCGGGTCGGAGAATCGCCGGGGGCTGGTGTGAATTCCGCCCCCGCCGGTTGCCGAATTCTCCGGCACCGGATATTCGGCGGGGGCGGCAATCGCGCCACGCCGGTTGGCGCCCCCCCCCCCCCCGCGATTCTCCGGCCCGTATGGGCCGAAGTCCCGCGCTAAAATGCCTGTCCTGCCGGCATAGATTAAACCACCTCCCTTACCTGCGGGACACGGCGGCGCGGGTGGGCTCCGGGATCCTGGGGGGGGGCGCGGGGCGAACTGGCCCTGGGGGGTGCCCCCACTGTGGCCTGGCCCGCGACCGGGGCCCACCGATCCACGGGCGGGCCTGTGCCATGGGGGCACTTTTTTCCTTCCGCCTTCGCCATGGTCTCCACCATGGCGGAGGCGGAAGAGACTCCCTCCACTGCGCATGCGCGGGAATGCCGTCAGCGGCCGCTAACGCTCCCGCGCACGCGCCGCCCGGAGATGTCATTTCCGCGCCAGCTGGCGGCGCAACAAAGGCCTTTTCCGCCAGCTGGCGAGGCGGAAATTAGTCCGGCGCGGGCCTAGCCCCTTAAGGTTGGGGCTCGGCCCCCAAAGATGCGGAGGATTCCGCACCTTTGGGGCGGCGCGATGCCCGACTGATTTGCGCCGTTTTGGGCGCCAGTCGGGGGACATCGAGCCAATACCGGAGAATTTTGCCCAGTATACTCCGCCCTTCCATGATGCTCCACTCCTCTCAGGCAGAAGTCTGGTTGGCATGAATTCCTCCAAATATTGAAATGAAATGAAAATCGCTTATTGTCACAAGTAGGTTTCAAATGACGTTACTGTGAAAAGCCCCTAGTCGCCACATTCCGGCGCCTGTTGGGGGAGGCTGGTACGGGGATTGAACCGTGCTGCTGGCCTGCCTTGGTCTGCTTTCAAAGCCAGCTATTTAGCCCTGTGCTAAACCAGCCCCTTTATTTACAAACGTGGACTGGATGCCATGGATGCGGAGGAGGAGCAGGACTCTAGAAAACAACACTGAAAAACCATTGAAAACTATCAAGTTTGCTGGGGGGATGGCTGCCCGGGCCGGGGCAGTAGTGAGTGTGAGTAGTGACTTGCTACTTACAGTCTCCTGGCTGCTCACACTGCTGAGTGCTGCCTGTGTCCTTTAAATGCTCAGAAGGCCTCTGGTCATCTGAAAATCCACCCAGGCTGAACCGATGGACACCCTCCTACCCCAGCTACATCATCAAGGGCCAAGCTCAATCAGGACCCCATCAGGTGTTGGCCGCCCTCAGAAGCACTGCTCCATTGCAGAGGAAGCAGGGATCAGCAGAGCTCACTTCAACCAGAGGATACCTGCTACCTGCACTGCCGCCTACAGAACCTCCACCAGTGACTCCCACTCCTCTGGATAGCCAACTGTCTCCTCCTGGTGAGACTGGCAGTGCTGAGTGCCATTGCCACCACTGCCAGGTGGTGTTCAGGAGGGCAGGCTGGAGTCTGTGGCCCACGCTAGGGAAGTTGATGTCCCTCTGCTTTTCACTGGTATGGAGCAGTTGGTCCACCACAGACTCCCGACAGCGGGGGCAGGCAGGTCTTCTCTGAGCCATCTTGGTGGCTGCTGTGAGTGTGTGGTAAGTGGAGAGCATAAAAACAGCTCCAGCTGCCAGGCACCTTGGAATTAACTCCGGCCCCAGCGGTTAGAATGCCTGCTGGGCCAGGAATTGCTCAAAATTCGCGCCAGCAGAGTGCTGGCCCATTAGTATGACCCAAATTGCTCCACAAATAACGCCCCCAATGGGAACTCATCCACACGTAATTCAGTCCCAGTGTAACCACTTAGTCTCCCAAACGGAGAAATTCACCCAGTATCTGTGAGCAGATAAAGTGTATCACAATGTATGTCATGACACTATAATTTATTTTACCTTGTGTTTTTACTGATTACATGTGTTATACCAGAGCCAGTATATAAAAAGTAGCGTATCAAACTACCTACTAGATGATGACCACTCGAAAGCAGTTTAGCACCAACATCTAGATTTTCATTCCAAATATGTTGTTGAAATGTTTGTATAAAATTGAAATGAATCTCAGCTCCCAACTTTTGAGAAACATTTTCAATTGAAGATTCTTCACATGGCAGCTGGCATACCCAAAGTGGCTAGATTTACAGCTTCATGTAAATCTACTGCCCCCTTTCCATTATAGCCTTCGCAAATTGCAAAGACATCCACAGGATAGCAATGAAGCCAACAATGTAAAGGTAAATAATTAAAATGAAAAATGAGCTTTGTTCCGTGTTGCTTTTTCAAAACTATCATTCAAAATCAACTGATTTGCTTGAAGCCAGATGTTTAAATTACTGGACCAAAGCAAACATGGAGTAACTTCAGTTATGTCTCACATCTTTCTGTTAATAGTACATAGCCAGAAAAGTCTTGTCAGCTGCAGCATCAGAGGGATTTCAAGCACATTGCCGGCAGCATTCTCCATCCCCCAGTGGGGTGTTTCTCGATGGCGTGCCGTTCGCTGACAGCCAGATTCTCTCTTCCTGCCTCTTGTTAATGGGATTTCCCATTGAAGCCACCCCACACCGCCAGCAAACTCACATGCAGGAGTGCGTTCCCGGCGGAAAAAGAGAATCCCAATAGGCCACATTTCGGCCTACATTTACATCATCCAAGCTGATTATTTTAACTGACTTGAAAGCTTGCATTTATATAGTGCCTTTCACCTACCCCAAAGCAGAGCTAATGAAACACTTATGAAGTTAAGTTACTGTTGAAATGTAGGAAAAATTGAATTCAGACTTTATTCTGGTCCTTTGGGTAATGGGACAATGTAGCTCTGCTAATAGTCTGCTGCTTTTAGTGATTAGCATGGAGACAAGTTTCTGTTAGAGTTTTGTTAGGTTGCTGAACTTAGAAATTCAAGGTTCTGTTCCTGAAATGGCCTTCTGAACTCTCCAGTGAACCAGGATTTATCTCTCAACTTGATGCAATGGCAGAGTGAGGATTTCTTCATTCAAGTGGTTGCAGATTGTGATGTTAGCACAACTTTGCGTTTCTCGAACTGTCTTTAATCTGTCATCCTGAGCACAATGGTTGTTCCATTGCAGGGTGTCCTCATTGTGAAGCAAATATTCTGCTTACACAAGGACTCTTTTTAGCCAATTCCTCAGGATCAAAGGATAACTTGCTTCCCATCGCAGTTCGATGGATTCTGAAGTGACTGATAAATTCAATGCGCGGTCTGTAAAATGCCAAATGGTACTTGAAGGGTCAGAGTTGTTTGGAGTTACGTGTGTTCTCTCCAACACCTTAATTTCACACCTGCGTGTTCTGGATGATCGTCTGTTGGTCTGTTTGGTGCCTTCCCAAATGAATGTTCACCATTTTGATCGGTCACAAGCTGGGAACTCCCAAGAGTCAGTGAGATATTTGGCCTCTGCAGGAATGTTTCGAGGAAATCCTAAAGTGTTTTTGTTGTCTTCCTAGGAGTCTTCTGCTATGACAAAGTTTCGAGTAGAGCAGTTGCTTTGGAGATCTGGGCCGGGATTCTCCCCTACCCGGCGGGGCGGGGATTCCCGGCGGGTTGGAGTGGCTTGAACCACTCTGGCGTCGGGCCGCCCCAAAGGTGCGGATTTCTCCACACCTTTAGGGGCCAAGCCCTCACCTTGAGGGAAAGGCCTTTGGCGTCACGCCAGTCGGGGCCGAAGGGACTACGCCGGTCGGCAGAAGTCCGCGCATGCGCGGGAGCATCAGCGGCTGCTGACATCATCCCTGCGCATGCGCAGGGGGGGGGGGTCACTTCTTCATCGGCCATCGTGGAGGCTGTGGCCGAGGCAGAAGGAAAAGAGTGCCCCCACGGCACAGGCCCGCCCGCGGATCGGTGGGCCCCGATCGCGGACCAGGCCACCGTGGGGACACCCCCCCCCGGTGCCAGATCGGCCCGCCCCCCCCCCCACGACTCCGGAGCCCGCCCTCGCTGCCAGTCCCGCCGGTAAGGTAGATGGTTTGATTCACGTCGGCGGGACTGGCATGACAGCAGCAGCACTTCGGCCCATAGCAGGCCGGAGAATCGCCGGCAGGGGAGCCCGCCGACCGGCGCGGCGTGATTCCAGCCCCCGCTGAATTTCCGGTGGCGGACAATTCGGCGGCCGGCGGGGGGCGGGATTCACGCCGCCCCCCGGCGATTCTCCGACCCAGCCGGGGGTCCGAGAATCCCGCCCCAGGTGTCAGGTATATGAATAACAGGCGGGATTCTCGCAGCGCGGGGCCGAATGCGAATCTCACCACGACACGCCGGGACGCGATTCTCCGCAGATCGCGGGCCTCTCTACGCGCGCGCCCCCCCCCCCGCTGATTAGCAAAAACCCTGAGTCCGCCAGCACCGCTCTAATCTGCTCTCTGCCGGCGGGACTCGGCTTGGAGGCTTCCGGGGGCGGCCTGGGGGTGGGGGGAGGGGTGTTCAATCCCTTGGGGGGGGGGGCTCCGTTGTGGCCTGGCCCGCGATCGGGGCCCACCGATCCGCGGACCGGCCTCTTGGGCTGGGGGCATCCTTTCTTCTGCGCCAGCCCCTTTAGCCCTACGCCATGTTGCATCAGGGCCGGCGCGAACAAGGGAGACACTGCGCATGCGCGCGTTGGTGCCGGTGCCACAGCGCGTTGTTGCCGGTGCCACAGCGCATTGGTGCAGAGATCAGCAGCTGGAGCAGCATGGGCCGCTCCAATCCCAAGCTGGCCCCCTGTAGGGGCCAGAATTGCTGATCCTGAGGCCACGTTGACGCCGTCGAGAAACACAACGCCGTTTCCGACGGCGTCAACACTTAGACTCAGGATCAGAAAATCCCGCCAACATGTCCTACCCACTGGAGGTGATTTTGAATGATTACAGCCTTGATGATGGGCATTTTGGCTTAAGAGTGGACATTGCAATTGGATCACCTTGCTTGCCACTGGATTTGGAGCACCTTGAGAAGGCAACGCTATTTCCACTTTTCCAATGCTTTGAAGTGCCTGCAGTAGGTTGTTCAAGTCTCCAAAGCATATTGGAGCATCAAGATCAATGCTGCCAAATAAACCACAAACTTAGTCCCGAGTTTACGTTCCTGGTCCCCAAATACTCTTTTTCTGAAGCAGCCGAAGGCTTTCATCAAGAAGTGGCTCCCAAATATGGAAAGTGATCCATATCTTCCAGGATCTCACCATTCATATTAATTGATGGGTTGGTAATGTGCTGAGGGAGCTAGTTCGAACAGGGCCTTAGTTTTCCAGGTTGTTTGAGCAAGGCCCATTTTCTCATTTTCGCAAGGACCACACAGTTGTCACTACTGCCTTGTCATCATGCACAGATGCATTTGTGACAGGTAGGTTGGTGAAGTTCAGATCAAGTATGTTGTTCCCTCATGTTGATTCCTTCAGCAACGGACACAGGCTCAGTACAGCAGTAGGTCATTCAGCACTTTGTCAGTCATTCTTGGTAGAGATCGGGCAGCACGGTGGCACAGTGGGTTAGCCCTGCTGCCTCATGGCGCCGAGGTCCCAGGTTCGATCCCGGCTCTGGGTCACTGTCTGTGTGGAGTTTACACATTCTCCCCGTGTTTGCGTGGGTTTTCCCCCCACAACCCAAAGATGTGCACACTAGGTGGATTGGTCACACTAAATTGCCCCTTAATTGGAAAAAATTAATTGGGTCCTCTAAATTTATAAAAATGAAAAAAAAGTCTTGGTAACGATCACTGAACACCCCATCCAGAGTGCCCTCACTTCCTTCAGTCCTTCCTCCAAGCGATGTTCAGCATTAAGGAGTTCTGATGTGATAGGTTTGAGGAGGCTATAAATTATAATTAGCAAGGAGGTTTCTTTAGCCATGCTTGAACTAAAGTCATTTAGCTTTCTGGAGTTCGGAATTAATATTAAGGGCTCCAAAGGCCAAGTGTGCTCGAATGTATAATGCTACATCCACATATCTGATATAAAAAATGAGTTGCATTCAGTACAGCGTGACCTCAAAATGTCTTAAAACACTTTCCAGCCTATGAAGTAACTTTGAAGAAAACTTACTGTTGCAATGTAGGACTCACAGGCGGCGCAGTGATTAGCACTGCTGCCTACGACACTCCGGACCTGGGTTTGAATCCCAGCCCTGGGTCACTGTCCATGTGGAATTTGCACATTCTCCCCATGCCTGTGTGCGTCTCACCCCCAGAACCCAAAGATATGCAGCATAGGTGGATTGGCCACGCTAAATTGCCCCTTAATTGGAAAAAAAATGAATTGGGTACTTTAGGAATCGCAACAGCTTATTTAGGAACAGTAAGATCCCACAAACAGCAATGTGATCATGATAATTTAATCTCCTTTTAGTGATGTTGCTTGAGGGATAAATGGTGACCAGGACACTAGTGAGGAAGTCCCTACTCTTCTGCAACATAATGCCATGGGATCTTTTACATCTACCTGAAACAGCAGGCTTCATTTAATATCGCATCTGGAAGACATCACCTTGCAAAGGTCCATGATTCTCTCCTAAATGTTTTACTTTAGTCTCTGGAGTGGGACTTCAACCCCTAACCTTCTAACGGAGATATGAGTGTGCTACCATTGAACCACAGCTATGCACGATAATGCAGGTATCTGGAATGTTGATTGAAAGATATGTTCCTTAACAAGCCTGTGGATCAAAACTACCGATTTGGGTACTAATCTCCATAAACTAGTAAGGAGGGTGTTATAACCCGCACGGAGGTCACGGGGTGTGGACTATTAGATTCCCATGACCACGACAGAATATAAACTCCCTGTTAAAGGGGCGAGGCTTCCGCTTAACAAGGGAACCCTGAACAGTTTTAAAAATCCTGGCCTGGAAGTGGGCCGGCGCAAGAGTATCTTTCGGGGAGTGGAGGGTATATACTTGTGTGATTGACTAAACCTTTTGTTTTTGCCTCCAAACATTCGTCCCTTGTGGTCACTTTGCTCGGATCCAACAGAGAGCTTTGCAAGTTCGGCTGGACTGGAATTGTTCAGATCTTGTCTTAATGTCTGTGTTGATGCCAAAATACCGTCTGCACCAATTATTTAAATAAGTGGCTTGCTCGGTCACTTCCAAAGGCACAGGAATATGTCGACAAAGACACAGGAAAATGTCACTGCGAATAATATGGGACTACAGTCACAGGTAGACCAGATGGGGCACATCACTTCCTTGAACCAGTGAGGTTTTATAAGGATCAAACACCTTTTCTGCTGGTCAGCTTTCTTGGTGCTTTCCAAATTAATTTATTGAATTCTGAACGTATGAATCAGGCCAATTCTATTTCACAAATTTACCATGGCAGGATTTGAAATCTCAACCTCAGGGTTGCTTAGCCAGTGGGAGACACTCTTCAAGCCTTACCAATTAAATTTTGTGTTTAGTTCATCTAGAATAAATGAAATGCAAAAAAAGGCTTATTAATTATGTACATTAAAAGACACAGTCACCAGTCTGAATTTTCCAGCAGAATGCATACAAAGCATTCATTGCAAGCCAAGTGCCCACCTGGTAACTCTGGCCCTCAGATTCTAGAAATTTTACAAAGAAGTCAGAGAACACATGCACCTAAATAAGGACAGGTGTATTCAAACACTATGCAAACATCATATATATATCATATGCCAATGCTTTGCAAATGCTTTCTCGGTGTGACCCCATTTTAGTACCTCAGATTTTGTGTGACCCTGAAGTATACATTTGGGAAACACGGAACTTGTTGAGTGGAGGGAGGTGTAGCCTTCAGGTACTAATCTGGGGGGTTGGGCAGGGAGGACTGGGGAGGGGGGTGGAAGAAAGTGTGCTTCACTTAATACGCCTTATTCCAGTGTATTATTTTCTTCCTACCATGCACAAATATGCTTTATATACAACACAATCAAAAATGTTTATTTTGGAATTAAAGGGCATAGCCATCCTTTTTGAAGCTTACAGTACACTTTATTTGTAATGTCTGGCTGTAATTAGGAAGTCTGATCTAGTGTGCTTGACACAATCACTAGAACTCTGCAACTGCTCATTTGAAATCGAGCCTACCCACACACAGCTGTTCCTGGGTAAGTCTTATCAACTGCACACTTTGTAAACTTAGTTTGACCGAAACACATCTTTTCACGGCCATTTTCTGCAGCAGGAATCAGGCCTCAAAGATATGCCCATTAGACCGTGCCTACCAATAGTAAAAAACGCAAGAATTTAAAGGAGCCTCACAGCTGAGTTCCATGACAGCCATTGTTGCTTCAGAACTCACAACTCCAAAATCTCATCTGGTGACTACACAGCTTGGGAAGTCTTGTCAAATGCCATGATGATGTTGTAGCCTCGCAACAAGTAGCACACAATCTGCGTCTGTATGCATTTTGCACAAGAGCGTGCTACCAGCAATGGAGGGAGCATATATAAAGGGACTGGAAAATTTAAGCAACTAATTGCAAACCAAAATATCTACTTAATTTAAAAACTTTGCAAACATTTCACATTTTAGTTCAGGAGCTCACAGTACACAGCAGCAAGTCTCCAGGATATACAACAGTTTCTCACTGGCCCAATGTCTGTCCCCATGTCCGCCTCAGGCACAATCCCCAAGAGAAACAACGGAGCATGTGAAAATAAATCAAATGCCTCTTACACTGGAAAATCAAATGGTGTTAGTGATGTATCCTCGCAGTGGGTCCTGCTCCCCTACATTTCTACCAGTGTAATGCTCAAGTTGAAAAACTAGGTTAATGCATTTATGATCACAAAATCAGGAGACAAATCCATCGATTTTGGTTTATTTACTTTTTCCTGTGCAGACCATAAATAACTATTGGCCAGTAACTTCCTGGCTGACCAGCGTCAGATTTAGGGGGTATCCCAAAGGTGTATTGGGGAATCCCTCTCAGACGTTCCCAGGTAAAAGTTTATGTGGCAACTAGCCAGAAACGCTAACTGCCACTGTCCATTGTCCTAGGAACCATCTGACAAAGCGATTTATATCTCTAACTTTGGCTAGTTCTTTACGCTAATTGTTAGTCAGAAAAAGTTAAAAGAAATAAAACCTCTTCTAACTTCTGCATAACTATTTTAAATAACATAAGACCATAAGATATAGGAGCAGAATTAGGCAATGGGTTCCAGACTCTCCTACCAATGAAACATCTTCTCCACGTCCGCTCTATATAGGCTTCACAATATTCTATAAGTTTCAATGTGATCCCCTCTCATCCTTCTAATCTCCATTGAGTACAGACCCAGAGTCCTCAACCGCTCCTCCTATGACAAGTCCTTCGATCCGGGGATCATTCTTATGAACCTCCTCTCGACCCCCTCCAAGGCCAGTACATCCTTCATTAGATACGGGGACCAAAATTGCATACAATATTCCAAATGGGATCTGACCAGAGTCTTATACGGCCCCAACAGTACATTCCTGCTTTTATATTCTAGCCCCCTCGAAATGAATGCTAACATCGCATTTGCCTTCCCAGCTGCCAACTGACCCTGCATGTTAACCTTAAGAGAATCCGAAACCAAGATTACTAAGTCCCTTTGTGCTTCAGAGTTACGAAGCCTTTCCCCATTTAGAAAATAGTCTATGCCTCTATGCTTCCTACCAAAGTGACCAGATAGATCCCTGCATGGGACACCCTCACCCCATCCCACAGTATTCCCCAACCTCCGAGACCCCACTCACAGGATTCCCGCACCTCCCCCTCCCCCCTCCCCCCCCCCCCCCCCCCTCACCCACCATCACCACCACCACCACCACCTGCAGGCCCAACTCTCATCACCTCCCTCACTGACTTGGCCACCCCCGACCAAACAGCCGATGCAATCAGACTCCAACCTTCCCCAAACCCAGTGGACACAGAGGGTGTGATCCAGTTCATGCCAGCCACCGCGGGTCAGTTGCATCATGCATGGCTCAGTGCCCGGCGAAAAACCAATTTTTGGCGTCTCCTGCTATGCATCTAATGCAATAGGATTGGCGCTCAGTGCAACACAGTGGGAAAATCATGCCCCATGAAAAATGCAGAGAACTAGGAGATGCCTATCCCTGCAATAGAACCAGCCAGGTTAGTGTGCCGTGTGTGGGCTCACTACCCACGCTTTTATCCCATGCTGGTGAAAACTGGGAGTGCGGAGAATAGTGATGAGAATGCCAGAATCTCGTCCCACCCACCATTTTTAAATGGCTCTAGAGTCCTTTCGACTGAAAATTTGGGCCTCAGGGCAAGATCTACCATCTGTTCACGCTGGTGAGATCTTCTGATCCTGCCCACGCCGCACTCCCGCCAGGGGTGGATTCAATGGGAAATCCCATTGACACCAGCAGGACCAGAAGATCTGCTGCCAGCCAACAGTGGGCTGTCTCCCACCACCAAGAAACACGTTCCGGGGAGGACCGAGAAACCCACCCGATATCCCTTTACAGACTCAGTTTAAAACTAATTTATGATCAAGATGCGGAAGGAATACTTTGCTTTAAACCAAGCTGCTCAACACTTTTTTTTAAGAATCACAAATATTTAGAAAAATAATTAACTTCTTTTTTAAAATAAATTTTAGAGAACCCAATTAATTTTTTTCAATTTAACGTGGCCAATCCACCTACCCTGCACATCTTTCGGTTGTGGGGGTAAAACCCACACGGTCAATGTGCAAACTCCACACAGGCAGTGACCCAGAGCCGGGATCGAACCTGGGACCTCGGCGTAGTGAGGCAGCTGTCCTAACCACTGTGCCACCGTGCTGCACTTGAAAAATAATTAATTTCTGATAGTGCTCAATATATTTTGCAAAACTGTCTGCAGATTGATGTCGTCAAAACCCCATGGGACCTACGAGCTGGCAATGATTAAACACCCCATGAGACTCACCGAACACGAGCTCCCCCATTAAAGTGGGGGAAACCCTAGACCATGTTATCTTCTGTGTAATGTCAGTCAGTTTGGGGACCGACAGGAGAGAATTGGCAGGGATCTTTCATGCTGTATAAATAATAGTTATCCTATAAATCTTTATTTCATTTTAGCAACTCGATGTGGGCTCCTTTGTGCTCTACAAAAGCTGTGTTCTGCCTAATGATCCACTGCTGGTGATCCCAATGACAGCGTCCTGACATTCAGCCAAAGTGGAGCTATGCAGTGGTCAGAATAGTTTGTGATCTTCGAAACAGCAAAAATTCTGCATGTCCATGTCTCTCTCCCTCACCTAACATTCAAGATCGGATTCTATAACACTGGCAAAGACCCGTATTGAAATGGATAAAACAAGCGACTGTGTCTAGACCTACAGTTTTGTTTTATAAATTTTGAGTTTGCAGTTCATTTTTCCCAATTAAGGGGCAATTTAGTGTGGCCAATCCCTGCACACCTTTGGGTTGTGGGGGTGAAACCCCCGCAAATACGGGGAAAATGTGCAAACTCCACACGGACAGTGACCCAGAGCTGGGATCGAACCTGGGATCTCGGCGCCATGAGGCAGCAGCACGCTAACCACTGCGCCACCGTGCTTCCCATCTTGACCTATTCTTGGCCACACTAAAGAGTACAATGGGGAGCTAGACCAACTAATCTGAAGCAACATTCATCTAAATTTATTGAACTTATCCTCTGGACATATAAACGTAGTGACTAAAACTCCTATAAGCCTCTCCCATCACCAAAATATTGGACGGGTGAAATTGCTGACCGTGAGCGTGGCTGGTCAATTAGCCCATTTCAACCCGAGGAAATGAGTTCATTAGCACAGAGCGGGCAGCCACCCTCAGAGAGCCAGAAAGTAAATTAAAAAGAGAAAACACTAGAAATACCCAGCAGCTCCAACAGCATCTGTGGAAAAAGGGAAACAGAACTGATTAAATGTCATTAACCTGAAACTCCTTCTCTCCCCACAGATGCTGCCAGACCTAGAGTATTTCCAACAATTTTTGTTTTAACCCTGATTTCCAGCGTCTGCGGTATTTTGGTTGAAAATGAAAATGAAAATCGCTTATTGTCACAAGTAGGCTTCAAATGAAGTTACTGTGAAAAGCCCCTAGTCGCCACATTCCGGCACCTGTTCGGGGAGGCTGGTACGGTTTTGTAGGAAAATCAAAAGTGGTCATTTCTGAGTGGCATCTTGATTCCCAAAGACCATCCAGTACCTTGAGAATGCTGACAGATTTTAAACTTGCCACTTTCCAACTGATGAGCGATCGCGGCGGGATCGTAGGTCAAATTCTGCCAGTCTCTGGGTACTTACTTTTCATGTGGAAGATGTGACAGAACTGGTTGATTTCTTAAAAGCTATCTTAAGAGTCCAACTTAATTCATTGTTTTCAGAATACAGTAGGAAAGGTGGAAGAAATACCTCCACTCCTCATAAAAATTGACTATGGGGAAAGAAACAGAAGAGATTTGTGATGAATGCCAAGGTCACAATATAGTGGAGGACCAAGCTGCAATGCAGGCACAGAGGAAAACTGAAAACAATTGAAAAAAATAAGTATAACAGCAAGGGCAAAGTCAATGGGGTCTCTGGTCACAATCTTCCAATCCTCTTTAGCTATGGTATTGATGCCAGAGGACTGCAAATGTTACATCCAGTTCAAAAGTAGAGACACAAACAATGTATCTCTAATATCAACCTAATATCAACGCTATGGAAACTTTTGGGGGCAAAATTTTAGATCAAATTAAGTGTCATTTGGAACAATATGTGTGAATAAGTGCAAGGCAGCAAGGATTTGCTAAAGGAAACCCTGTTTGTTAACATGATTGAGTTATTTGAAGAAATAATGAAGAGAGATGAAGAAGGTACTGTGGCTGATGTTTTGTATATGAACTGTGAAAGATGTTTGATGAATTACCATATAACAAACTGGTTAGCAAAATTGAAGGTATAGGATTAAAGAAGAAGTAGCAGCATGGATACAAATTTGGCGAATGGACAGAAACCAGAAGGGAGTGATGATAAATGGTTGTATTTGTTGCACTGGAGTGGGAAATACAGTTGCGTTTTCCAGGCGTTGGTATTAGGTCCACTGCTCTTTCATTGAGACTTTCCAGCACTGCCGTGGTGGGTTTACCTGCAGTGCATACGGCAATCCATTTAAATCCCCATTGACTTCAGCAGGACTGGAAGATACCACCAGCAAGAGGGGCTGGAAAATCCCACCATTTGAGAACAGTCTTCGAGAATGTGCAGAGGAGATTTTTTTTAGAATGGTTTCAGGGTTGGGGAATTTCAGTAAGTGAAGAGACAAAAGAGTTTGGGGTTGGTCCCATTCGAGCTGAGAAGGTTAAGTGGAAAATTAATACATGCATTCAAAATCATGAAGCGTTTTGATAGGGCAAATGAAGACATTTTTTTTTCCCAGTGGCAGAAGGGTCAGTAACCAATGGAGATTGATTTAAGGTAACTGGCAAAAGAACCAGAGGGGTGATGAGGAGAAATGTTTTTACATAAATAATAATAATAATCGCTTATTGTCACGAGTCGGCTTCAATGAAGTTACTGTGAAAAGCCCCTAGTCACCAAAGTCAACAAAGAGTTGTTGTGTTCAGTGATGCACTACCTAAAAGGATGATGGAAGCAGATTCAATAATCATTTTCAAAAGGGAATTGAATTATTGCTCGACGGGGAAACATTTGGAGAGCTTTGGGGAAAGGGTGGGGGAATGGAATTAATTGCAGAGCTCTTTCAAATATCTGGTACAGGCCCAAATGGGCCAAATGCCAAGATGCAAATAAACAGATATCCCTTATAGTCTAGAAAAAATACAAAAAAGCCCGATTATAAAACGTGTTCATAATGTTGAAGCAGATAGTGTTCAATGAACAGGGCAGGCCGAAAGGTTCCAAAATAATTTCCTGGTCTTTGCTGCGTTAAGTTGATTTTACTTCGGACAGCAGTGAGTTCGCTACATTGTCCTCAGGAGCTCCAACGGGAAAGGAAAATAACTCTGCCAGGGTTCTATTCTCCTGCCTAATGTCCAGTAACTAATGAAACCGCATAAGTCAATAAAAGTAGCATTTGGATGATCTTTTGCCATTTGTTATTGTCTTTATTTCCACACACGTAAAATTCCTGTGTGTCATTATGTTTATTAACCTGCAAAACTCAAATGTGTTAATACACAAAGGACATACTCAGAGGCATTTTAACAAATTAACTTCATCATTCACTGCTCTTGAATGTCAGAGAGATACCGCAATTTCTGGAGTGTGCACTGCAGCACACAAATCCAAAATTTGTGGTGGGCCAACCAATACTATTCCCGATGGTTACCTACTTCAAACGCCAAGCATGCAACCAGCGGAAATCTGGACTACTTGCCCGCTAATTATTCTTTAATATTTTAGACCTGTATATCCAGGGTCAGGGCCTCCTCTCAATCCATAAAAACATAACGAGGGGGCCTACACCTGGAAAGGATCTTTTAAATGTTAAAATGAACTGATTTTTTTAAAGTCATGTAACTTTCTACAAGTCTGAGAAATCTTGTTAAAAAGTTAAATCCATAACTTTTAATCATTATTTATTGGATTGTTCAATACCACTTAATGCTTACCTGATCAAAATTATACTTTTTCAAGGCAGTTTTCATTTTGTAAAATTAATCATGTCTACTAAATCCAATTTCCCAACACCCTTTGCAGCAGCCTGCTTTTTAATGTGTTTGTGGCACATTAATTATAAGCCTGATCCCTCTACCCTGCCCTGATCCCTCTACCCTGCCCTATGTGCCCAAAGATATGTGGGTCGAGAATTAGCCTGTTTAGTCACATGAAGACCCATGGCAGAAATCAAAGCCCCTGATTAGACATCATCCTCAAATCGAGGGACAGCCACTATTCCCATAACTGCTTGTTGTTTTCACCTGCATTAGACTATGAGCAGCACAATAGCACAGTGGTTAGCACTGTTGCTTCACAGCGCCAGGGTCCCAGGTTCAATTCATAGCTTGGGTCACTGTCTGTGCGGAGTCTGCACGTTCTCTCTGTGTCTGCGTGGGTTTCCTCCGGGTTCTCTGGTTTCCTCCCACAAGTCCCGAAAGACGCGCTGTTAGGTGAATTGGACATTCTGAATTCTCCCTCGGTGTACTTAAACAGGTGCCGGAATGTGGCAACTAGGGTATTTTCACAGTAATTTCATTGCAGTGTTAATGTAAGCCCACTTGAGACAATAAAGATTATTATTGTAAACATGGAGCTCAATGAGGCTGACACTGGAGGGAATTTGCCCTCAAGGCAGCTGGAATTCCCATTATGGGGATTGTGGTAGTTTTACGTGAAATTTAATTCAGGCCGAACTTTCCAGCCATTCAAGGCGGCGGATCTTCCTGCCTGCCCCACGGCACACCCCCACTGCAGGTTTCACAGCGGTGAGGGGTGCATTCAACAGGAAACGGCGTTGACAACAGCAGGACCAGAATATCCTGCCACTGGTCAACGATAGGCCACTTTGTGGCGGGTTGCACGGAAAATCCCGTCCTTGATGTCAGTTATAGGCATCACTGCTGTGCTACTGACTATAAACAGCGTCAGTACTCAAGTAGCGATGTGTCCCATCAACCAAAGGATATCACACAAGTGATGACAAAGATTTCTATTGTCAATTTTATTGAAGCTGGTAAACCTGCTGCTGTCAGGCAAACATTTTACACAGAAAAACATATTATTCCCACAGTGGTGCCATGTCACAGCTCTGCCCATCCGCATTGGCCAAAGTATCAAGGTCAGCTTGACAAGTATGCAGAATGTTATTCTCCACATTGCACCCTGCTTACAGAGAAACCAAATGCACATTGCACAGTAAATACTGAGAATGGCTCAGTTAGTACACTGAGTAAACTGTTAGTACACTGTACAGTTATCAGTACACTAATCTTCCGATTAGGCATGTTACAGCCTTGTGGACTTAACACTGAGTTAAACAACTTCAGACTGTGAACTCTCTTCTCCATCTCCACCCCATTTTTATTTCTATCAATTTATTTTCATTTCTTCCATCAGTCCTTTTTTCGTTCGACTGTCTCCCCTCCCCATCCAACCCACTTGGGTCATCTGTTCCCTGTTCCAAGTTGTCCTTTGACACACTGATTACCTCTATTCTGCCTGTGGTGAATGTATAATTACTGATAATTCACCAGTGCACTGTGTTATGTTATTAACCCTGTGGGCTCTACCTATGGGCCATTGTGTGGCTTCACCCACAGGGGATATGTTGGGGCATGTACGGGCTCTGTCCATGGCTCCACCCCCTTTACAGGAAGTATAAGAGCTGCCGGCCTGCGGGGCCGCCTTCAGTGTTGTACCGGTCACAGGCAGGCTCAGTTCTAAGCTGATTAAAATCACGGTTTACTTCTCCACGTGTCTTCGAGTGAATTGATGGTCGCATCAATTTAATCAGCTTAAAATACTACTATGGAATCAGCCTGACAGACTGGAACTCGATCCATAGGCCACGAAGGCGAAATAAATTTTTTCACATTGGCTTTGATGCTTCAAGGCCTATCTCACCGCGTCGTCTACGCCACCCGTCACTGATGAACAGAAGCTGAGCCTCCTCCACGCAAGGGTGAGCCATCGCATTTCTGTCCAGCTCGACGAAGCCGCTTCCTATACAGAGGCCCTCACACTACTCGAACGCCTCTATGTGCGGCCTGTGAATGAGGTATACGCGAGACACGTCTTGTTATTGAAAATATGGAAAGATGTGACATTTGAAACATGGGAGTCTGGCAATATCTGGTCTGTGAGAAACATGAGAGGATACAGGGCAAGATCCCACAAAGGGTTAACAGCAGCTGCCAGAGCAGGATTGTAAAATGCAGATATCCTTGGTCAAGCAGGCTTAGCAAACAAGACAAACAGGATTTTGAATGAAGCCAAAAACAATGGCTCACACCTTCATTGAAAGTAACTATCTTAGTAAGCATCTGGAAAAGAATGGATGAGGTTCAGTTGAATTTTGTGATAATTCTAGGTGTGAAAATTTGCTAATACCAGGTAAATGAAAGAAAACTGGAGACTATCAGTCTACGAGAAACATAATTCAAAGTCAAAATTATGAGCTGAGGACACAATTGGAAAATAAAACTATAGAAATGACAAGAATTAAAATTCGCACCTCTATTGAAGTCAAAGCATTTTGAACATCACAAGGGAAACAATGTAATCAGATCTATGAGATGAAGTCATGTCAAAATGAATACTTAGTTGGATTAGAAGGTTTAGATCAAAGATACTTTTTACAATCAGAGAAAATAAGAGTTACTTTACAATAACATCATTAAAAACAAATGAATAACTGTTAGAAAGAGAATATAAACCGAGAGACCAGGGCATGAACTACCAGAACGAGAACCAGAACTCAGAGGGAGAGAGAGAAAAGCAGAGAAGGAACAAGCAGCTAGAGTCAGATTACAGTCAGCTCGGCCATGGGAAAGGGACAGGGCAAAGCAGCCGAGCTAAAATAGCTAACACATCTAAGGAAGACTAGAATTTAAAGAGGAGCCAGAGTCAGCTCAGAGACAACCAGCAGAGTAAATTCTCATAGCTCGGTACATGAGAAAGATAGGACACAGCAACCGCAGTAGCTAACCAGCGAATACATCTAAAGAAGACCAGACTTTAAAGAAGATTGATTGTCAAGTTAGGCCTGAAGGTCCCTTCAACCAACCAGAAGGATCCAGAAGCAAGATATTTTCTATTTCTAGAAAGAAAGTATTTGCAGCTTTTAAAAGAGAGAATATAACAATAAAATAACTTAATTTAACCTGAAACAGTGGTTATTCCAAAGTCTACTTTACACAATGCGGGACCCAGGATCGATGCTACTAAGTTGTAAGTAGATGAAATCTTCGGTGAAGGTATGGGTTATACCGGGGGATAACTTGAAAACGTAGTTTGACCTGAATAGCACCCACTGAAGCTTGCATCGGAGTCGGGGACTGAGAATCCCTGATCACCATTTAGAATGTCGGCCCTTTTTGGTATAGGGGGAATTCTAAGAATAGTGGTGAGTTTTCAAAAACAGTCTTCACCACTCGCCGCCAGCAAGCCAGGGAGTCGCGAGATGATTACCTATGCGACCTCAAAGCCCTCGCGCGCAACTGTAACTGCCAGGCCGTTACGGCCACTCAGCACATGGAGCTCGCCGTCCGTGATGTTTACGTGGCGAGGATCCGATCAAACTATGTGAGACAGCGACTGCTCGAAAAAGGGGCCTGGGACCTGGACGACACAGTAAAACTGGCTACCTCTCTGGAGGCCGCTTTTCAGAGCCTTACTGCATTCCCGGCCGATCACGCAACCTCCTCGTGGGTCCCCGGCCCAAGACTACCCCAGGCCTGTGCCGCGTGGCTGCCCGCCCATCATGGGGGGGCTACCCTGCTACTTTTGCGGCCAGTCCCAACACCCCCCGAGTGCACTGCCCGGCCCGCAACACGAACTGCAGCAGTTGCGGGCAAAAAGGACACTTCACCAAGGTCTGCCTGGCCAGGTCTAAGAACGCGAACTCACAGACATGGTCCACAGACTCACAGGCCCGCAGACCCCGCAAGGTGGCAGCGTGCCTGCTGCCTCCGCCTCTGCATAACATGTGCGATTCATGGGGGCCGCCGTCTTGGCCATCCTCCCCCACGTGGCCAGCCACATGCGATCCATGGGGGCCGCCATCTTGGACGCCATTTTCCTCACCGCTCGCCACGCTCGACCAACGGGGGCCGCCATCTTGGCCGTCATCTGCTACGCCGCTCGACGCGTACTAGCTACACGGACAGCTATCGCGGGGCCGCCCCAGCACCTCCGATCATGCCGCCGGCGACCCACACCTCAGCGCGGTCACCCTGGACCAGTCGCAACCTGAGCACCTCCGGAGCTCCATGATGGCCGTCCAGGTTAACGGGTACGAGACACCTTGCCTTTTCGACTCCGGGAGCACAGAGAGCTTCATTCACCCGGACATGGTAAGACGTTGCTCGCTCCCAATATTCCCGACGCAACAAACCATATCCCTCGCCTCTGGGTCACACACGGTGCAAATCCAAGGGTGCACTACTGCAACCCTCGCGATACAGGGCGCTGAGTACGCTAATTTTCAACTATATGTGCTCACAGACCTCTGCGCTCCTCTCCTTTTGGGACTCAACTTCCAGTGCAACCTCAGGAGCCTAACTCTTAAGTTCGGGGGGGCCTCTGCCCCGCTCACCATATGCAGCTTTGCGACCCTAAAAATTGACCCCTCCCCCCTCTTCGCAAACCTCACCGCCGATTGCAAGCCAGCAGCCACCAGAAGCAGGCGGTATAGTATGCAGGACAGGACGTTCATTAGGTCCGAGGCCCAGCGTCACTTGCGTGAGAGGGTCACAGAGGCCAGCAATAGCCCCTGGAGAGCTCAGGTGGTGGTCGTCAAGACCGGGGAAAAGTTCCGGATCGTGGTTGATTACAGCCAGACCATTAACCGGACCATTACGCAACTCGATGCGTACCCCCTTCCCCGGATTGCAGACATGGTAAATCAGATTGCACACTACCGGGTGTTCTCCACGGTGGATCTGAAGTCTGTATACCACCAGCTCCCAATCCGCCCAGAGGACCGCTACTACACGGCGTTTGAGGCAGACAGACGCCTTTTCCATTTCCTCCGGGTCCCCTTTGACGTCACGAGCGGCGTTCCAACGAGCGATGGACCGAATGGTGGACCAGTATGGATTGCGGGCCACGTTTCCGTACTTGGACAATGTCACCATCTGCGGCCATGATCAGCAGGACCACGACGCCAACCTCCACACATTTCTCCAAACCGCCCAAAAACTCAACCTCACCGACAACAAGGAGAAATGCGTTTTCCGCACAACCAGGCTAGCCATCCTCGGCTACGCCGTGGAAAATCGGGTCCTAGGGCCCGGCCCTGACCATATGCGCCCCCTCCTACAACTCCCTCTCCCTCACTGTCCCAAGGCCCTGAAGAGGTGCCTTGGATTTTTCTCCCATTACGCCCAGTGGGTCCCCCAGTATGCGGACAAAGCCCACCCACTATTTAAGGCTACACTCTTTCCACTGGCAGCCGAGGCCCGCCACACCTTCAACTGCATCAAGGCGGACATCGCCGAAGCTGCGATGCGCGCGGTGGATGAGTCCGTCCCCTTCCAGGTTGAGAGCGACACCTCAGAGGTCGCTCTCGCCACCACCCTCAACCAAGCAGGCAGACCGGTAGCGTTTTTTTCACGCACCCTTACCACCTCCGAAATCCGACACTCCTCGGTCGAAAAAGAAGCCCAAGCCATTATGGAAGCCGTGCGGCACTGGAGGCACTATCTCGCTGATAGGAGGTTTACCCTCGTCACCGACCAACAATCGGTTGCCTTCATGTTTGACAATACGCAGCGGGGCAAGATCAAGAATGAGAAGATCTTGAGGTGGAGAATCAAACTCTCCACCTATAACTACGATATAGTATATCGTCCTGGGAAGCTCAACGAGCCCCAAGATGCCCTGTCCCGCGGCACATGCACCAGCATGCAAGACGACCGACTACGGGCTATCCACGATGACCTCTGCCACCCGGGGGTCACCCGGCTCGCCCATTACATCAAGGCCCGCAACCTGCCCTACTCCACCGAGGAGGTTAGAGCTATAACCAGAGACTGCCAAATCTGTGCGGAGTGTAAACCGCAATTCTATCGGCTGGATAAGGCCCACCTGGTAAATGCATCCCAACCCTTTGAACGCCTCAGTATCGATTTCAAAGGGCCCCTCCCCTCTAATAACTGCAACACGTACTTCCTTAACATCATAGATGAGTTCTTCCGCTTCCCGTTTGCCCTCCCTGCCCTGATATGACCACCCCCACTGTCATTAAAGCCCTGCATAGTGTCTTCACCCTGTTTGGTTTCCCAGTTATGTCCACAGCGACAGGGGCTCGTCGTTCATGAGCGACGAACTGCGTCAGTACCTGCTCAGTAAGGGCATCGCCTCGAGCAGGACTACCAGTTATAACCCCTGGGGAAACGGGCAGGTGGAGAGGGAGAACGCGACGGTCTGGAAGACCGTCCTACTGACCCTGTGGTCCAGGAATCTCCCAGTTTCTCACTGGCAGGAGGTCCTCCCCGATGCGCTCTACTCTATTAGGTCCCTCCTTTGCACAGCCACAAACCAGACTCCTCATGACCGTTTGTTTGTTTTCCCTAGGGGAGCTACCTCAGGGGCCTCGCTTCCGCCCTGGCTGATTACACCGGGTCCAGTGCTCCTCCGAAAACATGTTCGGCGCCATAAGACCGACCCCCTGATAGAGAGGGTCCAGCTCCTGCACTCCAACCCACACTATTTGTACGTCGAACACCCCGATGGCCGGCCAAGATACCATCTCCCTCCGGGGCCTAGCGCCCGCAGGCTCCAACACCACTCCCACTACTGCATCCCCCACACTATGTCCCGTCCAACCTCCCACGTTCAGCGCCCCCACCCCGTTATGGTTTCCGCGCTCCCTCCCACCCGCCGCACCGGTCCACAGGAACGAAGCTCCCGAAGAGCCGCTCCCAGAGTCCACGCCTGTGCCTGCTCCGGACCCACTCCCACAGCCACCAGTGCTTCGGCGGTCGCAACGTACGATCCGGGCACCGGACCAACTGAGTCTATGAGCCCGTCACCCCCGCCGGACTTCATTTTTAAACATGGGGTGAATGTGGTGAATGTATAATTACTGATAATTCACCAGTGCACTGTGTTATGTTATTAACCCTGTGGGCTCTACCTCTGGGCCATTGTGTGGCTTCACCCACAGGGGATCTGTTGGGGCATGTATGGGCTCCGCCCATGGCTCCAACCCTTTTACAGGAAGTATAAGAGCTGCCGACCTGCGGGGCGGCCTTCAGTGTTGTACCGGTCACAGGCAGGCTCAGTTCTAAGCTGATTAAAACCACAGTTTACTTCTCCATGTGTCTTCGAGTGAATTGATGGTCGCATCACTGCCATTAACACATTCTGATCTCTTAATGTGCCACTGTCAGCACCCTTCTTAGTCATTATCCCCACCATTTCCATTCCTTTATCTATTGGTCCATGATATCTTTGTCAATCTCCACTTATCGCCGGCCCTCTAGCCAGCCCCATTGTTTCACGCACCACTCCGCGCCCCCTCCCTGCACAGCATATTCTATTTCCAGTTCTCTCTAGCTTTGACAAAGTGTCATCCAGACTCAAAACATTGGGCACGATCTTACGGAGAGGTTTCTAAGTATCATTTCCAGTGGGTTTTGCTGGGGGTTTCTCCTCGGCTCTGTTGGCAAGTTCCCCACTGTTATCTAACCACTCACTTTTTTGGGCCCTGGGAAGTTTCTCCCTGGTCAAGTCCACACTTAGAATTATTTTTATTATTGGGGAGCTCAACTCGCGGGTCAGGCCGGATCCTCAGAGATCGGACCAGTATTCTGAAAGGTTGTGGTCTTATCGACCTATATCATTATTAAATAATTTAGTATGAAGTTAGAACATGTCGGTTTTCACTGCTGATATTCCGCAAGCAAAACAACATTGAAAGCCTCATGAAGCATGACTTATGATGTCTGCTGCACATTTGTGTGGACCAGTACTGAACGACGTCAGGCTGTGGTCTCCCTGGGAAGGCCAATAAATGCCGGGAGCCCGATAGACGCCGAGTCAGCATGCATCAGCGGGATTAAACCCACTTAAGCATGCAAGGCTTGGTCCCGCACATTGTGGGTGGGATCCTGATCGCTTTGCCTCGCAAGATCTTGTCGGAATGTCTACGGGAGGCCTCTCCCAGCATCACCAGCCTTGCTGCACTCCCATTCAGGCACAATGCGGCTGGGAGATCGCTTGCCCATTATCTTTGTTCTCTCTCCACAGATGCTGTCAGACCTGCTGAGATTGTCCAGCATTTTTTGTCCACCGAAATGTGTTATTATCTTCATATATGGAGGTTGTTTTTTGTAAAAGAAAGTCAAAATCACCCTCGGGTATGCTAAAAATATAGCATAAAATTTTACCAGGACTTCCAAATGCAAATAACATGCTGGTATTTACTGCTACGAATCGCAAATGGTGAATTTCCACTTGGGCAATGTACTGCAGGAAGACCGACATCCACGGAATTAAATTTCAAATAAAAAGTAGATATTCTATCAAAATGTATTCATTCTGCTACAACATTTGCACTGCTGCATCACAGCGCCGAGGACCCAGTTCGATCCCAGCCCCGGGTCACTGTCTGGTGGAGTTTGCATGTTCTCCCCGTGTCTGTGTGGGTCTCACCGCCAAACCCAAAAATGTGCAGGGAGGTGGATTGGCTACGCAAAAAATTGCCCCTTAATTGAAAAAAAGATTGGGCAGTCTAAATTTTTTTTTTTTAAAACCAAAATGATTAGCAATTACATAAAGTTATATGTTTCTTTATTCTGCTGTCAGTCTGTCCAATATAATGAATTTTCCACATTGTACATTAAGAAATTCTGCTGGCGTGGGAAGGCATTAAAAAAAATTCTTTCATCAGATGTGAGCATGTTGGCTAGGCCAGCATTTGATGTCCATCTCTAATTGCCCTCACGAAGGTGGTGGTGAGCTGCCTTCTTACACCGCTGCAGTCCATCTGGTGTAGGTACGTCCACAGTGCTGTTAGGAAGGGAGTTCTAGTACTTTGAGCCAGCGATAGTGAAGGAATGGCGATATAGTTCGAAGTCGGGATGTTGTGTGGCTTGGAGGGGAACTTGGTGTTCCCATACCTTTGCTGCTTAGTTTTTCCAGATGCTTGCCAGAGGTCGCAGGTTTGGAAGGTGCTGTCGGTGCTCATATCAGATCCGTTCAAATATTCAGCAACGTTTTTCCTTCTGATCCATTTAGTTTTTATCATATCGAAATGTAATTGCAATTTCATATCAGTTACAGTACGAATGAGGTGTGAAAATCATAACACAGAACAGTTAATCCTCATTCCAATCCAATTGCACCATCTTCTTCGAGACACAATTTAGGTGTCGTTCCTGCAATGGATGCAGATTGCATCAGATCCATTGCCATGATGGACATTACTGCTGTCTATATCAAACAACTGCCATGAGTCCACCCTTCAAATCAGATCATAGATGATCAGGTTATCCACTTGAAGTCACTGAAACGTATAGAATTACTTATACGTAGAAGACACAAATGATGCACAAATAATTTGCGTTCTGTAAAGAGTGGAATTATGTACGTGCATTAAATCTGATAACCCACAAAAACAGGTGCTGGAATAACAATGGATGGTTAGTTAACCGCCCATTCATTGCATTTCAAGCAATCTATAACTCTATAAGCAGCATGTCAGCTTCATGCTGCCTATTCATTTCAGGAAGTTCAGCATCCAGCCAGACTAAATACACTGTTGATTGACTGGACACATCAGCAGGGTACCAATACCATGAACAGCTGGCACCACTTAAAATGTACAATGTAGGGGGCAGCACGGTGGCGCAGTGGTTAGCACTGGGACTAAGGCTCTGAGGACCCGGGTTCAAATCCCGGCCCTGGGTCACTGTCCGTGTGGAGTTTGCACATTCGCCCTGTGTCTGCGTGCGTTTCACTCCCACAACCCAAAAATGCACCGGATAGGTGGATTGGCCATGCTAAATTGCCCCTTAATTGGGAAAAAAAATAATTGGGCACTCTAAATTTATTTTTAAAAGGTACAATGTTGAAAGCTACTCTGCACCTATTAAAGGGTACTGTACCTCAAATAGGTACTGGCAGTCATGCAGGAAGTGAATCTGAATTGGGAAACATTAAATACTAAAAGTACAACAAAGGGAGAGACTGTGAATCCATAGCTGCATGGGAGTTTTTGGTGCAGGTGTAAAGTGATAAAGGTGTAAAGCCCTCTAGATCGACACTCAAATGGCAATGGGAACAGATAACGTGGAGGTCAATGCCAGGAGTCAAGTCACAGGCAAGGATGCAATTCCGCAAGAAGCTCCATTACCTCACATGTTTAGAATGTTGTGGTGGCCTTTATTTTTTCAATGTAGCCAAACGGATGCCCTGATGCTCAATGACAGAGGGAATTTAAGGCATGTGCTGAAGTGATTAATGGCATTGCACTTGAATGAGTTCTTCATGGGCAGCTTGGCCAGAAAGGTTATGCCTATGTTGCCACCTCTCTGCCTCTTCCCCTTCATGCTCCTGCTCTTCAGCTGATATTGTATATCTGGTAGTGAGGACTGGCCTCGCCTAACAGCGAGGTTGTGCAATGTGCCACAGAGCAGAATGAATCGTGACACCTGCTCTGCTGAGTCCTGCAGGTTCCACCAGTGCAGTCCAAGAATCTGAAGCACTGGTAGAATCTTACTGTCACAGTTTTATTTCAGACATCAGGATCATATTTGGATCACGAATCTGATACTGGAGCAGCGACCCTTCCAGTTACATTTTGCTGGAGCAAACCAATTAAGAACCCACTTCAGAACTTCTGCAGCAATGAGGGTGTGGTAAACCACTGTTAGTGTATTATATGTATTGTGGTAAACTGTTACTGTACTACATGTATTGTGGGAAACCTGATGGCTCTGCCTGTGGCTCCGCCCCTCGGGCTCGATATAAAGCCGGCTGACCTCCGGCCCTGCCCCAGTTCGGGATCAGTGGCCAGGAGGCTACCTGTTTAGCTTATTAAATCCTCAGTTCCGTTCACTACTCGTCTTGTGTTAATTGATGGCACATCAGAGGGAGGGTGAATGGGATGACTGTTTTGTCAGAGGAAAGATTTCTGTTTAAAGGTACTGTGGCATTCTTCACAGAATATCAACAGGACAAGGATTTTTTTAGGCTGGGGCTGCAGGAAATGTGAGGAGACCTGAGAAGGCTGGTCCCCAACTCTTCCTTTCTCAATAGCCCTTAGTATCCAAAAAGGTTCAGTGGGGTTACTGGGTTACGGGGATAGGTTGGAAGTGTGGAGTTAAATGGGGTGCTCTTTCCAGGGGCCGGTGCAGACACAATGGGTTGAATAGCCTCCTTCTGCACTGTAAATTCAATGAATTCTATGATCTGAAGGACCGGTTGAGGGAGATATGGGGTTGCAGTGATCTGAGCTCTTGTCAGGGGAGGAGGAATTCAATCAGGCAGGTATGAATGGAAGTGGTCAAGGAAGTGAGCAGCCCCAGTATGGCCCCACTAACCTGGAGACTTTGAACCAGGAGAATCCAATACATCAGGAGAGCATCAGAGGTCAGGGGCTGGATTTCCTGTTTGGGAGACTGTGTGCGATGCCTGGAATGCGCTCCCCAATGGGACGGAGAATGGGGTATGATGGGAAAATTGGGATTGGTGCCTGCTTGGGAACTATAAATATATATTCCAATTAAACAAACACAAAGTTCAAAGACCACTTATAAATAAAGTTAGCAATCAAGTTTACTTGCTTTTATCAGTGCAAGGGTATTGGAAATAACCTTCCAGGGGCCAGCCTGTCTTGTCAGACTGGATGCCACGGCTCCATGACCCATCCCTTGGACCCCCTCCCCTGCTACTCCCCCGGCCCTGGCAGATGCCCCCCCCCCCCAGCCAGTGGTAGACTGGCAGCCCACGGCTGTGCTTTTGGGACCATGTCTTACCTCCTCTCTCACCCTCATCAGCCAGTTCCCAAATTTTAAATACAAGTGAACCATGCCGTCAGTTCTTCTGCCTGGCAGAGGCGGAGCATCGCGAGAGGCCCTGAGAATGTTGTGACGGGCCCTTTAACGATACAGCTTTACTGTAGAATTAGCATGAACAGGCCGGCATATGGCGAAGCTCCATCCTGGCACAGGAGCATGGTATTCCGTTGGACGTCCTGCGCCGGCCCTGATTTTCGGCTCGCGCACGATTCTCCGCCCAATTGCATTTCGTTATTCCAGCATTGCTGGAGGGAGAGTCCTGCTCCTCATTCTTATTTTCAAATCCCTACATGGCCTCAACTAGCCTTACCTCTGTAAACCCCTTGAATCTACTTGTGAAGGGGATTCAATGAGGTTACAAAAGGACATAGATCGGTTAAGTGAGTTGACAAAAATCTGGAAAATGGAGCATATTGTGGGCAAATGTGAAATTGTGCATTTTGGCAGGAAGGATAAAAATGAAGCATATTATCTAAATGGTGAGAGGTTGCGAGCCCCGAGATGCATAGGGATCTGAGTGTCTCAGTGCATTAATCAAAAAGTGTTAGTATACAGATACAGCAAATAATTAGGAAAGCTATTAGAATATTATCATTTATTGTAAGGGGAATTCTGCTTCAATTGTACAGGGCACTGCTGAGACCACATCTGGAGTATTGCAAACAGTGCTGGTCTCCTTATTTAAGGAAGGATGTAAAAACATTAGAAGCATTCAGAGGTTTACTAGACTAATACCAAAATTGGATGGGTGGTCGTATGAGGAAAAATTGGGGAGGTTAGGTTTCTATCCACTAGAGTTTAAAAGACCCGTCTCCAGCATTTTCCTTCTCAAAGTGTTGGAAAATATGGCAGGAAAAGCTGGCACTGTAGCCTGTGCCTGTAGCCTGTGCCCACCACTTTTCTCATCTGAACCAACACTTATAGCTCCACAATCGGCAGTGTGAAATTCCCTCTCAAATGACTCTGCATTTCTCATTCCCTCTCATCCTTTAAGGTGCTCCTTACAACCTTATCTATTTGACAAAGCTTATGTCACATTTCCTATTATCACTTTCTGTGTGAAGTTTTGTTTGCTAACACACTTCTGAAGCATGTTGGGATGTTTTACTACGTTAAAGGATCATATGTAAATTAAAGTCACTGTTGCCTTGGGAGGGGGGGGGGGGGGGGGGGGGGTGGAATGGGAAGAGTCATGGAAGGCCTGTTCACCCAGATAGTAACTGAGGCACAGAATAGGAGTGGCACTGGGGAAATTGTTCATTTGGAGACCTTTTGCAAATATGATTCTCCTTGGTGTCCTGACCAATATCTAACCCTCAAAAATCACTAGGCATACTGCGAAAACATATTGGCTGGTCATGACCACATTGCTGTTTTAATAATAATAATAATAATCTTTATTGTCACAAGTAGGCTTACATTAACACTGCAATGAAGTTACTGTGACAAGCCCCTAATCGCCACATTCCGGCGCCTTTTTGGGTACATAGAATGTCCAATTCACCTAACAAGCACGCCTTCCGGGACTTGTGGGAGGAAACCGGAGGAAACCCACGCAGACACAGGGAGACCGCGCAGACTCCGCACAGACAGTGACCCAAGCTGGGAATTGAACCTGGGACCCTAGCGCTGTTGACAACTGTGCTGACCACTGTGCTACCGTGCCGCCCCTGCTGTACTCAAAGTGGCTGCGGCAATTATTATTATCTCTTACATTACCACTTCAATAGTACTTGATTGGCCATTAAGCACTTCGGAAAGTCCTGAAGTCATGAAAGGTGTTATATAAGTACTGGTATTTCCCCCTGTAACACTGACAATCAAAATGATTCTCTTCTTACCTATTCTGCTCAGTAAGCATATTGTATGGAGTCTTTGCCACTTGACTAGCCATATTTTAAATGAACTTTTCTAAAGTGTGACTGTCCGAATAATTTCATATTGGTAGCAGGCAACATGATAATCCATTCTTTACAAGATCACAGAAGGAGCCATTCGACCCATCATGTCTTTGCTGGCACTCTGCTCGAGAAATTCATCAGATGCCATTCCCCCGCCTTCTCCCTATAGCCTTGCACATTCTCCTTTTTCAGATAATATCCCAATTACCTCTTAAATGCCTCAATTAAACCTGACTCCACCACACTCTCCCGCAGTACATTCCATCCTAACCATGTCTGGGATGGAGCTTCTGAGCTACAAGTAGAGACTGGATAGGCTTGGATTGTTACCTTTAGACCAGAGGAGACGGAGAGGGATATGATTGAGGTGTATAAGATTGTGAGGGGTTTGGACAGAGTAAATAAGCAGCTTTTCCCCTTGATTGAGGGGGACAATCACAAGGGGACATAGTTTCAGGGTGAGGGCCAGGAATTTCCGAGGGGTATTGAGAAAAAAAAATCACTCAGAGGGTTTTGCTCTCCTTATTTGAGGGTGGATATGGTGGAATTGGAGGCAGTTCAGAGGAGGTAAGTCACCAGCCTCCGAATTCCCAGCCTTTGACATGGCCTTGTAGTCACAGTATTTGTATGGCTGTCCAGTTCAGTTTCTGGTCAATGGTAAGCCCCAAGGATGTTAATAGTGAGGGATTCAGTAATGTCATTGAATGTCACGGGGAGATGATTTGTTGGAGATGAGTGGCATGAAATGTCACTTGCCACTTATCAGCTCAAGCCTGAATATCGTTCATGTCTTGCTGTGTATGGACACAAATGATGCCGAACATTGTGCAATTATCAGCGAACCTATGATTGAGGCAAGGTCATTGATGAAGTAGCCAAAGATGGCTGGGAATAGGACACTACCCTGCAGCGAATATCTGGAACTGAGATGATTGACCTCCAATACTCACAACCATCTTTCCTAGGTATTACTCCAACCAGTGGAGAGATTTCCACCGATTCCCATTGACTCCAGTTTCGCTCGACTCCTTGATGCCTTATTTGGCCAAATGCTGCCTTAATGTCAAGTGGCAGTCATTCCCACCTCACCTCCTCAGTTCAGCCCTTTTATCCATGTTTGGGCCAAGCTGTAATATGGTCAGGAGCTGAGTAACCATAGCAGAACCCAAAATGGACATCAATGAGCAAGTTATTGCTGATTAACTGCTGCTTGTCAGCACTGCTGATGGCACCGTCCATCACTTTGCTAATAATCAAAAGTAGACTAATGGACCTTCCACTCAGTACCTCTGGCTGAAGATGGTTGCTGATGCTTCAGTCTTCTCTTTTGCACTGATATGCTTGACCTCCCCATCATTAAGAATAGGGATATTTGTGGAGCCTCCTCTTCTAGTTAACAGTTTAATTGTTCACCTCCATTCATAACTGGATATGGCAGGACTGTAGAACTAAAATCTGGTCTGTTGATTGTGAGATCACTTAGCTCTATCAATCGCATGTTGGTTCTGCTCTTTGGCATGCATTTAATCATGTGCTGTAGCTTCACCAGATTGACGCCTCATTTTTGGTCTGCCTGGTGCTGCTCCTGGAATGCCCTCCTGCATTCTTCATTGAACCAGGGTCGATCCCCTGGCTTGATGGTAATGGTAGAGTGGGGAATCTGCTGGGCCAAGAGGTTACAAATTATGGTTGTCTACAATTATGCTGCTGCTGATGTCCCACAGCTCCTTGTGGCTGCCGAGTCGTGAGCTGCTAGATCTGTTCAAAATCTATTCAGTTTAGCATGGTGGTAGTTCCACACAACATGATGGGCACCTGAGCGTCCCACAGCGTCTCCCTGACAGTGAAGATCTATGTGGTTCAATCATTCCACTTTGATGCTAAGGAGTCATTTTATCTTTCTACCCTGTGATATTATGGATAAAATAGAACCCAATTACACACCTTGCATGAAATAATTATATTGAGTAATATCAAATCTCAGGCAGAAGAAATACTTCTTTTTCTATAGGATGCAAAAGATGTTGTATTTCTGGGTTGCAAGTGTTGAATCGTTCTCCAAATATGAATTTACTACCATCGTGTCCATATGATATCATGACCATAACATGTTATGAAGGCTGAGGCAGTCACTGAAATCAGTCTTCACACTGTTATAAATAACTAATGGGGTATTTTCCTGTCAAATTTAATTTTTTTAAATATCTTTTTTTTCCTAAATTTAGAGTACCAATTCATTTTTTCCCAACAAAGGGGCAATTTAGCAGGCCAATTCACCTACCCTGCACATCTTTGGGTTGTGGACTTCCGGTGGCGTTCGCGAACAGAGCGGCCGCAGCAAAGAGGTTCCCGCAGATCCACAAAATTGCTGCTTTTTTCGGGGGGTTTCCCGGCGGGTTTTTAAAAAGAATTAAAGCCCCGCGAAATCGACCCTGCCTCCCTCGCCCTGCCCAGGCACCAAAGCTCCGTTCCACGGAGCTGAAGAGAAAAAGAAGAGGAGAGACTGGTCCTGGTCAGCGGAGCAGCTGCAAGTGGAGGAGGAGTGGGGATCGCAACAAGAAACTGCCTGAAAGTCAGAGCACGGAAAGGATAAGACAAAAACAAAATAATAATTTTTTTTATTCAACTTTTCCCCTCTCCTGAAAATTTAAAAAACTTTTTCCAAAAAAAACTCTTTAAAAAAACAAAAATATTCCTTTTCATTAAAAAAAAAAATCATTTTTAAAAGGAGAAAAATCCCTTGGTGGTTTTTTTCTTTAAGAATCTCTTTTTTGCACCAAAACCCAGGAAAAAAAAGAGAAAGGCACATAACAGGAATATGCCTGCAAATAATATTAAATCGGGGGGTCGGCTAGATTCAAGAAGGAGCAGCAGCAAAGGCGAAGGAAAAAAGCAGGAGCTGCGGCCGCGCAGGCAGATGACCCCACCGGGCGAGGTGGAGGTTCAGGCGAACCAGGGAGCGGAAAAGCTGGCGAGCCGAGCAGCGGAGCAGGAACAGGACGCGGCGACCCCCCCCCCCCCCCACAGGGGGAGGAAAAAGAAGCGTGCTGAAAACGGAGATAAACACCATAAAAGAGGAGATAAAAACAGAGATAAACGACATGAGGGAGGCACTCAGGACGGAGCTCCACACAATGATGAAGGAGATGCTGGCGGAGACAAGGGACAAAATGCAGCGAACCATCAATGGCCTGGAAAGGAAGGTGGAGGAGGAGCAGGAGAAAACGATTCAGGAGTTGGAGAGGGCTGCCTCAGACCAGAACGACAGGATGGTAACTCAGGAAACCAAGGTGAAAAGGCTGGTAACGACCCAGGGGAGCCTAAGAGGGAAAGTGGAGGACCAGAAAAATAGGTCCAGATGGCAGAATGTTAAAATAGTGGGTCTGCCAGAGGGGATGGAGGGCAGAGACCCAATAGGCTACGTCACACAAATGCTGGGCAAGCTAGTGGGAAGGCAGTAATTTCCAAGCCCCCCCGAAATCGACAGGGCGCACAGGTCGCTCCGACCCAGGCCCAAAGCCGGGGAGCAGCCCAGAGCGATTATCGTGAAGCTACACAGGTTCCAAGACAGGGAAAAAATCCTAAAGTGGGCCCGGCAGGTGAAATCGAGCATGTGGGAAGGGAAGACCATAAGGGTGCACCAGGACATTGGGGCGGACCTGGCCAAAAGAAGGGCTGAATTCAACAGGGCCAAATCAGCACTCTACAAAAGTAATGTGAAATAGGAATGTTATTCCCGGCCAAACTCTGGGTAACATTCGAGGGGAAGGAGCTGTTTTTTTTTTTTTAAACACCCCAGCGGCAGCGGAGGAGTTCATTAGAGCGAACAAACTGGGGGAGGGACAGCCGCAACGACCATCATGAAAGCGCCGGGGATGGAAAAGAAAGGAAGAATCGGAACAAAGAGCAGCGGGCAGACCGCAAACAGACAATACGATCACAAACTGTACACACGTGTTTGGTGCACTGTGCGGGACTGTGCTAACATGTTCCCAGGCTCGTACCATCTCTCAATGCAATGGGGGGGGGGAGCGAAGCAAGGTGAACGAGGGTGAGAAAGGCGGACAGGAGGGCGAGACAAGGGCTAGCAAAAGGAAGGTAAACCAGGACCAGAGCAGGGCAAGTACTGGGAGGGGGGCCATCGTGCTAGTGAGGACGGCCAACACGGGAGGGCAGGAAGAAAGGAGGGCCCACTATTGGCAATCTTCGGGGTATCGGAGCAGCCAGAGTTACACATGGGGAACGGGGCCAGCACCCTCGCTTTCGCTTCCCTAATCGCACACCGGAGAATCCTGCTCAACTGGCGATCGGCAGCACCACCTACATACAGCTGCAGACTGGCTCGCTGACCTTTCGGAATTTCTCCACCTGGAGAAGATTAAGTACGCCATCCGAGGGTCAGAGGAAGGCTTCCTGGATACTTGGGGGCAGTTTGTCGGTCTGTTCCAAAACCTGTTCGAGGCCAGCAACGAGGAATAACTTAATAAGATTTTTTTTTTTAAAACACCAAGATAGATGAGGTACCAAAAGACTGCACAACCTTGGGGGGGGGGGGGGGGGGGGGCAGCAGCACTAACCACTGTACCACCGTGCTGCCCTTTATCCTGTCAAATTAACAATGTTGCACAATGCGGTTTAATTTAAATTTGTACTCTCTAGTTTGTTTAATAAGCACAGTGGGATCATTGATAGGGTGCAAAGTAACTCTGCATTATATTGTTGCTGCTCTTAATATTAATGACCCATGGGGCGGCACGGTGACACAGTGGTCACGGCACCAAGGACCCATGTTCAATCCCAGCCCCAGGTCGCTGTCCATGTGGAGTTTGCACATTCTCCCCGTCTCTGCGTGGATGTCAGCCCTGAAGTGTTGGGTACTCTGACACACAGACGAACCAACACGGTTGCGTATGGTACCGCAGTTTTATTTCATTGAACTATAAACATAGTAAACTCTGGTATTCAGCATATGGTGAGCCTCTGAGTGGGTGGCAATGAGGTCTGTGCCCTGAGCTCTCCCCTGCTCGAGTGCCCCGGAAGTGTCGTGTTCCCTGCTTTTGTACTGTGTATGCTCTTGTCCGTGATTGGCTGTCGTGTTGTGTGTGTTGATTGGTCTGTTGATCTGTCCATCATTATGTGTGTGTGTATGTGCTGTGATGTTCACATGAATATCATGACATCCCCCTTTTTTACAGGATTATGTGCCTACGTGGTTATAAATAGAGATGTGTACTGAGTGTAGCTAAATGTGTGTGTGTGTGTGTGTGTGTGTGTGTGTAATATTTACAGCATGTACATGGGGTTTAACTATATACAAGGGGCGATGTCGGGTGTGACATAACAACGAGGTTGTACCATGAACAAAGAACGGGGAAACGGTGAACAATAAAGCAAATTCCTGTAACGATAAGAACATAAACATATTAACAAAGTGGTTGCATGAGTTCAATGTATAAACAGGCTCATAAGTCCAGTCTAGTAGGTGGGCGACGAATTCGGGTTGACCGCCTCAAGGGTGGGTCTGGAACCACCGGCTGAGGAACGGGCCTGGCCACGGGCGACGACGGAGGGGGCATGGTAGCAGGCAGCTCCACAAAGTCAAAATCAGGAACAACAGGAGGGCACGGTGTCGGTGTAAGGTCACGTAGTGAGTGTGGAAGCAGGCGAAGAGCCCGGCGATTGCGCCGACTAACGGATCCATCAGGCATGCGAACCAGGAACGCGCGAGGAGCCACGCGTCGGAGAACTTCGGCAGGTGCTGACCAGCCACCTTCTGGTAGGTGGATGCGGACTTCGTCTCCAGGGGCCAGGGCGGGAGGATCAGTTGCCCGTGTGTCATATGACCTCTTTCTGGCGACCGCGCTGCAGTTGCATCCTGTGCAGTACCGGAGCATGGTCGATCGTGGGTGCCAGGATGGAAGGTACAGTAGTCCTGAGGGCGCGACCCATCAGCAGCTGGGCTGGTGAGAGACCAGTGGCTAGTGGGGCCGAGCGATAGGCCAGCAGGGCGAAGCAGAAATCCGATCCGGCAGCAGCAGCCTTACAGAGGAGCCGCTTGACAATGTGAACACCCTTCTCCGCTTTTCCGTTGGACTGGGGGTGCAGAGGGCTGGACGTCACGTGTGTGAAGCCATATGAGGCAGCAAACAATGACCATTCCTGGCTGGCGAAACAGGGCCCATTGTCCAACATGACAGTCATCGGAATGCCGTGGCGAGCAAAGGTGTCTTTGCAGGCCCTTATGACAGCGGACGACGTCAAATCTTGTAGGTGTATGACCTCTGGGTAGTTGGAGAAGTAGTCAACGACAATGACATAGTCCCTGCCGAGCGCGTGAAAGAGGTCCACACCCACCTTCGCCCATGGGGACGTCACCAGCTCATGGGGCAGAAGCGTTTCAGGAGGTTGCGCTGGCTGAAACCTTTGGCAGGTTGGGCAGTTGAGCACCACATTGGCAATATCGTCACTGATGCCCGGCCAGTATACCGCCTCTCGGGCCCTCCTTCTGCACTTCTCGACCCCCAGGTGGCCTTTGTGTAGTTGGTCGTGAACCAGCTTGTGCATGCTGTGCGGAATCACAATTCGGTCCAGCTTCATAAGGACACCATCTATGACGGCCAAGTCGTCTCGGACATTGTAGAACTGCGGGCACTGCCCTTTGAGCCACCCTCCCGTCATGTGGCACATCACATGTTGTAGAAGGGGGTCGGCCGCAGTCTCTCTGCGAATGCGGGCCAGACTGGAGTCGTCAGCTGGTAGATTTGCCGATGTGAAGGCCACGTGCGCCTCGACCTGACATACGAACCCCTCCGAATCTGGCGGCGTGCTCACTGCTCTCGATAGGGCATCCGCAATGATAAGGTCCTTCCCTGGGGTGTAGACCAGTTGGAAGTCATACCTCCTGAGTTTAAGTAGGATGCGCTGGAGGTGAGGGGTCATCTCGTTCAGGTCCTTGTTTATGATGCTGACCAGGGGGCGGTGGTCAGTTTCAACAGTGAACCGGGGAAGACCATACACATAATCATGGAACTTGTCTAAACCGGTTAGCAAGCCCAGGCACTGCTTTTCGATCTGCGCGTAGCGCTGCTCTGTGGGGGTCATGGCTCGCAATGCATATGCAACTGGGGCCCATGATGCCATGTCATCCCGCTGCAGGAGCACTGCCCAATGCCGGACTGGCTGGCATCAGTCGAGATTTTAGTGGCACGAGACGTGTCGAAAAACACAAGTACCGGTGCAGTGGTGAGCTTGAGTTTGAGCTCCTCCCATTCCTGCTGGTGTGTGCGCTGCCACTGGAACTCCGTGGACTTTTTGACGAGGTGGTGCAGAGCTGTCGTGTGGGAGGCAAGGTTGGGAATGAACTTCCCTAGGACGTTGACCATGCCTAGGAAGCGTAGTACTGCTTTCTTGTCTGCCGGCTGCGGCATGGCTGTAATGGCGCTCACCTTGTCTGCATCCGGACGGACCCCTGACCGGGAAATGTGGTCCCCCAGGAACTTCAGCTCGGTTTGGCCGAAAGAACACTTGGCTCGGTTGAGACGCAGGCCGTTTTCACGTATGCGTGCAAAAATGCGTTGGAGACGATAGATGTGCTCCTGTGGTGTGGTGGACCAGATGATGACGTCGTCCACATAGACGCGCACCCCTTCGATGCCTTCCATCATCTGCTCCATGATCCTATGAAAGCCCGCGGATGCCGAGATGATGCCAAATGGCATTCGGTTGTAGCAGAACCTGCCGAAAGGGGTGTTGAAAGTGCACAGTTTCCGGCTGGATGGATCTAGTTGGATCTGCCAAAAGCTTTTAGAGGCATCCAGTTTGGTAAATATTTTCGCCTGGGCCATTTCACTCGTGATCGCTTCCCGTTTGGGTATGGGGTAATGTTCCCTCATAATATTGTTATTGAGGTCTTTTGGGTCAATACAGATCCGGAGCTCGCCGGAGGGCTTCTTGACACACACCATGGAGCTGACCCACGGCGTGGGCTCCGTGACCCTGGATAGGACCCCTTGGTCCTGGAGATCCTGCAGCTGCTGCTTGAGGCGGTCTTTGAGTGGCGCAGGGACCCTGCGAGGTGCGTGAATGACCGGGGTGGCGTCTGGTTTGAACCGAATTCTATAGGTGTATGGCAGTGTTCCCATGCCCTCGAATGCCTCCTGGTTGTGGGCGAGGAGCGATTGGAGCTGTGCGTTAAACTCTGCATCCGGGAAGTCAGACGTTCCATCTGGAGAGAGAGAGTGGACTCGTTGAATGAGGTGGAGAGCCTTGCATGCCTGTGCGCCTAGCAGGGAATCTTTTGATGAGCCGACTATCTCGAATGAGAGTGTGGTTGTGTGTGTGTTGTGTGTCACCTGGAGCTGGCAGGATCCAATAGCCGGGATAACGTTCCCGTTGTAGTCGACCATCCTGCACCGGGACGGCCGAATTGGTGGTCTGACCTTCATGGCGTAGAAGGCTGACCATGCTATGAGGTTGACGGAGGCGCCAGTGTACAGGCGGAAAGTTATCGGCGGTCGGTTGACCATCAGAGTGGCACACCATTCATCACCCGGATTGATCGTGTTAACTCGGTTCCCATCAATGACCGCAACACGGAAGGCGTCTCGGTCATGTGTGTCACCGGTCTGGATGTCGTCTGGGCAAGATTCGTAATGGGGAGGCTGAATGGTCCGCACGTCCCTGCGAGGTTGTCGGAATTGTGGAAGATTGACAGGTTGAGCTGCTCGACAGGAAGCAGCGTCGTGGCCCACCTTGCCACAGCGTAGGCATTGTCGGGTTCTTGCGGGACATTGCCACTTTAAATGTGCAGCTCCACAGTTGCCGCACGTCGTGACGTCATGACGTTCGTTGCGCCACTGCGCATGTGCAGTTCGATCTTGCGTCGGGTGCGCATGCGCATCATGTCCCTCAGTGTTGCCGTAGGTTTTGGCGCGCACAGGCGCGGGAGGCCCCGAAAAACGCGCGAAATGCCGACGTCGTCCGGGCCGTGGGCCGGGAGGAACTCGATCGCCTGGACCCGTACGGCCTCGTGGGGCACCTGGCTCGCCGATCCGGAAGCGTAGGACCCCCGTCGTGCCGATTCGGTCGCCTGAAATTGTGCATAGCGGCTAGTCGCGTTTTCATGCAGGACACAGGCTTCGATTGCGGAGGCTAAGGTGAGGCCTTTTATTTTTAAAAGCTGCTGGCGTAAGGTGCCCGAGGCGACCCCAAACACGATCTGGTCCCGAATCATGGAGTCTGAGGTGGTGTCGTAACCGCAGGACTGCGTGAGGATGCGGAGATGGGTGAGGAATGACTGAAAGCGCTCATCCTTACCTTGCAGGCGCTGCTGGAAGACATATCTCTCGAAGCTTTCGTTGACCCCGATGTTGAAGTGTTGGTCGAGCTTGAGAAGGACCGTCTCGGATTTGGATTTGTCCTCGCCTTCCGCGAACACCAGGGAGTTGTAGATATGGATGGCGTGCTGCCCTGCGGTGGTGAGGAGGATGGCGATCTTTCTGGTATCCGAGGCGCTCCCTCTTTCATTGGCTTCCAGAAAGAGCTGGAAGCGCTGCTTGAATAGCTTCCAATTTACGCCGAAGTTCCCAGCGTATTGCAGCGGCTGCGGTGTGTTGACGGTGTCCATGGCGCAGGATGGCAGATTTGTGGGTAGGTGTCAATACACTCCTGGTACCATGAAGTGTTGGGTATTCTGACACACAGACGAACCAACATGGTTGCGTATAGTACAACGCAGTTTTATTTCATTGAACTATAAACATAGTAAACTCTGGTATTCAGCACATGGTGAGCCTCTGAGTGGGTGGCAAAGAGGTCTGTGCCCTTAGCTCTCTCCTGCTCGAGTGCCCCGGAAGTGTCGTGTTCCCTGCTTTTGGACTGTGTATGCTCTTGTCCGTGATTGGCTGTCGTGTTGTGTGCGCTAATTGGTCCGTTGATCTGTCCATCATTATGTGTGTGTGTGTATGTGCTGTGATGTTCACATGAATATCATGACAAGCCCCACAATTGCAGGGTAGGTGGATTGGCCATGCTAAACTGCCCCTTAATTGGAATTTCTTTAAATGAATGACCCATAGATGGCAATCAGCATGTTTGACCTGATGCCATGAGACTTGATGGAGTAGAGACTCAATTGTTTTTAAAATTTAGAGTGCCCACTTCATTTTTTCCAATTAAGGGGCAATTTAGCGTGGCCACTCCACCTAGCCTGCACATCTTTGGGTTGTGGGGGCGAAACCCACGCAAACACGGGGAGACTGTGCAAACTCCACACGGACAGTGACCCAGAGCCAGGATCGAACTGGGACCTTGGCGCCGTGAGGCAGCAGGGCTAACTCACTGTGCCACCGTGCTGCCCTGTCCAATTTTGAGGACTCCCAGAGGAACACTCTCCCAGCTGTAAATCACTGTGCTGCCATTTCTGCGGAGTCTGTCCTGCCGGTGGGACAGGACCTACTCGGAGATGATAATAGTGGTCTAGGACATTGTCAGTAATTTATGATTCCGGGAGTATGACTACTACTTGACTAGCCTTGGAACAAGACGGCAGATGTTAGTAAGTAGGGTTTTTCAGGGTCGACAAGCCTGTTGTGCCATTGTCATTTTGGTCTGTCGATCGATGCTGGGTCATCCGTCCAGTTTCATTTCTTTTTGGCTTTTCTGCAACATTTTGATACAAATAAGTGGCTTGCTAGGCCATAAAAGGCAATCGCATTGCTGTGGATCTGGAATTACATGTAGGCCAGATAGGATAAGGACAGCAAATTTCTCTCCCCGAGGGGAATTAGTGAATCACAAGGAACCAAAAAGAAAATGCTGGAAAATCTCAGCAGGTCTGGCAACATTAGTAGGGAGAGAAAAGAGCTAACGTTTCGAGTCCAGATGACCCTTTGTCAAAGCTTTAACATTTAACCAGAAACTTACACTGTTTCTTGCAGATGTTAAGGAACGCAAGGTTCAACAATCCCTTGGGAATCACATGGGTTTTTACAACACATCAACAATGGTTTCATGGTCACCATTACTGAGACTAGCTTTTAATTCCAGATTTATTCATCAAATTTTAATTCCACCAGCTGTCGTTGAACCCATGTCTCTCAAGCATTAGCTTGAGCCTCTGGATTGCGAGTCCATTGGTATAACCGCCCACCCAAATGGATGGATTATGGAACAAAATTCACAATTATTGGAGCACAATGTATGGGGCATCAAAATTCAACTAGAAATCCAAAATATCAAGGCTGGCATGTTGAGTCGAATGACTTCTGCGTTACAATCTCTATGGTTTGATAGCTAACAGCACTCTATACAGAAGAAGAAAATGCACCCAAGCAAACATTATTAAATAACAAAATAGATTTCTCAACAATAGCGGAGTGAGTTAAAAATGGAACATTATCAGCCAGTGCCCTCCCTATATATATATACTCTTGACAGTATAGCCACAATCACTCCAAGATCCCTTTGGCAATTTGTTAATGTTCTAGCTAACCAGTGAAGGAAGGCCTGATAACAGTTGAATGCGAGTTTTTTTTGTCAGCATGCTTTTGATAAATTGACAAAAGTGCATTCCTCAGTATCATTATTTTCTATTAAGTAGCCAAGTACTGCGCAGTGTATTAATGTTAAGCAATACACGTACATTTGAATACCCACATTGTATTTTGTTTTCATAACCACTTGGCTGTTGTTTTTGTTATTTCATTAGTGCCAGAACACAAATTTGGAAAAAGTGATGAAAAAATACACAAGGCTGAGCATCTGTTTCATCTATATTGTGTTGATAATCAATAACTGCTCCTTTAACTATGACAGTAATGGTGAGAAAAATTAGGAATACAACATGCACCGTGAAGGATTAAAACTATCATCATTGTGTCAGTTTGTTTAAAGTACATCAAGATGGTTTTAATATATTTGCGTAAAGGGCAGCTGTAGTAATATTCTTGAAGATAGTCGTGCTCTTTTGGACTGTGATGTAATAAACATACACCACAATCCTTCAGTGTAGAAACAAAATCATGCAGGCTGCAACCAGCTGTCCACTTCCAGTCACAGTATTTGTTTTCATGATTCAAGTTGGTGGTTGCTTTATTCAGTTTAACTTAATCACTATTTTAAAAGAAAAAAGATTAGCACTGCATCCTCATAGTGCCAAGGATCTGTGTTCGATCCCGGCCCCGGGTCACTGTCCGTGTGGAGTTTGCACATTCTCCCCATGTCTGCCATGGGTTTCACCCCCACAACCCAAAAAAATGTGCAGGGTAGGTGGATTGGCCACGCTAAATTGTCCCTTAATTGGTGAAAAATAATTGGGTACTCTAAATTTATTTTTTTTAATTAAGATTTGGCTATTTAAAATCTGCTGACATTAAATTACTTTGCTCAAATGGCTCACTTGATTCTAAAAAGAGATTTAATTTTCTTAATTGCAACTACTTTCTGAGCTATTTGAAACAAACATGGTTGATTCTCAACAAATCATATGTGAAATCAATAAAGTAACTGAGAGCAATTTTACATGTTACATTGTAATATTTAACCTTAAAAGTGCCACAAAAAGCACTGCTGCTCTGAAATAACAACTTCAATATGAATGTTGGCAATTACCTTTTCTGGTCCATTTCTGCAAAGTTTGGCAACTGCCAGTGTTTTAATACTGTGCTGATGTTGATATTTTAATGTGCTTGCTGCAAATGCTAAAAGGCTGTTTAAAAGATTCTAATTTGAGTTCATATGTGAGGCTTTAGTTAATTCACCAGAATTAAAGGTTGAGGCCCATAGAATATATTGTATGAATTCAGCTAAATTTGCCCATATATTTCAAGCCACAAGTGTCAGCACACACAACTAATTGAACTTAACCTGTAATGCATTGTACATTTTTTCTCAAATACACACTTCCTCTCTTCTTTCGTGATGGTTTTGATTCTTTACCAAGTCAAGATTTCATGGAAGGCAGTCACCAAACAATTATTTGCATTCTGCCTGTTAATCTTGACGGTGATCGCCAAGGGGGTTTCTGATCATGGTGCACTCCACAGCCAAGTCTCAATTTCTGCACACATATTTCTGCTGTGCTTCAGTTTTAGAATGTGTCAGCCATGGATCCATTAATAGCATTCCTGCCTCTAAGTCACAAGGTTTAAATCCTACTCTAGGATTTGAGTACAAAAATCATGGCTGAAACTCCAGTGCAGTATTGAGGGAGCAATGCACTGTTTGAGGTGCCATCTCTCAGATGAGACATTAAACTGAGGCCCCACCTGTCTGCTCTCAGAAATGCTCAAGATCCCATCGTACCATTCTGAAGATAATAATGCCTTGGTGTCCTCGCCAATATCCTTCAATCAACACCACAAAACCAAATCACTGGGTCATTATCACATTACTGTTTATGGGAGTTCGCTGTAAACAAAAGTTGCTGCTGCACTGCATGTATTTAAACAGCTGTATATTTCAAAACTACACCATTGGCTGTAAAGCATTTTGAGATGCCCAGTGATTGTGAAAAGCACAAAAGAAATGCAAGTTTTTCTTTCCACGCAACGTGCACATATTCTTTCAGCAGAAGTTGCCATAGCAATCAGAAGAAGGATCAATGACTAATTTTCTACCCAACCAGGAACATGGAGGTGAATTTTAGTGTTCCCACTGCTACCACAGCAGGAATCACCTGACCTAGTATGTACTGGGTTATCAAAACCTCACTCCTGTCCGGTATAAATATCAGAGCTACTCTCTGGATAAACTCTCACTGGTGAGTATGGTAGATTTTATCCTGCCAGAGGAAACAGACCTGCTTTAACGAATACATAAGGCAATACATTTTCAGCATCAATGCCTGCATTACCGCTATCATTCTTTTATGGCATTATTACCATATGTGCTATCTGGCAGTAAGCAACAAAAAAAACAAGATATATTGCAAATATTAGGGAAGTTCTGATTTTATGCGATGAGTACAAAATGGATGATATTGTTAAACGATGCATTTTTCACCTCTCAGATTTTCATTTCAATTTAAGTCAATTAAATTGAAAATCAACTGTATCATAGAATCCCTACTGTGCAAAAGGAGACCATTTCACCCATTGAGTCTACACTGACCGTCTGAAAGAACACCCTACCTAGGTCCACTCCCCCTCCCTGTATCCCTGTAACTCCATAACCTCACAAAACATTTAGACACGGAGGGACAATTTAGAATGGCCAATCCATCTAACTTGCATGTCTTTGGACTGTGGGAGGAAACAGGGGCAACCGGAGGAAACTTATGCAGACATGGAGAGAATGTGCAAACCCCACGCAGTCACACAAGGTTGGAATTGAACCCGGGCCCCTGGTGCTGTGAGGCAGCAGTGCTAACCACTGTGCCGCCCCATAAAATGGACAACTGAGTAATATCACTTTTAGCACTGATCGTATGATGCGACCATCAATTCACTCGAAGACACGTGGAGAAGTAAACCGTGGTTTTAATCACCTTAGAACTGAGCCTGCCTGTGACCGGTACAACACTGAAGGCGGCCCCGTAGGTCAGCAGCTCTTATACTTCCTGTAAGGGGGGTGGAGCCATAGGCGGAGCCCGTACATGCCGCAATGCATCCCCTGTGGGTGAAGTCACACAATGGCCCATAGGTAGTGCCCATAGGGTTAATAACATAACAGTGCACTGGTGAATTATCAGTAATTATACATTCACCACATTCACCCACTGTGTAAAAATGAAGTCCGCCGGGGGTGACGGGCTCATAGATTCAGTCGCTCCGATGCCCGGATCGTACGTTGCGACCGCCGAAGCACTGGTGTTGCAGCCACTTCGGGTGGCTGTGGAAGTGGGTCCGGAGCAGGCACAGGTGTGGACTCCAGGAGCAGCTCTTCCGGAGCTTCATTCCTGTTGACCGTTGCAGCGGGTGGGAGGGAGCGCAGGAACCATAAAGGGATGGGGGCGCTGAACATGGGAGGTTGGACGGGACATAGTGTGGGGGATGCAGTGGTGGTCGTGGTGTTGGAGCCTGCGGGCGCCAGGTCCCGGAGGGAGACGGTATCTTGCCGGCCATCGGGGAGTTTGACGTACGCATAGTGTGGGTTGGAGTGCAGGAGCTGGACCCTCTCTACCAGGGGGTCGGTCTTATGGCTCCGAACATGTTTTCGGAGGAGGACTGGACACGGTGTCATCAGCCAGGGCGGAAGCGAGGCCCCTGAGGTAGCTCCCCTAGGGAAAACAAACAAACGGTCATGAGGAGTCTAGTTTGTGGCCGTACAAAGGAGGGACCTAATAGAGTGGAGCGCATCGGGGAGGACCTCATGCCAGTGAGAAACTGGGAGATTCCTGGACCGCAGGGTCAGTAGGACGGTCTTCCAGACCGTCGCGTTCTCCCTTTCCACCTGCCCGTTTCCCCAGGGGTTATAACTGGTAGTCCTGCTCGAGGCAATGCCCTGACTGAGCAGGTACTGATGCAGTTCGGCGCTCATGAACGACGAGCCCCTGTCGTTGTGGACATAACTGGGAAACAAAACAGGGTGAAGACACTATGCAGGGCTTTAATGACAGTGGGGGTGGTCATATCAGGGCAGGGGATGGCAAACGGGAAGCAGGAGAACTCATCTATGATGTTCAGGAAGTACGTGTTGCGGTTATTGGGGGGGGGGGGGGGCCCTTTGAAATCGATACTGAGGCATTCAAAGGGCCAGGATGCCTTTACCAGGTGGGCCATATCCGGTCAAAAGAAGTGTGGTTTACACTCCGCACAGATTTGGCAGTCTCGGGTTAAAGCTCTGACCTCCTTGGTGGAGTAGGGCAGGTTGCACGCCTTGATGTAATGGGCGAACCGGGTGACCCCCGGGTGGCAGAGGTCATCGTGGATAGCCTGTAGTCGGTCATCTTGCGCGCTGGCGCATGTGCCGCGAGACAGGGCATCTGGGGGCTCGTTGAGCTTCCCAGGACGATATACTATATCGTAGTTATAGGTGGAGAGTTCGATTCTCCACCTCAAGATCTTATCATTCTTGATCTTGCCCCGCTGCGTATTGCCAAACATGAAGGCAACCGATTGTTGGTCGGTGACGAGGGAAAACATCCTACCAGCGAGGTAGTGCCTCCAGTTTCGCACGGCTTCCACGATGGCTTGGGCTTCCTTTTCGACCGAGGAGTGTTGAATTTCGGAGGCGGTGAGGGTGCATGAAAATAACGCTACCGGTCTGCCTGCTTGGTTGAGGGTGGCGGCGAGAGCGACCTCTGAGGCGTCGCTCTCCACCTGGAAGGGTACGGACTCGTCCACCGCGGCATCGCAGCTTTGGCGATGTCCGCCTTGATGCAGTTGAAGGCCTGGCGGGCCTTGGCTGCCAGTGGAAAGAGGGTGGCCTTAAATAGTGGGTGGGCTTTGTCCATATACTGGGGGACCCACTGGGCGTAGTAGGAGAAAAATCCAAGGCACCTCTTCAGGGCCTTGGACAGTGAGGGAGAGGGAGTTGTAGGAGGGGGGGCATACGGTCAGGGTCGGGTCTTAGGACCCCGTTTTCCACGACGTAGCCGAGGATGGCTAGCCTGGTTGTGCGGAAAACGCATTTCTCCTTGTTGTAGGTGAGGTTGAGTTTTTGGGCGATTTGGAGAAATCGGTGGAGGTTGGCGTCGTGGTCCTGCTGATCACGGCCGCAGATGGTGAAATTGTCCAAGTACGGAAACGTGGCCCGCAGTCCGTACTGGTCCATCATTCGGTCCATCGCTCGTTGGAACACCGAAACCCCGTTCGTGACGCCAAAGGGGACCTGGAGGAAATGGAAAAGACGGCCCTCTGCCTCAAATGCCGTGTAGTGGCGGTCCTCCGGGCAGATTGGGAGCTGGTGGTATGCAGACTTCAGATCCGCCGTGGAGAACACGCGGTAGTGTGCGATTTGATTTACCATGTCTGCAATCTGGGGAAGGGGGTACACATCGAGTTGCGTAAACCGGTTAATGGTCTGGCTGTAATCAACCACCATCCGGAACTTTTCCCCGGTCTTGACGACCACCACCTGAGCTCTCCAGGGGATATTGCTGGCCTCTATGACCCTCTTCCGCAAGAGACGCTGGACCTCGGACCTAATGAACGTCCTGTCCTGCATACTATACCGCCTGCTTCTGGTGGCTACTGGCTTGCAATCGGCGGTGAGGTTTGCAAAGAGGGGGCGGGGTCTATTTTTCGGGTCGCGAAGCTCCATATGGTGAGCGGAGGCAGAGGCCCCCGCGAACTTAAGAGTTAGGCTCCTGAGCTTGCTGTGGAAGTCGAGTCCCAAAAGGAGAGGAGCGCAGAGGTCTGGGAGCACATATAGTTGAAAATTAGCGTACTCAGCGCCCTGTATCGCGAGGGTTGCAGTAGTGCACCCTTGGATTTGCACCGAGTGCGACCCAGAGGCGCGGGATATGGTTTGTTGCGTCGGGAATATTGGGAGCGAGCAGTGTCTTACCATGTCCAGGTGAATGAAGCTCTCTGAGCTCCCGGAGTCGAAAAGGCAAGGTGTCTCGTACCCATTAACCCGGACGGTAATCATGGAGCTCCGGAGGTGCTTAGGTCGCGACTGGTACAGGGTGACCGCGCTGAGGTGTGGGTAGCCGGCGGCATGATCGAAGGTGCTGGGACGGTCCCGCGATGGCTGTCCGTGTAGGTCGTACACGTCGAGCGGCGTAGCAGATGGCAGCCAAGATGGCGGCCCCCATTGGTCGAGCGTGCCGGGCAGTGAGGAAGATGGTGTCCAAGATGGCGGCCCCCATGGGTCGCACGTGGCCGGCCGCGTGAGGGAGGATGGCCAAGATGGCGGCCCCCATGAGTTGCACATGTTATGCGGAGGCGGAGTCAGCAGACATGCTGCCACCTTGCAGGGTCTGCGGGCCTGTGACTCTGTGGGTCGGGTCTGTGAGTTTGAGTTCTTAGACATGGCCAGGCAGACCTTGGCGAAGTGTCCTTTTCGCCCGCAGCTGCTGCAGTTCGCGTTGCGGGCAGGGCAGTGCAGTCGGGGGTGTTGGAAGTGGCCGGAAAAGTAGCAGGGTAGCCCCCCATGATGGGCGGGCGACCGCGCGACACAGGCCTGGGGTAGTCTCGGGTCGGGGGCCCACGAGCGGGTTGCGTGATCGGCCGGGAACGCAGTAAGGCTCTGAAAAGCGGCCTCTAGCGAGGTAGCCAGTTTTACCGTGTCGTCCAGGTCCTGGGCCCCTTTTTCAAGCAGGCGCTGTCTCACATAGTTCGATCGGACCCCCACCACGTAAACGTCTCAGACGGCGAGCTCTATGTGCTGAGTGGCCGTAACGGCCTGGCAGTTACAGTTGCGCGCGAGGGCTTTGAGGTCGCGTAGGTAATCATCTAGCGACTCCCCAGGGCGCTGGCTGCGAGTGATGAAGATGTGTCGCACGTAGATCTCGTTCACAGGCTGCACATAGAGGCGTTTGAGTAATGCGAGGGCCTCTGTATAGGAAGCAGCTTCGTCGAGCTGGACAGAAATGCGATGGCTCACCCGTGCGTGGAGGAGGCTCAGCTTCTGTTCGTCAGTGACGGACGGCGTAGACGACACGGCGAGATAGGCCTTGAAGCATCAAAGCCAATGTGAAAAAATTTATTTTGCCTGTGGATCGAGTTCCAGTCTGTCAGGTTTGAGGGCTGATTCAATAGTAGTATTTTAAGCTGATTAAATTGATGCGACAATCAATTCACTCGAAGACACGTGGAAAAGTAAACCGTGGTTTTAATCAGCTTAGAACTGAGCCTGCCTGTGACCGGTACAACACTGAAGGCAGCCCCGCAGGTCAGCAGCTCTTATACTTCCTGTAAAGGGGGTGGAGCCATGGGCGGAGCCCTTGCATGCCCCAACATATCCCCTGTGGGTGAAGCCACACAATGGCCCAAAGGTAGAGCCCACAGGGTTAATAACATAACAGTGTACTGGTGAATTATCAGTAATTATATATTCACCACATCGTACAAAGTCAATATTTCACGCAATGTCTGTGGTAATAGTACGGTTATGGCCTCACTGGAATCCTACGTTCAATGTTTGGATTTGATGTTGAAGCACTTGAATTTGTTTACAATGTTAACAAAACCAACTGATTAAGTTGCTGCATTACATCTGTCAGTCAAATGCAACTTACTCAAACATATATATGAAGCTGTGAGATAAGCGAACTGCTGGGCAGCCTATCATTAGCAGTCAGACGTTGTGAGAAAACAAAGTCTGAGGCAAAAATGGCCATATGCCTATGGGCTATTTCATAGTTGGATGGTGTGTGACCTCCAACCAGCAGGTGGCAGCACAGATTCACCATGCGGACTCTAAGCCAAGGCCATGTGACCTGTGACTCCCATATAAGGGGAGACACGTCCGGCCATCTTCGGAAGAAGAATGAGAGGGTAGTAAGACATACATGTCAATGGTCAATGTTCGGTGCAAGTTACAGAGGAGTAGTTAGCACATTATCATGGAGTCTGCTATGTATCAGATTGCTATCTTACCACACGAGACTCAATAAAATATTCTGGTTTGGAGAAGGCAACGTGTTTGGTGGATTCCTTCGTTAAGGTATAAAAGACCAAACACAACAACAATGTCTGTGGTAATAGTATGCTTAAGGCCTCACTGGAATCCTAGGTTCAATGTTTGGATTTGATGGTGAAGCACTTGAATTTGTTTACAATGTTAACAAAAGCAACTGATTAAGTTGCAGCATTGCATCTGCCAGCCAAATGAATCTTGCGCAAACATATATATATAAAAGCTGTGAGATTAGTGAACAGCTGGCTACCCTAGCATTAGCAGTCAGAGGTTGTGAGTAAACAAAGTCTGAAGGCAAAGTTCAACTCACATTTGGTCGAGTTTCTACTCTGTATGAATGAACTTACACACTGTTACAGAGACCTGAATTGAGCATCCCACAATGCAGTGCTGTTTAATGGAACTGTAGATTTAAAATAGTGTCTGTAATGTCAATTAACACTGACAGTATACCCAGTCAGGAGGCCTAGCCCAGCTCTGGGGTATCAAAGGCCAGACTGTGGCAGGCCTTGGGGTGACAGGCAAAGACGCCATGTGAAAAATGAACACAAGCAATTCATACAAGTCACAAATAGTCAACAGTTTATTTGCTTCCATGTTACAGTAAGTACCTGATATTTTCATGAACTTTCCTAAAGCAAACCCATCATATTGCAAAGTGAAATTTCACTTTCTGCAGTCATTGAGCGAAGGGCAACATGAATAGATTGCTAGAATCAGGATGCTCAGTTTTCAATCATGTAAGTTATCAATGATGTTTGCACTTTTTTGGGTCAAACAAGTAAGTTCTACACCTGGTACATACTTTGAATAAGCACAACACCCCTGTTATGCTAAAGTCGCATGCCTATTGTATTTGCAGTTTTAGTGAAAAAAATAGTAATTGGAATAATGATTCAGGTTTGAATGCGTGTAAAATTTCACATTTCTAGTGGGTCTGGTGAATAGTCTGTACCAAAATGTTAACCTACATTCTTTTCAGCTGCTGACACACCTGCTGTGCGTTTCTACTGTTTTCTGTTCTTATCATCAGAGCTGATCCTAATTAGATTACAATCACAGTGAGACAGCTTGTCTCATCTACAACTGTGCATGGATGTGCTGAGCAGTCCAGGTCATTTGTACTTTGTTTTAAATTTGCACACTGGGAGTGATGAGCACCTGCCAAATAGTGACGTTGGGCACTGTTACTGTCACCTGTGATGTTTTTTGCTGTCCACTGACCAAAGCTATTGCCAAACCAACATCAATGGATTAAGTACTGTCTGACTGCTTACGTTTCTGGTCATAGCAGGTCATTAGTTTTATGTTAACTCTGCACTGAAACTTATCATAAAGGGCTTACTACATTTGTTCACACTAACCAGCAAGACCCCCACAGATTTGCTGCACAATAGCACACAACTGCCTTTTCTCCAGTGTAATCGCCAGTCTTGCAACATCGCACACACTCATTTTGTGGCCTCTGAGAAACAACAGGTAATTGGAGAAAGCAAATAAGTAAATTATTTATTATCACGCTAGTTGTTATAAAAAGGAATCTTAATCAGGGACAATCTGTTAGGAAATTGTCAAGTCTATAATTAAGTATAGCATGACTGAACACCCTGAAATCTTTCACCTGATCAGAGAGAACTGGCATGGTCTTGTAAAGGTTAGGTCATGCCTGATGAGCCTGATTAAATTTTTGCAGATATGATAAAAGTAATGGATAGGGGAATGTCAATGGATGTTATTTATATAGACTTCCAGAAGGCATGTGATAAGGTCCTTCAGTAGAATGTTAGCTAAAGTCGATTTGAAGGCAAAGTATTGAACTAGTTCAGGAGCTGGCTGAGTGGAATAATGATGTGGAGATGCCGGCGTTGGACTGGGGTGAGCACAGTAAGATGTCTTACAACACCAGGTTAAAGTCCAACAGGTTTGTCTTGAATCACTAGTTTTCGGAGCTCAGCACCTTCCTCATGTGGATGAAGGTTCACCTGAGGAAGGAGCTGTGCTCCGAAAGGTAGTGATTCAAAACAAACCTGTTGGACTTTAACCTGGTGTTGTAAGACTTCCTACTCAGTGGAATAAGGCAGAGAGTAGGAATAATGGGTGGCTACTCTAATTGGCAGGATGTGACCAGTGGTATCCCACAAGGCTCTGAGTTGGGCCCTCAATTGTTCACTGCATTAACAATTTTGATGATGAGGCACAAAGTCAAATATCCAAATTTGCAATGTCAGAAAGATGAACGGTATTGTAAGCAGTAAAATTACAAAGAGATTTTAAAAGATAATGGGTGGGATTCTCCATTGGATATCATGATGGGCAATTGGGCGGAGAATCCATTCCGTCACCCAAATTGGGTGATGGTGGTCAACCATGCTCCGCCCCCTCAGAAGTGGCATAATCACGCCATGCGCCACACACCATTGCCGCATCATCGGCAGGCCCTCTTGTGATGCGTAGCCCTCGATGAGCCGTGTTCCCGACCGCGCAGTTGACGTGTGGTGTGAGCGGTCAGGACCTGGCATGGTGGCTACGGACTGTGTCCAGTGCCGCCACACTCGGCCAGGATCCGTGCTGCTGGCTGATGAGGCTACTGCGAGGGCTGGGGGGATTGGTGGTGGGTGGCCAGGGGGTGAGCTATGGGGTTGCGGATGGCAGATCGGTTCCGCACAGGACCAGCGCCATGTTGTATGGCGTGACCGCTGCAGGTCGTCAGCCGTGCTCACGCGCGGCCCGGGACCTGGCCATTCTCCGGCCTGTTTCCGGTGTGGAGGCGGGAATCATTCTCCGGCCTGTTTCCGGTGCGGAGGCGGGAATTTTGTTTGGCGCCGGTGCTAGCCCCTCACCGGAATCAGTGAGGTGTTCGCACCGATTTATTTCCCGTAAACGTCCCGGGGGTTCTGGCGCTTAGTCTATGGGGCAGGATGAAATGAAGAAATACTTCCTTGTACAAAAGAGCAGTAGATGTTTAGAACTCTCAACATCAATTGCCATTTGTGGAAATCAATCGTTAAATTTAAAACAGGAACTGATTTTTTTCCCTAGGGCTAGAGATGTGATGGCAAAGGCAGGTATAAAGAGTTAGGTCACAGATCTGCTAAGATCTCACTTAATGATTGAACAGGCTTGAGGAGTCTCCTATATCTTTTAATACTTACAAAATAATTTGGTAATTATTGAACAATTAAGCAGTACAGGTCAATGGCGAAAAAGTACAAAAGTTGATAGTTATGGTAACTTGCCTCTTCTCTGTATGTATGGCAACTAACCAACTTGAGTATTAACCTGCCTTTTCATGTTAGAAATATTGATTGGTCTGCTGCATAATTCAAGCATCATCAGTTTTTGTTTCACATCGCCAGCATATGTAGCTTTTCTCTAGTTTGTAGTCAGTGTTTAGATATTAAATTGACACACACCCTCATTGTTATAATTTACTGTCAAGAGAAAGCAACAACACATCATTAAATCATTTTCTTATTCTTTCTGTAATTTTGACACTTGAATTTTGCCTGTTTGTCACAAATATTGATAGTAGACTCCTTCGGCTGAATTCTCCCATCTGAGATTAAGTCCAATGGTGGGGACGAAGAGCGTTTGCCGCTGCGGAGGCCGACTGAAAATCACATCATATTTTCCTGCCATGTCCTCAGTGATTGTGCATCCCAGAGTTTAGCACTGTATACCGTGTTGGGGCAAACTTGATTGCACATGTCCTGTCATCATGTCTAGGTGCCATATTGAAAAGGTGGCCAACATCACTGATATTATGGTGAAGAACAAAGATGGACCTCCTGAAAAAGTAGATCTTCAGGAACACGCTGAGGCTGGAAGGGGGACTTCCTCAAAGACACTGAAGCTGAAAATTCCATTAGTAGATGCCCCCCCCCCCCCCCCCTGATGTGGTGTTCCAGGGTCCAGGGTTGGACCCATAGGTATTCTTCAGGTAATGCCCAACTTCTGCGCAGCACATTGTTCCACATTCTGGACCAGTGTATTTTTCCACTGACATTGTGCAGAATCGGATGTGGGGGAAGATTCCGGTTGGGCATCCAATTAGCTGGATGCAAATCAGTTTCAGTACAGCCACCAGCCGGTTTTATGATGGCCGTGACAGACATCAGCAGAACATCCAATGGGATTAGAACTCCCACGCCTGGGAGACCACACCGTGGCACCGTTTAGCACTGGTTTCCATAAATGTGGAAGAATAGTAATGGCAATTGCGGGGGGGGGGGGGGGGTCTCCCAGGTGATCTGAGGCCCATGGGTGGTCGGGCTCGAGGCAGGTGGTAATCTGGCACCCCTGATGTCACCTGGGCAACTTGGCGCAGCCACCTGAACACCGTGGCAGGGCCACCCTGGTGCTGTCAGGGTGCCAGACTGGAATGTCATAGATGTCATAGAATTTACAGTGCAGAAGGAGGCCATTCGGCCCATCGAGTCTGCACCGGCTCTTGGAAAGAGCAACCTACCCAAGGGTCCACACCTCCACCCTATCCCCATAACCCAGCAACCCTACCCAACACTATGGGCAATTTTGGACACTAAGGGCAATTTAGCATGGCCAACCCGCCTAACCTGCACATCTTTGGACTGCGGGAGGAAACCGGAGCACCCGGAGGAAACCCACGCACACACGGGGAGGATGTGCAGACTCCGCACAGACTGCCCAGGTGCCAGGTTGTTTGTGCTGGGGATCAGAGGGTGCCCTGCCGATATGAGGTGGGGTGAGAGGGGGATCGAGGACCCTCCCCCCCCCCCCCTCCCCCTCCCCCCCCGCCCTCTCCACTCAGCAGACCAAAACATCAGAACCTCTACCGCACTTTCTCTGGGGCGGATTTGAGAATTTGGGAACTGTCCCATCTCTGCGTTCCCAACCAGGGAATGAAGATTCAGGCCTGTAAGTTTGGCATTGAAGGCCTTCAAAACATGCAGAACCAAATTTCAGTGCTTGCCTGCACCTCGGCCAGTCAACTGCAGTGATTACCAAAGAAAGGTGATTTGCAAAGCAGAAGATTCTTTCTTTAAGGTGTCCTTGTATCATTTGTACTGGCCACCTTGATGTAATTTGCTGAAAGACAGTTCCCACAGAAGCTCTGCTTGGGGATCCAGTAGTCATCCATGCAGGAGACATGGCCTGTCAATCTAAGTGGAATCTGCTATAAAGTGGTCTCTGTGTTGTTTGAGCCTTGCAGATGACAATAGGCCCCTTTGTTGAAGGAGAGAGCCGATTGTTGGTGATTTAACATGAGAATCACCACACCTCAGGCGAGGGCAGGATTGTGAAGGTGGGACCTCCGTGAATAGCTCAGCTGGTACAGGAATTGAACCCGTGCTGTTGGCCGGGCTCTGTATAACGAACCAGCTGTCCAACCAACTGAGCTAAACCAGCCCCCTCTGCACCATACAGCAAAGTGGTAAGGACAATGGCCCAGATTGATTTCGCCTTCAACTTGATGCCAGACATGACCATGAAATCGGCTGTAGGCATATCTTGTTTTCTGGATATGTGCACTGATATCTTCATCAATAGTGGCATCCCTAGAGAGCAGGCTACCAAGGTATGAGAATTTTTCTACAACTTTCAGACTGGTGTCATCAGTGGGTTATTCTGGTGCTTCATAACAGCCCCAAAATCAACAACCATGCATCAAGCTTAGAAAAAGACTAAACACAAGCTCCAGTAAGCTTTTAGAGAAATCAGAATGACTGGTGGAATACAAAAGCTGATGAATTGTAACATCTAGCTGTAACAAATATAACAGAATGGCAATTATTTCGGCTAATTCAACAAATCAAGGCATAACAATGTGAGTTGTTCAGGCATTGATTAAAATGCCGTCTCTTAAAAGTGCAATGAATGTCTTTTGTCTGTGTGTTAATGGCAGTTTTAGAGTAAAGTATCTGCGAATAGAAGACTGAGAATGTCAATGGCAGTATTATGTACCACTAGAAGTAATTTATAATATGCAGCAGAAACCATTGCCATCAATTCTCCCTCTTCATTCTTTGTCACAATCGGAGGCTAATCCTGACTATATGCAACCCCAGTCCTCACAGAGCCATATCCTCACCATCATAAATACAACCAGTAACAAGAGCAAAATACTGAGAATGTTGGAAATCTTTTTTAAAATAAATTTAGAGTACATAATTCATTTTTTCCAATTAAGGGGCAATTTAACATAGCCAATCCACCTAGCCTGCACATCTTTGGGTTGTGGGGGTGAAACCCACGTAAACACGGGGAGAATGTGCAAACTCCACACGGACAGTGACCCAGAGCCGGGATCGAACCTGGGACCTTGGCGCCGTGAGGCAGCAGGGCTAACCCACTGTGCCACCGTGCTGCCCAGAATGTTGGAAATCTGAATGAAAAACAAAAACACTTCTGACAGCATCAGTGGAGAGATAAACAGAGTTAACGGGCTGTAATTTCCCAGGTCCATGGAGGCAGGTTACATGCTGGCACTGGGAGCAAAGTTGGAGGGCAGGGGAGGTAGAGTGGGACTGGCGGGGAGGGGCGGCAGGGGAGGCCGGGGGGGGGGGGGGGGGGGGGGGGGCGGACATGGGCGACCTTCTCTCAAATCAGCCCAGCGCAAAACTGCTGGGATACAATGGCCATAAAACATCCTGTGGAGAGGAACATCTGCAGTCGCTGACCTATACAGGGTCTCAGTTTCCCAGGGCCTCAAATACAACATTCTAATCCTTATATTTAAATTAGGGATGTTAATTAATTAGAGCTAACTTCTACAAATAACACATGATTTTTTTTTTGACATGTATTAATCACAGGAGTGGTGTGGAGAGTAGCAAGGTAACGTTAATTAAACTTTTATTTAAAATCAATCATTGCCTCAACAGTCATTTATTGATCTTCCAGGTCCTGCAAAAAAATCATCTTTCTCTTGCATATTTGATTAATAGTAAGATTAAACAGAAAGAGATTGATCACATTTAATTTTTAATCCTTTGATTGCCCTAGTTTAAATCCCATAATGGCCTCACCCTTCCTTATCTCTGTAGCCTTCTCCAGAACTGTAACAATTCCAGAACTCTCTTACACAATGCCAGCCTCTCATGGATCACTTCCCTCTCTCCACTGTTTACAACCATGACTTTACTTGCCCGACTCCGTCATCTATAAATCTTTTCTTAAACTTCTTTGTCTCTCAACCTACATGTCCTCCCTCAAGACTCTCTTTCAAATTCATCCCTTTGATGAGGCTTTTGGTCACCCCTCCTAATACTTCTGCTTTCATATTTCTTTAAGATTCTGAAATGCTTTGTGGCTTTTCATACAACAAAGGCACTATGTAACAACAATTTTTTGTTGATATTTTTTTTTGTAATAAATTTAGAGTACCCAATTCATTTGTTCCAATTAAGGGGCAATTTAGCGTGGCCAATCCACCTATCTTGCACATCTTTGGGTTGTGGGGGCGAAACCCACGCAAACACTGGGAGAATGTGCATACTCCACACGGACAGTGACCCAGAGCCGGGATCAAACCTGGGACCTCGGTGCGTTTTTTGTGAATATAACTGCTGATCTGAATTTGCCCAGTACATACTGTACTTCAATCCACAGTTCAGAATTTGAGTAGAACCACTGAAGTAACTATTGTCATGGGAGAGTACCTTTAAGAAATGGGTGTTTATTACTGCAGTGATGTCAGAGTGTGGGTGGAGCTGGGCTGTCTGTCAGCCTTTTACTTTTGTTTTTGAGCAGGCTGCAGGGTTTGTTTTAGTTTCGTTTTCAGTGTTGGAGCTGAAGCCAGACAGCAGCTGTACTGCTGTTCTCTCTGCCATCAAAAGACTATCTCTTGATCATTTGGTGAATTCAGAATTATAAATGTTGGCAGCAGTGACTTTAACCTGATGTGCTTCTGTCAAAGGTTTTGTTTTTAAGTCGTATGGATGTTAAAAGGAAAGCTTAAGGATTACTTAGTGTTGTAGTCTTTGGGGGTTGTATTTGAATTAATGGTTGCTAAGATGTTCACTGTATGTTTTAAAAAGGTTAACTTGAGTTCATAGAATAAACATTGTTTTGCTTTTATAAAATACTTTTCCATTTCTGCTGTACCACACCTGTAGAGTGGGCCGTGTGCTCCCCATACCACAATCTATTAAAAGTTGTGGGTCAGGTGAACTCCATGATACACTTTGGGGTTCTCTAAACCCTGGCCCATAACACTATATTATAGAAGGATGTGTGAACCGTGTTTCTTCGAAGTTCCATTTGTTTCTTCAGAATTTAAGGATATATTCACACCTTGCCTTTAGCATTACAGCATCTCAGTTCCTGTACAACATTAATCATTAGACACCAGGACACAATCTTGTCTATTGTTTCAATGGTCATTATCAGAAGTAGAATTGGATTTTAGAAGTGACAGGGTGAATCTGTTCTCTCAATCTAAAGCAAATATGTGAATGAGTGCATGTTCCAGTGTGTGAAAGACTATTGCCATCATGCACCTCAACAAAATGTACCCTTTTATTTCCTTCTCATTTTTATTGATTTGAGTTTTCTACCTCAGTTAAATACACATGTAATCTGTAACAGGTTACTCATTCGTCTTCAGTGCATGCTGCAGGATTGATTTTTTTTTAGATATTGCTCAGCACATGACAAGATGGCCATAAATAAGTTCACATAATGACACAACAGAAGGAGGCCATTTGGTCCATCATACCTGTGCAGCCACCAAATCTAATATTTTTTGTCCAAATGTTAGTTCTCTCCTCTATCACCTCCTGTCCTTGGCTGGTCCCCACATTACATAATGCAATTATAAATGTAAAAGAAAATTGGCAATAATTTAACATAATTCTTTTCTGCTATGAGAACTACAGTAATTCCACTAATCAGCTCTCTGCCATTCCTTTTATTGAGTCCATGTTATAGTGCAACATTTTAGGATAACTCAGATTACATTCATATTACAATGTTAACAAGGCAAAAATACTGAATTCAGCAGCAAATTGGAAAAGCCTCTAGTATATTGAAGATCAAAGATGGTGAGCACGAAAAAATGGGGGTTCCAACCACATCTGTGACAGCAGTGACGCTCAAGAGGAGAGGTAGCATCTACCATGGCTTCTATTCTAGGCTAAGTGGCTGAAATATTTAAATACCCATTGATGTATCAGTTGTGGCCCAGTTTGTGGCATTCGGAGTCAAGGAAATATTCTCACGGGAATCTTCAGTATAAAATCTGGGCTGATAGTGTTGTACCCCAGTACCACACTTTGTGGTGCATTTTTCTCTTTGAAACATTAAAGCATGGCTCCATCTACCCTGTGGATCTATCCTGTGGATGCAGAAGATCACATGACACGACTAAAAGAATAGCTGGACAGTCCTCACTCATGTCTTTGCCAACACTTATCCCTCAACAAAACCTAACACAGATTATCTGGTCATAATCACTTTGATGTCTGTGGGAGCTTGCCGTGCACAAATTGGTTGTCACGATACAACAATGAATACACTTCAAAAACTCTTAATTGGCTGCAAAGTATTTTCAAATGTTTTGCAGTCATGAAAGATGTTACATAAATTGCAAGCCTTTCTTTTCTCAGAGAATGATGTGTGTTCACGACCAAACACTTGTATGGAGCTGAAGAATTTTTTAAAAACCTTTTTCAAAATAATTGTATTTATGTGCTGCACAACAGGAGAAGTTCCAAGGAAATTCCCAACCCATGTGCAAATGTTGTTTACAAGGGATCATGGATAGGCTTACAAGAATGTGGCCAACTAAAGTTAGGCACAAAATTATTAATATCCCCCAATAATCTGCTAAGTTTTTACTGCATACCTCATCCTTTACAGAAAATTCTGGGGTTGTCATAATATTCAGTATATCATGGTGCAGATACACACACACTGATGGACGAACAGCAAGACCAATCAACACACACAACACCGCAGCCAATCACCAGTTAGAGCACACTCACTATAAAGACAGGGGGCATCAGAGTTCTCACTCATTTGGGATGAAGCCTCCTACAAGGACAGAGCTTACAGCTTACAGCACAGATCCTCACCATGTGCTGAGTGCATAGACTGGTTCGGACAGGCACAGGTCTTTAGTTTAATCCAACATCGTGGTAACCCACAGTAAAAGTATGTTCAACAGTTTCTAACTTAATAAAATAGTGTAGCACTATTTTAAGTGTTGGTGGCCTGTATGTGTTCCACAAATCCAGAGCACCCAACACATCATGATACCAGGAGTTGAAGGATATTAGAACTTCTTAGACCTACCTGCAAGTGATCTGCCTTCCACCAGCATTCAATCATCCTGCAAAATCGGGCAGCACGGTAGCCTTGTGGATAGCGCAATTGCTTCACAGCTCCAGGGTCCCAGGTTCGATTCCGGCTTGGGTCACTGTCTGTGCGGAGTCTGCACGTCCTCCCCGTGTGTGCGTGGGTTTCCTCCGGGTGCTCCGGTTTCCTCCCACAGTCCAAAGATTGACCTAGGGGCCAACTGGAAGATATTCAAACAATGCTTCCAGCTCTACCTGGAAGCCACAGACTGGGAAGATGCCTCGGACACCAAGAATTTCGGTCGCTTCCTATCCACGGCTGGGGAACATGCCATCCACATTTTCAATTCTCTTACCTTTGCTGATGATGAAGATAAATCAAAATTCAAGACGGTCCTCCTCAAGTTTGACACTCACTGCAACATGGAGGTGAGTGAAAGTTTTGAGCGCTATGTATTCCAACAGCGTTTGCAGGGTAAGGATGAACCTTTCCCGTCCTTTCTCACCCACCTCCGCATCCTTGCACAGTCCTGTAATTATGGGCCCACCTCCGACTCCATGATACGCGACCAGATCATTTTCGGTGTTCAGTCGGACCCCTTACGCCAGCAGCTCCTCAAGGTAAAGCAGCTCACCCTAGCGACCGCCATCGAGACCTGCGTGCTACACGAACACGCCACTAGTCGGTATTCCCACATCCAAGCGGCTGAAGCGGCGCGGCAAGGTCCCCACAAGACAGAACGGGTCCAAGCAATCGAGCAACTCCAGGGCCTCAGCCTGGATGAGTGCGGCTATTTTGCGCGCTTTCGCGGACTCCCGCGCTTGTGCGCACTGAACAAGGGGATGGCGACGTCGACGAACATACTGCGCAGGCGCGCACCACGTACGGCCACACCGCGCATGCGCTGAAGCGCAGCGAACGTACTGACGCTACAACGTGCGGCAACTGTGGCTCCGCCCACTTAAAGCGGCAATGCCCTGCCAAATCCCGACAATGCCCGAGATGCGGCAAACTTGGCCACTATGCTGCTTTATGCAGATCAGCTCGGCCTGCCAATTTGTATCGCTCCGGCCAGCCTCGCAGGAATGTCCGGGCCATTCAACCCACGGTCACCGAGTCCGATGCGGACCTGCTACCCAACATTGACACCGAGGACACAAAGGCAACTTTTCGAATCGGTATCATTACAAAAAACAGGGTGTCCCCGAAGCAAAGAATCCAGCCTCTATCGGTATACAGCATTGATCCAGACGATGAGTGGTGTGCCACCCTTACGGTCAACCGGTCCCAAATACGATTTCGCCTGGACACTGGTGCCTCCGCCAATTGCGGTCTGACCTCCAAAGCCATCGTGTCAAACGAGCCATCCTCCCATCAGCCTGCCACCTATTAGATTACAATGGCAATGCCGTTGCTGCCAGCGGCTCGTGTCAACTTGAAGTGACGCCCAGGTCACGCAAAGCCATCCTTCCCTTTGAAATCGTGGGCTCCTCGAAAGCCTCCCTGCTTGGCACGCAGGCATGCAAGCTGTTGAACTTAGTTCAGAGAGTTCACTCTCTCTCTCCTGCTAACGCGTCTGCCTTTCAGGACACCAACTTCAGGGCGCAACTCAACGCCATCAACCAGTACCACAATGTCTTCGAGGGCATGGGCACGCTCCCGTACACCTACAAGATCTTATTAAAACAGAATGCCACGGCTGTGGTGCACGCAACACGCAGGGTCCCAGCACCCCTTAAGGACCACTTCAAGCAGCAGCTGCAGGACCTCCAGAACCAAGGAGTGATTTCCAAAGTCACGGAACCGACTGACTGGGTCAGTTCCATGGTATGTGTAAAAAAGCCTTCCGGCGAATTGAGAATTTGCATTGATCCCAAGGATCTAAATCGCAATATCACGAGAGAGCATTATCCAATTCCCAAGCACAAAGAGCTCACATGTGAGATGGCTCGCGCCAAGCTCTTCACCAAACTCGACGCCTCAAAAGGATTCTGGCAAATCCAGCTCGATAAATCCAGCAGGAAACTTTGCACATTTAATACCCCCTTTGGCAGATATTGTTACAACAGGATGCCGTTCGGGATCATATCTGCATCAGAAGTGTTCCATAGGACTATGGAACAAATGATGGAAGGCATTGAAGGTGTTCGCGTCTATAATCGATGACAATCATTTGGTCCACCACCCCGCAGGAGCATGTTAGTCACCTCCAGCACGTATTCAGACGTATACATGAGCATGGCCTCCGCCTCAACAGGTCCAAATGCTCTTTTGGTCAGATGGAACTCAGGTTCCTCGGGGACCACATCTCCCAATTGGGTGTGCAGCCGGATGCGGACAAGGTAGCTGCCATCACAGCTATGAAAACACCAGAGGACAAGAAGGCGGTCCTCCGATTTCTGGGCATGGTCAATTTTTTAGGGAAATTGATCCCTAACCTCGACTCTCATACCACGGCTCTCAGGAACCTGGTCAGGAAGACGACAGACTTCCATTGGCTCCCTGTCCACGAGCGCGAATGGAGAGAACTCAAAGCAAAACTGACCACGGCCCCGGTCTTAGCGTTCTTTGATTCAGCAAAGGAGACCAAAATTTCGACCGATGCCAGTCAATCCGGCATTGGGGCAGTGCTCCTTCAACGTGATGAGGCCTCATCATGGGCCCCCGTTGCATATGCATCACGTGCGATGACCCCACACGGAGCCGCGCTACGTGCAGATAGAAAAGGAGTGCCTGGGCCTTCTGACCGGTGTGGCCAAGTTTCACAATTATGTCTACGGACTTCCTCAATTCACCGTCGAGATCGACCATCGCCCGCTGGTCAATATAATACAGAAAGACTTATCCGGGTCGTTCCCGGAGGACGACGGTGCCGTCCATCCATGTCCCAGACCTCGACCACGTTCCGGTCCTTCGCCGGATGCAGCTGTCTCGTGCACAGCACAAGGTGGCTCATGACTCCCGTGCAGCTGATCTCCCTGCTCTGGCTCCAGATGACAACGTCCACGTCCATCTTCCGGATGGGGACTGGTCCTCAACCGCTGTTGTCCTTTGGCAGAGGGCCCCCCCCCCCGCTCGTTCCTGGTTTGTCTGCCGGGTGGCTCTATTTTGTGCCGCAATCGACGCGCCCTTCATCTCATTCCACGCTCACCACGTGATCCTCCACTGTCGCCTCGCCCTCCTGCTGACCCTGCCACGGACTATGCAGAGCTCCCTGTCACTCTGCATCCCCCTGACTCTGACGCAGTCCAGCCCGCTCCTGAACCGGCGGCTCTCAACCCTCCCTTGAGATGGTCAACCAGAATTCGTCGCCCACCTCAGAGACTTAATTTATGAACTTTGTGGACTTATAGACTGTCTGAATTGTTTTGTTGCTTTGTTTGATTGTTTCCCTGGTTTGTATATAGTTTTGATCTCGTTATTCTTGTTGCATACTGCTTCTCTGCACCAGGCACCTTCCCATATAAATAGCTTAGTTCTCATGTACGTAGTCCTATAAATATGTCTTCACACCCCACACGTAGTTAGGAACATTCTCACCATACATTATTTATTGCCACACACATACATTCTTTTATAAAAGGGGGGATGTCATAATATACACCAGTATATCATGGTGCAGATACACACACACTGATGGACACACAGCAAGACCAATCAACACACACAACACCGCAGCCAATCACCAGTTAGGGCACACTCACTATAAAGACAGGGGGCATCAGAGTTCTCGCTCATTCGGGATGCAGCCTCCTACAAGGACAGAGCTTACAGCTTACAGCACAGATCCTCACCATGTGCTGAGTGCACAGACTGGTTCGGACACGCATAGGTCTTTAGTTTAATCTAACATTGTGTTAACCCACAGTGAAAGTATGTTCAACAGTTTCTAACTTAATAAAATAGTGTTGCGCTATTTTAAGTATTGGTGGCCTGTATAGTGTTCCACGGATCCAGAGCACCCAACACATCAGGGGTAAAAGAAAAAAAAACAGACAAAACTAATGGCTGGCAATAATATTGTAGCTAAGAAATAGAGCATTGCAATACTCATAACTGCTCGGTCAGTAAATGCGGTGGTAGCAAGGAGATGTTTGCCGTTCTTCCCAGGTCTACACAGATAGCATCCTTTTAAGAGGGCAAAGAACGCAGAGCTCAGCCTTACTGCTCCCATCACCATCAGCCCTATGCTATATGTTAGGTGCAGATATAATTTCAGATAGCTCTCTATGTGGCTCCCTGCCAGCCTGGATCCTGTGATGTCACTACCATATGGTCATGAGCAGGTATGTGCATTTGTAGATGAGTGTGTTGGATACCTCTCTGAGGTGCAGCCTGCCTTTCTGTTGCTCCTCATCTTTTTTCTTCAAAAGAAATAGAGAGGAATTCCTAATGGAATACCCATCATCACTGAAGAATCCAAGAACTGGCAGTGCCAGAACATAGTGCAATGCCTTCTGAGCAATGAACTGGAAAGGAGAAGGAATCAAAATAAATTAAAGCAAACTGCTTTAAAAGTAAATCGCGCACTTATTAGTGAGAATGTTATTCAGTACTGTGTCTATCCACAAATGCACATAAGCTATCTGAGCATTTAATATCAAAGTGACCCAATTTTAATATAAACAAGCTGTAAACTGTTGGTGCTTCTGCAGTCAATTCAAAATTCTAACCACAAAATTAGATGCGGTGCCAAATGAGTTAAAATCTAATGTGGCAGATTACTGCCCATTTTTCTGATCAGTTATGCCAGTTCATGACTATTCATTGGACAGAACTGATTGAATAATCTACTCTTAGGGATCGGGCGAGATTCTCTGGCCTCCCTGCGGCATGTTTCTCGGCCCGCCAATGGCCAACAGTGGGATCTTCTGGTCCCAGTGCTGTCAGTGGGATTTCCCATTGAATCCACCCTGGGCCGCTGGGTACACCGGTGGTGGGGGTGCACCGTCGGCAGGACCGGAACATCCCGCCAGTGTGGACAGCCGAAAGATCTCACCCAGCATTTTATTTCAAAACTAAAGGATTTAGGCAATAAATTAGTGCTCATTTTAAAAAACTAATGGTTCAGCAGTTTTAAAAGTTTAATAGGTATCCAACTAATGAACTACCTGTTCATCAAACCAATATTGTACCATGTGTCGACCCACGTGGTACAATAACAATGTTGCCAAAGTACATAATGTCAAGAAACCCCAAAATATTCCACCAAAATTTAAGAAAACAACAGTAAATGGAAACACTGTGCATAGTCTCATCTGCAACATCCTATTGTGAATCACCTAGCTGTCACAAAACAGCTACAGTCAATCTGCCTCCACAATATGATACTCAAGTTACCGCCAATATTTGCTCCCCCCCACTGTCAGTTCACTGAGTCAACTGTTTAGTTAGATTCCCTGCTACAACAATCTGGGAACGAAGCATGCAGTGAACCATCTGTTTGTCCAATTCCTGTGGATGGATTGAAGAAGCTACCCTGTATGTAGATAAGGCTCAGAATCATAGAAAGACAATAAACCATTTAACCACTTTGTTCACTATTGCAGCTCTTTTTCTTTTCATTCCCAATTCCATGGGTGGGATTCTCCCCTACCCGGCGGGGCGGGGGGTTCCGGCGTAATGGAGTGGCGGGAACCACTCTGGCGTCGGGTCGTTAGGCCCACGCCGGAGTTGTTTCCGCTCCGCCGGAAAAGGCCTTTGGCGCCACGCCAGCCGGCGCCGAAAGGTCTTCGCCGGGCGACGCATGCGTGGGAGCGTCAGCGGCTGAAGTCATCCCCACGCATGCTCAGAGGAGGGGGTCTCTTCCGCCTCCGCCATAGTGAAGACCATGGCGAAGGCGGAAGAAAAAGAGTGCCCCCACGGCATAGGCCTGCCCGCGGATCAGTGGGGCCCGATCGCGGGCCAGGCCACCGTGGGGGCATCCCCTGGGGCCAGATCGCTCCGTGCCCACACCCCCCCCCCCAGGACCCCAGAGCCTGCCCGCGCCTTGACCCGCCGTTCAAAAGGTGGTTTAATCCACGCCAGCGGGAGAGGGTTGACAGCGGCGGGACTTCGGCCCATCGCGAGCCGGAGAATCGCCGGGGGTAGGCCCGCCGACTGGCGCGGCGCGATTCCCGCCCCCGCCAACTGGCGCGGCGCGATTCCCGCCCCCGTCGACCGGCGCATCGCGATTCCCGCCCCCGCCGAATCTCTGGTGGCAGAGAATTCGGGACATGGCGGGGGCGGGATTCACGCCATCCCCCGGCGATTCTCCGACCCGGTGGGGGGTCGGAGAACCGCGCCCCATGTCTTTCCTCTATTCCTTAATACCCTTTCTTTCCAAGTATCTATCGACATCAGGTTCTATATAATGTCAATCAGATACAGGATGTAAATTCAGAGCCCTGGTACAGATATCTGTGCAACAACCAGGGACTGTTGCTTTTATTCCAACATTCTGTCTCCTGTCTCTCTGCAGCCTAAATTAGAAAAAGGCTGGCTTATGAGCTGTGTGGTTCGCAGCACCTTCTTACATGGCTGCAAAACATGGACGACTTACAGCGGCAAAGAAAGGAAGTTGAACAACTTCCATCTTTGCTGCTTGTGGTGAATTGTGAGCATCTCAAGAAAAGTTAAAATTACAAAGGGGGCAGCACGGCGGCACAGTGGTTAGCACTGGGACTACGGCGCTGAGGACCCGGATTCGAATCCCAGCCCTGCGTCACTGTCCGTGTGAAGTTTGCACATTCTCCCCGTGTCTGCGTGGGTTTCAACCCCACAACCCAAAGATGTGCTGGTTCGGTAGATTGGCCATGCTAAATTGTCCTTTAATTGAAAAAAAAATAATTGGGTACTCTGAATTTATTTTATTTTTTTTAAATCACAAAGGGTGGTGCAGTGGTTAGCACTGCTGCCTCACAGCGCCGAGGACCCGGGTTTGATCCCGCCCCCGATTTACTATCTGTGTGGAATTTGCACATTCTCCCTGCGTCTGCGTGGGTCTCACCCTCACAATCCAAAGATGTGCAGGGTCGGTGGATTGGCCACACTAAATTGTCCTTTAATTGGATTTTCAAAAAAAAAAATTAAAATCACAAATGTGGCAGTCCTCTCAAAGGCAAATACCTCAAATATGTTGGCATTCATCAAGTAGTGGGGACTTCACTGGTTTGTGCATGTGTGCAGGTTGGGTGAACATTGTAAACGCATGGATTTTCTGTTTGGCAAGGTAGCCAGAGCCAGAAGGCCAATAAGATGCCCAAAGCTCTGCTTCAAGGATGCTGGTGAGCATGACATGAAGGACTTTAATATAAATTTCCACAAGTGGGAGATGCCAATCAACAACAAAGGGAAAGGCCAACACCACCTTTGGGCCAGCATGGTCAACAGGAGCATGGCAACAGGCACCAACACCAAAAACAACCCACAATGACATTATATAACCACTTCATATGCGACACGTGTGCCTGAACTGCCTCACATGTATTGGCCACTTCAGCCATCAAAAATGCACCATTATATGAAGCTACCCCATCCCGAAAGGATTTGATTTGTTTCATGTCCTTGATCTTATATGGATGGAACGATTTCAATGTCAGAGCAGAGTGCTAGTGCTACTGAACTAGTAATACAAACGCCCTGGCTAATGTCATGATGCAAATCTATCCTGGGCAGATGGGGAATTTAAATTCAATTAATTAATAAATCTAGAATGAAATGCATGCCTCATTCATAATGATCATGAAACTACTGGATTGTGGTAAAAACCCATTTGGTTCACTAATGACCTTCAGGGCACAGTAAATTGGGTATCTTAGTGGTTTTCTGCCATCCTTGGTCTGACCTACATATGAATCCAGATCCACAATGAACACATTACCACCCCCTCTCCCCACATGGACAGTTTACCACCCCCTCCCTCCCCCCAGTGAAACCAGTTCCAGGTTATGCAGAGCACTGCAGACCACTATGATGCGGGGTACCCATTTTTCAGCTACCATTCTCAAAGGGCAATCCCTCAGCTGTGATATCGCCACAGGCCCAGCAGGAAGGACATGAGAAGTGATGCCTGCACACCAACTACCAGACCTCTTTAAATCTCGATGCTCACAACCATGAAGGGCTGCTAAGACCTGCGACCGACTCCACCCCCCCCCCACCGGGTTGCCGAGACTGAGGCATGCCCCCCCCCTTCCCCGTCCCAGCCCCAAGTTCCACTTATCTGGGTCCAGACCACGCCCTCCAGTGCCCCCTTTGCAATTGGCACCCTGGAAGGCAATGGCGACTTGAGGGCTCACCTTCGCTATCCCCTTCGGAAGTGATGTCACAGGATTCTCGTTTTTGTACAGCTGTTGCAAATCATGCAAACGTAATGGCACGACGTGCCAAATGAATATTCGGAGAGGGGTGGGAGGATGTCCCGGTTGATGTATTTAAATCAGGTTCACGATCTTCTATGGCATGAATCGCATTATCTCACAGCGAGGGGCCTGGAAAATTGGAAAACGTGCTCTTGCCAGCGAGAATCGCCTTTCCTGATTCTCGCCGGATTTGAAAATGAAATGAAATGAAAATCGCTTACTGTCACAAGTAGGCTTCAAATGAAGTTACTGTGAAAAGCCCCTAGTCGCCACATTCCGGCGCCTGTTCGGGGAGGCTGGTACGGGAATTGAACCGTGCTGCTGGCCTGCCTTGGTCTGCTTCAAAAGCCAGCGATTTAGCACAGTGCTAAATCAGCCCCTGGGATTTTGCGCTCAGATCGCAAAATTCTAATTGACGGCTGACACAGGCTCAAAATCACCCCCGAAACAAGTAAAGCAAAAGGATGTCCCTCAGAGTATGGGTCCGATTTTAACCCTTGTGTATGCAAATGACTTTTGAGCGCATTAAGCCTTACCCTGAGATAATTTTTATCTTTGCTGTTGAGAAGAAGCAAGTTCTTTGATGAAATAAATAGGTGAATTTGAGTGATTTTGTTTTCTCAAGTTAGAGCATCAAGCCATGGGAATAAATTTGGACAATTTGGTTGTGAAACTCCGCAAACCTTTAATCAGGCACACTGACCTCCATGGCTAATGTTCCTGAAATGTACACCTGGCACACAAAAGTCTGTGCCAAGAGCAGTAATGCAAACATTTACCCCAAACGTCCCACTGAATCTAAGAAACTGCTGAATTGCTGCTGGCTCTGGTAGTTGGCATTTACTAGAGAGATTCTGACAAAATAACAGTGTAAAACATGCAGATACATATAAACTACACACAAATATGTTGGCGGGAAAATGTGAGGCATATTAATAGCCTGAATCATGCAATTACCCTTTAAAAACCACAAGCTAGTTACATAAAAACGTGTTGAAAATGAGCCGAAAACGTCTTCAAATATAAACTTTAATCAAATCAGTAATAGCTTGCAAAAACTCTAGATTACTTACTTTAGTTCAATCCCGCTGTCAATTGTATTAGTCAAAAATGTACATTGTAGATATGAGCAACTCCCATCACAGAGCCCAGGGGCATGTATTTCCTTAATGATATGAAATACTGATGATGTGTGCCTGCAGAGACATCTGTTTGATTAATGTATTGGTAAAGATAACTAATAAAGATTTAAATGTGCAGTTGGAGAAGGTGGGTCTGTGGAACACCCGGACACTAAGGGTGAAGTTCTCTGCTTTGCACCGCCGGTAGCAGAGTTACCGATGAGGCGGAGAATCCAGCATCGTGAAGAAAACAGGATAGGCATCCTCCAATGCCCTGGCCCTCCACTGGCATCGGGTTCGGGTTTCACACCCTGCGCCAGCGGGAGGATGCAAATGGGTCATTAAGGCCCATTTGCATCAACTTAACGGGCCGGGCACAATATTCTCTGGGACCGTGTGATTCTCCAATCCTTTGGGCTGGGAATCATGTGGATGTGAATCACTACTGGTCCTGACAAGTGTGGCTCGAATGGGGTGGACCTCGCAGTGGGCCAATGGGGTAACTATTGAAGTGAATTTCCCCCAAAGTCCACCCGAGGGCCACCCACGCCCCCCCCCCCCCCCGCCCCCACAATGCTAGACCTGCTCACCCCACCCCCAACAGACCTCCCCCACTGCCTTCCCCATCTGAGACCCCCTATAAAAAGAGACACCTCCAGAGACTCCTTTAATAAGGAACCCCCTCAGAGACCCCTAAATTTGCATGGCAAAGGATTAGGAATCGCTTGAGAGCACAAATTACATGCAGTTCAGCACCGGTGGGAGAACATATTGGGCGGGATTCTCCCAACGGGAGTTTAAGTGCCGACGCTGGAGTAAAAACTGGAGTAATACAAAGAACTCTAACAGGTTTGTCAGACACGACCTCCCCTTACTAAATCCATGCTGACTTGTCCTAATCTGACCCTGCACTTCCAAGAATTTAGAAATCTCATCCTTAACAATGGATTCTAGAATCTTGCCAACAACCGAGGTCAGGCTAATTGGCCTATAATTTTCCATCTTTTTCCTTGTTCCCTTCTTGAACAGGGGGGTTTTCCAATCCTCTGGTACTTTCCCTGACTCTAGTGACTGTTGAAACATCATCACCAACGCCTCCACTATTTCTTCAACAATCTCCTTTAGAACTCTAGGATGTAGCCCATCTGGGCCCGGAAATTTGTCAATTTTTAGACCTCTTAGTTTCTCTAGCACTTTCTCCTTTGTGATGGCTACCATATTCAACTCAGTCCCCTGACTCTCCGGAATTGTTGGGATATTACTCATGTCTTCTACTGTGAATACTGACGCAAAGTACTTATTCAGTTCCTCAGCTATTTCCATGTCTCCGATCACAAAATTACCAGCGTCATTTTGGAGCGGCCCAATGTCAACTTTTGCCTCCCGTTTGTTTTTAATGTATTTAAAGAAACTTTTACTATCATTCCTAATGTTACTGGCTAGCCTACCTTCAAATTTGATCCTCTCTTTCCTTATCTCTCTCTTTGTTATCCTCTGTTTGTTTTTGTAGCCTTCCCAATCTTCTGACTTCCCACTACTCTTTGCCACATTGTAGGCTTTCTCTTTTGCTTTGATGCAATCCCTAACTTCCTTTGTCAGCCATGGCTGCCTAATCCCCCCTCTGATAACCTTTCTTTTCTTTGGGATGAACCTCTGTACTGTGTCCTCAATTACTTTTTTGAACTGATGCATCAATTCTCCTTGCTTCTACTACACTCCAATGTGTCAGTTTGGTTTAGTTGATAACAGTTTCACCTCTAAGGTCAGAACTTTTCAGTTCAATCTTCATTCCAGGACTTGAACACATAATCTTGGCCGACACTGACGAATGCAGTATTGGCAGAGTGCTGGTTGGAACCGTTGGTGTTTGAAGAGCGCGAGGAGGGCAGCACGGTGGCGCAGTGGGTTAGCCCTGTTGCCTTACGGCGCTGAGGTCCCAGGTTCAATCCTGGCTCTGGGTCACTGTCCGTGTGGAGTTTGCACATTCTCCCTGTGTTTGCGTGGGTTTCACCCCCACAACCCAAAGGATGTGCAAGCTAGGTGGATTGGTCACGCTAAATTGTCCCTTAATTGGAAAAAGTGAATTGGGTACACTATATTTAAAACAAAAAAGAAGAGCGCGAGCAGCCAGCCGGCACGCGAGGCGAGGCAGTGGGGTGGGGGGAGGGCGTGGTAACTCTGGTCACTGGATGCTCGGTGTTAATGGGACTCGCGGCACTGCACACTGTCCTGTTCGTTGGTCTTTGACCGTGCCCCTGTGGAGGGAATTGAATTGAAATGTCACCAGAAGCTGCCTCAAACAGAATTTCCCCTGCACTTCGCCCCTTTATCTCCAATGTTGTCCAAAATGGAAATATTGGCTTTGATGCTGCAAACAATCTCAAAATAACAGACCTTAAATTAGACCGGTTTAAGCTGCATATTCCTTATGCTGGAAAGACTCTAAAATGTGAGAATTATTTTATATTTAGCGATCATTTAATGAAACATTTCAATTGTAGCAGAATTTAAAAGACATTGGAGAACATACTGTAGAAACATTGTATAATTAGTACCATTCATTAATTGTCTAATCGCTACAATTGTTGTTTTTGGAAACTGTATTAAAAGTATATTTACAAACAACAAAAAAAAAGAGCGAGTGCTGCATTTTTAGAGGTACGACCTTCAGATGAAAATTTGAACTGAAACTCCATCTGCTTGCTCGGGTGGTCCAACAGGAAGCTGACATTATTCAAGAAAAAAGCAGGACAACCCCCAGTGTCCAGGACAAAATTCCACCCTCAGCACACCATCAAAACAAATTAACTGGTCAATTGTATTATTGGAAATTGTAGGACACTGTCATGTGCAAAATAGCCACTGGATTCACTACAAACCAGCAGCAATTTTTCTGAACAATATGATATGGTCCAAATAAATGCAAGTCTTTCTTTAGTAAGAGACTTACAGACCTTCAACAATTGATACAAGTCAAGTTGCTCTTGGTAAATTAGAACTAATAACAAAAGATGTATTTAAAAACTGCAGTTGGCATATCCACGTCATAAAAATGAGGTCAAGGGCAGCACGGTGGTGCAGTGGGTTAGCCCTGCAGCCTCACAGTGCCGAGGTCCCAGGTTCGATCCCGGCCCCGGGGCACTGTCCATGCGGAGTTTGCACATTCTCCCCATGTTTCGCCCCCACAACCCAAAAAGATGTGCAGGCTAGGTGGATTGGCCACGCTAAATTGTCCCCTAATTGGAAAAAATTAATTGCGTACACTAAATTGAAAAAAATAAAATAAATAAATAAATAAAAATGAGGTTATACGATTAAACTTGCCTGGCTTGTATAAGAAGGGCATTAATTTTATCCTGAGTTCAATTATGATGGAATGAGGAGTTTAATTTTGATTTCATCAGCCAGATATCAGAAAGTTTTATTTTACTGTTCTGTGGTAAATTTCTAGCATTTAGATATTAACATACTGAAACCATCAGCAGATTAATCACACAGAGACAACTTCCTGGAAGACTCCTGAAATTGTTCTCACCTCATCTTCCTTTCAGATGGTACTGCCCTATTGTGCGCACACATGCTGTTAAACCTGCCACCACAGAGATCTTGCAAGTATGTTATTTTCTACTTTCCATCATGCAACTGTCACTAAAGTCAGAATCACAGTGAGATGGGTACTTTCACATGTAACAACTACCTCACAGAAGTTGCTCCATGTATAAATAAGAACAGTCGGTTTTAAGCATGTTTGGCAAAACTGCAACACAATCCATCCTGAGGCTCAGCAGCATAATTCTCTGTCAATTGTACCATGAAACAAAGTAGTCGTCATCTTTAACGGAAAAACACCAAATTGTTCAGATCGAACATCAGTGGTATAGAAATCCGTGACTGGGGAATGGATGGACCTGGTGTGCAAGAACCATGATACACCAGCCTGATCCTGTTAAATATCCAATGGTTAAGTAGGGTTATTTTATTTGGATGTAAATGTTTGGCACACACACTACTGGAGTAGCATCTCTGGAAATGCGTATCAGAGTGCCAAAAGAGGGAAGTATCAACCACAAATGGAAAAGGATGGTTAACTCCCCCCCTACAGTCTCAGAATAAATGATTAGCCATTTATCACGGGATTGTGAACTTTTCCGAGTCTGTATTGCAGAGATCTATGGATACTCTGAAACCTGTGGATGAGTGTATTAAAAACTAAACTCAATAAATGCTTTGGTTGTCAGGGAATTACGAGATGTGAACAATAGTGGGGAAGGTGGAGTTCAGGTAGATAATTGGCCTGATCTTCGAGTAGTCTCCAAATGGCCGACTCTAAGCCCCTATTTCTTATTTACTTTTATTTTGTTTTTTTAAATAAATTTAGAGTACTCAATTCTTTTGTTTTCCAATTAAGGGGAAATTTAGCATGGCCAATTCACCTACCCTCTGTGGTGATATGCATCACTGTAAATACACAAGGGGTTAATGTAAACACACTGGGACTAAATAAACACTAGAGGGAGCACCAGAGACATCATAACACACAGACATTCAACCAATAGGTCAGTAAGATAGGACATGACCAATGGGCAGTCAAGCCACACCCAGAGGTGACACTACCACAAGGGGGCTACCTATATAAAAGGACAGGGCACACATGCTCTTTCCCTTCCCATAGGCGACACTCAGAGACACAGGGGCAGATCAGGAAGCATCACACCCACCGCATGGATTAGAGCAAACTGGTTAGTTAGATCGAGTTACTGTAGTAAGATTAGCAGGAGAGTCGAACTCAAGTAGGAGAATTGTTAACTGTTCAATAAATGTATTAAACCTATCTCCAAGTCCGAACCTTCCTTTGTCAAAGGATACATCAAGGAAGCAGCTTATGCTATGTGAAGAAGCATAATACAACATGGTACCAGTGAGTGACCTGTTGAATCCCTGTAGTTCAACTCAACAAATCCGTGACAACCAGCAACACCCCTATGCAAGATTTTTGAGATTCCGGTTCCACAGCAGCTCAGATACCACGGCAATCTCAGTGCAAACTGGCATGCGTTTAGGCAGAGATTTGAGATCTACCTGGTAGCGTCCGACCTAGATAGCGTGGCGGATGCAGAGAAAATAAAGCTGCTACTCACCATCGCGGGTGCAAGAGCAGCAGAAATCTTCGAGACCTTCAAGTACTCCAGAGGGCAAGAAAAGGGCGACTTCCAGGCAGTCCTGGAAAAGTTTCAAGAATTCTGCGAGGAAAACACAAGAGAGAACGGTAAAAGAGGCGCCAATACGCACCACGAGGCGAAGGTAGCCCTGCAAATGCAGAAAACGGCAGTTTTGATTTGCAGCCATCTTGGGAAATGAGCCGCACATGCGCAGTTGCGCAAAGAGCGCACAGAACAGAACAGTCCGTTTGTGCATGTGCGAGAAGCCGCGCATGCGCAGTTGTGAAAAAGGCACCAAGTAAAGGAACACCAATCTGCGCATGCACAATCGCTTCCTATGCTCTACATCACAAGCACCATGACGTCAGAGGCCCTGGACCACGCCCACTTAAAGGGGAAATGTCCCAAAACAGTAAATAAAAATTTTAAAGCCGGAAAACACAATTCTTTCACTTGGAAGGACAGCACAATGCCTGATCTTCGACCAGTAGCTGAAAGTAACTTCCGCAGAACCCTGCAGCAAGCAGTTCACACCGCCCTAGAAGATGGTATGGTCCTTGAAGACTACGACTCAGACGAAGATTTCATCATTGAACGTGGCGACCCCAGTACCAAATCCGAACCGCAACTAGGTGTTGTACATTGTAGACTTTGAAAACGAGCTCTTCAGATTGGGGAAACCTCAGCCAGCATATACGACATCCCGACTCGTGAGTGCAGGATTATGCTGCGGCCTGATGCCAAGAGACAGAGAGCAGTACAAGCCCACAGAGATTGGCCTGCTGCCACAGAGAGTGGTCCACGCACCACGAAGGGTCCCAGCCTCCACACAGAAAGCAACGAGATGCTCCACAGCGAGACCAATGCACGATTCCACATAGGGAATGCTGCAAGACTCCACAGATAGAGTGACACAAGCCCCCACAGCGAGCTCGTGGACAGACTCCACGATGGAAGCAATGCAAGACTCCAGAGCGCAGTCCTTGCATGAACAAGACCATGAAGGTCTAGCAACCTAAGTGAACAGCAAGCAGACTATGACAGTCTACCACGCTCAAGTGAACGAGAAGACTCTGAGATTTACCCAGCTCAAGTGAACGACAAGAAGACACTGAGGCTCTACCCACTGTATGTGCGACAAGTGAAAACGGCATCCCACTTCCCATACCAGATGTGCAACATGACAGACCTCAGCTAGTGTGTACAGAGGCACTCGACAATCACAGTGAGACTACTGGTGACTCCAGTGACACCACGTTAGTTCAAACTTCATCCACTCGAGCCTCTCCACCAGAAAATGCATTCCTGAATGTTTTGGCTCCAGGCGGGAAGCATCGACAAGCCAAAGCTGATTCCAGTAAGCTGGACATGACTCCAGATGGGGAGCGCCGCGGACTCAGTGACGGCACGCTCAAGGAAACAGCAGATGCCACAAAGGACGCTGACACGAGTAACTGTGTGAAGGACTCGTATTATCCACAGAGGGTGGTCGTTGAGCGCAACAAACACAACAACAAAACCTACAAATCCAACAACAAAGACAACAGCAAGAAGCATACCAAAGACAACGATGTCGACAACAAGCACAACAAAAACAACAATGTAACTACGACTGGTACGACATGGTAGAACTCTGCAAATGCGGGGCAATGTTACTTCTCAGCTCAGTACAATGACATACCATGGCAGGATGACACAGATTGCATACATGGCTACCACAAGCATCGAAAGAAAAAAAAAAAGTCCACATCAGACAACGAAGTGAATTGACCACTTTTTGGTTCCTTAAGCACAGGGACACTGACGGCGTTCACAAGGACATGCCACCATCAACATCACCACCTCACCAACAAGACAAGAAAGCCACTCGACCATATTAATTCATAAACTTTGGACTCATACATATGATTTGGACTTATTGTATGATAATCACTGTCATCATGATTTGTAAGTCATCATTGATCTACCTATTTTGTTCAATTTTCTTTAACATTGTACAGAAAATATGTAACACATAAAAAGGGGGATGTGGTGATATGCATCACTGTAAATACACAAGGGGTTAATGTAGATACACTAGGACACTGTAAATACACAAGGGGTTAATGTAAAAACACTGGGACTAAATAAACACTTGAGGGAGCACCAGAGACATCATGACACACAGACATTCAACCAATAGGTCAGTAAGATAGGACACGATCAATGGGCAGTCAAGACACACCTAGAGATGACACTACCACAAGGGAGCTACCCATATAAAAGGACAGGGCACACATGCTCTTTCTCTTTCCATAGGCGACACTCAGAGACACAGGGGCAGATCAGGAAGCATCACATCCGCTGCATGGATTAGAGCAAACTGGTTAGTTAGATCGAGTTACTTTAGCAAGATTAGCAGGAGAGTCGAACTCAAGTAGGAGAATTGTTAACTGTTCAATAAATGTGTTAAACCTATCTCCAAGTCTGAACCTTCCTTTGTCAGAGTATATATCAAGGAAGCAGCTTATGCTACGTGAAGAAACATAACACAACACCCTCCACATCTTTGGGATGTGGGGATGAGACCAAGCAGACACAAGGAGAATGTGCAAACTCCACACGGACAGTGACCGGGGGCCGGATTGACCCTGGGTCATCGGCACCGTGAGGCTGCAGTGCTGACCACTGTGTCACCATGCCGCCCCTATTTCTTGTTTTCCTACTCCATTTATTGATACATCTCAGGAACAAATATTAGCAAGGACATCAGAGAACTCCCCTGCTCTTGTTGAGATACTGTTCTCCTAATCTACCCTGAGGGGTAGATGGGGCATCAATTTACCACCACATCCAAAACACAACTTCTCCAACAATACTTTTCTCCCTTTGTAATTACAATAAAGTGTAACCCTTGATTGTGTGCAGAAGTGTTTGAATCCGTGGTGTTTGAATCCATAACCTTCTGACTTAAAAAGGGAGTGTTACCTACAGAGCCAAGGTTTGCACCTTACGATCATAACTTAGTCTGCAGTTCACAAAATTAATAAATATCTGGATTTGTTTAACACAGTATAAAAGTACTGCATCAAGATTATCATAAAAATGAATAAATAATTAATTCAAGAGACTGTCACACTATATGAATTCAATTCAGCAATAACAGTAAGAACCTAATACTGTGACCCTCATTATGTGGTTGTAACCAAGGTCAGAATCAGTGGAATACTTTTTCTAGGCATCATTTAATGTCTAAAAATAACATGAATGAACTGACTAGTTTTGGATCCAAGCCGCATGGGGTTCACAGCTTACTGGAGTCCAAAGCTAATGATAATTAACTGAGTTCTTGGCATCAATCCAAAACCATAAGCACACTGATGGCCAAAATCATGGATGTTTGCTTGTGTGAATAATAGCTGCTAAAGTGCAAGATGTCAGATACATAGGCTAGAATTTTACGTTGCTCAGGTGGGCGCGCGCCCGACACAGACACGTGTGTGGTCCTGTGAGAAGATATTGGGCACGCATTCCGACATCATCGTGCACGCGCACAATATTTCGTTTGGCGGGTGCGCTTACAATCAAGCAGGCAATTTAGCCTATTAAGGGGCCAATTAAATGCGATTTTATGTGGCCTGTCAGATTTTATGGTTGGTGGGCAGGCCGATTGGCCACGTGGCCTTTACATGCTGCAACCTGGATCCAGGGCGGGATGAAGTGTCAGGGCTGACATAAAATTTTAAAAGGTGTCTGGGGACTGAGGTTTGTGCTTGATTCTGCTGCCCAAGCACTCTTTGCAGTGTTTCTCCATTGCAATTTATTTTTTTACATGTCTACAGCTCTGAGACAGCTCTGCAATGGCTGTCGCCCTGAGGGTGTATATTGGAAGTGCTGGCCCACACCCTTCCTTTTCTCCACACCGGCTCTTTTCCTGCCCTTCCTGGCAATGCTGAGCTTTTCCCAATGCACGTTACACACTGGCTGCCTGTTAACTGGTCAGCCCAGATGGAATTGTGATCCAGGGCCAATCGTAGCCGTGAAAGCATTTCACACCCGCTTCCGTGCCCAGGTGAAAGGTTCGGGCCAGAAAACAATCATTTTGAAATGATACGTATTAATTGCCTATTCTCCCCATTCAAACAGTTTTGGTGTGCCCCAAAGCTGCTTCCTTATGCCCTCTATTCATTATCTTTATGCTGCTCAGCATAATTATTCAGTCAATGTCCACATCCACGAGATTTTCAGCGAGTGTACACCGCCAGGGAGAACAGTGGTGCCAGCGGAAAATCTGGAGAGAATCGAGAAACGCAATTCTCTCCGGAAAGATCGTATTTTCTCATTTTCCCTGCCGGCGACGACTCAAGGTTCATGCCAACAAAGGGCGAGAGCCACATTTAAAAAAAAGATTTAGAGTACCCAATTATTGTTATCCAATTAAGGGGCAATTTAGCATGGCCAATCCACCTACCCTGCACACCATTGGGTTGTGGGGGCGAAACCCACGCAGACACGGGGAGAATGTGCAAACTCCACACAGGCAGTGACCCAGGGCCGGGATCGAACCTGGGACCTCAGTGCCATGAGGCAGCGGTGCTAACCACTGCGCCACCGTGCTGCCCTACATTTTAATGCATTTGAATAAAATTGAATATGATTACCCAGCCACCCCCCTTACATATGATTCCCCCCTCATTGAATATTTAAACCTCACCGATGTGACTTATAACAGCTTTCTAAAAACAAAATTCCGTCAAAAGGATCCTTTCAGGGGCACAAAGCTAAGTAAAGCCCCTGGAGTTGAGGGAGGGTGCTGGTTCCAGTTATGTGCGATGGGGGAAGGATAGCAGGCAGTGAGGGGATATTTGCAGGCATGGTGGGGAGCAGGCACCAGGGAGGGAAAAATGCCAGCGATACATCTGCGGTGGTGGTGGGGGTAGAAAAGGCCCCAATGATTGTCCAGGGGTGGGGTGATCCCCTGGTGATTGTTGGGGGGGGGGGGGGGGGGGGGAGGTGTGTGGGCGAAGCACTTGGAAAAAATTAGATAACATCCCACTCCATGCAACATGGGCGGCATGGTGGCACAGTGGCTAGCACTGCGGCTTCACAGGGCATGGGATCCAGGCTCAATTCCCGGATTGGGTGACTGTCTGTGAAGAGCCTGCAAGTTTTCCCCATGTCTGTGGGGGTTTCCTCCGGATGCTCCGGTTTCCTCCCACAAACCCGAAAGACGTGCTTGTTAGGTGAATTGGATATTCTGAATTCTCTCTGTGTACCCGAACAGACACCAGAGTGGCGACTAGGGGATTTTCACAGTGACTTCATTGCAGTGTAGATAAGCCTACTTGAGACACTAATCAAGATTTTTTTTAAATTTAGAGTGCCCAATTCATTTTTTCCAATTAAGGGACAATTTAGCATAGCCAAGGTAGGCAGGAATGTGGAGTTGAGGTTACAATCAGATTAGCTATGATCTTATTGAATGGTGGAACAGGCTCGAGGGGCTGAATGGCCTATTTCTGCTTCTAATTTGTCTGGCCATAATCAAAGAATCAGGTTTTTTTTCGGATCTAAATGTACATTTTTTGTGATTTCTGTGTTATCGACTGAAAGGAAATCAATCCAGAAATTGGGATATTTTTGCTTTTTCTCTCGTCGTAACAAATGTTCTCCAGACCAGGTAGAATACAACCAGCTGTAGAAACAGACTCCCTAATAGCTAAGGAGGTTAATGCAATATATAGTTGGTGTATGGTTTATCTCAATTTAATTGAGGTCCACCAGAGCAACAACAGACATGTCAGCGCTCACAAATGTATGATGGGCGATGCACTTCGGAAGTATAATTGAGCCCAACCCTTGATCTCGTAACACGACTCTTAAATCTCAGGATTTGACAGGCCAGTTGGAAACAAGTAATTCATTATGTCTTTGTCCTTTGGCCATGTGGACCAATGGTAGTGGTTGGACTGTTGACCTGCAAAGTAATTCATATCCACCCACAAGCTAAAGTTTCAGACTTCACCTGGTATGCAGCGACAGATATGCAACAATCTCGCTCTCCAATACCCCAGGCTAATTAATTGTTCAATTCAGTGCAAAACACATCCATGTGATCCTTGATCGTATTAAACAGACACTGTCATCTGTCAAGAACAGGTCATTTTCATACTGAGCAGAGAGAGGGGGTCAAACAACAGGCAACCATCTCAATATAGAAACTGTGACAATGAACAACACATACCACTGAAGAACCTGTGGAAGTCAACAATCCAAGATTAATTTAGCAAAACCTTTCAATCACATCAAAGAGCAATCAAAAACCAATCAAGAGATTATTCAGCCATCCAGGCCAAGAAAGCCCTGGATTCTGTTCCAATGTCTGTGCCCAGTTTGCTCAGTCTAGCTAGGCAGTACAAGGGGCCCAGTTGGCTTCATTGTCCACTCCTTTTCATCCCTGTTATTTTTAATCCTTTCCCTATCCCTACTGTATGTTTGTCTCATGTGGTCTGGGTGGAACGTGGGACGAGGTTTGGGGAATAGTTAGATTAGCTGATTGTGGTACCCTCAATAATGACGCTTAGAATGTAAACAGTAAAGAAGGCTTTAATAAACTAAGAACTAGACTAGTGCCAAGACGTGTGCTGCCTGCTGCACTGCCCACAAGGCGGCCCCTTATATACGGCTCCCAGATGGGTGGAGCCGGAGGCGGAGTTCCCCAGGGTTCCAAGCCCTGTCTTAAAGGCGACATCACCTTACATGATGACAAGGTTACAGTGTTACAGTAACCGTTCATCACATTCACCCCCGGTTTAAAAAAAGAGTCCGGCAGGGGTCAAGTGCCATCATAAGTCCATCCGTCTCGATGGCCGGATCGTCCTCATCGACCTTCTCAGTTCGGGTGGTGGTGCGGCGGCCGGTGGTGCGGCGGACACGGACGTCCTGGTTGAGGGTACGTCCGGGAGCACGGCGATCGGAGCTTCGGTCCGGGTCGGGGCAGGGGAACAGGGCGCAGGGAGAATAGGCGGGGCCGGGGGTAGTGGTGCCTTCGCCAGCGGGGTGTGTAACGGGGGGGTGCTAGGGGGGGGCGCGTGGTAGGTGCTCACCAACGGGGGTGGGGCCAGGAGGGGGGTGTTGTAGGGGATGCCGGGTCCTGCAGGGGAGCGGCGCGGGAAGGGGTGTCTGTAGTGGGGGATCCAGCGGGTGCCAGATCCCGGAGGGAAGCCGTATCTTGCCTGCCGTCGGGGTACTCGACGTAGGCGTAACTGGGGTTGGCGTGGAGTAATCGGACCTTTTCGACCAGGGGGTCCGTTTTATGGCTCCTCGCGTGCCTCCGGAGAAGAACAGGTCCCGGAGCCGTCAGCCAAGGTGGAAGCGAGACCCCGGAGGTAGACTTCCTGGGGAAGACAAACAATCGGTTGTGCGGGGTCTCATTCGTGGCCGTGCAGAGGAGCGACCTAATGGAGTGTAGAGCATCGGACAGGACCTCCTGCCAGCGGCTAGTTGGGAGACTTCTCGACCGTAGGGCCAGAAGGACAGCCTTCCACACGGTCGCGTTCTCCCTCTCCACTTGCCCGTTTCCCCGCAGGTTATAACTGGTCGTTCTGCTCGAGGCGATGCCTTTGCTGAGCAGATACTGACGCAGTTCATCGGTGATGAACGATGTACCTCGGTCGCTGTGGATATAAGGGGGGAAACCGAACAGAGTGAAGATGCTGTGCAGTGCCTTAATCACGGTGGCTGAGGTCATGTCGGGGCAGGGAATGGCGAATGGGAAACGTGAGAACTCATCGATAACGGTGAGGAAATAGGCATTACGATTGGTGGACGGGAGGGGCCTCTTGAAGTCCACACTCAGTCGCTCAAAGGGCCCCGAGGCCTTCACGAGCCGAACCTTGTCTGGCCGGTAGAAGTGCGGTTTGCACTCCGCACAGACCTGGCAGGCCCTGATCATGGCCTTGACCTCCTTGGTTGAGTAAGGTAGCTTGCGGGACTTGATAAAATGGACGAGCCGGGTAACCCCCGGGTGGCAGAGGTCATTGTGGATGGCTTGCAGGCGGTCGTCCTGCGCGTTGGCGCATGTGCCGCGGGACAGGGCATCTGGGGGCTCGTTGAGCTCATCTAGACGATACTTCATATCGTACGTGTAGGTGGAGAGTTTGATTCTCCACCTCAAACTTTTATCATTTTTTATTTTGCCCCGTTGCCTGTTATCGAACATATAGGTGACTGACCGTTGGTCGGTGATGAGGGTGAACCTCCTACTGGCTAGGTACTGCCTCCAGCGCCGCACAGCCTCCACAATGGCTTGTGCCTCCTTCTCGACTGCAGAGTGTCGAACCTTGGAGGCGGTGAGGGTCCGGGAGAAGAACGCTACTGGTCTGCCTGCCTGATTTGAGGGTAGCAGCCAGGACGATGTCTGATGCATTGCTCTCTACCTGGAAGGGGATAGTTTTGTCCAACGCGCGCATAGCGGCTTTGACAATATCGGCCTTGATGCGGTTGAAGGCCAATTGAGCCTCAGCCGAGAGGGGAAAAGTGGTGGTCTTTATCCGCATACTTGGGGACCCACTGGGCGTAGTAGGAGAAGAGCCCCAAGCACCGTTTGAGAGCCTTGAGGCTGCGGGGGATGGGGAGTGCCTCAATGGGGCGCATGCAGTCGGGGTCGGGACCTAGGAGCCCATCTTCCACGACATAGCAGAGGATGGCTAGCCGGGTTCAACAGGGGGAGGATGCCACCTAAGCACCCTGGCATTCCCCAGGTGGCACTGTCAGGGTGCCAGGCAGGCAGTGTCATAGTGCCCAGGGGGCATCAGGGTGCCAGGGTACTACCCTGCTCAGAGCCCAACCACCCAGGGGCCCTCAATTGCCTGGGAGCCAAGCCCAGGTGTGGAAAACGCATTTTTCCTCATTATAGGTCAGGTTAAGGGCTCGGGCGGTCTGGAGGAACTTTGAGGTTAGCGTCATGGTCCTGCTGGTCATGGCCGCAGATGGTGACATTATCCAAGTACGGGTATGTTGCCCACAAACCGTACTGGTCCACCATTTGATCCATCGCCCTTTGAAAGACGGAGACCCCATTTGTGACGCCGAAGGGGACCCTGAGGAAGTGGAAGAGCCGGCCGGCTGCTTCGAAGGCAGTATATGGGCGGTCTTTTGGTCGGATGGGGGGCTGGTGGTCGGCGGATCTGAGGTCGACCGTGAAAAATACTTGGTATTGGGCGATCCGATTTACCATTTCCGCGATGCGAGGAAGGGGGTACGCATCAAGCTGCGTGAATCGGTTTATGGTCTGGCTATAATCCACGACCATCCGTTTCTTATCCCCGGACTGGACTACCACCACTTGTGCTCTCCAAGGGCTGTTGCTAGCCTCGATGACCCCCTCTCCCAGTAAACGCTGGATCTCTGACTTGATAAAAGTCATATCTTGGGCACTGTAGCGCCGGCTCCTGGTGGCGACTGGCTTACAGTCGGGAGTGAGGTTCGCGAATAGCGAGGGGGTGCGACTTTCAGTGTCGCAAGGCAGCATACCATGAGGGGGGGCAAGGGTTCGCCGAACTTCAGTGTCAGGCTTCGGTGGCTGCACTGGAAATCCAGTCCGAGCAGCAGGGGGGCACAGAGGTGGGGAAGGATATAAAATTTGAAACGGGTGTACTTGGCACCCTGGATCGAGAGATCCGCGATACAGTACCCCGTGATTTGTACCGAGTGGGACCCGGATGCGAGGGCTATGGTTCTCCCTCAGTGTACTCAAACAGACGGCAGAGTGTGGTGACTAGAGGATTTTCAGAGTAACCTCATTGTAGTGTTAATGTAAGCCTACTTGTGACACTAATAAAGATTATTATTAAATAAGCCACAAATTGAGTCTATTAACTAATATTGATCCACATTGGATTATTTTGGAAAATAAAAGCAACTCATGATCTTTGTATCAAATTTCCATATGTTTCTGGATGATGGATAGCACAGTCGGACTCCAATTGTGTAGATTTCCTAATTATTTCCCCAGTTGCACCTAATCCTCCCTGATATGTGTATAGCCTATGGGGAGGGAGGGAATTTTCCAGCTGGTCCCACCGACGGTGAATCCCGCGGTGGGCTTTCCGGCGGCAGAGGGTGGATTCAATGGGAAATCTCATGACAGCGGTGGGACCAGAAGATCCCACTGCCAACCAACGGCAGGCCGCCTGCCACCGCCGAGAAGCATGCCACGGGAATGCTGAAAATCCCCCATGTATTTTTCACTGTCATAATTATTTTGGGGGAGGGGAGGGAAAGACACCAGCACAATTATTGCATTGTCTTCCTGCAAACACAGCCCTACATTTGTCTCAGTGCTACAGTGGGTGCTTATCCTCCAAATGGACAGAAGCAACAGACAGGAGCTGCTATGACATTTCATAGAATTTACAGTGCAGAAGGAGGCCATTCGGCCCATCGAGTCTGCATCGACCTCTGGAAAGAGCACCCCACTTAAGCCCACACCTCCAACCTAGCCCCATAACCCAGAAACCTCACCCAACCTTTTGGACACGAAGGGCAATTTAGCATGGCCAATCCGCCTAACCTGCACATCTTTGGACTGTGGGAGGAAACCGGAGCACCCGGAGGAAACCCACGCCGACACGGGGAGAACGTGCAGACTTCGCACAGACAGTGACCCAAGCTGGGAATCGAACCTGGGACCCTGGAGCTGTGAAGCAACAGTACTAACCACTGCGCTACCGTGCCGCCCATTTGTGCTTTAATCCCTCATTTCTATCAAGAGCTACTGAATGTGAGGCCAGGATATGGCACTTGCTACCACAGGTTTCTGTCCAGTCACAGGGCTGAATTTTCCCAGACCTGCAGAGGCTGCTATGGAGGTGGAGGGATGTGAAAATTGTGGTGGAATTGCATGGAGCCACTCTGCAACACGTTGCCGCCTCCATTCATTTTTCCCCAACATGGACTCTCAGTGGCTACAGCTATCAGTGTGGCATAATGGATAGCGAATTAGGGTGCTTAACATAACAGTCAGGACCTAGTATAGCAATGTATTAAAAATTTTCTGATGAAGCAATGGTGTCTTGCTGTGCTAGAAGCCCAACGATGCATCAAAAGCTGCTTCATAGCATGCAGTCCATAAAGCACAACATTTGAGGCCTTTTAATAGTTTGCCCGCTGTAATTCACAATGCTCAGTTTTACCTAAACAGAAAGCATTCTGTTGCATTATGTCTCCATTAATGTTGGTATCTGTTGCAATGGCAGCCATTCCCCCAACACTGATGTTCTTTCACTGCTATTTCTCTTGTTGGCCCCTCAGTATTGACCAAACCGCAAAGGAGAATGGTGGCCTTATACCCTGTGTCATGACACAGTGACTGCATCACAGCGTTATAAATCTTTAAATTGGGCAGCACGGTGGCGCAGTGGTTTGCACATTCTCCCCATGTTTGCGTGGGTTTCACCCGCACAACCCAAAAGCACAGGGCTAAATCGTAGGCTTTGAAAGCCGCAAGTCAGGCCAGCAGCACGGTTCAATTCCCGTACCAGCCTCCCCGAACAGGCGAAATGTGGCGACTAGGGGCTTTTCACAGTAACTTCATTTGAAGCCTACTTGTGACAATAAGCGATTTTCATTTCATTTCGTTTCATTTCAAAGATGTGCAGGGTAGATGGATTGGCCATGCTAAATTGCCCCCGAATGGAAAAAATTAATTGGTACTCTAAATTTTTTTTAAAAATCTTTAAATTAATGTTTTTAAAACTACACTTTAAAAATAAATAAAGCTGGAGTTAGGGGACTCCTCCGACTACCAGACAGTTTTGTGGATTAAACCTGTCTATCTCTCAAGAGGACAAAGGAATTGACTTGTTGTGGTTTCAGCCAGGAGATAAAGTAAACTCCATCAACACCTTCATTGTAAAAATGCTAATTTCCTATGTCAAATCTTTTTGACCACTTAATAAAACCACATGTGGGAGAAGGCTAACAAGACTGCTGTTTGAATTACCACAATGCCTTATTTGGGATCATGACTCAACACTGATGAGAGATCATATCATAGTGACAATCTTGGCTTCCTGCTAACGATATAACTAAAAATTCAAACTTCTTTTTTAAGACATCTTTTTTTAAATATAAATTTAGAGTACCCAATTATTTTTTCCCAATTAACAGGCAATTTAGCGTGGCCAATCCACCTATCCTGCACATCTTTTGGGTTGTGGGGGTGGGATCCACGCAAATACGGGGAGAATGTGCAAACTCCATACGGACAGTGACCCAGGACTGCGACTGAACCCGGGGCCTCGGCACCGTGAGGCAGCAGTGCTAACCACTGCGCCACCATGCTGCCATTTTCGAGACATCTTCAGAGATGCAGTCAGAATTCCATCAGGGACAGAGGGAGAGAGGGAGGGGGTCCAACAGGCTTATCAATCAGCCACTGCAGCCAGTTGTGCAACAAAGTGACTACCTACAATACAGAGAAACAAAGCCTCTCTTTTTCCTCTAACCTGTTCCATTTTCAAGCTTACTATGAAAACATCCTCCAGGTAGATCAATGAGAGCAACCATCACAACTACTGAGAATTCGCTGCATTTTTGAGACCTTCACTTCAGTTAGTTACAGCTCAACTAAGAAACATCAGGTGAGCACTGAAATAGAGATCGCTAAATTCTATTTTAATTGTTACTGTTTTACCTTCACCTGTAATCTAGTTTCTGTGCATGTGATTGTGTGGGTGAGTCATGTGAGGGAGATGTCACATATCGATTAATCTTCAGGGTAAGTGTGTAAGAAATAAACTGACAGCCTTTCTTTCTAAAAATACAAAAGCTTGCTTGGAGAGAAGAGCAGGTAATAAAGTGCACACATCCAAAACAAACATATTTTAAACTGTCTGCGACGAAGTACTGCACTAAAGGTCCCCCTGAAGCAGGAAGCTAGTCACAATCCCTCATTTGATGAAGTCCCTGAAGGTGGATTCATGGCTGACATCCCACCATGGGACTTTTGAGTTTACAACCTGGAATTGGGGCTCATGTCAGGATCGCAACCCACCCAGAGAAATGCAGCCCATAATCTTCAAACTAATCGTTGAAGGTATCATATTGTGACCTTTCGCTGCAATACAATGATGGCTTCATTGCTTTGGAATGCCCTGATACCATCCAAGATGCTTTGAGAAATATGCCATGTTCGAAAACTCAATAAGAAACATTTATAACAAAAACGATGCTTTGAGGGCAGCACAGTGCTTAGCACTGCTGCCTATGGCGCTGAGGACCCGGGTTCAATCCCGGCCCCGGGTCACTGTCTGTGTGGAATTTGCACATTCTCCCCATGTCTGCATAAGTTTCACCCCCACAACCCAAAGATGTGCAGCGTAGATGGATTGGCCACGCTAAATTGCCCCTTAATTGGAAAAAGATAATTGGGTACTCTAAATTTATTTTTTTTAAAGATGCTTTATGAATGCATGTTCGTACTTTACTGCTTTGCTGATATCCTGAATTTGGTCTTTGTATCTCTGTCTCAGGTATAGAAATAGTTACTTGGTAGTACAGAGCTTGAGTATTGCCCAAAAAAAAGACATGGGGCGAAATTCTCCATAATCGGCGCGATGTCCGCCGACCGGCGTCAAAAACGGTGCTAATCAGTCCGGCATCGCGCCGCCCCAAAGGTGCGGAATCCTCCGCATCTTGGGCGGCCGAGCCCTAACCTTGAGGGGCTAGGCCCGCGCCCGACTAATTTCCACCCCGCCAGCTGGTGGGAAAGGCCTTTGGTGCCCCGCCAGCTGGCGCGGAAATGACATTGCCGGGCGGCGCATGCGCAGGAACGTCAGCGGCTGCTCACGGCATCCCCGCGCATGCGCAGTGGAGGGGGTCTCTTCCGCCTCCGCCATGGTGAAGACCATGGCGAAGGCGGAAGGAAAAGAGTGCCCCCACGGCACAGGCCCGCCCGCGGATCGGTGGGCCCCGATCGCGGGCCAGGCCACCGTGGGGGCACCCCCCCCGGGGCCAGATCGCCCCACGACCCCCCCAGGACCCCGGAGCCCGCCCGCGCCTTGTCCCGCCGGTAAGAGAGGTGGGTTAATCCACGCCGGCGGGACAGGCACTCCAGCAGCGGGACTTCGGCCCATTTGGGCCGGAGAATCGCCGGGTGGGGGGGGGGGGGGGTGCGCCAACCGGCATGGCGTGATTCCCGCACCCGCCGAATCTCCGGTGCCGGAGAATTCGGCAACCGGCGGGGGCGGGATTCACGCCAGCCCCCGGCGATTCTCCGACCTAGTGGGGGGTCGGAGAATCCCGCCCATGTTGTCAAATCTCTTCATCTTGCACTCACCAGGACAGATGTAAGGATGCCAAATATCAGAGGGAACAACAATTTATGCCGCATGAGAAAAGAGGCGTCGTCTGGTTGGCAAGTCAACTCTGCGTGCTTTTCGTTATTCAAAAATTATGCAATATCTAGACAGAGGGCAGAATTTAATGGAAAAATGTCCATGTTAATTTCTGATGGGTTTTTCAGGGAGTTTCCCATCGCTCTGTTGGCGATTTCCCCCCACTATTAAACAACACTTAGTCACTTTTTGGGGCCCTGGGAGTTTCTCAATGGCTTAGCCCACTTGGGAGGATGCGATCCACTTGCCACACTGCCTGAAAAGCGGCTCACCGTGGTGCGAGATATTTACATCGCGAGAAGTACATTGGCAAATCTGCATATCAGATTGAGACAGCTAGTCTCACTCTAACGTGCAGATTCCCGATGTACCTGAGGCATTGGGATGTATCTCCTTCAATTCGGTGATCTTGGGTGAGCGCCTTTTGGTACTGGTGCACAAACGGGGACCAGACGGAATGGCACTCGTGGGGGTCTCTCAGGGGATCGGTTGGCCCCAGCTGTATGCCCCTTGGGCAGGGTGGTTCCCTGGCGCTGCTGGTGGCACCTGGGCAGACTTGCCATTGGGCCAAGGGTGTCCTGTGTGGGTGTGGGGAGGGGGAAGCAGGTTGGGCCAGGAACCCTCCCATAGTGCATTTGGGCTGGGGGGGGGGGGGGTGTCAGGGGTCGCCTCGGGGGCCTTAAGAGATCATGACGCTATTTTAAAATGGCATCCCGATCTCTCACTACACTGGGGAGTTCCTGTGAGCAGAACACCCCACTGTACACCCCACAAAATGGGCTATGTGTGGCCTCGGCTGCGCATTCCCCCTTTATGCCCCTTATCTAACTTGAGTCACGTTATATAGCCATATGTTTCTTGGCACTGCGAGCGCCAGGAAACACACATCTAAATGCACTTGCTGTGGGATTTTGTTCCCAATTCATTCAATCGCACCAGATTGCTTTTTCAGCACTGGGAGCTGAACTCAGATCGGGCCGCCATTTTGAAAGGATGCCCTGATCTCTAAGTGAGCTTGCGGGTCCACCCGCACCCATGGGCAATGTCACCCCCCCCCTCCCGCTCACACACACACATAGGCACTTCTCCACACCCCGCCAAGTGAGGACACCACGCTATGGGGTCCTTGGGGGGCCCCTCTTCAGGCCCTCCCAAGCCCCCTTTCAGGCCCCCCCCTCCCCCTCAGATTCCCACCAGTCATCCCCCCCGCCCCCCCCCCCCCAACTGCCCAGAGGCCCCTACTTACCTGCCCTGCACACCCCTCATCCCCCCCTTAAAACCCTCTTCCAGCCTCCTTTCATGAGCATGGCCCTCCTTGGGGCTGGGAACCCTTGCACTGCCACCCTGGCAGTGCTCCTGCCAGCTTAGCAGTGCCAAGGTGCCATGTTCCAGGGGGAGGGCCAAGGAGCCACCCTGAAATATCCCTGACTTGACCACCCAGGGGCCTCCGATGGCCTTGGAGCCACCCCAGGGTGCCGTTCTGCCTGGTCCACATTTGTGTGGACCAGTACTGAACACCGCCCAGCTGCAGCCTCGTTGGGGAGGCCTATCAATCCTGAGAGGCTGGTAGATCCTGGGTAAACTCGTCTAAGTAGATTTAAACCCTATTTAGGCGCACGGCATTTGGTCACACCTCTTTTGGGCAGGATTCCGATTCTGACCACTCGCGGGACTTGGGTATATCCAGGGAGGAGTGAAAGTGTTGGGAAATCTGCGGGAGGGGAGGCCTCTCCCAGGATCTACCGGCCACACCGCGCTCGAGCGAGATTGCAACGCGGCTGGTACATTACTTCTTCAACACAGGTTAATCACTAATCTAATTTGTTATTTGTGAAACTAGCTATTCGCCAACATTAAGAATGAGCGAACTCCAAAAGTAATTCATCGGCTGCAAAATTGTGCAGGGCCAATTGCAATATGGGTCACTTCCAATGAAGGCAACACTAAAATTCATGCAGCCCGACGAATTTAAATGCTTCATACCTGAAAAAGGGGGCTTTAATTGCAAGTGTCCAGCATAGGTTCATGGCAGGACATTAGTACCAGAACCTATTTCAATTCCAAAGTTGATTTTAATCTTCTTTTTATTATTGTCACAAGCAGGCTTACATTAACACTGCAATGAAGTTACTGTGAAAATCTCCTAGTCGCCACATTCCGGTGCCTGTTCGGGTACACGGAGGGAGAATTCTGAATGTCCAATTCACCTAACAAGCACGTCTTTCGGGACTTGTGGGAGGAAGCCGGAGCACCCGGAGAAAACCCACACAGACACGGGGAGAATGTGCAGAATTCACACAGACAGTGACTCAAGCGGGAATCGAACCTGGGATCCTAGCACTGTGAAACAACAGTGCTAACCACTGTGCTATCGTGCCGCCCTCCTGTGGGGGAACACTCATAACAAACAACATGGCAGAGAATGGGTTCCAAGATTTTCTGACACTGTACTGGAGGGCTTTGGTGCAGGAAGTAGAGAGGAGATGTAATGTGATCTATCCACAGCGAGCCATGAGGCCTTGCAAACAAACTCTGCAAAGACAATAGGATCAGATATCTGTGGTGGCCAATTCCACTCTGACCCCAGTTGCCTGGATGCAGGGCTGCAAAATGCTTAATGATCTCACGAGCAGTCAAAATCAGTGAATGGATCTTCAAATGGCATACCTATGTCTTACCAACTGTATGGCAAACCACTTTTAGCACTGCTTAAGCCTCATACCCACATCTAACACTGTTGGCTTATCAACCATCGCCACATCACCCAGGCAGTGGTATGCATTCAGACACTTCTATCTCTTGCAGAACAAGATGACACAGTACTGGAGATAGCAGTACATAACTAGCAGGAGCAGACACAGTTGTATGTCCTCATGCCCCTGGAGGAGGCAATTCTCACCTCACCAGCAGTGAGGCTAAAACCATCAAGGTAACCTCACACCTAATCCCACATATCACATTTTATTTCCCCCTCAGTCCACAATCGCTTTTGAGTTACAAGCAGCAAATTGTGTAAACACGCACCTCTAGATTTCACTGTTTCACTCAACAGTGCCCTTCTCCTTTCAGATACTAAAGAACTGCAACCGAAGCAATGTTCTGAATATCTAGTTCATAATTCAGGATAATATTTTAGAATAATGTTTCATAGAATTGCTACAGAAGGAGGCCATTCGGCCCATCAAGTCTGCACTGACCCTCCAAAAGAGCACTCCAGCCAAACCCACTCCTCCACCTTTTCCGAATAACCCCTTAAACTAACCTACACATCTTTGAACACTAAGAGGCAATTTAGCATGGCCAATCCATCTAATCTGCACATCTTTGGAATGTGGGAGGAAACCGGAGCACGGCGGAGGAAATCCATGAAGACATGTGGAAAACCTGCAAACTCCACACAGACAAGGCCGGAATTGAACCCGGGTCCCTAGCGCTGTGAGACAGCACTAACCACTGTGCCACTAGTCCTGGGAAGATTACTGTTGTAAAACGTAAATAAAATGCTCGGCTTTAAAGATTGCCAGAACAGCAAGAAAAAGAAATTGCAGTTCAGACGTTAACCCAAGTTTGTTTAACAGAGTCAGAATAGAAGAGATAGGGCTCTGACTTCTGATCTCCAGGATGTCACATTGCATGGTACCCCAAAGATGCATTGGGAAACCCCTCCACCAGAGGTTCACAGGTAAGGTTTGCACGGGGTTCCGATTGGGTTACATCGATGGTTACCTAGAAAAAGTTAGAAGAATTAAAACCTCTTCTAACCTCCGGGTAACTATTGCACAGACACACAAATGCTCACCACAGATCTTTACCCACCCCCATTTCCCCAACCTCAATCCCCTCAAATAGCCTCCACACCCCCATGGGACTCCCCCACCCCCAAGGTACTACATTCCCTGAAGGCAATCCCAACAAACAAGATTCCCCCCTCTTCCCCCTAAACACAGGGATATTTTCCATCCCCCTCCCCCCACCTCTGGCCAGGCCTGATTCTCGCCCCCACACCCTCCCCTTAGGCCTGACCTGAGATCTTGAAGGCAGGAGTCAGACTTTGCCAAACCATGAGGACCACCAGAGGTCATCTCACAGCGAGTCGTCATCATGCTCCGCCCCGTGGACAAGACCCGCTGATACTGCCTGCCCAGGCACAACACCCTGTAGTGAAGCTGGTCGGACCCTCGGAGGGGGGAGGGAAGCTGGGGTGGTGAGATGGATTAAAGGAATGAGGGACCGGGGAGGCCGTGAATGACTATGGGTAAGGGGACATCACTTGGAAGGGGGTGAGGGGTAGGAGAGTGTGGAAAGGTGGGACAGGGTGGTGGCAAGTAGCCAGGCCTCCTAGTTGGCAAATCTGGAGGTGATGAGGTTGTCCTATGCACGGTGTCCCTGGAGCACATGTTGGGTGGCCTGCCATGCCAACCTGGGCTCCATGCCCAGTTCTTCCTGGCCATTTCCCCCATCCTCCTCGTCAGAAGAGGCCTGGTGTTCTTCCTCCTCCTCCAGCATGTCCCCTCGCTGTTGCGCGATACTGTGCAGGACGCAGCAGGCCACCACGATGTTTAAGACCCTCCTGTGGCTTTATTCGAGCCCCCCACTGGAGCAGTCAAGGCATCTGAAGTGCATCTTGAGCACGCACATCCACTACTCAATGCCATTCCTGGTTATTGCATGGGCGTGGTTATAGTGGTTCACCGCCTCGGTCTGGGGCCTCTGGATAGGCGTCATTAGCTAAGACCTCAGCAAGTAAGCGGGTAACACTTGTCACCCAAGAGCCAATTCCTCACCAGAGGGAGCGCCTCGAAGGTTCAGGAAACCAATGAGTGCGCCAGGATGTAGGTGTCATGCGTGCTGCCGGGTATCGGGCGCAGACGTGCATAATGTGCAGCTGGTGGTCACACACCAACTGCACATTCAGGGAGTTGAAGCCTTTCCAATTGATGAAGGATGAGCTGCTGCTCGTAGGGCGACATGTGTTCCATCAATCACCCCCTGGACCTGCGGTATGCCACTGATGGAGACAAATCCTGCTGCCTGGGTATCCTGGTGGGTTTGGTCCAGATTGAAGTAGGTCCTAGTTGTGATACGCAGGTTGTGACAACCCGCTGGATGTGGCATGGGCGCTGTAGGCAGGCAGGGCTTGGAGACAGCTTGTGGTCCTGCAGAGTGGGCTAGCGGATAGTGCCACTGGTGAGGCCTCTGCCCTGAGAGGTGCGGTGTGCCAGGCAGGGTGCCAAAGGCCATGGTGCATGTCTCCTTTGTTTGGGGTGAGATCTGCTGTCCCCAGCTTCCCCTACAATGGGGCTGTGCTTCTGATGAGTGCACTGAGAGCCAGTACCTGGTGCGCCACTGATTGAGTATGGCCACGTTCATCCTGTTTATGGATCAGCTGGGGTCTGACCAGGGGGCGCGGCCTGGGTTGGCTCCCAAAGGTCAGAGACCCTGTGAACATTTACAGGATACAGTGAACAGTCAGCAGCGTGAGCAGCCAGGGGCCTGTAACTTGTATCAAACGGGTGCGTTTATAACAAATGCTGCAGCAATGGCGGTCTGAACCAGTCACCCCGATCCTGAGGGGGACACCCTGAATCCACAGAAATGTCACCAAGTCACTCCCCGCTACCGCCCGCACCCCCCAGTCCTAGCAGCCACCCCCAGCAAGCGCTAGCATTTTCAGTTTTTCAAACTTTGCTTACCTTCCCTTTCCCCCTCAGCAGCCATGGCCGCTCAGACCCATTTGTCAACTGCACCCGTGTGACTTCTGCCTGAGTGGGACGGAGGCCTGGAGCATAGTGGGTCAAACGTGCTAACCACATTTAAATGAATGCAAATGCTGTTTTTGCAAGGCCCCGCTAGTGTGGGGCGCAAACCAGCGCGGAACCGGAGCATGGCGCCCAAATCGGCGCAGGGAGCAGACCTCGATTTTGGCTGGACTTGCGATTCTCTGCGATTCATGCTTGCGGCATCACGAGGCAGAGAATTGCACCCATGGTTACCTACTCCCTGGCCTGTCACAGACCTTTAAATTTGGCTCGACCTTTAAGTTACCTGGTTTTACAGCAAGTGTTGTTAAAAAAAGGGGCATTGGCTTCCTCTCATCCAATGGAGCTGCACTCAGTGCAATGTCTGGATCTTGCACGGCCTGAGTCAGAAAGTTGGGCAAGAAAGGATAATCAAGGTTTGAGGTAAAAAATTAGGAGCTAGTCCAAGCAAGTTCAGGCCCGGAAAGGGTAGAGTTAAGCAGGTGGGCTTACTTCGCTGGAGAAATTTAAATGAGGGATAATCATTTCAAGGTCGATTGATGATAGCCCAGAGTAGGCTATATCATGGGTGGAGTTTAGGGAGGCTCACTGGTTCCAATTTATCTGGTTGTTTGCTGGGAGAGGTTTTTATTTGCAATTTGATCCTCATGGTTTGCAGCTCACGAGAAGAAGGTAACCAATTAAAGTGAAGTGGGAGGTTGAGTTAGGGGAGGGTATGGAGAATGGGCTGTGGTGTGAGGTGCTCTGGAGGGTGAATGCCTCAACCTCGTGAGCGAGATTGGGGCTGATACAGTTGAAAGTGGTATAGAGGGCGCACCTCACGAGGGCGAGAGTGAGCCAACTCTTTGAAGGGGTGGAGGATGTGTGCGAGTGCTGTGGGAGGAGCTCTGCAAACCATGTTCGTATGTTTTGGTCCTGTCTGAAACTGGAGGGAGGTCTTTAAGGTCATCCCGGGGATGATGCATGTGAGGTTCGAACCAGGGCCCCTCAAAGCCATATTCGGGGTGTCGGACCAGCCTAGGCTGTAAACAGGTGCGTGGGCAGATGTCTTAGCCTTCGCCTTGCTGATTGCCCGAAGGCGGGTCCTGTTGGGGTGGAGGTCAGCTTCTCTGCCGTGTCCTGGTGTGGCGGGGGACCTGCTGGAATTTTTGATGCCCGAGAAGGTGAAGTTTGAGTTGTGGGGGAGGATGGAAGGCTTCTACAATTCATGGCCATTGTTTATCCTGCATTTGCAAGAATTGGATGCCATCGAACATTAGGGGAAGCGGGGTTTGGGGGTGGGGTTGAGTGTATTGTTTACCATGTATGGGATGACCGTGGATTCTATTTTGGTCTTTCTTGTTTTGTATTTGGGATGTAGGGGGGAGGTTGGGTTTGTATGTTGAAGGGGATGCTGGTTGGGGGATTGCTACAGTATTTGTTACTGTTGGTTATCTTTTGTTGGGTGTATATTTTATGAAAAACTTGTAAATGAGGAGAATAAAAATATATATTTTTTTAAACTTAAACCAAAATATATAAGAATTAGATAGACCTGCACCAGAAACAGAGTAAAACCCTCACTTCATCTTTGAATACATGGAATGTGGATGAGGCTTTTGTGAGGAACAGAGGCTTGAAGATTGCTTAGTTTTAAATTATTGGGAGAATCTACAGTAGGCCTCAAAATGTCTTATTACAATAAAAGTAACCAGCAGATTAGCTTGGAAGTTTCAGAAAAGCAACCAGAACAAAGGATTTGGGCACCCAGCCAAGAGATGGCAAATGAAAGTTATGTCTCTGAGACTAGCTGGAGCTGAGGAGAATTCTCCAGAGGACTGTGGCATTCTGTGGTCCTTACAAAAGAAAATAACTTTTAAAATAGGTGTGTCTTATAAGACAATTCTTGAGAGAGATAAAAAGTGAACCTGAGTGCATAACATTTATAGTTATAAACAATGTTGTCACGGGCAGCACCGTAACACAGTGGCCCTCGCGCCGAGGACCCGGGGTCGACGCTGGCCCTGGGTCACTGTCTGTGTGGAGTTTGCACATTCGCCCCATGTCTGCGTGGGTCACACCCCCACAACCCAAAGATGTACAGTGTAGGTGGATTAGCCATGCTAACTTGCCCTATAATTGGAAAAAAAGAATTGGGTATTCTAAATTTTTTTTTTTTTTAAATACACCATGTTGTTAGTTAATGGTGCTTGTTTGGTCTCAATCCTTGAAAGTTTTGATTTGTTTAAGAAGAAGTGGGGCTGGATTCTCCGTTTCAGCGGCTAAGTGCTGGCACCACCGGAGCATGTGTGGTCTTTTACGACCAAAACATTGGCGTGAAACCCTCACCGATTCCGGGACCGTTGAGGGGCTAGCTCCGAAAACGACCGGAGAATGGCCAGGTCCCGGGCCGCGCATGCGCATGGTTGACGACCTGCAGCGGTCACACCATGCAACATGGCGCCAGCCATGCGCAAACCTGACCTGCGATCCGCGACCCTACAGTCCACCCTGTGGCCATCCCCCACCAGTCCCCTCATCCCTCGCAGAAGCCCCCTTAGCCAGCGGCATGGGTCCCAGCCGAGTGTGGCGGCGCTGGACACAGTCAGCAGCCACCACGCCGGGTTCATGCACGGCTGAGACCACATGTGTCCCACGCCGTCGGGAGCCCGGCCCATTGGGGGCGGAAAATTGCGGGTGGGCCGGTTGATGTGCCAACCCCGTTGCAATGCGGCGCGGCACGATGACGCCATTTCGGAGGGCGCGGAGTGTGTGCCTGAACGGCATCAAACCTGCACCAGCCCCGATTTCAGCGTCAGAGCCCAATCTCCGCCGAATCGCCGAACACGATTTTGGCGTCAAGCAATGGAGAATCCAACCCGTGAAATTTTGTGGTATAGTTCTATTGGTCAAAACAAGACATTTAAATTTCTTTTAAATTTTTTATGGTCCCTGACCAGATGGTCTTAACACAAGGCAGTGCTATAAGGAGGAACAAGAAGTGAAGTAAAAACGCCATTACTCACTCTCACACATTAAAAGCGCAGATGGAGGCAAATCAGGCCATCGAATCTGCCCTCTAAAAGAGCACCCTCCCCGAGCACCACTCCCCCCGCCCTATTCCCGTAACCCCGCCTGATCTGCACATCTTTGGACTGTGGGGGGAAACCCACGCAGACACAGGAAGAAAGTGCAAACTCCACAGTCACACTGGTCTGGCTCAAGTTGCTTTACTAATTCAGATACTGATACTGCATTTACTTTAGAGGATAGAGGGCAGCACAATGGCATAGTGGTTGGCCTTGCTGCCTCACAGCACCAGGGACCCGGGTTCAATTCCAGCCATGGATAACATGTGGAGTGTCCCCATGTCTGCGTGGGTTTCCTCCAGGTGCTCCAGTTTCCTTCCACAGTCCAAAGATGTGTAGGTTAGGTGGGGCTATGGGGTTACGGGATATGGCGGGTGAGTGGTGTCATGATATTCAAACACACACATCATGATAGACACACCAACAGACAAATCAGCACACACAACACAACAACCAATCATAGACAAGGACAGAGACAGTATAAGAGAAGAAACACGACACCTGGTGGCCGGTAGATCTGGAGACCAGGACAAGGACAGGACCTGATTAACATCACACACAGGGAGTCACCACGTGCAGAGTGTCAAGACAGAACTGTAAATAACAAGTTGAAATAAAACAGCGTTGTACCAAATACAACCGTGTTGGTTCATCTGTACATCAGAACACCCAACACTACAAGTGGGTCTAGGTAAGGTGCTCTTTCAGAGGGTGGGTCTAGGTAAGGTGCTCTTTTCAAGGGTGGGTGCAAACTTCATGGGCCGAATGACCTCCTTTTGCACTGTAGGAATTTTGTGATAGCTTAGAAGTGGTGTCCGCATGTGATGAGATACTGGAACAAGTGGCTTGCAGCCTGGGCAGGGGACATGGATAGCACAGAAGGGCCAGTTTGCACGTGTTCTTCTGCAGGGGTCTCAGGCGTGGACGGCGATGGGCGCGGCCTACAGAAGAAAGCTGATGCGTATGTGCTATGAAATGCTTTGTGGTTTGACAGGCCTGTAGACCAAGAGGACTGCCTATTATTGCACCCATATCTGCAAGTCAATGGATGTTGCAGAATGATCGAAATCAGAACAATGTCATTCAGTATTTCCTGCGCCACTCCCTGAAAACTTTAGTAACTTTAAGGAAATCTAGAAACCACAAAATGCTTCTACTATCACAGAAAAAATCAGTAGAAGTCAATCAGGAAATAATCGATAATCCCTTTAATAGTGCTGGCAGGAGTCCTTTTTGCTGCTACTGATGCATATTCTTTTTAAAAAATAAATTTAGAATACCCAATTCATTTTTTCCAATTAAGTATTGTGTTCAGTTTTGGTCTCCTTACCTGAGAAAGGACATATTGGCACTGGAGGGAATGCAGAGGAGATTCACTAGGTTGATCCCAGAGTTGAGGGGATTAGATTATGACGAGAGGTTGATTAGGCTGGGACTGTACTCATTGGAGTTTAGAAGGATGCAGGGGGATCTTATTGAAACATATAAAATTATGAAGGGAATAGATAGGATAGATGCGGGCAGGATGTTTCCACTGGCCGGGGAAAGCAGAACTAGGGGGCATAGCCTCAAAATAAGGGGAAGTAGATTTAGGACGGAGTGTAGGAGGAACTTCTTCACCCAAAGGGTTGTGAATCTCTGGAATTCCTTGCCCAGTGAAGCAGTTGAGGCTCCTTCTTTAAACGTTTTTAAGAAAAAGATAGATACCTTTCTAAAGAATAAAGGGATTTGGGAATGTGGTGTACAGGCCGGAGAGTGGAGCTGAGTCCACAAAGATCAGCCATGATCTCATTAAATGGCGGAGCAGGCTCGAGGGGCCAGATGGCCTACTCCTGTTCCTAGTTCTTATGTTCTTATTAAGGGACAATTTAGCATGGCCAATCCACCTACCCTGCACATCTTTGGGTGGTGGGGCGAAACCCAAGCAAACACGGGGAGAATGTGCAAACTCCACACGGACAGTGACCCAGAGCCGGGATCGAACCTGGGACCTCAGCACCATGAGGCAGCAGGGATAACCCACTGCGCCACCGTGCTGCCCTCTACTGATGCAGATTCAGCTACGAGCGAGTAGCTGGAGGATTGATCACAAAGGATAGCATTGGTATTGATCAGTGTTACATGATGATTGACACGCATTCTGCCTACTCTGCATTCTTGTGGTACACACTTTGGGCACTCCAACACCTTCACCAAAACAGCACTAGAGGAGCTCAACTAGTAGTGGAGGCAAAAGGCATTGATAAAACAGGCATGAAATTTCACAGCCATTGTCAGTGTATGGTGAACATTATGTAATTGTAACCTTGATGAGAGAAACATTTTGAAAGTTTTTATTTGAGAAATATAGGGCGGGATTCTCCCATTTGGCGGCAGAGTGTCCACGCCATCAGAAACGCCATTGCGTTTCACGACGGCGTGAACGGGCCACTAGGAGTGCCGATTCTGGCCCCTACAGGAGGCCAGCACGGCGCTGGAGCGGTTCACGCCACTCCAGCCTACAATCCCGGTGCGAACTGTGCGACGCGCCAACCTGCGCATGCACAGTGGCACCGGCATCAACGAGGACATGCACAGTGGCCGGTGGCCTCCCTCAACGTGCTGGCCCCGACGCAACATGGCGCGGGAGTTCAGGGGCCGGCACGCAAGAAAATAGGCCTGGAGAGCGAGAGGCCAGCCCACCGATCGGTGGGTCCCGATCGCGGGCCAGGCCCCATCAGAGGCCCCCCTCCCCCCCAGGCCGCCCCCCGATCCTGCGCGGAGAATTCCCACTGGCTGCGACCATCCGGAGAATCCCGCCCAGTGTTGCTAAGGCCTTCAGTGTTCTCTCTGAAGATTATTTGCCACTCATTGTAATTATTGTTTCTATCAATATCACAGTGGGAAAATGTAGACGGTACAGGTAACATGCATTTAAACAGTGCCACTACCATAATGTCCTTTCTGCCCTTATTAAACTGTAAAGAAAGGTTCTCACATTACTTCAGTCTTAAAAGTTAAAATTGTAAAGTAAAACAAATGCGTTTGCGTTATTATTGTTTTCACACATCGTTGCCTGTAATTTTGTTTTAAGGATGTCAACTGGCAAAATCCATTGAAACTTTTAAATCCCACACATGAAATGTCCGACTCAAACAGTTCATTTGAAACGATAGTTGAACAGGAAGGTAAACAGCTATATACTGGAGTCAAACTGTTTTGATATAATACATATAATCAAAGTGACTAAACACTTGGAAGTTGATAGTAAAGCTACTGCTCATCCGTTCTTCACAAGCGGATGGAAAAATAAAATGGATTTTCTGGACACCACCACCCCCGGTGAGGGGGGGGGTGCTGTCCACGGGAGCAGAAGATCCCGCCAGTGTGAGCAGCTGCAAAACCTCACCCATAATGCTTAAACATGAATAATTGCAGTTAATCAAGAGGTCCACAAGCAGATTGAACATAACTAAAAGGTGCTGGATTCCTTCCGAGGGCTGGATTCTCCATTCTGGAGACTAAGTGCTGCCGCCGGTGTAGAATCGTAGGAACAGAACGCTCCCGCTAGGAGCGCCGGCCAAGAGAAATTCATGTGATACCAATTGGCCAGCACGCTGCCCATGTACAGCCCGCCTAATTCCCAGTCCCGCAGCAGCCTGGTTCACTGGGGTTGGGAATCGTGTTCAGAGCCCGACAAGCTAGAGCACCTTTCAAGTGCTCCACTCAGCACAGACTGTCATTCCAGCCAAGAAGATGTTAAAAGACCAGCTCTAAGGTTCCTGGAGTCAGAGATTCACCGAATGCTGGACACTGTTGAGGAGAAGAGAGACACACTCTTCCCCAGTGTGGGGTGTAGACTGAAGCCCGCCATCTGAACAAGGCCGGGATGAGGTGGAAGAGGCTGTCAGTGCTGCCAGCCTCACCAAGAGGGCTGGCACACAATGCCGTAAGAAGATGGGATGACCTCCTTCGAGCAGCTCAGGTGAGTAACCACCTTTGTGCACCTGGCATCACTCCCATCCCTCACATCTTTCCCAATTCCCTAAAGGCCAACAACACCCCACCTGCCTGCATCTCCCTTACAATCCACGCTCCACGAACCCCAATGTATTGTCTTCTTTGGCCAGAAGGCTTACACACACATGCCACCAGCTACAAACCCCCCCCCCCCCCCCCCCACCCCACCCCCGCCAACATCTCACTATGGCCTTTCTGTCTCCCCAAGGATAAAACGGTCCACAATCGGCAAGAGCCCCAGAATACGGGAGGGACCATCCCAGAGTCCAAACAGATATTAGAGTCCAAACCCCTTCTGAGGAAAGTGCCCTGCAGCCTGTGGGGGAGGCGGAGGAGACGACAGCGGCTGCAATGGAGTTCGACATGCGGCAAACAAGTGAGAGTGCAGGTGGATTTGTAGCTGGGGATTTATAGCTGGTGGTGCATTGTCTCCCTGGTGAACTGGTGTCAGTGGAGACTCACGTTGTCCAGCAGCTCCTCGAAGGACAAGCGGCAAGAGTATACACGTGGCCTGATGCGGCGCCACCTTCACACCTCCTCCTCGGCCTGTTGGACAGCCAGCACTCGAGCCTCACCAGCTGGCCCCCGCTCTTCTGGAGCAGGCTTCTCTCACCCAGGGACTTCCCTGGACTGACCCTGATGCTCTTGATCCAGAGTCCACAACTGCAGCAGCAGCCAAGTAGATTGCAGCATAACTGGCTGTAGTCCGAAATCCATAGGCGGGATTCGCTGTTGGCTGATGCCAAAATCTTGAAACGCAGTTGGGCGGAGAGTAGGTTCCGATGCCAAATCGCAATTCTGTCATCTCGACAGCGCTGTCAATGCGGTTCGGAACGCACGGACAGTAAACACCTTTTGCATGTCATTAGCGGGCCTGACCCGGTTTTCTCCGGGGCCTCCGCGATGCTCTACCTCCGATTGGCTGATTTCCCGATGGCGAGGTTCACTTGTGCTTTTAAAAATCATGAAGCAAGCGCCATGGCTGCTCAGGGAGAGGGAGGGAGCATGGAAAGTGTTCAACATCGCCATTGTTTGCTGTCGGTTGTGCCGCTGGTCGGAGGGTTTCTGTCAGGGTTAGCAGTTTCAAATTCCTCGGGGTACACATCTCCAAAAATCGGTCCTGGTCCACCCATGTCAACGCTACCACCAAGAAAGTACAACGGCGCCTATACTTCCTCAGGAAACTAAGGAAATTCGGCATGTCCACATTAACTCACACCAACTTTTACAGGTGCACCATAGAAAGCATCCTATCTGGCTGGCATGGCAACTGCTCGGCCCAAGACCGCAAGAAACTTCAGAGAGTTGTGAACACAGCCCAGTCCATCACACAAACCAGCCTCCCATCCAACAACTCCATCTACACCTCCCGCTGCCTGGGGAAAGCGTGCAGCATTAACAAAGACCCCTCCCACCCGGCTTACTCACTCTTCCAACTTCTTCCATCGGGCAGGAGATACAAAAATCTGAAAATACGCACGAGCAGAATATAAAAATAGCTTCTTCCCCACTGTTACCAGACTCCTAAACGACCCTCTTATGGACTGACATCATTAACATACACCCCTCACCCGATGCCAGTGTTATGTAGTTGCATTGTGTACCTTGTGTTGCCCTATTATGCATTTTCTTTTATCTCCTTTTCTTTTCATGTACTTAATGATCTGTTGAGCTGCTCGCAGTAAAATACTTTTCACTGTACCTTGGTACACGTGACAATAAACAAATCCAAGCTTCTGCTAATCCCCTGCTTCCTCTACTGTGTGGCTGCGCTTCTGAGGAATGCACTGAGGAGTGCCAACACCTGGTGGACCGGTGATTGAGCATGGCTATGCCCATCCCATTGATGATACTGCTGGGGTATGGGGATTTCCAGAAGCCCTCAGAGCATTTGCAGGATACTGTCAGCCATCTCAACAGCCAGGAGCCTGTGAATTGCAACTAGGGAGTGGGTTTAAATGATTTTATAGCAGCAATGGGGGTCTCAGCCAGGGTACCCCGATCCCCAGGGGTAACCCCAAGTCCACGCACTTGCCAGCAAGTTGTTCATCACTACTTCCTGAGATCCAGGCACACACCCCCAAGCAAGCCTGAAAATTTTCAAACGTTTTCTTACTACCGTTCTCCCCCTCAAATGGCCAGGCTTGTAAATACTTGCACCAATTCACACCTCCGTGACTTGCGGCTGAGAGGGCTGGAACATCACGGAGGGGTAGAGAATCGGGCTTCCAGCCCATTAATCACATGAAAATCCATGCGAATCGGGGTTTTGCATGGTGCTGCCGGTGCAGGATGGGTTACTCGCTGCTGCCACCAGCGTGGGACTGGAGCCGGCCGCCGCCCCATTCTCCGCCAGATCTGGAAACCCGCTACCAGCTTCGAGCGATAGACAATCCACCTTATTATTGTTGATTTTTATTTTTTAAACAAAAGAGAATTCACATATCTAACTCTTCAATTCATCAGCCCAGCCTCCTTGATGCTAGTCCTATTTCCCGGCCACTGCTTGGCTATCGAGTTGTGCCATTCTGGTATTGGAGAGATGCACTGGAACAGTCAGGTCTGGATTTTGAAGGTGCCAAAGATATGGACAAGGAGCTGTACAGACAAAGGTTTTGTCATTCAGACTGTCACACAGTTTTTCTCCACATTATAGCTACTATCCAAATTCCACTCTCCAGCTCACTCCTGAAAACATTTAGGGCGGGATTATCCGGTCTCCGACGCTGAAATCGCGTTTGCCGATCAGCCGGAAAATCCACATCGGTGCCAAAACGGGACGGCGCCGCTTTTGCAATCTCCACCCCCTCCAAAACGGTGTACTCTAGGAGTACGCCGTTGGAACAGCCTCAAGGTCCTCCTCCCGATGGACCAAGTTGCCGACGGCGCCGGTCAAGTGTGGTATTTATTTTCGGGTACTCAGCGTGGCAGCTGCGGACTAAATCCAACGCCACCACAGTCGGGGGGGGGGGGCCTTGCCAAGGGGGGTCACTATTTGACAGGCTGGATTCCCCCGTGGCCGGCGTCATGTTGCAAGCCGCCGCCGTTTGCATGCTCGGCCATGGACCCGGCAATGCTCCGGCCATATCCGCAGCTAGAGCCAGGTCCTCTATGCTGCTTGCCTGCTAATCCCCTCACCAGATGGGGAATCGGTGACCGTTTTGAGCCATTTTTTCGGTCGTAAAACTACACTGTTCCCACGCCGGCATCAGCACTTAGTCTCAGAATCGGAGAATCCAGCCCTTAATATTCCTCTCTTTCATGAAACTTTCTCATTTCCTTCAGCCAATTTCCATTTCTACAAACATTTCGACATTATAACCGTCCTGTATGTACCCTTTCTTTGTGCTTTCTGTCACTGACTTGTTAGCAGTGTAAACCATTGGTCACTGTTAATCCTCATCATCAACATTTTTGATCTTGGAGTTAGATCACCTTACATGGACATTAGGCTACAGAGGCTGGGAATTCTGAAGAGAGTAACCACTTCACGACTCCTCAACTCCTGTCCACCATCTACCAGGTACAAGTCAGGAATGTGATGGCATACTCTCCACTTGTCTGAATGAGTGCAGCTCCAACATCATAGAATCTCAATACCATTCAGGACAAAGCAGCCCACTTGATTGGCACCCCATCCACCATCTTAAAACATTCACTCCCTCAACAACCAACACACATTGACAGCAGTGTGTCGAATCAACAAGATCACTGCAGCAACATAACAAGGCCCCTTCAACAGCACCTTTCAAAGCTCTGACTTTTACTACGTAGAAGAACAAGGGCAGCAGGGGCAGCAGATCCATGGGAACACCACCACCTGCAAGTTCCCCTCCAAGTCACATGCCAATATATTGTTGGTCCTTGGTCAAAATCCTGCAATTCCCTTCCTAACAGCATTGTGGGTGTTGCTACAACACATGAACTGCAACATTCAAGGAGGCAGCACACCACCACCTCCTGGACCATACAAAATTAGTGTTATTTGAGGTGGCATTAAGTGTACATTCAGGCTCAGTGCACCTGGATTAGAGAGGGTAAATTTGGGCCTAATAGTGCAACTCACGCTCTCAATTCATCCCTTCATTTAGCACTTTATTTTTTAGGAACAGCATGTTAGAAACAGTTTGAATAATGTTTTGAAATAGTGTTCTGCACCTCCAAGCCTGCCTAACAAGAAGAAAGTTATCAGATTATGTGCACACAACTTGCCAGGGGCTGAGTTCAGTTTGTTTACAAACTGTAAGTTACTTTAAAACAGTTGTGTTGTTATATGCAATCCTGAAATAAAAATGATGTAACATACAAAACAAATTGTAATTGTTCGCTTTCACAGTGACAGTGCTCTTATAAGACTCCCAAAACAGCTTTGCATGAGATAAAGCAAGCACTTTATAAAAGGAGGAAATATTTGCCTATTACATCACCTTAGAGATGACCAAATTTTTAAGTTGCTTCATCTTTTTCTTTATAAGGTCACTGGTATTTGTAGAAAGCATGAATAAACATGAGGTTTTGCCATTTCAAACATTTATCAGGATTCCCGATGCCAGGAAAGGACAGTCAGGAGACTATTATGGGGTGTGAGAAGATGAGATGAAGAATGGACAATGCCAGCTTTCTTTTAAAAGCTGAGAAATTAGGTGACATGAAGCTGTCAATTTGCAGGACCCTCCATGACATTACAAATGTTATCAGATTAGCAAACAGCCAAATCATTCACAATGCATAAATACTTCTGGAAAATATTACCAACACCTGGCAATGCCAATGTATACAAAGGTATTTGGAATGAATTGCATTTCCTCTTCTTGACAAAATAGCAGTCACACTGCCTAGGGGTTGCCGTGTTGGGTGTTACACTATACAGATGAACCAACACGGTTGCAGATGGTACAACTCTGTTTTATTACTATCAATAACAACATCTGTGAACTTATGACTGTGGTTCGTTCTTTACCCTTTAACCTGTGGACCCAGCCCTTACACTATCTTAGAGAGGCACTCAGCACATGGTATATGTCTGAGTGGCTTGCTGTGAGCTCTGTGCCCTGAGCTGTCTCCTGCTGGAATGAGCGGGAACTGTGGTGTTCCCCGTTTTAGTGCGTGTGCTCTTGCTTGTGATTGGCTGTGATGTTGCGTGTGTGTTGATTGGTCCGTTGATCTGTCCATCAGTGTGTATGTGTGTTTGCACCATGATGTTTATCTGAATATCATGACAGGGGTATGTCCGAGACAAAAACAGAAGCCCTATTGTCCAAAGCTGTCACATCCTTGAACTCTTAGCCAGGGGCAACTTCAAATTACTCAAATCACACTGGAGTACACATCTAGCTCATGACCTATGAGGATTTGAAAGGCCTGATAGCACATCTATTTCAAATGGAAAGACCAAGCAACATTGCAGTTTCAACCAGATACTCCCGGTGGCCTAGAATCTGGGACTATGGTAGACAGTAATACAGAAGGATACCAAAGATACCAAACCCAGAATTATTGGTTATACGTATTCGAATTGTTACCATTTTGGGTTAGAGTTGATCAAACCTGTACCATGTATATGTCCAAATCAGATGCTCATTCCACCTTTTATTTCTGGTAGTAAATGTGCATATTCTTGCAACGGTAGGTCTGTCCCTCGTTCTTAGATTTATGCTAACACAAACCATATTAGAATATCATCATGCCTCCTGATTATTAATGTGCTCCAATATCAAATGCAGTGTGGATTTGCAACAGATGTTGCAAATGGGGTAGCTTTTCAGAACAGTGATCAATCAGATTCACTTCAACCAAACAAAACCTTAAAACAAAACATAACATGGATTCTCAAAAAAATTGAGTAACCTATGTCGTGTTGGGTGTTCTGATGTACAAACGATCCAACACAGCTGGAGATGGTGTAACTCAATTTTATTAACTTGGGTACGTGCATTACCAGCTAATCTGTGGACCCTGTCCTATTACTATCTGGGTGAGGCACTCAGCACATGGTGAATGTCTGAGTGGCAGGCTCTGAGCTCGGTGCTCTGAGCTGGCTGCTGCTGGAATGAACGGGAACTGTAGTGCCCCCTGTTTTCATAGTGCGTGTGCTCTCTCACTGGAGATTGGCTGCAATGTTGTGTGTTTGTTGGTTGGTCCTACTGCATGTCCAATGCATGTTCACAATTTACATAGACAATTTGGAGTTGGGGACCAAGTGCAATGTGTCAAAGTTTGCAGACGACACTAAGATGAGTGGTAAAGCAAAAAGTGCAGAGTATACCGGAAGTCTGCAGAAGGATTTGGATAGGTTAGGTGAATGGGCTAGGGTCTGGCAGATGGAATTCAATGTTGCCAAGTGTGAGGCTATCCATTTTGGGAGGAATAACAGCAGAATGGATTATTATTTAAACGGTAAGATGTTAAAACATGCTGCTGTGCAGAGGGACCTGGGTGTGCTGGTGCACAAGTCGCAAAAAGTTGGTGTGCAGGTGCAACAGGTGATTAAGAAGGCTAATCGAGTTTTGTCTTTCATTGCTAGAGGGATGGAGTTCAAGACTAGTGAGGTTATGCTGCAATTGTATAGGGTGTTGGTGAGGCCGCATCTGGAGTATTGTGTTCAGTTTTGGTCTCCTTACCTGAGAAAGGACATATTGGCACTGGAGGGAGTGCAGAGGAGATTCACTAGGTTGAACCCAGAGTTGAGGGGATTAGATTATGACGAGAGGTTGAGGAGACTGGGACTGTACTCATTGGAGTTTAGAAGGATGCGGGGGGGATCTTATTGAGACATATAAAATTATGAAGGGAAAAGATAGGATAGATGCGGGCAGGTTGCTCCACTGGTCGGGGAAAGCAGAACTAGGGGGCATAGCCTCAAAATAAGGGGAGGTAGATTTAGGACGGAGTGTAGGAGGAACTTCTTCACCCAAAGGGTTGTGAATCTCTGGAATTCCTTGCCCAGTGAAGCAGTTGAGGCTCCTTCTTTAAACGTTTTTAAGAAAAAGATAGATGCCTTTCTAAAGAATAAAGGGATTCGGGGATATGGTGTACGCGCCGGAGAGTGGAGCTGAGTCCACAAAGATCAGCCATGATCTCATTAAATGGCGGAGCAGGCTCGAGGGGCCAGATGGCCTACTCCTGTTCCTAGTTCTTATGTTCTTATGTCCATCAGTGTGTGTTTGATTGCACCATGATATGCTGATCTAAATATCATGACAACCTCTGTTGTTTGGGGTATGCCTGCCATTTTTATCACCTTTGATAATATACTTGGCACTTGAAATTTCTACTTTTTTTTCTAAACAAAGAGGAAATTATCCATATTTTACAAGTAAGGGTTTTATCAACTTACAAATTTTATGAAAAACAAAACCCACATGACCTGCTGGCCTTCAGTAGAAAGTGCTCTTTGGAAATATTTTCATCTCAAATTAACAAGTGTATTTATCAATATGTTGGCTGCAAGTATTAGTATAAATATGCTTTGGGAAGTTTTATGGTTGCTCTCCCACTAGTTTAATAGCAGATTTCTCTTCCCTTCATTCCTAAAATGGTGACTCCTTCCTGAGGTAAAACTTTGTGGCTGCTTGCCGTCTTACCCAAGTGACTATTCTTAACATGTGAGCCCAGATAGAGTATTAGCATGTCATTTAACCAAGAACACAGAAAAGCCAAGTCCAAGCTATTATCACTTGTCATGCACATGTCTTCATTTTCTAGCAAGGATTGATGTGTAGTGAATGGTAGTAGATTGCTTTTCGTTCCTGATGTGTTAGGTAGGTAGGTTCGATGTGGACTGCACTCGACGCAGGGAATCTAGCAACAGACGTCTAACACTGGAGAAAATCCAACACTGTTTTATTCAACGACAGAACTGATATACATATTCAACTGTGGGTCGACACTATACTGAACTGACTGGAGACCTTTTAGTAGCCTGACCAGACTTACTAGCTACCGCATGGTGTTTGCACTTGCTAGCTCGTGAACTCTAACTGTCTCAGTGGCTGGGTCCCAAGAGAGCGGGAAACCTATTGTCCTCTGGCTTTCTAGTGGTAGTGTCCTGTCTGGTGATTGGCAGCACTGTGTTGTGTGCTTACTGGTCATCCTGTGTGTCAATCACTGCCTGTTTGCATCTCATAAGTGGATATTATGACAGTTCCTAGCTCAGGGACAGATTGGTGTCAATTGTATCACTCTTTCCATTATCCTCAAATAGTCATTCCAGTGCAAACTGTTCGAAATAATTCAAAACCACAAGAATTTGTAGATAGCTTTGTCTAACACTGCATGCATTTAGTCCTGTTTGGAAGCAGACATAACGGCCAAAATACTTTGGCTAATTTTTCCAACAAAAAGTTGACATGAGGTAAGAAATGCCGACTTTTCTTTCACTCACTTAATTTCTTTGCTCAAAGTATCAACGGCAAAAACGTCATCCCACCACTTACATGCCAATGAATTATCTATTTAAGCAAGCAAAAGTAAATGTAAAGTAAAAGTTGGCATAATTCCTCTTTACTCTTGGTTCAGTTTTTTCTTTATCTTGACACACCTCTGCAGCTTAGAACCAAAGAGGGCCTTGTTACAGGACAGCAGAGCTGTCAACACAATAATGTCATACTGTTACACTAACATACCCCGCCAGGGTACATGCAGAGAAATCATAACGAGAAGCTCTGAAAGTGACCCTCGATTTACTTCAGAGCCACTCCACTCAACCTGTGATGTACTTTTGTTCCAGAATTTATCTGGTTACTCAAATAATAGTATCACTAAGAGGAGACATTTTAATCTGGCACGGCCAAAAAAAGAAACAAAATTGGCCCTAAACATGAATCAAAGTGTTTAACCATGAAAATTATAATTATAGGTCAGAGTATGTTCTATAATGAAGTCTGGAGCATAAAAGCTGCATGTAAGTGATGTGCACAAACATAAACCAGATTTCATAACAAAACCAAATCCAGATTTCTAGTTGTTCCCAATCAGACTCCAAACAATTTCAATAAAGGTCTATTGCACACAAATATTAAATATTGCTCCATTACTTACACATATTGTGAACAGCCTCAAATGAATGAAGTGATTTTAAAACTATCCAGTTGAGGTTCCTCCAATGGCTCAGCAAGTCCATCCAATGAATAGCTCAACTGTACAGATTATAAAGGGATGAATTTGCTGATTTCAGTCAGGTTGAAAATTGGACCCACTGCACTTAGGTTAGAGAGGAGAAAACTCATAATCATCAACGAGTAGCTCTGCTCTGAAGTTCATGGATGAGTTGACGTCATGCAAGGGCACAGTTAAGTTTAGTCATGATTCTTTTCAATCACATATGACTTGTACACCATGTTTATACTCTCAGCCTTTCAATGAGTTCAGAACTTAAATTGATATATTTGTTTCAATTAGCATTATTGGTTCTCAATGTAGCAGCTCCATAGTTGTAATTATTAATGTTATGCTTCATACATCAGTTGTTTTATTTTAAATCAATATACTGGAAGGAGAACGAACAATCCAGACAGAAGCAGACAAATGTACAACACAGAATTTCTACAAATTTTCTGATCTCAAACAGTGGAAGAGGATTTAGATCACAGATTTTGAGAGGAGCATGTTGTTCTGTTTTCACAATAAAATGTTCATACTGAACCAGTTTGTGCGACCCATACAATGAATTCAGGAGATAAAATTTGAATCATCATCGCTTCTCGGCCTTTTGGCTAAGATCAAGTGTAGTAGCCTTCTGGCTCAGATCTGGTGTGTCTCTCTTGTGGGGACCATGAATTGGATTCAGTTTGGGTTGGTTTTTGGAGCGGGCGGGGAGCTGGATTGGGGGTTTGCCCCTGACCATACTCCTGAGCCCTGGCTTTGTAGCTCAGAAAAAGTTTTTTTTTTTTTTAAATTTGAATCATTTCAGGATACTGTTTGAAGTATGTTGCAGATATTGGGCAGAATTTAACAGACAGCAGTGGATGTCACAGACTTTCTTCGGGATTTTGAACCAGATCATGTAGTGACTCAAAATTCCATTTCAGTGCAGAACCAGATACAGGTGATCTGGAACTTATGCATACAGGGCAAGCCAATCCTTGGTGAGGTGTGCAAAATCTGAACAAAGAAGTGTAAATCAGAATGGCCAATTCAAGGTCAAATTTCTCCAGGAAGAAAAATAAATAGTGAATGGGGAAAAAAGGTGGGATGAGAAAAAGGGAGCTAAAAGTGACAGAAATAGACTTTAAAAAAAATCTCTCTTCATAACTAAAATCTGAAGGAATGAGACTCTGCAGGTCCAACAGTTAATTTTCAATGCAAGAGAGGTTGCTTTGTGCTTATCACACCATTAAATTTATACATACACAGGAATGGATAAACCCTGATATGTTTAACTGGTATAGATCAGGCAAATAAATTCACAACATTCTGAAGGAGTCTGAAGAAGTCATACAGACTCAAAACTTTAACTTTTTCACTCTCCATAGGCAGCACGGTGGTGCAGTGGTTAGCACTGCTGCCTCATGGCACCAAGGACCCAGGTTTGATCCCAACCACGGGTCACTGGCGGTGTGGAGTTTGCACGTTCTCCCCGTATCTGCTTGGGTCTCACCCCACAACCCAAAGATGTGCAGGGTAGGTGGATTGGCCACACTAAATTGCCCCTTAATTGGGAAAAAAAGAATTGGGCACTTTAAATTAAAATAAAACGGTTTCTCTCTCCAAATGCTGCCAGACGGGCTGAGTCTTATCAGCATTTTCTGTTTTGACTTCACAATGTTCCATGTGTTTTAATACTGACTCCCTGTTAGATATTGTTATCGTGAAGCTTCTGAGGAGCAGTGCAATTTGGAGGGCAGCTGCCCGATTTCCCAGTTTAACTACGCATTTCCGATCACTAGAAGTTGGTTGCTGATTTATATTTTAATAATGATGGGTGCTGATGGCTTCACTGTTAACTTTTACCACAAAATCTGGGCTAACACTTTTGATTCAAAAATTTAATAAATTCAAAATTTGCACTGCTATAAAAAAATAGCTTAAAATTCTGATTTCCAATATCCATCATCAGTAAACGGTAGTCACATATAGTTACATTCCACATGGTTTTAAATCAAGTCTGAAATAACCTTCACACCATAATGTCAGTGAGAGTTAATTTCCCACGATAAACTGAGGAAAATGGCCTATTCATTTCTCTGTGGGCCACTTAAGACTGACTCATTTCAAGTACTTCTTTGAAGATAAGTACTGAATCCAATTATCTAGGTTATTATCTATGCAGTTTGAAGGAGGTATAAATGTGTTTACAAGTTAGTCGAGTATACCAAGAGAAAAGAGTCATTGGAGCTTAAAGCTTTTAACTGAAGGCTCCCCATCAATTCCCGATGACATTAACACCAATCAACAGCTGACATTGAAGTTTTTAGATGGACTCATTAAAAAGTTATTTTTGGTTAATTAAGTTCAGGTCCAAAAACTTGCATCAGCATCACTTTGAAAAAAAGTCAGAAAATAAAGCATCAGTGTACAAATGAAATGTTCTTACAAGGGCACCATCAAAATGGTCAGCTTGGATAATTGTGCACATTGCTTCAACATTTCACATTCCAATCAAGTTTTCCCTGCTGCTGAAAAAACACACCATGTCAAAGCTTTTCATCTTGCGCACACCAGGACACTTCACAAGAATAACGATATATTATCAAAAGTCCAGCTTTCTGTCTTTCTGCATCCCATTTGTCCTCTTCACACTCAAATGCTTTATCCAAATTAGCACCACACTTAACAACCAATTAGTACTGCAACTGATAGACAATATAAAAGGTATGTTTGAAAGATAATTCCACTGGGAGAGCAGTTAAATAAAATGCCACCAATTTTATTTCACTTGAGAGGACAGCTAATGATTTAAATGTAACACAAATGCAATTTATAAATTGTGCATATCCGCTGTGCATATCCGCTGTGTACATGTGGAAGAATTTTTTAAAATTCGAACCTTTATAAAAGGCAACAATATAATACACAGATGAAAATGAGTTTGCTTAAATTTCAGGAGTACCTTACTTTACTAGCTAATAGACAGTGATGAATAGGACGTGCCCAGACTGATTGCATTACTATTAAACAACACATACATCAGAATAACATCTGCCCTATTTACACTGGGGTAGGTTTGACAACTGAACTGCATTTTCTGACTCTTCTTTTAAAATAAATTTAGAGTCCCCAATTATTTTTTTTTCCAATTAAAGGGCAATTTAACGTGGCCAATCCACCTACCCCTCCACATCTTTTGGGTTGTGGGGGTGAAACCCATGCAGACAGAGGAGAATGTGCAAACTCCACACAGACCGTGACCCGGGGCCGGGATTTGAACTCGGGTCCTCAGCGCCATAGGCAGCAGTGCTGACCACTGTGCCACCCCCTTATTATGACTCTTGAGCATCCTTATTTTCATCACTCCACCAATTCACCACTATGCTTTCAATTGCTTAGATCCTAAACTCTGGTATTACCTACATAAACCCCTCCATCTCCCTCTCTTCTTGAAGGCATTTCTTAAAACATCTTTGACCATGCTGTTCTATTATCTCCCTACATGGCTCAGTGTAAAGTGCGTTAGTATGTTTCTCTACATTCAAGGCCCAATATAAATGCATGTCATTTTTGTTTTTGTAAGTGCCTGGTTTGCTCATGTTCAGCTGCTCAAAATTTGAGAAAACATTTTTAATAACAGAATTTTTGCAATCTGTCAGTGGATCTTCTCCAAAGTCAGGAGAATATTCACATAGGCCAGTGGTGTCAAACGTGCAGGTCAGAATCAAAACATATGTGGGTCAATTAAATTTGCAGATCTGGTGCATTTTCCATTAATGAAGACTTTCACTATCATTATCAAGCAAGTTTCATCATCTCTCATGATGGTTTGTGACAGGATGCATCCCTAATGATAGAATTGTACAATAAACTCATGGGGAGATTGGAAGTTTTGTACTGCCTTAAGAGCCAATGTACTTTTCGTGCAAGGTAACCAGCCTCCACACAATTCACTTAGAGCCAAGAGGCAGAGGCTGTTTGGAGTGCATAATCTCCTCACATGTTTACAAATGCTTTTAATGAGAATAAGGTGAACAATTTGCTCATTTTCTTTAAAAACAACATGGTTTGTTAAATCAGTGACAACATACACACTCAAATATCATTAGGGTCTAATCTCGTGCTACTCGCAAAGTAAGAATAAGATTAATGACTTAAAAATGTTTACTTCTAGATGTTTAAACAGATTAGTTTACTCATCCTTTTAGCAAGGTTGATAACTGAATAATGTTTGTAATGCATTCAGAAAGCACATTTCGTTGAGCTCAATGACAATTTAAAATTTAAAAAAAAATAAATTTAGAGCACCTAATTACTTTTTTTTTTCAATTAAGGCAATTTAGCATGGCCAATTCAGCTACCCTGCACATCTTTTTGGATTGTGGGGGTGAGACCCACGCAGACATGGGGAGAATGTGCAAACTACACATAGACAGAACACATACACATAGAAACTTACAAGATAATGAATGGCTTAGATAAGGTGGATGTAGGGAAGTTGTTTCCATTAGCAGGGGAGACTAGGACCCGGGGGCACAGCCTTAGAATAAAAGCGAGTCACTTTAAAACAGAGATGAGGAGAAATTTCTTCAGCCAGAGAGTGGTGGGTCTGTGGAATTCATTGCCACAGAGGGCGGTGGAGGCCGGGACGTTGAGTGTCTTTAAGACAGAAGTTGATAAATTCTTGATTTCTCGAGGAATTAAGGGCTATGGAGAGAGAGCGGGTAAATGGAGTTGAAATCAGCCATGATTGAATGGCGGAGTGGACTCAATGGGCCGAATGGCCTTACTTCCGCTCCTATGTCTTATGGTCTTATGGACAGTGATCCGGGGCTGGGATCGAATTCGGGTCCTCGACGCTGTGAGGCAGCAATGCTAACTATTGCGCCATCTTGCTTCCCTCTCAATCACAAATAAAGCAAGTGAGAATTCAAACTTTTAAGTCTGATAAGATGCATTGTCTTACATCTATCCTCACCAGTGAAATATAATTAGGTTGAGCATAGGCCCTGCCCACTGGTGGGCTGCTCCGGTCATGCTGAAGTCAATGGACTTTTGGATAACTTGCCCCATCCGCCATGGCGGCGCCATAAAATACCAGCCATAGCGCCTTTAACATTGTCAAAGCACCCCAAAGTGCTTCATTGAAGAAGTGTAGTAGGGACTGGCAAAAATGATAGTTGAAGAGGCCCAGTGGCTAGCACTGCTGTGTCACAGTGCCAGAGACCCAGATTCAATTCCAGCCTTGGGTGACTGTCTGTGTGGAGTTTTCACATTCTCTCTGTGTCTGCATGGGTTTCCTCCGGGTGCTCCGGTTTTCTCCCACCAAAGATGTGCAGATTAGGTGGATTGGCCATGTTAAATTGCCCCTTAGTGTCCAAAGATGTGCAGGTTCGATGGTGTTATGGGGATAGGGTGAGGGAGTGGACCGAGGTAGGGTGCTCTTTCAGAGGGTCAGTGCAGACCCGATGCACTGAATGGCCTCCTTCTGCACTGTAAGGATTCTATGATTCTATGGTTCTACTAAAACTCAGGGGAGAGGCGCAAGTGGCATATAGAAATGGAATTCCAACTTGTGGGGGGAAAAGCATCTAAAGGCTGGGCCATTTAGAGTTGAGATTAGAAGAAGCAAAGGAAGTCAGAGTTTGAGGAGCAGAAGGCAGTTTCTAGTGTAAATGACTGGCGAAAGGTGAATAATAAAAAGGGAATAGCCATTTGTAGACAAGAATAATGTTTTCTACTCACTGCATTAAGGAAGGATGAGTTAATGAAGATAAGCAAGGTCATAAGTTATACAGCATCCCCGAATTGTGGAGCTGGTCTGCGCGATGGCATAGTTGTGTGCATGTGGGGTTTCTTCTGCGGGATCGGTTTCAGTGCTACTCTCCCTCGTTCGCAGGGACATGCCAGGCACGGTCCCGGCGAATCAGCCGGAGGTGCAGTCATTCGCGGCGTGTAGCCCGTGGGTTATCATTAAGTGGCCTAATTAACGTTAGATACTGGTGCAGGCTTCGCTGGGTCGGCTGTCAGGGAACACCTGGCATTTCCCGCTCGGTGCCGCACTTGGTGCGAATTTGGTTAGATTGCGCCCTATATTTAAAATGTTACATCATCGCCTCAGACGTAACAGACTATTAACTTAACTATGTTTGGTGCCTGAAACTGACGACAGCATTCCAATTGGCCAAATTCTCTGACCAGAAAATTAAACTTTCAATGATCAGACTCTGATTATTCACTACCCTTAAAAGGGGCATACCTTATCATCACTGTAAACACACTGAGTTGGATGTGATTTTTAATTAGCATTCGTGATTTGATCATTTGCAGCATATTCACCAGCTGTGGTATACTCTAAAAGATTGGACAGCCCTGCTGTGAGGTAAATGCACCATTAAATTATAATGCATATGAAGGTTAAGGCTGCATATGTTGCAATCTACATTTGAGCATTTCACTGGCAATAAATTGACAGATTACTTAAGAAGCGCAAGTTACTTTTTTGGATCCTGAAATAATATAAACTAAAGGGGACTGCCACTTATTAATACAAGGAAAGGTACGGACAAAAGTCCACAAGCTTATGTTCCAATGGAAATAAAATTTGACTTGCTCTATATTGGGCAGGTTATCCACTCTTTCAGATTACCATGCAGACAGTGAAGGTCAAATTGTACTTTTGAATGTTTAAAGTAGGTGCAGCTGCATTGCTTCAATCAGCCCAAATTCAATTGCTCAATGAAGAATGTACCAGATGTGGTAAATAAATTTGGTAGATAAATAAATTATTTATTCCACAGTCCCAACTGCTCAACAACAATATCATTTTTTAAGTTCAACCCTGAAGTTTACGTTATCACTACCAGGTTAGTTCCCATTCCATACTGCTGATACTCTCTCAATATCTCAAACGAATGGACATCCACTGGAACCAAAATTACCTTGATCAAAATGGTTTCTAAACTGCTTCAGGGCCCCACTGGGTCATTATGCGGCAGATGGGGGAAACCTGAAATTGAAGGAACGGGATTCTCTCTGGGTTCCCACTCACTCGGATTTGCAGCGATTTCACACTGGCACAGGCAAGGCCTCGGATGGGATGTCTGTCCTTTCCCTAACTGAGGCCCTTAAGAAGCCAACTCCGCTTCACTTCTTAGACTGGCAGAAGGATTTACCTGGCATTGAGGGAGCTCATAAATCAATGGATGTTTTTGTGGGGTGCTCCAGCAGAAGCCCCTTCCCCAAAACTAAAGGTTTGGTGGCCTCTGGACCTCCCTCCTCCCCTCCGTCCTCTCACCTGACACCGCAGTCACCCCTTTATGCCCCCACAGGCCTTCCCTACCCTCCCCACCTTTGGGACTCCTTAAACCTATCACAGAATCCCTACAATGCAGAAGGAGGCCATTCAGCCCATCAAGTCTGAACCGACCCTTCAAATGAGCACTCTGCCCATTTACAAGTGTCTACCCCTACCTATCCCCGTACTCCCATAATCTAACCTGCATACCCCTGGCCATTAAGGGGCAATTTAGTAAGATCAATCCACCTAACCTGCACATCTTTGGACTGTGGGAGGAAACCGGAGCACCCGGAGGAAATCCACGCAGACATGGGGAGAACATACAAACTCCATGCAGACAGTCACCTGAGGCTGGAATTGAACCCGGGATCCTGGGGCTGTGAGGCAGCAGTGCTAACCACTGTGCCGCCCCTGGGATCCTGCGACTTAGGCTCAGGCATTTTCCTTCAGTTCATCTTCGCGCCACTGTAGTTCTTGTCACTTCAAGGACCAGAGAGCCTCCGGCCTCTCGGATTGGCCAGCAGCTCTCTAACGCAGGACTTCTTCCTGGGTGAGGGGCAGAAGTCCTGCCTTCAGCTACTCAAGCATGAAATGGCTGCGGGGCACTTGGAGGCACTGTGAGGCAGGAAGGGAGATGCCCCCCCCCCCCACCCCCCATCCCTACCTGAAACATTTGTGCCCAAAATAATATTAAAATTCAACCAACTTGTCTGGAATAGAGTCACCAGATCAGGTAAACATGAGAATTTCCTTTCCAGAAAGATGATTCAAGTGCATGCAAAGCTGGTGAATTGGCCCAACTAATCTATGCTCGTTATACTCCACATGATCTTTTCAACCTTTCCTTTTAAATCAAGGGGGAGACAATTTCATTTTGCATTGTGGGCCCATCTGATATCTTGGCCTGAGTTATATTTAGCAAAAACTATTAAAGTAGAAATAGGTAAAGAGAAACCATATTGATATTTACTTAAGTTTTTAAATGGTTTTTTGCCATTTAGTATTTTTATTCTGATTATTATATTATTATTCTGAATTGATGCCAGCATAGTAATATATTCAATTCATGTCCATGGCTGGTGAGGCTGGCTTAAATTGCTGGAACATGGACAATCTCAAAACTATAAGCATGCTTACTGTTATGTACTTTTTTGACAATTAGTTGCTTTGTTTTATTAAGCATGTGCATTGGAACGTAACCTTGAGGTTGGTTTGCTGGCAGGCAACAAGTATTACGTTTAAGCTAGCAAAAAATGTCTATTGAATAATCACGTGTTTTTGTTGGAATTCAATTTTTTTGAATGAGGTTCAACATAGCATGGGTGGCATTTGCTTTGCAAGGAATCACAAGCAAAGGTTTGATTTTGGGCCCGTACATTTTACTAGATTGGAATGGAAACTTTGGTTCAACCAGTAACCCTTGGCAGAGATCTCTGTGGGTCAGTGATGAGTGGCTTAAAATCCTAATATTGGGAAAGCAATGTCATACTTTCTCACTTTATAGAGGCTGGATCATATAATCCAGTGTTTTTCAAATTTATTTTCTTGGGACCCACTTTTCCCAACCGGCCGAACTTTGCAACCCACGCCGGCTGGCCTTCGCGACATACGCAATGCTCGCTTACACTTAATGCGAAAGGGGAGCCTGATTGGTCCGCACAATCTCACTTGAATCAAGTTCAAAGGAGGAGAGGGCAATGCACATAGCTGATGCAGACTTCACCCAGTTCCTCTGTGCTGTCTTCAGCTTTGTGAAAATGGAAAACCCAACTTCATAGACGTAGGTCGTCGTGAAGGGCAATAGTAGCAAAATGCTCATCTCACTCAGCACTGGATACTTCTGGGAGATGCTATTCCAGAATGCTGACAGCCTCATGGGCTTTTGGCGTAATTTTAATGTGGCATCACAGATCAGGTATAGCAGCGTTGTCTTTTCATTTGGCGTCAGCTGTAAGTTAATAACTGACTCTAGCATCTCAACCCCAAAAGGAACCTTTCACCGACCACTTGGCTTTCAAAATATTTCCCTACATGTAACACATGGGCTTTGTGTTGTTATTTACTTTGGCACAATTGACAAAACCATACCTCAAGAAATCATCTTTACGCTGCTTCATTCCTGAATTAAGTTTCTTCTTTGTAGGTAGTTAACCAGAAGCCCTGGAGCTCTGTACAGAGCTAACACTAGCACCACTTTGTCCTGCCCTGGACTCTCCTGTGCAGCTCTCACCAGCAGATTCTGTTGTGAGATCCTGTCCAGTAGGTACACTGCCTATTTGTGCCTCTGGCCACCTCTTACTTGTAAGAAAACCATTCATCTTCACAGCCCTCTTACCTTTCTTGCCAGCATCTAGAAAATGGAAACAGCACTCCTCCGTGATTTGGTGCCAAAAGTACGTAAAAAGAGGACACTTAACGTCAAGTGTACGTACAGGGTGCGAGATTTGCTCGCTGCTGCTGCTTCTGGCTCGAAGACGGTACACAGCATCATTTCTTTTCACTTAAAAGGTGGCAGCAGCTGCCATTCTCTTTTTTTTAAACTCAAAGTACCCAATTCTTTTTCTTTCCAATTAAGGGGCAATCTAGCATGGCCAATTCACCCACCCTGCACATCTTTGGGTTGTGGGGGTGAGACCCACGCAAACAAGGGGTGAATGTGCAAACTCCACACGGACAGTAACCCAGGGACCGGGAACGAACAGGGGTCCTCAGCGCAGTGCGGCAGTACTAACCACTGTGCCGCCATGCCGTCCTAGCTGCCATTCTCAATTTAAAAGCCAGTCACGATGGTTGGGTGCTTTTCCCATGATCAGGACCACCATAGGAACAGCATGACCGATCACTCCGCTACACCCCAAAACACACCTGCAACCTGGAAAACCCTGATATAATCTATTTGAAGGAGCTGATTATAGATTGATTCAGCACAGAAACTGGACATTCATCCCATCAGGTCTGTGCCAGCTCTTCGAAGAATTAGTCCCACGCATTTGTTGATTTCCATAGTCCTGCTAAGTTTTATCCTTATTTATCGAATCTTCTTTTTTAAGTTACGAAGGAATTGGTTCTACCACATTTTCAGGCAATGCATTTCAGATCATAACAATTTGCATTGTGAAAACAAAATTCATCTCATCTCCACTCTTATTCACTTGTCAATTTCCTGGTAATGATGGTTGGCTTGGGGTTGTGGCAGAGACTATTGGAAACTGTGGGTTTGATACATTCAGATCAGCCATGAGCTTATTGAAATGGCAGAATAGCCAAATGGCCTACTTCTCATATTTTTGTCCTCATATTTTTGTATGTACTAATGTACTGTAAATCAGGCCCCACTGGTTATGATACTTCTACCATTGGAAAGTTTCTTATTCTTTAACCTATCAAAGCCCTTTATATAATTTTGAGCATGCCCAACAAATCTTCCTTTAATCATCTAACTAATCAATTTCTGTTGTCTCTCCACATAACTGAAGTATATTATCCCTGGCACAAAAGCAAAACACTGCAGATACTGCAAACCGAAAATAAAAGCAGAAAATGCTAAAAATGCTCAGTGGGGCAGCACGGTGGCGCAGTGGGTTAGCACTGCAGCCTCATGGCGCTGAGGTCCCAGGTTTGATCCCGGCTCTGGGTCACTGTCCGTGTGGAGTTTGCACATTCTCCCCGTGTTTGCGTGGGTTTTGCCCCCACAGCCCAAAGATGTGCAGGGTAGGTGGATTGAACACGCTAAATTCCCCTTAATTGGAAAAATGAATTGGGCACCCTTCTTGTACACTTAAACTGACCAAAGGAAATCTATGATCATTTTCTAAATCAGTAGCCTCATTGACTGCCTGTGTTTGGGCTCAAGGAGTCCTAGGGCCAATATCAGTGGCTTTGTTTCAACCCAACTTTGCTCTGAAGAAGTCATTCAAAACCTCTGCTTCTCTCGCCACAGATGCTGCCTGAACTGTTATTTTTTTTGTTTACAGCATTTTCTGTTTTTATTTCAGATTTCCAGCATTCACAGTATTTTGCTTTTATTTCAACCTAACTTGTTGTGTCTACTTTCCCGGCCCCATTGATTGGTAACTAGTCGACTAACGTAAACTCCACTGCTTTAAAATTCATTGATGAGATTGTCAATTCCAAAGATCAAGATACAGGTAGGTTGTAGCCTCAGCGCACCAGCCTTAGTCAGAACGAAGGCTTGCAACCCCACTCAGGGCCCCTGACTGAAACTGTTCTATGGGTCTTGTGTTTGAAAGTCCTGTTATGTTCCTTTCTCCCTCATGTGTACAATAACCCTCTCTTTAAACGAATCAGTGCTCTCTCCTTTGACTAATTCATTTGGCAGCAGCTTTCACATTCTCCCCATTCTGTAGAATATAAAGTATTTATATTTCCTGGTAGTAGCCTACAAGTGATCAGACTTATTAAATTCACGTACCATAGTGGGACTTGAATTCATAATGTTTACTGGTCTAATCACTACCTTTCTGCAATATATTGCAATAACATTTTTAGCACAAAACTGACAATGCTTCAATTCCATCCTGTTGTACATCTGACACCACTAAGCTGCGTAAAACGAGCAAAATAACATTTCAATTTAATTAGAGGTTAATGTTTTACTCATTTTGTCACACCAAGTGGATAAACTGAGATCCTTCACATTTCAGCAGCAATTTGAGATCACCTCCTGGAGGTGGTCTGACCAACTGGAGGTGGCCTCACCACAAAATCTTCATTACTGTCCTCAAATAGGGACAGCACAGTGGTGCAGTGGGTTAGCCCTGTTGCCTCATGATGCCGAGGTCCCAGGTTCGATCCCGGTCCTGGGACACTGTCCATGTGGACTTTGCACATTCTCCCCGTGTTTGCGTGGTTTTCGCCTCCACAACCCAAAAAGATGTGCAGGCCAGGTGGATTGGCCACTCTAAATTGCTCCTTAATTGGAAAAAATGAATTGGGCACTCTAGATTTATTTTAAAAAAGAAAATTACTGTCCTCAAATGCAATGGGTAAAGTACTCTTCCTCTGAGGACATGACTCTCTTCCTCTGAGGACATGACTCTATCTGCAAAAAGCAGACAGAACCTTAAAACAACAATTCCGTACAAAGACAAATAAGCTAGATAATTAAAACTTGGATAGGTTGGTAAGGTTCTCACATTGTCCCCATTCCATTCCATTGCATGACACCATCAGTGGCAAAACATTTTACTTGATTGTCACTATGGCACAAGATAAGGCATCAACTGAGATGAATACAGGACCTGAAATCAGCAGAGAAGACAACACAATCTTCTTCTGGCATCCAGATCTGAGCATTATGAAATATAGCATTTTGCAATAACAAAACAAGTGGCCAAATTGAATTAAATTGGCAAGGCTTAAACCATTGATTACAAATGAGCATTAAATCTGACTCAGTAGTGTCTGGAAATAAATCTGGATGTCACTCTCCAGGCAAGGTCCAGGTGCACATATTTACTATTATTTTTTAATAAATTTAGAGTACACAATTCTTTTTTTTTTTCAATTAAGGGGCAATTTAGCATAGCCAATCCACCGAACCCACACATCTTTGGGTTGTGAGGGTGAGGCGCATGCAGACACGGGGAGAATCTGCAAACTCCACACGGACAGTGATCCAGGGCCAGGATCGAATCTGGGACCTCAGCGCCGCGAGGCAGCAGTGCTAACCACTATGCCACTCTGCTGCACAGGCACAAATATTTAAATGAGCCATTAGACTAATCCAGCAGCATCAACAGCGAGGCCATAACCGAGCGTCATTTGGTACGGCTTCACAAAGTCACAAACCAGTCATGATGGCACCTCGGGGACGGGGGTCTTGTTGGGAGGTTGAGGCACTGAGTGGTCAGGGACATGGCAGGGTGGTACCCTGGCTCTCTCCCTGTCATTGGGGCACCTTTGCACTGCCAGCCTGATAGCTTGGTACTGCAAACCTGGCACCCTGGCACTGCCAGGCTAATAGGGCACTGCCAGGGTGCGAGGCCTGGAGGGGTGCCTTATTGTAGGTGATGGGGGGGGGGGGCTTGAAGACCCCGGTAAGTCGGTTGAAGTGAGGGGGCATCAAAGGGGGTCAAAAGCTCGGAGCTGCCTTTAAAAATGGCATCCTGATCTGCAAGTAGTCTTCCAAGGAAATCACTTAAAAAGAGTGGCCTCAACAGGGATTTCTCGGCGAGGGCAAAAATAATGGCAAAGTGCTGTTGAATAACAAGGTCTTTTTTGGCACTGCAGGCACCAAGAAACACCACAGTAAACGCACCATTCAGCAGACTTTAACTCGAGTCTGTTGAATCATGCCTATAGTGGGTGGATTTCTCCCAAACAATTACAATGTCATTTCAGGTGGGAAATCCAGTGTGAATCATGCCAGCTGTTCAGGAGCGACTCCCATCACAGCCCACCCAGACTTAGTCATTTTTGTGGAGCCAGGGGTAAAACCTACAAAGAGTGATGTGTGGGACCTGAAGACACAGGCAAGCCAAGCTTCACAGGGATCGGAGCACCCTTTTTTTTTTAAAGAAAATATTCTATTGAAGCATTTGTAATTTTCACAGTTTACACTTTAACATTCCTTAAACAACCGCGCGGGCCGGCGCACACAAAAAACCTAAAAACAACGTCACCAAGTGCTCCCGCCCTATTTCCTAATTACCCGTGTACTAAGGTCCCTGTCTTTGTCTAACATTGCCATGCCTCCCATTTTCTTCCTCCCCCTCCCTTTCCCCTCCCACCCACTTACTGCCGACGTTCAATTTTCCTTGAAGAAGTCGATGATCGGCTGGCATCTCCGGGCAAACCCCTGAGTTGATCCTCTCAAGGCGAACTTGATCTTTTCCAGACTGAGAAACCCTGCAGTATCGCTGACCCACACTCCTGACTTCGGGGGCTCTGAGTCTCTCCATCCCAGCAACATCCGTCTCCGGGCCACCAGGGAGGAGAAGGCCAGAACATCGGCCTCCCTCCCCCCCTTGGCCCCCAGATCTTCCAGTACCCCAAATATTGCTAATCCTGGACTCGGAGTCATCCTCCCTTCCAGGACCTCTGACATAATGGACGGGATTCTCCGACCCCCCTGCCGGGTTGGAGAATCCCCGGGGGGTGGCGTGAATCCTGCCCTGCGCCTCCGACGCCGGCTGCTGTATTCACCGGCGCCGGTTTTTGGGCGGGGATCATGTTGGCAGTGGCCTCCCCGGCAATTCTCCAGGCCTCGATGGGCCGAAGACCCGTCGGTTACTGGCCAGTCCCGCTGGCGTGGATTGGACATGGTCCCATATGGCGGGACCTGGCAGGTAAGTTTAAAAAAAAAATTTAGAGTACCCAATTAATTTCCCCCCAATTAAGGGGCAATTTAGTCTGTTCAATCCACCTACCTTGCACATCTTTGGATTGTGGCGGCGAAACCCACGGAAACACGGGGAGAATGTGCAAACTCCACACAGACAGTGACCCAGAGTTGGGATCTCTGGGACCTCGGCGCCGTATGGCAGCAGTGCTAACCCACTGCGCCACCGTGCTGCCCCCTGGCAGGTAAGTTGGCTGGTGTGGTCCTCCTGGGGGGGGGGGCGGCGGATCCGTCCCCGGGCGGGCCTCCACGGTGGCCTGGCCCGCGATCGGGGCCCACCGATCTGCAGACAGGCCTGTGCCATGGGGGCACTTCTTCCTTCCGTGCCGGCCCCTGTAGGCTCCGCCATGGCCGGAGCGGAGAAGACACCTCCCTGCGCATATGCCAGAATACGCCGGCCGGTCTGCGCATGTGCTGAACCATGCTGGCAGTTCTGCGCATGCGCTAACTCGCGCAGTCCCTTCGGCGCCGATTGGCACGGCGCCAACCCCTCCGCCACTGGCCTAGCCCCGGAAGTGCGGAGAATTCCGCGACTTCCGGTCGTCCCAACGCCGGAGTGGTTCACGCCGATTCGGGAGAATCCTGCCTAACGTCCGCAAATCTCTGTCATAATCCCCTCAACTTCAGACACGCCCAGAACATATGTACATGATTCGCCGGGTTTCCCGCACAGCGTCCGCACCTATCCTCCACATCCTCCAAAAACCTGCTCATCGGGGCTACCGTCATGTGGGCCCTATGAACCACCTTGAACTGGATCAGGCTAAGTCTGGCACAAGACAGGGATGTATTAACTCTCTTCAAAGCCTTTTCCTTTAATTCCATTTCCAACTCTCCTCCCAGCTGCTCTTCCCACTTTCTCTTCAGCTCCCCGATAGGGACTCCTTCCCACTCCATCAACTCCTTGTATACCTCAGAGGCCCTCCCCTCCCCAACCCCCGTTTTTGACATCACCTTATCCTGTAGTCCCCTCAGGGGGAGGCGAGGAAAGCTTGGAACCTGCCTCCGGACAAAGCCCCGTACCTGTAGGTACCGAAACCCGCTCCCACCCAGCAACTCAAACTCCTCTAATGCCTCCAGGAAACCCTCCTGAATGAAGAGATCCCCAAATCTCTCAATCCCTGCCCACTGCCACCTCCTAAAGCCCCCATCCAGGCCCCCCCCCCCCCCCCCACCCCCCCAGGAACAAAACGGTGATTGTCACAGATCGATGACCACACTGACACTCCAGTCTCATGTGCTGTCTCCATTGTCCCCACACCCTCAAGGCTGCCACTATCACTGGGCTTGTGGTGTACCGAGCCGGCGAGAACGGCAGGAGCGCCTTTAATAAAGCCTTCAAATTCGTACCCTTACAGGGTGCCGCCTCTACTCGCTCCCAAACTGACCCCTCCCCCACTACCCACTTCCTGACCATCGATATGTTGGCCGCCCAGTAATAATTAATAAAACTCGGAAGGGCCAAGCCCCCTCCCCGCAGCCCAGTTCCAGGAGTGCCTTCTTCACCCTCTGGGTTTTACCAGCCCACACAAAACCCAAGATCACCGCATTCATTTTTCGAAAAAAAAGGCCTTCGCAACAAAAATCGGGAGACATTGAAAGAAAAACACAGCAGTCTCAGAAGGACTGTCATCTTCACCATCTGCACCCTCTCCGCCAGTCAGCGGGAGCATGTCCCACCTGCAGAAATCCCTTTTCATCTGATCGACCGCTTTACCCAGATTGAACTTGTGGGGCTGTCCCCAATCCTTAGCCAGCTGGATCCCCAGATACCTAAAGCTCCTCCCCACCACCTTAAAAGGTAACTCCCTCAGTCTCCTTTCCTGCCCCCGTGCCCGAATCGTAAATACCTCGCTCTTTCCCATGTTTACCTTGTAGCCTGAGAACCGCCTAAATTCTTCCAGTGCCTCAATAATTCCAGCCACACACACCCCCCCCCCCCCCCCCAACGGATCTGTGATATAAAGCAGTAAATCGGCTGCGTAGAGCGAGACCCTGTGCTCCACCCCCCCTCTCACTATCTCCCCGCCAAACATTCGATGACCTAAGGGCCATTGCCAAGGGCTCTATGGCCATGGCAAACAGTAGTGGGGAGAGCGGGCACCCCTGTCTTATCCCCCTACAGAGACTAAAATATTCTGACTGGACCCAGTTGGTTCTTACATTCGCTACCGCAGCCTGGTATAGCAACCGCACCCAATCCACAAATCCCTGCCCAAACCCATAGGTACTTCCACTCCACACTGTCAAAGGCCTTTTCTGCATCCATAGCTACTACCACCTCAACCTCACGTCCCTCCGCTGGCACCATTCTAACATTCAGGAGCCGACTAATGTTGGGCGTCAGGTGCCTGCCCTTCACAAATCCCATCTGGTCCTCCCCGATTACCTCTGGGAAACAATCGTCTATACGTGTGGCCAAGATCTTTGCCAGCAATTTAGTGTCTACTTTCAAAAGGGAAATCGGCCTCTACGATCCACAGCTCTTTGTCCCGCTTCAAGATGAGAAAGATCGTGCCAGTGATGGCGTTGGGGGGAGCATTCCCAGCTCCTTAGAGTCGGTAAAGGCCTTAACCAGGAGCGGTCCCAGTAACCCAGAAAACATTTTATAAAACTCCACTGGGTATCCAGCAGGTCCCAGGGCCTTACCCGATTGCATCGCCCCCAACCCCTCTATCACTTCCCTGAGCCCAGTTGGGCCCCCAGGCATTCCACCTTCGGGAACTCTAGCCTCTCCAGAAATTGCTTCATACCCTCCTCCCCGGCTGGGGGTCAGATTCATAGAGTCGACTATAGGGATCCACCACTACCTTCCCCCTCATATACTTTACTTTCCCAATTTCTCTCACCGCCTCCTGCTTCCTCAGTTGATGTCCTAATATCCTACTGGCTTTCTCCACATATTCGTATATTGCTCCTTTCACCCCCCCTCAACTGCCCTTCTGTATTATGTGTGGACAGGAGCCCAAATTCCATTTGGAGTCTCTGACGCTCCTTCAGGAGCTCCTCATCCAGAGATTCTGCATACCTCCTGTCCACCTGTAAGACTTCACCTACCAGCCTGTCCAACTCCACCCGTTCAGTCTTCTCCCTGTGGGCCGGAATCAAAATAAATTCCCCTCTGATAACCGGCTTTAATGCTTCCCAAACCACCCCTGCCGCAGTCTCTCCCATGTCACTGCTCTTGTATGTAGCCCCGAATGGCCCCCCCTCACCCGCCTCACAAACCTTATTCTCCGCTAACAGCCCTACATCTAACCTCCACTGTGGACGTTGGATCTTTCCTGTGCTTACCTATAGATCTACCCAGTGTGGAGTGTAGTCCAATGCCACGATTGCTGAATACTCAGTGTCCTCCATCCCCGCAAACAGTGTTTTGTCAAGTACAATAAAGTCTATCCTGGAGTATATATTGTGCACTTGGGAGTAGAATGAATACTGCTTGCTCCTTGGCCTCCCAAATCTCCATGGATCCACCCCCACCATGCGCTCCATAAACCCCGCAGTTCTTTCGCCATTGCTGATACATTTCCCGACCTGGAAGTCGACTGGTCCAGCCTCGGATCCAGAACCATATTAAAATCTCCCCCCCCCTAATCAGCCGGTGCGGGTCGAGGTACGGAACCTCCTCCTGACAAATGCGACATCATCCCCAGTTTGGGGCATATATATTGACCAACACCACTGCCATTCCCTCCAGCTTCCCACTAACTATAATACATCTATGCCCCCCCCCCCCCCACCAAGTCCTGCCTCTATCTTCCCCACCTCGGGCAGCACGGTGGCGCAAGTGGTTAGCACGGTTGCCTCACGGCACTAAGGTCCCAGGTTAGATCCCGGCTCTGGGTCACTGTCCGTGTGGAGTTTGCACATTCACCCAGTATATGCGTGGGTTTCGCCCCCATAACCCAAAAGATGTGCAGGGTAGGTGGATTGGCCACGCTAAATTGCCCCTTAATTGGAAAAAATTAATTGGATACGCTAAAAAAAAATTTTTAATTTTAAAAATAAATAAAATACCTTCCCCATCTCAAATGCCACCTGTTTAATTAACCAGGATTGCCCCCCCCCCCCTTTTTTAAAGTCCAATCTCGAATGGAACGCCGGTCCAACCCATCCCTTCTTCAGTCTGACTTGGTCTCCCAGCTTCAAGTGAGTCTCTTGCAACATGGCCACGTCCGCCTTCAGCTGTCTCAAATGTGCGAACACACGGGTTCTTTTGACCGGCCCAATCAGTCCACGAACATTCCATGTAACCAGCCTGGTCGGGGGTGGGGGGGGGGGGGGGGGGGGGGGGGGGGGGTTTACCCTACCCCCCACACCTGTCGCTCAGCCATGACCTTTCCTAGGCCAGCCCTTGGCCCACGCCCCGGACCTCACCTGGCCCGCCCCTCGGCAGCAACCGTCATCTACTCTTCCCCGCCAACCTCCTAAAAGTCCCCTCCTCATCAGCAGCCCCCCCTCCCCCCCACTACGTTAAACAATCAAACAGTCCCTCCCAAGGTTCAGGCACAGAGGCCCACCCCTCCTCCCTTAACAAAATCTTATCTATTCTAACACCTTCAAGCAGGACCAAATTGAAAAGACCGGACAAAGGAAAATGAATTATACATGTAATAACTCAAACAACTTTTCAAATATTGCAATTTAAATTACAGAGTTAAATTACAGATTTAAAGATTTTTAAAAGGGCAACACATCACTTCTAACTCAGTTCTCCACCGTCAAGGTTTAAGATCCTTGTTTGTCTATCAGGTTATTATCCTCCATGAAGTCCGCCACGTCCTCCGGCGAGCCAAAGTACAGCTCCCGACCCTCATAGGTCACTCAAAGACGGGCCAGGTAAAGCAGACCAAACTTTATTTGCTTCTCGTACAGGACCGCCTTGACTTTATTAAAAGTCGCCCTCCTCTTTGCGAGTTCTGCTCCCAAGTCTGGTACACCCGGATCTCAGAATCTTCCCACATGCACTGTTTTGTCTGCCTGGCGCACCTCATGATACGTTCCTTACCTAGGAACCGATGCAGCCGCACCACCACCGCCCTCCGGGGCTCACTCCCTTGGGGCTTATGCATAAGCGCCCTATAGGCCCTGTCCACCTCCAACGGCTTGGGGAACGAACCTTCCCCTAACGGCTTCTCTAGCATCTTCCCCACATGTGGTCTAATCAGTGGTCCTTAAAGGGACTGTAGGAGGTTGCAATTAAATTAGCACATTTTTTTCTTTCTTGCCTTTCTGTGGACATGAAGGGTCAAAAGTATTCTTCCCCCTCTGCAGCACTAGTTCAGGTGCCAGAATGTGGCGACTGGGGGCTTTTCACAGTAACTTCATTGAAGCTTACTTGTGACAATAAGTGATTATTATTATTAACATTGTACATTTGAAAATCAGCTTAAATCTGAATAGAGCAACAAACATTGATTATTTCACTCAATGCCAAGTTGAGTGAAATTTAATTACACAATTAAATTCCTGGCAATGAAAAATAACATTAAATTATCTTGTATATATTCACTCACAAGATATAGCACCTATTTATTGATAAGTCTTGGGTTATGCATATTGAATCACTTATGAATGATGCCTGAAAATGTGGCTAGGACCCTTTGCCTTCATCATTCATGTTGCTCAGTTACTGATCCTGGTTACTTTGTCTTGAGGAATACTTGGGCCAAAGTCAAGTCCTTCTCCACAGGAAGGAGGAAAAAAGATCAAAGTTGAGCAAATTCCCGGTCACAACAGTGAGCTTTGTCATGGGCAACCCGGATTGACATTGGTCCAGAAGCTAAGTGCATCTGCCCTCTAAGCTGTAATTAAAAAGACTTAGGGAAGGAGCAACATTAATTTTGGAAAAGAACAGCTGTCCATTACATGCACAAATAAAAAGGTATTCTTTTTTATTTGTGCACGAGGGATCATTTTAACTTTTGAGTCATAAGTGCGCAAGATTATATCAATTCAGCTGAACATTACACAATGTTCATAAATCAGGACAGATGAATAATGAGTAGCTGAACCAATAATGTCACTTTCACAATTACAATCCAAAGTCAAAATTAATTCCCCCTCCAAAGTGACAAAACAACTATTCTTTGAATCATGGTTTGCTTCACATTTTGCTGGAAAGATCTTTACCTTTATACTTTGGATTATTCTTCCACATTGTTTTCAATACCATCAGTACCAGGAGTCGAGAGAGAAGTGTCATAATATACACCAGTATATCATGGTGCAGACACACACTGATGGACACACAGTGGGACCAATCAACATACACAACATCGCAGCCAATTACCAGTGAGAGCACACGCACTATAAAGACAGGGGACATCAGAGTTCCCGCTCATTCGAGTAGCAGCTAGCTAGGAGCACAGAGCTCACACCCTGCAACACAGACATTCACCATGTGCTGAGTGCATCAACTGGTTAGGACAAGGCAGAGGTCTTTAGTTAAAGCTGGTATTGTATTTACCCACAGTTCAAGTATGTTTCAATAGTTAACCTTTTAATAAAATAGTGTTGCACTACTTCAAGTGTTGGTGACCTGTATGTGATCCAGAACAGCCAACACATCAAGAAGCAAGTGCTGTAGTGTGTAAATTAAAAACAGAATCTGTTGGACACGCATTGCAAGTCAAAATAGAAATCAGGTTCACATAATCCTGTGCTGGAACTGAGAATTATCATGAATGCTCTTGAGAGAGAAAAAAAAATCAATGTTATTTTTTAGGCTGCTTCCAGTCTGGCTGAAAATGTTAGCACCAATTTATCATACATTGGAGCTGCTGATACAGAACTTTTTGTATCTTTTAAAATCTCGACCTTCACTGCATACAGGCATCTTTAGTGTACACAGAAGGGTGATTTTTAATACAGGAATAAAGTTTGTTTCCCACTGCATTTGGGTCCAGATCCTTTTGCAAGTTACAAGACTGTCATTGTGCTCTTCAACACATCTAATCCATTACATTATAAAAGCCTCCTGCCCATAAAACTAGTTGATTTAACGTTATTAATAGGATGTATGATGAATGAAATATTTCATTCAAGTGTATGACAATCAAAACTACATAAACATGTGTAACCCCTCACCTTTATGCATGCAAAATGTGAGATGGACAGTTCATTAGTATTCCAGTGAGGTTTTTTTTTTAAGTGGTCTGTTAACAAACTATAATTTGTAATGATGAGAACAGGACTATGGACTGGAAGGGTAAACACACAAAAAAAAACCTTAATGTGTACCTTGAATGGACTCTCAAATGAAGGGAACATCTGCCTCACAATAAACCGCAGTGTATACTTATTGTAGAGACTCATAATGACTATATTTAAAATAATAGATAGAAAGTGCTCATTAACTCTTGGCATGAGGTCAAAAGAATAAGCGTTGCAATTGCAGTGTTTGGATTCTTTGAAAAAGTTGCCCAGCAACATGTAATTATCTTTATATTCGACAAAAATGTGCTACTGATGCCCCTACTCTGGTGTTCACTATCTGTATTTTGTTTCCATTACAGGCCATTCAGCCCAACAGCTCTATGCCAGCATACATAGGAACATAGGAATTAGGAGCAGAAGTGGGCAATTCAGCCCTACGAGCCTACTCCGCCATTCAATCAGATCATGGCTGATCTCTTTCTGGTCTCAAACCCACCTCCCCACCTGTTGCCCATAACCCTTTAACCCATTTTTAAATCAACAAAATATGTATCTCTTTCTTGAAACCATTTAATGACTCAGATTCCACAACATTATGGAGCAGCGAGTTCCACAAATTCACCACCCTCTGCGAGCAGTAATTTCTCCTCATCTCAATTATAAATCTACAGCCTCTCAACCTATATCTGTGACCTCTCATTCTGGAAATTATATTCTAATGAAATCTCCTGCCCTCTACTCCATCTCATGCGACAGAACATCCTGCTATTCCTTTCTCCATCATTATACAAGAGAGCAAGATGTACAGATTGGTACTGGCAGTAAATCCAGATGAGTATGCATCCATAGATTGATGAATTTTAATAGCCAACCGCATCAACATTTACAGGTCTACATGGTGCATACATGCAATTAATAAAATGAAAGTAAACAATTCAATGTTTAACTATAACAAAACATACCATTGTTTTGGGAAAGATGTGGGACAAAACATGTTGAGAGGGTTTCCTTCAGCAAAAGGATGTCTAATTTCCAGTTGTCAGGTTTCAAAATTGCATGATCGGCAATTTCACTGGAACTGACAAATCTATATACTGTCACAGAACTACAGGCAGAATTCTCCCAACTCCCTGCCGACAGGTTCAATGGCAGGCAGGTGGGGGGAGAACTTGGTGGGAGGCCCAAAAATCAATGAATTTCCCGTGAGAAATTCTGCTGGTGCCTGTCATGGCGGATCGGGAATCCGCTGGTGGCCTTCCGAAACTAATTTTCATCCCGTTAACGGAACAGAGATGAAGACCCGGCCGGAATCTTCCATCATCCACAATTCTCTGGGATGTCAGCAGAAAAACCGGTCGGTCAAGACCACATCTAGAACAGGGGCAGCACGGTGGTGATGTGGTTAGCACCGCCATCTCACGGCACCAAGGTTTGATCCCGGTCCGGGGGAAACTGTCCATGTGCAGTTTGCACATTCGCCTCGTGTACTGCGTGGGTCTAACCCCCACAAACCAAAGATATGCAGGGTAGGTGGAAAGGCCACTTAAGTTGTCCCTTAATTGGAAAACAGCATTTTAAAAAAAAAAGAACATACCTGGAACAGCATGCGTGCAAAAGTCAGGAGTTACCTGAAGAATGCTTGAGGTTCCTACTGGAGTTTGGGATGGAGGCTGCCAGCAACCCTGGATTCTGGAGCACTACAGCAGTGGATTGGGGGGGGGGGGGGATATCTTTCAGGTGGATCTTCCAGCTTCAGTGTGATTGAGGAGGTCCATCTTCCAGCCTCAGACTGCTCCTGGAGATCGATCATTTTCAGGAAATCCATCTTATTTCTTCAGGAGGTCCGTCTTATTTCTTCAATGGTGGGTCAGTGGTGTTGGGCTCCTTTTAAATATGACACCTACATATGATGGCAGGGCATACACAATCAAGCATGCCCCACCACAGATGATGGTGCTAAACCTCCAAATACATAATTAACTAAGTTAAGACCAGAAGATATGGCATGTTTTCCTGTCGGTGTCCACAGTGGGAAACATTCTCCAACCCTGCCGCTGCCACAGGACTTAGTCCCAGAGGGGAGAACTCCACCATATGGACATGATCTACCAGCAGCCTCATACTGGAATCAAAGCAGGATGTAGCCGGTAGATGCCAGGAGAGGCCCAATCCGGGCTTCCAGACAGCCATTACACCTCACGAGATCTAACCAGAGCTCGCGAGGCATCACGGTTTGGGTGCCACCCACAACGGGCTGGACTCAGTATCGCATGGCGAAATGCTGACACCGGATGTAACCAGCTCCCGAGTCTATTGGCCTCCCCTGAAAGAACCTAGCCGTGCGCCTTCTAGTACTTGTCCACGCAAATATGGACCAGGCAGAATGGCACCCGGGGGTCTCAGTGCCATTCTGGCACTGCCAAGGTGCCCAGGTGGCATTGCCAGGCTGGAAGGAGCACTGCCATGGTGGCAGTGCCTGGGTGCCAGTGTGGCACTGCCAAGAGACATGAAAGGAAGGATGAGTGGGGTATGAAGGATGGGGGTTGAAAGGCGGGTATGAAGGGGCCTGCAGAAGGGTGGTGGGATGAAGGATGGGTGACCTGGAAGGGGGGGGGGGCCTGAAAAGGGGTGTGGAATTACCTGGAAAGGGGAGCCCCCAGCGACACCATAGCAGGGTGTCCCCACTTGCGGGGGGGGGGGGGGGGGGGGGGGGTAATGCCCATGTGTGTGGGGGGTAACATTGCCCATGGCTGGAGAGTGTGGGGGACCCACGAGCTCTCTCAGAGATCGGTGCACCCTTTCAAAATGGTGGCACTGAGCAGCTGGTCTGGCCAGTGGGTTCAGTTCTCCAGTGATGAAGAAAATTCTAAGTGTGGGCTAGCCCGGAGAGAAACATTGTTGATGGGTCCCCCCGGGCTGCGGATGGGTGGCCCCAACACACATGGGTCCGCCATGTCATCCCCTGTATCATCTGTACCCATAATGGGGGCAGCTCCGGCGACTGCCTATCTGTGCCCCCGACCACCCATGACCCCTGCTGACCATTGAGGTGTCCATGCGCATAGCTGAAGGCCGCTGCGAATAGGGAATTGTAGTGATGTGAGCACTTCACAGCCCCCAAGTGGATTCCAGTGTGTACACATGCTATGTTGCAGGTGAGAGTTACTGCCTCGCTTTGCAACCAGACTATAAGGCCTGGACACTCTACCTGAACACTGGAGGCTTCAACGTCAGAGGCAGAAGGCAACATCCAAATACCCAAGAGCTTAGCCCAGCACTGGGGATATGCCTGCAACCAGAGGGTGAGTGTGGCCATTGGGCAGGGAAACAGCGCTTGGTCCAGGTAATATTAACAGGGGTGTTTGGGGGCTTCAGTTGCGGCTGGGGGGGTGAGTGTGCAGGGTGTGTTGGACGGCACCCTGAGGGATGGCGAGGATGTGGGGCGGGGGTTGGGGGAGCCATGGGGGACCGGAGAGTACCTATCAGGCTGGAGGTCATCGCTGTTGACTGTCGGACTCACCCTTGTCAATTACTTCCATATATTACACGGGATGGATGATATCTTGGACTCTGCGCAGGCTGAACTCCCATGCTGCTGGCAGGCCAGGCAGTCAGACACTGGAGAAGGCAGCGGCAACAGTGTTGGCAGAGGCTAGAGGCAGCCCATGTGCTGGGGCCTGCCCCACATCCGGAGGACCCAGCTGTCCATCAGGCCAGGGAGGGACCCAGAGGGGGAAGGTGTACAGGCATCGCTCGCCCTTCAAAATGATTACAGACAGCGTGTGCCATGGGAGGCTCTGCCTCAAAAAGAGGATGGTGCGGCACCTGTGCTATGTCCTTGTGGACTTGACACCACATGGAGTGGGGCGGGGAGGGGGGGGGGGAACCACCCCGGATGGGCTGGCGCCATCGGATGGAGATCCTGTGGACGAATGGGCCTGTGGATCAACATGCTGGCATGTACAACTCACATGTGACCAGTCCTCTGGGTGTGGGGCCGCTGCAGCGCAGGTGAATCTCAACGCCAGTGACCAACCTGTCCCCGGCCACCCCCACAAACTCAAGGGCCCGTTCCTCATACGGGTAGGGACTCTGATGTCTGGGACCACGCTGCCCATCTGGGCCCTCTCCCATCTGTTATGGGCCAGCCTCTCCTGTGGGAATCATGATCCACAAGCATTATGTGGGAGCATATGGGTGGGGGGGGGCAGTGCATGGGTGAGCACCACTGCTGGGGATGGTGCGACATAACATAGGGTGGTGTCAGGCGCATGATTGTCCAGTGGGGGGGGGGGGGGGGGGGGGGGGGGGGGAGTTGAGGTGGGGGTGACAGGCAGGACCAGTGCTGGGGGGCCAATGCCAACTTACCCATGCAGCCCGGTGGAGGTCATTTAGCTTTTTGCGGCACTGTGTGGCGGTCCTCCGGGTCACACTTCCTGCATTGGTTGCCGCTGACACTTTCTCACAAACTGCATTGGCTGCCCTGTGGCTGACCAGTCAAGTCAGTCGGGTGTATAGGGTATCCTGTTGAGACTCCACTGCATCCAGCAGGTGGGCCAGGTTGGCATCTCCGAATCTTGGAGCCGGCCGCCTTGGTGACATAACTGAATGTTGTGTGGGTTTACCTCTGCGGGATAGTTTAAGTGCTGCTCCCTTTCATTAGCGGGGCGGCTGGGAAGTGGGTTCCGGCGCATCAACTCCTTATCCTGAGACTAGGCCACCCCCCCCCAGCGGAATTCTCTGCTCCCTGCTGCTATGATCGAGAATCCAGATCACAGGCGTATCCCGCATCAGCCCAAACATGGGTTGGGCACCAAACAGCCATCCCGCACTTTCTGTAGTTAGAGAAGAGGAAGTGAAAGCCCTTCACGTTTTTTTGAAGGGGCCAGCAGCTGTCAATCAGAACAAGGTTGTTTATAAACATTGTGGTTAGGATCAACAGAAGTTACTTCAGGTGCATTCAAGCGTGAAGGGAACAATAAATAAACAAACCTCCAGCCTGTTGTGCTTAAACACTTTAACTGTCAATCAAGGGCTATTTAAAGGTATTGCACTGTGAAATTGGATGAATGCAAAGAATTTCAAAGGATCTCAGCAGATTATAAGGCTTTTCAAGTGTTGTGGGGTTTCTAGGAAGGCTTTGAAACTTCAAAAAACAGCAGGTTTAAAAGCAAAGTGCTGAGGGAGCAGAAGTGAGGAAAAGGAAAGTCTTCCTGGCTTGATTCTTCAATGAACTGATCTGCTCATCAGCTGTCAGGCAGAGTAGTTCAGAGTGAGAAGGCCACTTCACAGTTTAGGTCAGACAAGAATGATAATTTTGAACAAAGGGCTGTCTGAGATCACCATGCCAAGAGTGATCCTCAGGTTGCCCAGGCTGGAAGGGGCAGTCCAGACACAGTAGCCCCATCGCAGGAAGGGTCCCGGGATCAACCTCGTACCCACAGCCTGAGCCCTCCCAACCCCCAGCACACTTGAGAGACCATCATCCTGCAGTTGGCAGTCCAGAGGGGTACATGAGCAATAGAATACCCTCTTTGAGCCTCCCCCCTCAGAGTCCAGTGTCCAAGGCTAATGTGACACCTGCAGAATTCAAAATGTCCAAATTACCTAACAGCACGTCTCTCTGTTGAATCAGCTACAATGGTCTCAGTTTCCCCAGAATATGGAGAATAATTTCAGCCAGATTTCCATCTCCTTATCACTATCCACCCATTCCTTCTGATAGTGGCTTAAATGCACACCAAGTGAGAAAATGTTCAGGCTGTGGTTTGACACCTTTAGTGCTGCTGCAGCCGTCTGTGACTCACTGATAAAGGTTACAAATGAAAACAGGCCACTTGGGAAAGGTACTGCACAGCACCAGGCACCCATGGATCTGTACCCAACCAAGAAGATAACATCTTCTGGAAAAGGTGAAGAGGAATAAATTATTGAAAATAGAACATAAAAGAGAGGAGTAGCCTGCACATCTTTGAGTTGTGGGGGTGAGACCTGTGATTGGGAAAATGTGCAAACTCCACGGAAGAGTTTTAAAACAAAAATGAGAACTTTAAAATTGAGACTTTGCACAACTGGGAGCTGGTGGTAGGGCAAGGAAGGGGGTCAGCAGCTACTTGTGTAACCAGACTTTAGTATTGTTGAAAGAAAACAACAGGCTGTTGAAATTTTTCATCTTGCACTCATCAGGACAAACACAAGAATGCCAAATTTCAAAGAGACCAACAGCTTATATTGCATGGGAAGAGTGCAGATTGGTTGGGAAGTCAACTCTGATTTGTTGAGGCATTGTCATGGAGAATACAGCAAGGAAATATTGTCCACCCTTGCTTTGTGTAGTTCAAAAAATGATGCAATGTCTGGACAGGTGGATAGCAATGAACAGTATGTGGATGAGAAATATGAAGGTGCCAAGAATTCATCCTTGGGGTGAGGGGGGCATCACTATGGGTGTGGGAAGAGAAGCCATTTCTCGTGATTCTCCAGCTATGACTGTATAGATAACTATGTTTGTGCAATCTAGCCTGACTCAATAATGGAACAGGGGCATTGATGGAAGTTGGGTGTGGTTATTTATGTAAAGGCTGCTGAGAATTCAAGGCAGAGTAGTTGACCAATGTCACAATCACCTCGGACATTATTTGAAATTTTAGTCAGAGTCTTTCCAGTACTGTTATAGGGGCTGAAACCTGATTGGACGGCTTCATACGTACAGTTCTGGGAATTATATGCACGGATTTGAGAGGTGACAGCACATTAGTAATTACTTAGAGTAAGTTTGGCCCAGTGGGCTAGGGAAAAGGAGGGAAGCAGCAAAGGCAGCTGAATGGATGATTTCAATCTTAGTGACAAAGAAATTCAGGATGATACAAATGAATTTTAGCAGAAATTTGAACGGTAACATAACCAACACATTTTCCAGGGTATTTGGCAGAAAAGCTTGCCATACTATGGGGAAAGTAGCAGACACTGGAAATAATTGGATTGATTTTTCAAGGAACGAGTAGATTCACAATGGGCTGAATGGCCTCCTTCCATGCTGTTTCATCCTATGATTCTCTGATTGAGCCGAAAGCAGAAATTCCACAAACTCTTTCAAGTAAGGCATAAAAATTATTAGAGAGAATCTTTTCAGAGATAATGAATACATAATATAAGTAGGTGACATTCCTTATCAAAGGTGAAAAGTAAATGCTGACTGTGCAAATTCCTCCATGGACTGCATGATGCAAGTGTATGGCTACAATTCCCCACGGTGAGTTTTCGGTTGAGCTGTGCATTCAGAGCCAGTCACCAAACAAATTTTGTCACTTTCTCACGGGAAGAAATTGTAAGATGAGTCAATCTGGGCCACTCCCACACATCAGTGAAGGAGTAGAGTGTAGCAGTAGATGGCGTGACGAGAAAGAGAGAGAGAATCTTATATATTTTTCCTCTTAGTTTATTTTGAATGTATATTGAAAGACTCATTTTATACGTAATGGTTCCCCACGAGAAGTTTCTCACGCTGGGAGCACATATCAGGAAACTATGGATACACTCTTCACAGTGCAATGGCCCATTAACATGGCAGTGCAGTTTCTGGTGAAGTATGCATTATCTTTTTTTTTTATTTATCCAATTAAGGGGCAATTTAGCGTGACCAATCCACTTAGCCTGCACATCTTTGGGTTGTGGGGGTGAGGCCCATGCAGACACGGGGAGAATGCGCAAACTCCACAAGGACAGTGACCCAGGGCCGGGATCGAACCCGGGTCCTCGACCCTGTGAGGCAATAGTGCTAACCTGATGGGCCAAATGATCTCCTTCTGCACTGTAGGGATTCTGTGATCTGCTACAGCATCAGTACACCATTTTCAGTTCCAAACCCATTAATCCTAATCACCTCTCCAAGGGAGACTGTCAGACTGACAATTAGTGTTAAATTTAAGGTCGATTAGGCGGCACGGTGGCACAGTGGCTAGCACTGCTGCCTCACGGCGCCGAGGACCCGGGTTCGATCTCAGCCCTGCGTCACTGTCCATGTGGAGTTTGCACATTCTCTCAGTGTCTGCGTGGGTTTCACCCGCACAACCCAAAGATGTGCAGGGTAGGTGGATTGGACACACTAAATTGCCCCTTAATTGGAAAATGGAATTGGGTACTCCAAATTATTTTAAAAATTAACGGTCGATACAATCACATGACTGTGAGGTGCTGAGGTGAGTTAGTCATGTTAGACCGATACAACTGTCTGATAGGGAATATTTTCCTTTGATTAGTCTGAGCTGAATTCAATTTCATGATCTTATGGTGAATCAGTAAAGTTACAATATACCGTTCCATGTGGATCTGGATTTGAGGAGTCTGAGCCAGCTCCAGGTCTTCATTCTAAGCAGTTTGAATAGTTGTGCTGCAGACCTTTACACCTGTTTTCAAAGATGATATTGGAAAATAAAGATGTAGTACTCGCCATACAGACCAGGAACAACCCAAGTTCACTTATTGATCAGAACTGAATCAACCGATTTCAGACAGAATGGTGGCATATCTTTCTCATTTCCGTCTGATGCTCTGAACATCATAAGCCTCCATGGTGAAAACTAACCCGTGACCTCTACTGTATGCGTGGCTATTGAGTGAGGAGGGGGTCAGGACTGTTTGTTTCTTTTACACGTATACTGTTTATTTAACAACAGTCATCCTTAATTATTAAAAGTTAATGAGCATGTATCCTTCCGTAAGGTAAAGCAGGAACTAAGGCTGAAAACAAATCTATCCCCTTGATTGAATTGTTTGCCAAATCCACTAAGTTTTAAGAAAATAAAGACTGACTTGGATTAGTATGATGCTTTTCATGACCACTGGGTGTCTCAAAGTGTTTTACAACCAATGAAGTACATTGTGGCATAGTCGCTGTTGTAATGCAGCAATCGATTTTCCCACAGCAAGATCCCACAAGGAGCTATGTGATGAAGACCAGATAATCTGTTTTTTGTGTGATGTTGATTGAGGGATAAACATTGGTCAGGACACTGGGGAAACTCCCCCTGCTCTTCTTTGAACAGTGTCAGTGGATCTTTTACATCCACTTCTGGAGGGTAAGCATAGCCTCGATTTAACATCCCTTCTGAGAAACAGCACCCCCTTAGCACTCCGCTGAATTGTCAGCGTTAATTTCTGTGCACAAGTCCTGGAGTGGGATTTGAAACCTTGTTACTCAAAAGGTTTGGGTGCTCTTAAAAGAATGGTTAATTGGCTGGATATATGTCAATCTGTCATTCCTTTTGGTGTAATTCAGCTTTGTGAGATAGCATAAAACAAGTTAGAGCATATCAACAGCTCATTGAAGCCAATAGTAATTAAAAGACAGTACTGGTAAATGCAATGCTGGTCAAATTTTACATGCAGCAGTCATTCTCGCAACTAGCCAAAATTAGTCACTACCTTAAAAACATAAGCAACACATTAGAAGCACGGTACTGCTGCATTTGTCACAGCCTTGAGCCAGTGAATAACATCACAACGCCAATTTCAAGAGCTAAAATCTAGGTATTTGAAAATGGATGATTTTTTAATTTATTGCAGCTATTGTGTTATGGTCAAATGGTTGAGCTATATGTATCTGTACATTTTCATTTGCTTTTCTATAATTTCCCAACTTCACATCAGCAATTTTGATGCAGAAAGAGAATAAGAGATTCTGAGAGCAATGTGTTTAAAATGACCTGCAATTTAAACAAATTACTGCTGTGATTTAATCAATTTTGCGCTTGAACAATATGAAAATTCAGCACTAGTCGCTTATCTTTTGCAGTAATGTACAATCCGTGCTGCTTTATGGCACTTTTCAATGCAGAATCATTGTTATTGTAAGTGCTTCTGCAATGCGGCAAGATTTCTCACCCATTGCATTTACCCTGTTTAAACTGTGGGCTGGACACAGATCACAAATGACAATGCTAAACCCTAAAATTGGCTAAAGATCATGCTTACAACTCTTACACTTTTGGATGTAGGCTTTTCCCCATGTTAGGGGAAGGTATCTATAGACTGTCAATATGTGCCGAGACAGATCAAGAACCCAACCCAACTGCAGCCAGAAAAATTGCCAAATGTTGGCATCCAAGCTCTTGGGGCAGAGGGGGAAGGGCACTTTTTTCTCTGCCTTTGGTGGGAATATCCATCAATAGATTCTTGCACCATATTTACATTACAACACTGCCCCAAAGCCAGATTGTCTGCAATGGTGACGCTGCCATATAAATACAGCATCAATGCCCATTTAAATGCAAATGCAACTATTTTGCATCGGTAAGCCGAATTTCGATGAGGCACATACCTGAAATGTTATACCCATATTTTCTTTTTGTTGATTAGGACTGACATGATGGACTGAATTTAGACAGGAATAGAGGCAAGGGAGCCCTGAAATTCCACTGTTGGGCAGCATCAAGGATCAGTGAAAACCTGGAGGAACAGGAATCCTACTCTCATCTTCATTAAGGGAAATGTTGTAAAAGCTCCTTAAGAGTTTGTAGGCGATGGAAAGGCCTGATTTTTAAAGTGACGAATGGGTAATGCATGGCCTCTGAAACAGATCGGCTGAGTGAAGGCGAAAATAGAGTGCGGAGCCAGTCACCGCTGCCACAGGACATCAAACGAGTCCCAAAAGAGGGTTAGTGAGACAAAGAGGGTTGTACATATTAGTCAGGGGGTGTCCTTGGTGCAGCACAGGTGACAGTGACATTGGATACTCAGTGCCTGCAGCTACCTGGAGATGACCAAGTGTCAGTCTCATGGGAGACTGCGACTTTCCAGGCAGATGGTTATCGACATCTGTGCCTTCATTGCAAAGACTTCATACCAGTCAGCATTGGCCACCATATCCTGTCAGTGACACTGTGGCCTTGAATTTCTTCACTTTTGTTCCCTTCCAAGAATCAGCTGCAGAGCAGAAATCCCTTGAAGAAATGGGTACTGACCACTCCACCAGAGCTCCAGATAGAGGCAGTAAACCATCCCCATTACTGTCACGTATACAGAAAATCTGTCTCCATACCAATTAAGGGCTCACCCCTGTGGAAATCTGGGCAGCAACTCTCCCAAAAATCTTCTAAGTGTGGTCTCTGCTGGGAAATTAGGTGTGATTGCCGCTGGATGGTTAAGCATGATGCAAATCGCAATACACCCACACTTTGAAAATGTTTTGAAGGTTGGAATGAGCTGCGTCCTGAATGAGGTGCACAGGACTTAAGACGCCAGTAAGTCTAGTTCCTCAGAGATTGAAAGGGTGTCTCGATCTCAGAGCAATGTTCTGCCACCTCCACGAGTTTTTCTCAACCCAAAGAGCCCTCCCACCTTCTCGCTGGCGAAGACACCCCCCATTTCTGGCATCAGGCCACCCCCATCCCCAGCATCAGGCTCTCCCCCCAATCGCCGGTACCAACGCCACTTCCCCAGGTTGGCAACACCATGCTAGGGGGTCGCCAAATGCCCCCTTCAGTGCCTACCTCTTGCCAGTTCAAAGCTGGCAGTGCCAGGGTGCTGGGCAATTCCAGGGCAAGTACCTGACCACCCAGACGCCACAATGGCCTCCGAGACCCCGGTTTGGTCATCACGCCTGGTCTCTGTTTGTGGAGACCAGAAGTGATTCACGTCGACTTCACGCTGCGTCGGTGGGTGGGAGAGTTAAGCTGGTTCAAACCATGTGCTGCATATTTGAATTAAGATTTAAATATGCTAATCTGGTTCACGCCCAGTGAGAGGGTGAACCGATCATGCCAGCTGAAGCAGGCCGGGAGCATCCGAAACGGTTTGGTGCCAGGTGCAAATCCAGTTTCCCAGAATTGCCCCGATATAGCGAGATTTGGGCCGGGTGCAACATGACCAGAGAATTGCCTCCCTGAGCTTTACTCAGCTTCACACAGGAGATCTGGCTCCTGTTTACTACCTTTATTGCAAAAATTCAGCCTGTTGTCTGTTTCTAGCATTTTCTGGCACATTTCAAATTTTCATATTTGCAGTTTTTCCCATAAAAAAATAACAACTAGTAAATCTGGTTTAAATGATCCAATAGCTAGTGAGAAATTTTGCAATGTTGCTCATTGAGCTAATTTTTCAAACATTATTCACATTTTTTTTAATACTTCCTAATTAAATATTATGCAAGGATTTGCTGCAGATGCCAGTTTTGACCCCTTTCAGTAATCAATGAATCAATGTAACTGCTTACTCTTTCTGTGAAATACATTCCAATGCCTCTAAGCAATCTTAAGGCATCTGAATTTCAGATGAACTATGTTGAAGAGATCTCCTTTGGACGAATAAGACTGATAAAACTCTCTCTTGCAGTGCTGTACAACTATAAATCTCAAAATTTGCTGACATAGTTCTCTTGTGCACACCAAGATATGCACTCCCAGCCATCAGCTGTAACATAGAGAAGGATCTAAATGATTTTAAAGGACGGTTTTCATACTTATCACGGTGATATTTTCAAACAATTTCACACAAGTAATATTTCAAGTGTTCCAAAACCTTCTCATAAAGGAGTCAACTTACAAATGGATATGATCTCACATATCAGATCTGTCATAGATTTTCAATTTAATGACCAAATCAGCATACCTGATAGCATATCTATTCTAGATATTTTACACCAGATCTTTCGAACTCGCTACTGTTTATTGTAAAATTTGAGCTGTTTATTTTATGTTATTATCTCAGAAATGTTATCAAATACAGGAAACAGAAGATTACATCATAAACAAATCCACTCAATGTTAATATTGTGAGGCTAAATATCACATTACGATATGGTGAATTTTGTCAGCTGGATAAGCAAAACAATGACATACAACTGCTTGGTAACAATCCTCATAGAGCTGATAGAACCACTCCACTCAGAATCCCTACAGTGCAAAATGGGGTCATTCGGCCCATCGGGTCTGCACCGACCCCTCGAAAGACCATCCTATCAATCCGCCGCCCTATTCCTGTGACCCCAACCTAAGGGGCAATTTTAGCTTGGCCAGGTCTATCTAACTTACACATCTTTGGACTGTGGGAGGAAACCAGAGCACCAGGAGGAAATCCATGCAGATTTGGAGGGGGGAGGAGGGGAGGTATGCAAACTCCACATAGACAGTCACCCAACGTCAGAATCAAACCCAGGTCGCTGGCAGTGTGAGGTAACAGTGCTAACCATCATGCCACCTGTTTGTTTTCTATTGTCGCATTCATGTTGTTTGACATTGATAATGATTCACACCACAGTTCTACTAATATTCATTCTTATGATCAGGTGTTTGTATGGCGAGACAGTCTATCAATTTTTAACTTTGCATTACTCTCAAAATGGAAATGCAAATTTGAAGCTAAGCCAATGTTTCATTTGGATCAATTAATCAAGTCATTCAATTTATACTATTCCCTTATGTATATATTAGGTCAGGAGAATTCTCCCAAATTTAAAATGATAACAATGAAACGTGCATCAATAAGAAGAATAGCCAACAGGTTTGTGAACAATTAAAGTGAATCTGCTTTTGAGAACACAAAGGCCTGAAAGAAAACTACAGAGACTGATGACCATAAAATTAGGCAGGGCCCATTGCTAATGATGCAAGCAACACTTAATCCTCAATGTGCGCTGTTTGATGGCTGTATGCCAGAGAAAGGGGATACATAATTGTGAAAGATGAGCGCAAGGTAAAGCTAGGTTGCACAACTTAAAGCCAGACTCCACCTCTTAAATTGGTGCAGCATTGTATCTCGAATAGGTGCTGGACTTTGATCCACAATTGATTTTGATATTGGTAATACTTGGTAACAGCACAATAAGGCAGACAGCAGGCTCCAAGATTTTCCAAAGATACACTGGAGGCCTTGGTGTAGGAGATGGAGAGGAAGAGAGATGTCATCTATCCGGAGGGGCCAGGAGGTCATCCAGACAATCTTTGTGAAGGCAGTGGGGCCAGATAACGGTGATGGTCAATGCCAGAAGTTGAAGCCGGAGGACCTGGATGCATTGCAGCAAAAGGTTGAATGACCATACATGTGATCAAGGTCAGTGAATGGATTTTCTTATGGCATATTGAACTGACTGCCGCACAAGCCTCACAGACTGCTCAAGTAACCATCACACAGCTACCAGCAATCTCTAACCATCACAGCTCATACATAATATTCATAGCTTCACCTCATCCTTTCACACTTTGCACTGCTGCAGCTTCACACCTACATCTTATAGCTTGCAAACACTGTCAGCTGTACCAACATGACAGTCACATCACCCAAACAGATTGCAACCACATTCACTGATTGCACTTCATTCTCACGTAATATGGCATACAATCAGAAGCAGCAGGAGCGAGAGAAAGGCAGTCTTTACCCCCATGGAAGGTAATTGCTATCATTGGAACAGTCATGGCTGAAGCTGTGGCCAGTGGTGGGGTGAAATCATTGACAATGACTGCAAACTCATACCTAATCCTCCTTCTCACATCCCACAATCTCTTTTGATTTACAAGCTGCAGATGGTGTGAGCACATAAGTCTTGATTTTCCCCCTCTCCTCACCATAAAGTATCCATGTGCCTTTCTCCCTTCAGATACCAAGAACTGAAACCTGGTCAGGCAGTGGTGGAAGAGGTAAAAATGGTAAAAGAGCAGGAGGAAAGTGAAAGATGAGAGAAAAAATAAATCACTCATTCGCGCATTTGCAGCCACCAACACAGATACTGGCACTGCACATATTTAGGGGCTAGGTTAGATGCGGCACCTGCACGTGATGTGACTCCAGGCACAAGCGGCCTTACTCTTTAAGTAGCATCGGTGACAGCTCATCAGAAGGCAATGTTTTGCAGCAGAGGACTTAGATGAAGATTTGATATGATTTATTGTCAAGATTTGGATGTGGTGGCCTACAGAAGAGCACAGTTAAATATTTGGCATATTGGCAAGTCTACCAGAAAGCGTATGGTCAATATCAAACAGCAAGGGGGATGGGCATCTGCTTTTCACAGGGCTTTGTTCAGAACTTGGAGCCCATCCTTGCCGGTGGAGAAGTGGTGGCCAACTCCATTAATACATTTGCAAACCCAATCATGATGCAGTGTCGGACAGCCAATGACTCAACCTCAATTGCAACACAAGCCACCCAACCTCAAGGTTCTGCAGTGGAAGTTCAAACTCAAGTTATGTAAGGTCTGCTGTGGGTGCCATGGAATCTCAGACTCCTCTCATTGTGTGGGTGCCATTGTGTGGGTGTGGATATCAGTGCAAGGTGCGACAGCTGTCCAGTGGAGCAGCAGGGGCTCTGTGGATGACAGCATTTGCCCTCCCACTGCCACTACATCTGTGATCTTGCTGCTGCCTGTCAGCCAGCCAGTCCAGTCTGTCACCACCCAAGCCTAGATGGTGTAATCTGAAGTTCAGCCTTCCAGGCAACTCAAAGTAATTTTGCAAGTTCAGTCCACCCCACTGAAAGATTTCCACCTGCCATGCTGCAGCCACTGGGGTAACATTGCATAGAGACACTTGGACATGCAAAGACACACAAAGAATGGCACCTAGGGAATACACAACAATGATTAGTTTGTATGCAGTATGGTATGATTTGATTTATAAAGTTGGTTTGAAATTTTGGTTTTATGGTGGCTTTTATCATTGTGGCCAAGCTGTGATGGTCAATAACAAAGAGAAGGCAAGGTTTAGGGCAAGGTTGGTGAATAGGAAATTAGGGTTGTGTTTGCTTGTATCACAGTCAGAAAAGTCAATTGCTGACAGCTCAACCAGAAAGGAACTGTGTTGGTTGCCTCCTCCAATCCTCTTTGTCATCCTCCTTAGTGGTCAGCATAGAGCTTGTGAAAAGGGCTGTTCCCTCACATTACTGAGATGATTTACTGAATGCAGTACAACCACAAACGTTGACACATGCTCTGGCGAGTACACCAGGGCTATGGGCCCGGATCCAAGTTTAAACCTTTCCATGGTGTGCTCCATCACATTTTGTGTGGTAACCATGGTGTATGTTATATGCATGCTACCCACCTGCGCTTGTGTTGTGAACTACAGTCCAGAGCCATTTTATCAGAGGATGATTCTTGTCATCAAATAGTTACCCTCTTCTTTGTTTCACTGGCTCAAATGCACATGGCACTCTAGACTGCTTCCGAATGGCGGCAACATAACTGTTGTAGGGCAGTGTTTTTCAAACTTTTTTGTCCGGGGCCCATTATAACCAACCAGCCGTGCTTCGGGACGCAAGCTGGCTGACCTTGCAATTCACGCAGGCCGACCTTTGCGATCCATGCCGCCTGAACTTCACAACCCACCATTTTCGCTTACCTTTAATGTGACAGCTGAGCCTGCTTGGTCCTCACGAACCTCACTTGCTTTGTTATTCAATGTGACATTTTTGCTGAGGACTTCAGTTAACTGTATAAGTTCTCACTACATCCGCTGAAAAAAATCAAGAGATTTGTCCTCGAACTCGCCATGCTTAATCTTCAAATGCCTTTGAAGTTTTGAGAGTTTTAATCTTTCATTCGCCAACACTTTCCTGCATACAACATGCATTGGCTTTGCATCCTGATTTGCACTGGCACAATTAATAAACCTATACCTCTAGAAAACCTCTATGTACTTCTTTGTTCCTGATTTCAGCTTCTCCTTAGTGGGTTGTTCACCAGAGGTCCTGGAGCTCACGCCAGCACAGAGTTGACATGTCATCTACAAAATGGAGGAATCTCTCTCGTACCCAGAGCACATGACATCAGTCTATGGGGCTCATGACCTGCTCCCTGCCGCTGCTTCAGGAGAGAAGACTCCATCGATTTTCAAGAAGAATCTGCTCCTGGGTCAGCACATTGATGTCAGGAGGAGGCGGTCTGTCTCGCTGGGCTCCTGCTGACTTTTCTTTCCAATTAAGGAGCAATTTAGCGTGGTCATTCCACCTATCCTGCACATCATTTGGGTTGTGGGGGTGACACCCATGCAGACAGGGGGAGAATGTGCAAACTGCGCATAGTCAGTGACCCGGGGCCCGGGATTGAACCCGGGTCCTCAGCGCCGTGAGGCAGCAGTGCTAACCACAGCGCCACCATGCCGCTCTGGGCCTACACACTACTGAGGGGACATGTATGCATGGGACGGCCGGCTGGCATTTTTAAAAGCCGGTCGCGGCCGTTGAGCACTTTGTCCTGCGAGCGGGACGCCGTGACCGATGGCTATGCGACCCTCCAGACACCTGCCCGCCAACCACCCATGGGTTGCAACCCTGAGATTGAAACTGACTGCTGTAGGGTATCAAGCACTGGCTTGCATAATATTGTGTTTGATTAAAGACTAGCTGGATGGACGGTGTGGAATCACTCTTGCTCGAGGTACATCACGAAGTTGACATGGCACACCCAAAAAGCAACATATGCCAATAATGGCGCTCCATACTTTGGGGAAGACAGCAATCCTCATGACATCCCCTGCTCACTCCATCTGTTTCTCCTCTGGCAAGAGAGACTGAAATGTATTCAGCTCTCTTGAAACACAGAGTCTCTGTGACCTCCCTTACACAAATGTGGATGAAAACTGGGAGATGTTCCTGCTCCTGTCTGGAAGGAGGTTAATGATGACAGTTACCTTGTCAGTTGCTGACCATGCGGTCCTTGCCCTGCTATGAAGCTGTGATTGTGGCTACAGCGGGTGGCACATTTTGCCACACAAGTGGCTCTTGAAGCGGAGACATCAGGTATACTGTTTCTTGCTGAAGTTCAAATAGGATAATTGTTCCCTGAAGACCCTGGTATGGTTAGCTGCTACGATCCCGTCTCCTTTCTTCTAGCAACTTGTCCTACTCGGTGTTCACTCAGCTCATTTTATCACTCATAATGGTGTCCAATGAGCATGCAATCTACTTCACCCACGTCTGTGAGCAAGTAGCTTGTGCAAAATCCCTAAAATCAGGTCAAAGTCATTCAAGATATGCCGCACCATTCTTGCAGACTTTAACAGCATTAAAAGAACCACTGAAACCAAACATTTCTACAATCAATCAGCAACTAACCTTAAAAGTAATTGATGGTTCCTTAAAATAGGACTGGTGAGGGTTCTTTTTGCTGCTGAACACATTGTGAGATGTTAAGCAGGTGATTCAGCTGGAGAGTTGAACACTAAAATAGCAATGCTGACACCAAGTCAGTGTTACCCACTTTGCATATTTCTTGGGGTTTTCCCTGCATGTACATTACTGCCCCCATCAATACAGTATCTGGCCTGCCATGCACCACAAGTATATTTATCTCCAGGTACTTGTAGGGCTGAAAACTGGGAGCCAAATTTGGCTGAACCAAAGTTCATGACCGGCATGTAAACAATAAAGTATTAAAAAGTATTAACAGTTTCAAAATGCAACATATCTGACCTGCATATAAACATTGGAAGGTAAAGATATATCACATTTGATAAAGTGGCCCAGAACTTTGTATTTTTTAATGCCAATTTTGCTGCTAATTTTCATATTGTATCTCGAGCAATGGAATATATATTCAATTTTTTCACATAATCCCAATCACTTCTTTGGGGGAAATAAACACTGCCCTGGAATCACTTCTGCAGCTTTGTCAAGCTTACAACATTCAGCATCGGCAGTGGCACTGAATTCCCACCTATAAGCAGCAAAACATTACTTTCTTATGAAAATCACAAAGTGTGATATGCTGACCCCATATATGATCCAGAGATTAGCCTTCAAGGCCAGAAAGCACAACCAGGAGGCCTGGTTAAAAGTGAAGAAACACATGATAGGGATTTTGTAGAAAATGAGGAAGCGGGGGAAGGTTCAGTAAAGCTTTCTCAGATAAGGCAGCATGGTGGGGCGCAGTGGTTAGGGCGGCTGCCTCATGGCGCTGAGGTCCCAGTTTCGATCCCGGCTCTGGGTCACTGTCCGTGTGGAGCTTGCACATTCTCCCGGTGTTTGAGTGGGTTTTGCCCCCACAACCCAAAGATGTGCAGGGTATGTGGATTGGTCATGCTAAATTGCCCCTTAATTGAAAAAAATGAATTGGGTGCTCTAAATTTTTTTTATTTTAAAGTTTTCACAGATTAACTTGAGAAATTCAGAAAGACTAACAAGTAGGTAGAACAATGAGAGGAATAACAGGTGTGAATAGCCCTCATACAAGGCAATTCTACATTATTTCATTAAAGTAATAACGGGCAACTTCAATTTACATACAGACTGGATAAACCTTATTAGCAATAATGCTGTGGAGGGTGAATTCCTTGAGTGTGCATGAGATAGGTTTCTGGAGCAGTATGTTGAAGAACCACCTCGGAATCTGGCATTTTAGATTTAGCATTATGAGAAAGGGCTAATTAATAACCTTCCTGCAAATGAGCCTTTAAGAAGTAGTGACTATAATATGATAGAATTTTACATTCAGTTTGAAAGTGATACAGTTCATTCTGTAACTAGGGTCTTAAATCTGAACATTCTGAAACTAGGGTCTTAAATCTGAACAAAAAAAATTATGGAGGTGTGAGGGGCAACTTAGCCATGGTGGATTGAGTAGGTACATTAAAAGATTTGATGGTAGACAGGCAATGGCTGGTATTTAAAGAAATATTACATGATCTACAAAAAATATGCATTCCTCGGACACAAAATCCCAACACAAAACGTGAATCAACCATGGCTAACAAAATAAGTTAAAGACTGCATTAGGTCAAAGGTTGTCAGAAAAAATGGTAAGGCTGAGCATTGTGAGCAATTTAGAATCCCGCAGATGATCAAGAAACTGAAAAAAAAAGTGAGGGAAAAGAGAATGGAAGCTAGCAAGAAACAGGCAGACAAAAATTTATTTATGCATGCGTGTTGTCTTGCTCTGGTAACATTTGATATAAAAGGTGAAAAATCCAACAAAGATATTTTTCAAAACAAAACTTCTTTATGTATGCGGATAGGACAAGAGTAGCAAGGGCAAATGTTAGTGCATCACAGGCAGAGACAGGAGAATTTATAATGGAGAATAGAGAAATGGCAGAGAAGTAAATCAATTACTTTTTGTGGGTCTTCACTGAGGAAGATACAGTAAATCTCCCAGACGTAGTGGCACCAAGGGGCTAGTGAAAATCAGGAACTGAAAGAAATCAGTATTAATAAATAGGTAGCACTCAAAAAATATATTGGTTTGAAGGGCGATAAATCCTCTGGACCTGGGATCTACTGGCCTCGTCGAGGAGACCCCAATTGGGCACCACTTAGCACTGGTCCCCACAAACAAGGACCAGGTAGAATATCACTTGGGTGTCTCCCATGCCATCAGAGGCCACTGGGTGGCTGGACTCTGGGCAGGGTGGCACCTGATGCCACCTGGACACTTTGGCACTGCCCATCTGGATCTGGCAATGCTGGGGTGCCAAGCTAGCATTTTGCCCATGCTAGAGATCGGGCTCATGGGTGCCCTGCCCGTATGAGGTGGGGTGCGGGCTCGAGGACCCGCTTATAGGGGAGTTGGGGCATGGGGGGGGTTGCACCAGCGGGATGGTCGAATGATCGGGGTGCCGTTTAAAAATGATGCCCTGATCTCTTCCTGCACTGAGGTGCTCTGCTTGTGCAGCCTCGGGGAACGTTCCCCGCCGGGGCCGGAAAAAACAGCAGAGTGGGATTAGTTAGCAGGGTCATCCTGGTTCAACAAGCACTGGGAACGACCCCGCTACACCCGCCCCGAAACAGGACTCTTTTGTTTTTTCATTAAATCACGCCCATAATGTGGATAAGTGGGATGTTATCCAGGCAGGTAGAAAAGACAAGAAGACAGATCATTTCTTAATGATGCGATGTTGCCAAGTGTTGACCTCCAAAGGGACCTGGATGTCCTTGTTCATGACTCACTAAAAGTTAGCATTAAGGTGCGGCAAGCAATTTGGAAGGCACATTTTAGCATTCATGGCACAATTTGAGTTCTGGAATAAATATGTCTTGCTGCAGTTGTGTAGAGACTTGCTGCCATTGTGTAGAGATTTGGTGAGATCACAGCTGGCGTATTGTGTACAGGTTTGTCCTCCCTATGGAAGGAAGGATGTGCTTGCCATCGAGGGAGTGCAAAGGAGGTTCACCAGGCTAATCCCTGGGATTGTTTGATGAGGAGAGATGGAGGAAACTGGGCCTGTATCCTCTAGAAAATTGAAGAATGAGAGGTGATCTCATTGATAAGTACAACATTATTACAGTGTGTGACAGGGTGGATGTGGATGGGATGGTTCCCCTGGCTGCTGAGTCTAGACCCAAAGAGCAGAGTCTCAGATTAAGGGGCTCGTCGTTTCGAACTAAAATTAGAAGAATTTACTCACTCAAGCGGGTGTGAATCTTTGGAATTCTCTAACCTACAGGGCTGTGGAAACTCAATCATTGAGCATGTTCAATTCCGAAATTGATAGATTTCGGAATACTAATGACATCAAGGGATATGATGTAGAAATGCCGGCATTGGACTGGGATGGTCACAGTAAGAAGTCTTACAATACCAGGTTAAAATCCAACAGGTTTTTTTTTGAATCACTAGATTCACCTGATGACTCACCTGATGAAGGAGCTGCCCTCTGAATGCTAGTGATTCAAAACAAATCTGTTGGACTTTAACCTGATCAAATGATATGGCCTTGAGGTAAATAATCCATCACGATCTAACTGAATGGAAGAACAGGCTCTATCAGTTGTTTTACCGGACTCATTAATTTACAATTTTAACACATTTCTATTCCGACACTCACGGTCATTTCCAAAACGAGGATGGACAACCAAGTCATTGAACTGTAAGAGGTCCGTGTAAGCAATATAGTGAGAGTTTCTTCACCTTTTGGCGCGATTTACTTGTGTAAAAGTTTTGAAAAGTGACCTGCCCTCATATGGATCATACAGGTAGATAGATATACGTGTCCCTATAAAACAATTAAGCTTATTGACAAGCCATCTTGGTTCAAAATATAAATACAGGTCAGTAAATTTAAATTGGTTCAATCTTACCAACACCTGCCCTAAAGCCTCCAATGACCTAAGTCAAATCGGAAGCGATGACCCACGAATTATCCTCCAGCCTCTGCCCCGGCCTCACTTGGAGTCGGCTGCGCGCCCTCCACCGCCCCGCCCACCCTCCACCGCCCCACCCACACCTGAAGGAGGCCGCGCGCCCTCCCTCGCCATGCCCACACCTGAAGGAGGCCGCGCGCCCACACCTGAAGGAGGCCGCGTGCCCTCCCTCGCCGCGCCCATACCTGAAGGAGGCCGCGCGCCCTCCCTCGCCACGCCCACACCTGAAGGAGGCCGCACGCCCTCCCTCGCCGTGCCCACACCTGAAGGAGGCCGCGCACCCTCACCCACACCTGGAGGAGGCCACGCGCCCTCCCTCACCCTGCCCACACCTGGAAGAGGCCGCGCACCCTCCCTCGCCCCACCCACACCTGGAGGTGGCCGCGCTCTGCCCTGCCCTGCCCACACCTGGAGGAGGCCGTGTGCTCTCCCTCGCCGTGCCCACACCTGAAGGAGGCCGCGCGCCCTCCCTCGCCACGCCCACATCTGAAGGAGGCCGTGCGCCCTACCCCACCCACACCTGGAGGAGGTTGCGCGCCCTCCCTCGCCCCGCCCACACCTGGAGGAGGCCGCATGCTCTGCCCCGCCCACACCTGAAGGAGGCTGCGCGCTCTGCCCCGCCCACACCTGAAGGAGGCTGCGCGCTCTGCCCCGCCCACACCTGGTGGAGGCCGCGTGCTCTGCCCCGCCCACACCTGGAGGAGGCCGCGCGCCATTCCCCGCCCCGCCCACACCTGGAGGAGACCGCGCGCTCTGCCCCGCCCCGCCCACACCTGGAGGAGACCGCGCGCTCTGCCCCGCCCCGCCCACACCTGGAGGAGACCGCGCGCTCTGCCCCGCCCCGCCCACACCTGGAGGAGGCCGCGCGCCATTTCCCGCCCCGCCCACACCTGGAGGAGACCGCGCGCCATTCCCCGCCCCGCCCTCACCTGTGATCTGACTCGTGCAAGGAAATGCTGAAAGGAACAATATATCATTTTGGCCTCCAATAAAGACAATAATTACCATGTGGTGGGTTTATTCGGAAACAGTAAACTATAGGCTGATGGGCCGTCAATCACAGTGAACGTTAGGGAAACAACAGTCCAGTTGCGAATTCCAGCCAATTCGCCGCTAACCTACAGAAGCGGCAGTCTCTCCAGAGATAACGGCAACCTTACACCAGCCAGAGCGAGACTGAAGCTGGTCAGTCCCCTCCAGCAACACACAAACCTGCATGTTCTAATATCGCGCTGGGCAAGTTGGAATGCAATATGATATTTCTAGTGAAACCTTGATTAGGATATTAATTAAACCCCAAAACGAAACTTGCAGCGTATTTTCAAGTGAATCGCCCCAATGCAGGATAAAACGGCTCACTCCCGTTAATTTGCACGGAGGCAGCATGATGAACAATTAGCTCCCACACGAGGTATCGTGCTAAATAACTGCCAACAAACCCCGGCTTTCGGAAGTGCACAGCCTAAAAATGTTTAACAAACTATCCCGTGCCAAGTACAACTTTCTGAATGTATTATTTCAGACGTTTCGTTCGCATAGAGGGCGGCAGAAATCATTTGGCCGTTCACTTACCAGCTTTACACGGGTCTTTATAATCAATGACCTCCGCCTTTTCTTCATCATAGTAATCATAAGAGTAATCGTATTCGAGGCCACTAGTCCAGTGGAGTTTCCCAGATAGAGACAATCCAGTGAGTAACAGTGCAATTACATTCATGTTTTATATTGATTAAATACTGGCCGGGTTGTTTGTGCAAAAAGTCTACCCCATGCAGTCTTGGTTAAGGATATCTAAACGCTCAAATAATGTGGAACACAGAAGTGGACGGTAGAATTTTGAAGGGAAATGCAAAGCCTATGTTACTCGGAGGTTCGACGGAGATTTGATTAATGTCAGCTTTGTTAAGTTGCTTCGTTGTAAATGGAGTTTCTCCCTGCTATCTGTTCCTTGACTTGTTAATCCAGTCGATTTTCAACCTTCAGGATGGAGGAGGCCGCTGGGGAAAGAAGCGTCCAGCCTTGTGAACATCCACTCTGCAAAAGCACAGGAGAGCATTAATTTAAACAAAGACCTAGACAGCTTCTGAGCAACGATGACATCCACTACAGAGGCAGAGTGCCAGCAATAGCACTTTTCTGCTAACTTACGAAAATCCTATAGGCATATAATAGTCGTCAGCAACCTCGAGCATCCTGCTTACTTATTCATACAATCAGGGTCATCCGGACCAGTTTGATCGCTTTTCTTGATAAAGCAAACTTCACAGCAACAGCAGCCACGTCGCGAGAAATAAATAAAAAGCTAAGGTCATGGAGTGGCTAAAGACGCCTCTCTGTCTCTAGCTGAGGAGTACAAGAGGAGACTGGCTTTCAATGATGAAACTAAACCCCAGTGAGAGAGGGAGGGAAATCCACAGCTGCTGTAGCAGCTGATTGTAGTTTCTTACGAGTTCAGTAGAAAGAAAATCGTCTCTTCCCCACTTTCCATTTGAAACACCGAAAACAAAAGGGAAATGTATATATTTTGCACAGTTTAAAATCTCTTCCCACTTCGGTTTTGAATACTTTAATCTGCAGATAGAAATTATAACACCTTCACCTGCCAAAAATTACACCTTCACCTGCCAAAATTAAACTTTTCCTCTTCTTTATCACTCCCCCCCCACTCCCCCGATTTTCTTCCTCCTTTTCTGGACTAGGATTCCACAGGCAATGCATAGCCTTTGATGTAGATTTCTGTGGGGGTTTAGGCAGTGACTGCCAGCAGGCAAATAGACTATTGGGGGCACAACAGCCAATCTTGATCTTGCCATCCATGCAAATTCCCAGAACGGGCAAATTGGGTTACAATTAGGAGAAGTGAGCTCAATCAGTTTTTCCTCTTCTCCCTAACCCAGCGGTATTGATCCCAATTACAGTGCCCTGTTGCAGTTATTGGTAAGGTCTGCTAGCTTGGCACAGACAGGGTTGGAATCTGCCATTTTATGAATGGATTAACTACTTTTGTGCCTTAACCAATGGGCCAGCAGGGGAACATATTTCAAAAGTAGTAGGAACTCTCAAACATTCAAAATACTTAGCAATAGAGATCAAAGCTTATTTCTGTAATAGAATTAATCTTTCAGATGTAGATAAGTTTATGGAGTTTTGGTACAGATTTGGTCTTTTGCTTAAGGTGGCATATGCTTGCATTGGAAGCAATTCGGAGGTTCACTAGGCTGATTCCTGGGATGACGGGGTTATGGTCTTATAAGGAAAGATTGAGCAGGTTGGGCCTGTGTGTATCCATTGAAGTTTAGAAGAAAGAAACATATAAAGATTCTGAGAGAGCTTGACAAAGTATATGCTGACAGGGTATTTCCTCTATTGGGGGGATCTAGAACCAGAGGGTATGATTTAAAAATAAGGGATCTCCCATTTAAGGTGCAGATGGGAGAAATTTCTCCTGAGAGTTGTTAGTCTTTAGACTTCTCTTCCATAGATTGCAGTGGAAGCTGGGTCATTGAATATATTCAAGGTTGAGTTCGACACAGTTTTGATTGACAAGGGAGTTGAGGCTTTTGGGAGGGTGGGCAGAGAAGTGGTGTTAAGACGATAATCAGACCAGCCACCATCCTATCCATTCGCAGAGCAGGCTCACTGGACCAAATGGCCTACTCCTGCTCCTATTTCTTCAATATTGTACAAAAGTAACAGTATCAAATACATACCGGTGTGTATGTTCATTGTTTGTTTTTGTAAATGATTGAATTCCATATACTTATTCCTAAAAGTATGCGGGAGCATAATCAATGACCCCTCCCACCCGAGTTATTCTCTCTTTCAACCCGTTCCATTGGGCAGGAGATACAAAAGTCTGACAACACACACTGACAGGTTCAAAAACAGCTTCTTCCCCACTGTTACCAGACTCCTGAATAATCCTCTTATGGACTGAACTGATCTCTTCACACATCTTCTCTACTGAGTAGTACTACAGGGAATAAATAGTATGTTTCAGCCGATGCCGGTGTCTATGTATTTACGTTGTGTATTTATGTATATGTTTTTTTCATGTATGGAATGATCTGTCTTGACTAAACGCAGAACAATACTTTTCACTGTACCTCAGTACACATGACAATAAATCAAATCCAAAAATCACGACACCAGCTCTAACTTTAAAGCCCTTGTTCCCCATTAAATACATTACTTTTTCTCACCCTGGTAATTTCCCCCAGCATAACCCTAACTCCACTTGGAATGTTTATAGTAGACAGCTTTCATCATCAAATCTGGCTGGACCATTACAGAATCTTGGTCTCCTCTGCCAAAACAGCTCACTATTCCAAGATAATCCTGGAATTCCAAGATAACCATGAGCTTTTCTTCTTCAATAAGACTGTTTTCTTAAATCCTTCTCACCTGTCATTCCACCCTTACCAACAAGTCTGAGGAACCCCGGAACCTCCTAGTAACTAAATTTCAGATCATCAATTCAGCTGTTCTCTATCCCACCAAGTCAAACTTTCCAACCTACTTTATCCCTGAACTTGCATTTTTCTGTTATTTCTCTTATCTCTCCTCATGTCCTCTCCAAACTTGTCTGGTCCATGAGGTCCACCAGCTGCTCTCTCAACTATATTGCCAGGAAATTGCTGACTGCCCCACTTTCCTTCCTGGTTCCCACATCAGATAATATCTTTAACAGTCAACTCTCCTAGGGTACTGTCCCCTTCCCTTCCAATCTGCCATCATCACACACTTCCTCAAAAAACAACTCAATCGCACTGTCCTTGCAAACTTAAGCCCAATCAACAATCAAACTTTTCTCTTAAAAGTTCTTGCTTGAGCTGCTGCCTCTCAAATCTTTGACATCTTTTCAACAACTCCATGTTTAGTTCCTCCCTACTCCTAACTCCCCACCACAACACTAAAACGGCCCTTAGCAATGTCGCAAATGACATCCTATGAGACTGTGCCTGTGGTAAACATCCCTCATCCTCTCAACATATCATGCAGCTCTTAACATGGTTAACCACAATATCCTCTTCCAATGTCTCTAATCTTGTTGGGTGGGACTGTTTTTGCCTCGTTCCACTTCTATCTAGCCAAAGAATCATCTGCCTTTCTTCCTGCACCATTATCTTTGGAGTCACCCAAGGGCAGCACGGTGGTGCAGTGGTTAGCACTGCTGCCTCACGGTGCCGAGGTCCCAGGTTCGATCCCAGCTCTGGGTCACTGTCTATGTAGAGTTTGCACATTCTCCCAGTGTTTGCGTGGGTTTCGCCCCCACAACCCAAAGATGTGCAGGGTAGGTGGATTGGCCACGCTAAAATGCCCCTTAATTGGAAAAAATGAATTGGGCTCTCTAAATTTATATTTTTAAAAAATCTTTGGAGTCACCCATGATCTATCAATGCCTCCCTTCTATTTCTCCTGTATATGCTGCCTTCTACAACATCATCTGAAAATGCATCAGGTTGCGCATAAATGCTGATGGCACCCAGCTCTAACTCACCAACACTACCTCTTTCTAGCACTTCCTTGCCTCAGACCTGTCCGGCAGCCTGTGCAAATACAAACAAAGAACAAAGAAATGTACAGCACAGGAACAGGCCCTTCGGCCCTCCAAGCCCGTGCCGACCATGCTGCCCGACTAAACTACAATCTTCTACACTTCCTGGGTCCGTATCCCTCTATTCCCATCCTATTCATGTATTTGTCAAGATGCCCCTTAAATGTCACTATCGTCCCTGCTTCCACCACCTCCTCCGGTAGCGAGTTCCAGGCACCCACTACCCTCTGCGTAAAAAAACTTGCCTCGTACATCTACTCTAAACCTTGCCCCTCTCACCTTAAACCTATGCCCCCTAGTAATTGACCCCTCTACCCTGGGGAAAAGCCTCTGACTATCCACTCTGTCTATGCCCCTCATAATTTTGTATACCTCTATCAGGTCTCCCCTCAACCTCCTTCATTCCAGTGAGAACAAACCGAGTTTATTCAACCGCTCCTCATAGCTTATGCCCTCCATACCAGGCAACATTCTGGTAAATCTCTTCTGCACCCTCTCTAAAGCCTCCACATCCTTCTGGTAGTGTGGCGACCAGAATTGAACACTATACTCCAAGTGTGGCCTAACTAAGGTTCTATACAGCTGCAACATGACTTGCCAATTCTTATACTCAATGCCCCGGCCAATGAAGGCAAGCATGCCGTATGCCTTCTTGACTACCTTCTCCACCTGTGTTGCCCCTTTCAATGACCTGTGTACCTGTACTCCTAGATCTCTTTGACTTTCAATACTCTTGAGGGTTCTACAGTCCTGAATAAGCAGAAATTTTCTTGAACTAAATATTGGAAAGACCAAAGCTGCTGTCGTTGGTCCCCACCACAACCTCTTCTGAGCTACTCAACAAATATATTTTAATCTCAGTTTTGAAATTTTCAATTGACATTATTTTTTCTTGGATGGATAGAGTTCCAGATTTTCACCACCCTTTGTGTGGAAAATAATGCATCCTGATGTCACTCCAAATGGCCTGGCTCTAATCTTTAGGTATACCCACGGTTCCGGACTTCTCCAACAGAGGAAATATTTTCTCCCTATCTATTTTGTAAAATATTTCAATTTTAAACACCTCAATTAGATAGGCCTTATTCTTCTATATTCCCTTAATCTTCTATAAGGATATACATATCTAGCCTGTGAATCCTATTCTCATAATTTAACTCTTTAAGAACTAAGAACAACAGCACAGGAACAGGCTCTTCCGCCCTCTAAGCTGCAGCGATCACGTGTCCTATCTAGGCCAACCACCTGTATGCTCCTATACCCCGTCTGTTCATGTGCCTATCCAGCTAAGTCTTAAAGGTCGCTAATGTATCTGCCTCAACCACCTCACTTGGCAGTCACTTTAGCTCTGCGTTATTCTAGTAAATCTGCCCTGCGTCCATTCCTAGTCTATAATATCTTTTGTGAGGTGTGGTGCCCAGAAATGAACACAGTACTCTAGATGGGATCTGGAGGGGCTGTTTAGCACAGGGCTAAATCGCTGGCTTTGAAAGCAGACCAAGGCAGGCCAGCAGCACGGTTCAATTCCCGTAACAGCCTCCCCGAACAGGCGCCGGAATGTGGCGACTAGAGGCTTTTCACAGTAACGTCAGTTGAAGCCTAATTGTGACCATAAGCGATTTTCATTTTCATTTCATTTCATTTCAACAGAGCTTTGTTAAACTGCAAAATAATGTGCACCCCTTGTATTCCAGCCACCTTGAGAAAAGGGCAAGAATCTGTTAATATTTTCATTATTTTTGTATCAGTCCATAAACTTTTAGTGATTCTGGCATTTGGACCCCCTAAATGTCTCTGCTCAACCATAGTTTCTAGCTTCTCATCATTTTAACAATATTCCACAATATCTTTGTTAGGTCCAAAGTACATGAGCTCACACTTTCTTAGACTGAACTCCCATCTGTCCCAGTTTTGTCCATTCACTCCATCTATCAATGTCCCTTTGCAACTTTCTGCTTCCATTTACTCAACTGACTCTGCCACCTAGCTTAATTCTGTCAGCAAACCTGTTCTTACTCTTCATTCAAGGTATTTACAAATATAGTGAAAAAATGAAATCTGAATTCCCTGTAAAAATCCCTGGGGGACACCATTAGTCATGGGGTTCATCCCAAAGAAAAGAAAGGTTATCAGAGGGGGGATTAGGCAGCCATGGCTGACAAAGGAAGTCAGGGAATGCATCAAAGCAAAAGAGAAAGCCTATAATGTGGCAAAGAGTAGTGGGAAGTCAGAAGATTGGGAAGGCTACAAAAACAAACAGAGGATAACAAAGAGAGAAATAAGGAAAGAGGGGATCCAATATGAAGGTAGGCTAGCCAGCAACATTAGGAATGATAGTAAAAGTTTCTTTAAGTACATTAAAAACAAACGGGAAGCAAAAGTAGACATTGGGCCGCTCCAAAATGACGCTGGTAATCTAGTGATGGGAGACAAGGAAATAGCTGAGAAACTAAATAAGTACTTTGCATCAGTCTTCACAGTAGAAGACATGAGTAATATTTCAACAATTCAGGAGAGTCTGGGGGCAGAGTTGAATATGGTAGCCATCACTAAGGAGAAAGTGCTAGAGAAACTAAGAGGTCTAAAAATTGATAAATCTCCGGGCCCAGATGGGCTACATCCTAGAATTCGAAAGGAGATAGCTGAAGAAATAGTGGAGGCGTTAGTTATGATCTTTCAAAAGTCACTGGAGTCAGGGAAAGTCCCAGAGGATTGGAGAATCGCTGTTGTAACCCCCCTGTTCAAGAAGGGAACAAGACAAAAGATGGAAAATTATAGGCCAATTAGCCTAACCTCTGTTGTTGGCAAGATTCTAGAATCCATCGTTAAGGATGAGATTTCTAAATTCTTGGAAGTGCAGGGTCGGATTGGGACAAGTCAGCATGGATTTAGTAAGGGGAAGTTGTGCCTGACAAACCTGTTGGAGTTCTTTGAAGAGACAACAAATAGGTTAGGTCAAGGAGAGCCAATGGATGTTATCTATCTTGCCTTCCAAAAGGCCTTTGATAAGGTGCCTCACGGGGACTGCTGAGTAAAATAAGGGCCCATGGTATTTGAGGCAAGGTACTAACATGGATTGATGATTGGCTGTCAGGCAAAAGGCAGAGGGTTGGGATAAAAGGTTCTTTTTTGGAATGGCAACCGGTGACGAGTGGTGTTCTCTTTATATATATATTAACGATCTAGATGACGGGACTGGGGGCATTCTGGCTAAGTTTGCCGATGATACAAAGATAGGTGGAGGGGCAGGTAGTATGGAGGAGATGGGGAGGCTGCAGAAAGATTTAGACAGTTTAGGAGAGTGGGCCAAGAAATGGCTGATGAAATTCAACGTGGGCAAGTGCGAGGTCTTGCACTTTGGAAAAAAGAATAGAGGCATAGACTATTTTCTAAACGGTGACAAGATTCATAATGCTGAAGTGCAAAGGGACTTGGGAGTCCTAGTCCAGGATTCTCTAACGGTAAACTTGCAGGTTGAGTCCGTAATTAAGAAAGCAAATGCAAATATAAAAGCAGGGATGTACTTCTGAAGCTTTATACAGCACTAGTTAGGCCCCATTTAGAATACTGTGAGCAATTTTGGGCCCCACACCTCAGGAAGGACATACTGGCACTGGAGCGGGTCCAGCGGAGATTCACACGGATGATCCCAGGAATGGTAGGCCTAACATACGGTGAACGTCTGAGGATCCTGGGATTATATTCGTTGGAGTTTAGGCGGTTGAGGGGAGATCTAATAGAAACTTACAAGGTAATGAATGGCTTAGATAGGGTGGACGTAGGGAAGTTGTTTCCATTAGCAGGGGAAACTAGGACCCGGGGGCATAGCCTTAGAATAAAAGGGAGTCACTTTAGAACAGAGATGAGGAGAAATTTCTTCAGCCAGAGAGTGGTGGGTCTGTGGAATTCATTGCCACAGAGGGTGGTGGAGGCCGGGACGTTGAGTGTCTTTAAGACAGAAGTTGATAAATTCTTGATTTCTCGAGGAATTAAGGGCTATGGAGAGAGAGAGCAGGTAAATGGAGTTGAAATCAGCCATGATTGAATGGTGGAGTGGACTCGATGGGCCGAATGGCCTTACTTCCGCTCCTATGTCTTATGATCTGCTAATCTATATCCGTATTAATCCTACTCTGTCTCCTATCTTGTAATCAATTCCTTCAATTCCACATGTTTTATTTGAAGATCATAGAATCTCCACAGTGCAGAAGGAGGCCTTTCGGTCCATAAACCCTCAAAGAGCACTCTAACCAGGTCAACTCCCCCATCCACCCTGCCCTATCCACGTAAACTAATCTGCACATCTCTGGATACTAAAGCCAATCCATCTAGCCAGCACATCTTTGGACTGTGGGAGGAAACTGGAGCACCCGGAGGAAACACATGCAGACAACGGGAAAAGGTGGAAACTCCACACAAAACAGAATAGAAACCAGGTCCCTGGTGCTGTGAGGCAGCAGTACTAACCACTGTGCTTCTCTGTGTACATGGAAATTGCAATAAAACAGATATTTTTATGTCAGGTAGTTGCAGTTTGACATATGTCAGGAGGCATTTAGTAAACAGTGTGAATCTAATGCTTGAAAGTTGTAATGGCAATTCCATAAAACGCTGCCAGCAACAATTGGCAATTGGTTCTTGTTCTTTTTGTGGTTAAGCACAACCAAATCAACATGGGCCTGAACTTTTAGGATGGCGGGGGCCAATCCGAAGAGACAGCTGGGAGCACATTCCCATTGGCTCTGAGAGCCCTGCTACCATTTTATGCTCTATTGAATGTTGATTGACATAACTCAAAAATTCCACCCACTCAGTCAGGAGGAAGCTTCACCTTGGAGAGCTACCAGCCAATCAGATTGGCTGGCAGCACTCCAGTCCCTCCAACAACAGCGTTATGGTGGGCAGAAAAGGCATTGCATGGAGCAGCCAGAGCCCAAGTCCTGGGAACCAGAGGCCCAAATAACTGTCAGGGACCTCAGGAGGGTAGGATGAGCTGGCGGGGTGGGGTGAGGGAGGGAGGGGGGGGGGGGGGGCATGAGAGATGTGTTTGGGGCTTGGCAGATAAGCTGGTGGGGGAGGGCAAACATCCAAGTTAAATGACTAAATAAACCACTTGGCACAGTCCTGGGCCATATAAACTAGGAAGGCTTTGCATCTTACTTGAGTTAACAGATCGCAACCAGAGATGGTATTAGAGGGGCCTCACTATTAGTTACAGAATCAGAGTTGGTGAGGGGAAAAATTGCTGCCTCAAAGGATACAAGTCTGGATTGCTATCCATGAGCTCCTGCACAGGTGGGGGACAGGATCAAGCTCAACTGCAATGCCCCAACAGTCAAATACTCTATCCGTGCTTATTCACTAGACTTACACATTAGAAATTGCCTAAGTTACTACAGGACTACTGCTATCATTGTTGTACATTGTTCTCCCTTCTTCCACTGAAGGGAAAAGGGAGAACAATGTAAAGTGTGAAGGAAGCAAAAGAAAGTTCCAGTCGAAGCACAAAATGCCATGGATCGGTACCCAAACCATCAGACAAAAAATATAGGAACATGACAGAGTCAAGGCCAAGAAAAAGCTATGTGCCTTGGTAGGCTCATTGCAGAGTCCCTTTATCATTGCAGAGACGGTATGATACAGGTGTTCTTTTCCAAGTACTGCAAGTTGCTGATCGTGTTACAGTTATGAGATCTATAGGATTATTATGTTTTGGGACTGTGTCTTTAATTTAAGGTAAAATAAAGTGTGTCACGTGACCTGCTCTGATATCTGTCTGACAGCAAGCTTTGGTAGGTTGATCGAGATTAAAGGGAGCCTAGATTGTTTTACCTGGAAGAATGTGCAAGATGTGTATAATTGGAGACAAAGGCAGTAACCTAGGTGCTAAGAGTAGACGGTTTACTAGTTTCCAAAGCCCCAGAAAAATGTCTAATTGAAAACAGTTGTTTTAAACTGTCCAAGATAAGAGATAGGATGGCTAGTCAATATCTTTACCTGGATACAAAGTCCAAGTGATTCACATTACCACAGAGAAGGGCAGGTTCCAGAATATCTTACAGGCAAGGTGTGCCTCCCAAGATCCAGGAGAGGGAGAGCAGCTAGACAGCAAGATGCTGTGGTTTACCATGCACGTTGTGGGTGGAAGCCCATGCTCAGATTGTAAAGACCAAATTCATGAGAAGATACATTTAGACTGGAAGAGTCATCTAGCTTGTGCTGGAGGAAGAATCTCTGAGGGAGAAAAAACCCTCTCTGCGAAAGGCAGTTCTGAGATGAAAAGTTCCCAGGCTGAGAAAGGAAAAGAACAAGAGTAAACCTGTGGGAGTTAAGAATCACCATGAACTGGTTCCAGGAGAATTGAACACTTACTTAAAGGGCAGTGTAAAGTACATCTGTGAAGTGTTATAGAATCATAGAATCTACAGTGCAGAAGGAGGCCATTCAGCCCATTGAGTCTGCACCGGCCGTTGGAAAGATCACCTGACTTAAGCCAATGCCTCCAACCTCCATAACCTAGTAACTCCACCTAACCTTTTGGACATTAAGAGGCAATTTAGCATGGCCAATGCACCTAACCTGCATATCTTTGGACTGTGGGAGGAAACCGGAACACCTAGAGGAAACCCACGCAGACATGGGGAGAAAGTGCAAAATCCACACTGTCACACAAGGCCGGAATTGAGCCGGGGACCCTGGAGCTGTGAGGGAGCAGTGCTAACCACTGTGCCACCCCATTTGTGTTTTTGGTTGTGATAAAAGATAAAGGGCAATTTTCTGGTTTGTGATTTAAACTATAAGTTGCCTATAAATAGTGTTTAATCAATAGTGCTTTAAGTCTTTTGTTACAATAAAACGTCTTAATGTGAAACCTTGTCATCTCATCCTTTCCGCTATTAACTGGAAGTTCGAATTTCTTTTTGTTTTAATGTTATCGGCCGTTAAAATGTGACAATGTGGCTTGTTCACATCAGCTTCTGATCGGGTAGATCAGTGCTTTATGCATGGATACTTAAACATTTATGCAGAACTCTGCTCACTGGTCTCCAACCAGTGACGGTGACGATTTTGAAGTCCGAAATGATCCGGTTGTTGCATTAGGTGTTTAAACCCGAGGCTTATGATATGAACGTTAGTAGTAGTGGAGCAGACTACCAAACTTGCAGGATTGCAGTGAAACGGAAGTGAGGTGAGGGAGCCTTCTCCAGGTATTCTCCCGCTGCTAGAATTGGTTCAAGCAAAGCATTTAGTTGTCGCTTTGATGGTTCTTGCGAGAAGGTAAAAAGATGCCTTGACGCTGTGGTTGGAATCGCTGCCTGTGCTTGAACCATTCATGATATTGGATACAAAGCGACCAGAGACAGCCCTGGCTCTTGTGTGAGGGCAATGCAAAAAACACTTCCCAGCATCAAGTTAGATTCATGGTATGACTGCCCATAATGTCAACCAACTAATGTATTTTCAAAGGAGGACACGTAAACACTACAGTAAGAACAAGATGCCAGTTAGTTCTGTTGCAACTGGCTGGTAAGTCAAGTTCATATGTGTTTAATCGCTTTTCATCGGGGGGGGGGGGGGGGGCGGAGGGTAAAACAGTAAGCGGTTCATGTAGCATGCAGGAACTGAAGCAAATGCTGTAATAATTAAATCCTCAACTGTCTCTGCTTAAGTTATCATTGACTCATCGTCTCGTCTATCAAATTATACCCTTGAAACAAAAGAGATGAATCCTTATGCGTGATAACTTCAGTAGATCACTCAAGAATGAGGAACGAGTTACTCAAACCTGGCCAACGCGACCCCTTTTATATTACTGTCCTCAAGCCTTAAAAAAAAATAGTACCTGACATCAATGCATTAATTACCCTCCGGTAAAAGTTTCTACCGCCTGCTCATGTACAGTGGTCCACCTAGAATCTATTTTCCCCGGATCGTGCAAGTTTGCTGAAACATGAAGCCTGATGTGAACAGATTATGCCAGAATATTAAAGGAGAAATCCCTACATGTCCTTGATGAAGGTTTTTTTTCATTAAAGTTTTTTTTAAAAAAGCAACAACATTGATCGAACACATGTCATTTCATCGGGCAGTGAGTGAATGCTAGTTTATAATGACATTGTGGTCCCACACACAGTGTAGCCTGCAGGCGGGGTTTAAACTCATCCTTTGGGTATTTATCTGCTAACACGGTACGCCCTGACCTTTCAGCCCAGTTACATAATCAGCAGCGATAATATTACGGGAGTCAGTCTGATCTATCACCAGAGCACATTTTAACCCACAGGTAGCCAGCCACTCAGCTATGCCCGGAAAGTAACCAGATTGGCTCAAAGAGCTCCGATTTCACAATTTTGTCCTTAAAACGCAAAAACCCAGTCCAAACGATTGCTTTAGATTTCAACCCAAATGACAGGATTTTGTTATTTGAAATCGCCGTGCAAAAAGACTTCAAATAAATCTCTATCTACCCCGTGCGGTTAAACATCTCGACAGGCAGTGGAGGGGGATAGACGCCAAGTGCTGCACATACCTTAGACTCGCTGGACGGAAAACGCAGAGTGGAGTTCAGGAGCCGCACAGAAGCTGCTATTAAAGAGTTTTTATTTTACTTCTCGCTTTACTCATTCCGGGAGCGATTTGCTGGCACGCTAGCACCGCGCTTACAGCGTGCACCCACATCTGAGTAGAAACGTGCCCATTTCCCTCTGAGATTAGACCGTCCACAAGGAGATTACTCTGCTATCAAGGTACGTACTGACGTCACTCCATCAATCCTCAAATTATCCCGCAACCTGGCGATTAAATGCCCTTAAATAGCCTGCCCCCTTTTTAAAAAAAAAATACCATTTGTGCGCCAATTGTAACTTTCTGCACACTTTATGCTGCACTGTTTCGCTCTGTCGCGGGGTGACCGGCTGGCCTCAGCTAGCGATTCATTGATTCCACACACTTGTAATTTTATAAAGGCACTGCGGTTGCTAATCCGAGTGTTTCTAGGGATCTTGTGCTTAGTTGCGCGTCCTTCCTGTTGTTACCAAATTGATTTTCTGACATTCGACGACCCCTAGTGAGCACAAGAGGTTGTCCGCAATCTCCCTGCAGACCGATCCCCACTGTCAGGGATTTTAATCAGAGCCCGCAGACCTGGAACAACACCCCCTCCCTCCCTTTCTGTTTGCATACATACATGTCCTTACTAAATAGACTGGCATGCAGTAAATTCACTCAAAGACACGGCGCACGTTTGTTTGTCTTTTGAGGTCGAACTATGGCAAAAGCAAATTAATAAAAAATGAAGTTGAAATCATTATAATATTCAGTTCATGGAAATGAGATGAGAAGTTTGTAAACTGAACTGCTGATACAGTTTCTTCACCTAAGCTGAGTTACACTGTCAAATGTTATATCTGGGTGAAACAAAAGCAGAACACGTGCAAATTAATTATTAAATATGACGAAGATTATTGATCATCGTTTGGCACCACAGAACTGAGTATTTTTAAACATAAATTTAGAGTACCCAATTAATTTTTTCCAATTAAGGGCCAATTTAGCGTGGCCAATCCACCTACCCTGCACATTTTTGGGTTGTGGGGACGAAACCCACGCAAACAAGGGGAGAATGTGCAAACTCCACATGGACAGTGACCCAGAGCCGACATTGAACCTGGGACCTCGGCGCCGTGCTGCCCTACAGAACTGAGTATTGCGGGGGAAAAGGGACATGTCAAAACTTTTTGACTTGCACACATCAGGACACCACAGGAATACCAATGTAAGGGGGGAAACAACAATATATACAGTATAAGAAAATAATGCTGATTGATTTGCAATTGGCACACTCTTCTCACACAGTATAAATTATTGTTTTCTCTTTATATTGTATTCTTGCAAAGTGTCCTGATGAGTGCAAGTTGAGAAGCTTCAATATGTCTCTTTTTTTTTTCAGGAGATTATTGACTTAAATATTGTATTAATATAGTACCACATCCCATCTTAGAAAGATCGCAAACTACCTCATGAAGAACTCAGTTCAAAAGAAGTGTCCTATTGGTTTGAAAGATCGCAAACTACCTCATAAAGAATTCAGTTCAAAAGAAGTGTCCTGTTGGACTGAAAATGTTAACTCCGTTTCTCTCCCGACAGATATTGCCAGACCAGCTGAGTTCTTCCAGCACTGTTTTTATTTCCAATCTCCAGCATAGAATCATAGAATTCTTATAGTGTAGAAGGAGGCCATTCAGCCCATCAAATCTGCGCCGACCTGCGAAAGAGCACCCTACCGAAGCCCCATACCCACTTTAGCCCTGTATCCCCATTCAACCTGCAGTGTTTTGCTTTTATCGCAAAGAATGAACTCTTGAAACACAATAACCTTGTTATGTAGACAAATATGTCAGACACACTATTTCAAAAAGATCCAAAACCCTATTTTGGATTTATTTTGCCACATGCGCTTTTTACCCCCCGGACATGTATGGCTGTAGTTTTGCTTTAGGATGATTTTGCAGACTGTCCAATTCTCCTCAACACTAATTTCCCTGCCTAGTACAGCTGTGTAATCATGTTTATTCCAAATCTTAAACCATTTTTTGCAAAAAATATACTTCTATACTTCTTAAAATCAGAAACCAGCAGGGTGAAAGCGGATCTGGCAAGGTGGGATTGTCTTCCTCTATTGCTGGCAAGTCGGGTGCAGGCAATTAAGATGAATGTATTGCTGCGGTTTTTGTTAAATTTTCAGTGCCTGCCAATCATTTTATCAAAGGCGTTTTTAAGGAAGTAGAATAGATGATTGCCTTGTTTATTTGGGGGGAGAGGTAGCCAGGATTAGGAAGGTGCTATTGCAGAGAGGACGGCAGTCAGGGGGGGTTGGGTCTCCCGAATTTACTGTATTATTACTGGGCAGCGAATGCTGAGAAGGTGTGGGGCTGGGTGAGAGGGGGAACTCCCAGTGGGTTAAACTGGAGGTTAGACTATGCGGGGGAATGGACAGCACGGTGGTGCAGTGGTTAGCATTGCTGCCTATGGCGCTGAGGACCCGAGTTCGAATGCCAATTCGAGGAAATCATAGATTTGAACCTGGGAGGTGGGATGGGAATTTCCGGAGATGGGAGGAGAGGGGAGTTAAGGTATTAAAGGATTTGTTTCTGGGAGGTTTTTGAAGTTGGAGGAGCCGGGGGGAGAAATATGGGTTGGGCAGGGGGAGATGTTTAGGTATGTGCAGGTCTGAAATTTTGCTAGGAAGGAGGCACAGAGCTTTCCGATTGCACTGGACCCCACACTGTTGGAAGAGATATTGACGGTGGGGGGATTGGAGAAAGGGGTGGTGTCGGCGATTTATGGGGTTATTCTGGGAGAAGATAAGGTACCACTGGATGGGATTAAGGCAAAGTGGGAGGAAGAGTTGGGGGTGGTCATGGAGAAGGGGTAGTGGTTTGAGGTGCTTCGGAGGGTGAATGCCTCAACTTCGTGCGTGAGGTTGGGGCTGATACAGCTGAAGGTGGTGTATAGGGCACACCTCACAAGGGCGAGGATGGGCCAAATTTTTGAGGGGGTGGAGGATGTTGAGGGGGGGGGGGCGCAAATCACGTTCATATGTTTGTTCCTGCCCAAAACTGGAGGGGTATTGGAGTGATGTCTTTAGGGTAATCTCAAAGGTGGTGCATGCGAGACTCTAATCAGGTCCTCTGGAAGCCATATTTGGGGTGTCGCATCGGCCGGGATTGGAAGCAAGTGCGGAGGCAGATGTCTTAGCCTTTACCTCACTGATTGCCCGAAGGCGGATTCTGTTGGGATGGACGTCGGCTTCTCCGCCCTGTGCCTTGGTGTGAGAGGGGCACCTGCTGGAGTTTTTAACACTTGAGAGAGTAAAGTTTGAGTTGAGGGGAGGATGGAAGGGTTCTACAACTCATGGGCCTTGTTCGTCATTCATTTTCACAAGTTGGATGACATCGAACATTGGGGGCGGGGGGGGGAGGGGGAGGTTTGGGGGGTGTTTGGAATATATAAATTAATGATGATTCTTTTTCATTATTGTTTTGTATTCAAAATGTTGGGAGCTGTTTGAGGGTGGGTGGGATGAGGGAATTGCTGGCTAGGGGATTGCCATTGTATTTGTTGTTATTGTTAATTATTTGTTGTAAACATGATAAAAATGTAAAAAAGGAGGAGAATAAAAATATATATTTTTTTAAAAACAGAAACAAGCATTAAATGTCAGTAGCTTTTGCTTGGTTAATGAGATTAAATCAAAGTGATGATGTCATCACTGTTGCCAAGTGTTCCTCAACCTGGAGGTCTGATGCTACACTAAGACCACTGGCTAAAACTAGATTGAGTATAACCCTAGACTTGTCACGAGAATGGTACGTTCAAAAACAGTAGTTTCAATAAATGTTTCAGTTAATCTACCTTCTTCAATAGATGGTTCATGATTAGCCCTTGTAATACCAGGAAATTAGAACTCTCCCACAATATAGACTAAAACCAATTTGGATACTTTAGAAATCTGTGAACATTAAAAGACTAGTTAATCTGTTGCTGGCAATGTTTTCCAAGAAATCAGAGCTACCTGCTGTTCTTTGAATAATACCAAAGGATCAGGCACTAGGTCTTAGTTTAGCATTTCATGTAAAGGGCAACCCTCCCTCAGCACTGCACTGAATTGTCATCCTGGATTATCTGCCCAAATGTTAGAATGAGGTTTGAATCCATGACCTTCTGACTGAAATACAATTGCTACCAACTAGCTAAGTTAATACTTCAGGGATCCTGGGATAATTTTACTAATGTGGTAATGGTGGGGAGCCTTGCTCACTGAAAATGCCAATCAAATATTTCAGGCAGCACAGTGACACAGTGGTTAGCAATGCTGCCTCACGGCGCCAAGGTCCCAGGTTTGATCCCGGCTCTGAATCACTGTCCGTGTGGAGTTTGCACATTCTCCCCGTGTGTGCGTGGGCTTTGCCCCCACAACCCAAAGATCTGCAGGGTAGGTGTATTGGCCATGCTAAAATTACCCCTTAATTGGAAAAAAAAATGAATTGGGTACTCTAAATATATTTTTAAAAAAGCAAGATATTTCAGCAGTGCTGAAGATCAAGTATCTGGAAAATTATCTTCAGCACAAAGACTATAAGACATAGAAGCAGAATTAGGCCACTCGGCCCATCAAGTCTGTTCCGCCATTCAATCATGGCTGATATTTTTCTCATCCACATACTCCTGCCCTCTCCCCATAACTCCTGATCCCCTTAATTAATCAAGAACCTATCTATCTCTGTCTTAAAGACAGTCAGTGATTTGGCCTCCACAGCCTTCTGGGCAAAGAGTTCCACAGATTCACCACCCTCTGGCTGAAGAAATTCCTCCTCCTCCTCCTCCTGCTAAATATTGACATGTGCTTTCCTTTTGGAGAGTCTTCCTGCAAGAAATGCAAGTCAAAAAGTTGCCTTTATGTGAGAGGGAAATGAAGAATTAAGATTGGATGGATAATTCATGGCCCAAAAGATTTTAGCACGTTTCATCGTTTGTCTTTCAGCACTGAATCATCTAACTGATTTGTCAGATTTTGATTTCATACTGTGTAGTTTAATGTGAGAATACACACTTTACAAATAACAAACTATAGATTGAAACCAGTCCTTCAAAACTTAAACATTGCAGATGCAAATGCGTCCTCCCAACTGTAACTTTTTTTAAATTTAGAGTATCCAATTTTTTTTTTTCCAATTAAGGGACAATTTAATGGCTAATCCACCTACCTGCACATCTTTGGGTTATGTGGATGAAACCCACGCAGACACGGGGAGAATGTGAAAACTCCACACGGACAGTGACCTGGGGCTGGGATCGAAGCCGGTCCTCATCTCCGTAGGCAGCAGTGCTAACCATTACGCCACCGTGCCGTCCGATCCCAACTGTAACATAAATGGTTTACTTTCATGTATACACTGCTTCACAACATGTATTTAATTTGTACAATGCACATGTAAAGTATTTTTAAAATTTCCTTACAAATTTCTTCTTTTGCCCTTCCAGCCTTGCAATGTGCAGCTCACAATAAAATGTGGTTTGATGCACGATGGCTTATAGACTCTTTTGATTAAAACAAGTAAATCAGTAAAGTAAACAAATTAAAGAGGGGTAACAGGTCCTGGTGGGGAACTGTAACTAAATCTAAACGGCAAAAGGAAACTTAACTAACTAAACCAAAATGTCATTCCCAGGAGTGATGAGGCCCCCCAGCTCTCCAATGAGCCACTGGTCGCATGATGGCATTTGTATATGAGCATGGACAATGATTATTAATGGGCTTTTTGAATGGTGGGTTATCACAAGTTACCCCTGGTCCTCCCCTGGCATCCAAGCAAACTCTTCCAACATTGATGACTAGATTTTTAAAAAATATATTTTTATAAAGGCATTTATATAAACAGTAAATACATGAGCAAGAACAAACAGAAACGTCATTGATAAGTCGATAATAGTCAGGAGTGGACACTCTGGACAGATGTTGAAAATTCTCAATAATGAAACCAAATGAATCTTGAAGGATACTGAAGCACTGTAACCAAATCATACAGGCACCAGACCATACAGTCCTCAAGCAGTTAATGTGACAGTTGCACATGATAATTCTGCTGTGGGGTGCAGAGATATTGGTAAAGAAAAAGCTGTTTGATAATACGCTGATAATTAGAGTGATGGAACAATGTATTCTTGGTGTCGACAACCCCCCTGTCATGCAACAAAGGTCCTGAGAGGAGGTTTGAAAAAGAAAGTGCTTCACTTAAAGGGAAGCATAAAAGCAGGCATGAAAATTGCAATACATTTCTGGATACAGAGTATATATGCATAAGAGGGAAAATTATAGTTGCAATAAATATATACCAGAAACATGACAATGGCACAGAGATATTAAAGAGGTATTTAAGTGAATAGCAAATTAAATTATAGCTGTCATGGTGGGGGAGGGCATATACTGCAGGAAAATATTTCCAAGGGCTAAATTAACATGTCTCTCTCTCTTCTCCCCCCCCCCGCCACCCGTTCCATCCAGGTGGCAAAACTGTCATATAAAAGGACAACATGAAACATGGAGTGGATTCCCAAACCTTATGACACTCCCTTCATATGAGGAAACAATAAATTATCTGTTAGTAACCTTGACTTTGTGAGGATTTTGGTTGTTAAAGAAGAAAACAAAATTAATGTTGAGTCTTGTATCGAGAACAACTGTTCTCTGGGTTATATATGTTGTATAAAGTGCCTATACATTCATCGTACAAAAAGCACAAGAATTCCGAAAAGCTTTGACATTCATAATGTACCATCTGCTTCCCTTACAGAGCAATGGGATTCCAGGGGGCTACTAGCCACACTTAAGAAGCATTACATAACTGCAAACCACCTGTCTTTGGAGCAGACGCAAACACAGACATCAGTATTATTACTAGTGAGGCTGCTGAGGAAGCACAGGGTACAGTATTGAAAACTGGTAAAGAAGGGTGTAGGAAGGGCAGCACGGTGGTGCAGTGGTTAGCACTGCTGCCTCACGCCGCCGAGGTCCCCGGTTCGATTCTGGCCCCTGGTCACTGTCCGTGTGGGGTTTGCATATTCTCCCCATGTCTGCGTGGGTCTCACCCCCACCAGGAAGGGCAGCACGGTAGCATTGTGGATAGCACAATTGCTTCACAGCTCCAGGGTCCCAGGTTCGATTCCGGCTTGGGTCACTGTCTGTGCGGAGTCTGCACATCCTCCTCGTGTGTGCGTGGGTTTTCTCCGGGTGCTCCGGTTTCCTCCCACAGTCCAAAGATGTGCAGGTTAGGTGGATTGTCCATGATAAATTGCCCTTAGTGTCCAAAATTGCCTTTAGTGTTGGGTGGGGTTACTGGGTTATGGGGATAGGGTGGAGGTGTGGACCTTGGGTAGGGTGCTCTTTCCAAGAGCCGGTGCAGACTCGATGGGCCGAATGGCCTCCTTCTGCACTGTAAATTCTATGATAATTTCTATGATAATTTCTAACCCAAAGATGTGCAGGCTAGATGGATTGGCCACGCTAAATTGCGATACTCTAAATTTAAAGAAAAAAGAAGGGTGTGACATTTCCATTGCTCTCAATTGGTGTATAGTGACCCCTACTGAATAAGTGTGTTGGATGAGGACAGAATCAGGTTCAACAGTGATATCGCCCTATAACTGACAGCTATTGGCTGGAATCATACATGAAGAATGATACTTGAGAAATATCAAAGTCCTACCTTTACTCATTTAACATTATGCTAACATGGTTTATTGTCTTTATGAAAGGAGGGCATGAATGGGACAATATGATTTTTATTCCCCATCCCTCCCCCACCCAAGATCATGGATTAAATCTAAAACATTTCCTCTATGTAATGCTTATAACCATTACATTTATCTAACTGTTCTGCACTGTAAATTCTATGATTCTATGTTCATTGGGTAAGTTAATGATATTTAATTTTTAATCACACGTTTACATTTTTTAATGGGATTTTGCCTTTTAACTGGATTGTATTTACCCATTCCGGGGGCAACCCTTGACCCTGCCTGTCTGGCCCACCGACCACCCATAACCACAACCGACTACTGAGGCCCCTGTCCGAGCCGCTGAAGGCTATCTTTAATAGAGAATTGGCAGTCATAGTTAAGTGAGCACTTCACACAACCCAAGTGGATTCCTGTGGGTGGGTGGGCCATGTAGCATGTGGGAATCATTGCCTGGCATCTCAATCAGGCCGTGATGCCTGGACACTGTGCCTGAACACTGCGGGCGGCAACACAACTCAGTCAGCAGCCAACACCCGAACACCCAGGGGATGGGACACAGCTTCGGGGATATATCCACTGCCGGAGGGTGGGTGAGTGCAAAGGGGAGGGAACAAGCACCCAGTCAAACATGACATTACGAGTGGGTGTCCTGAGTACAGGGTCTGGAGACTGGTGAGGGGGTCCGCTGCGGCCGAGAGTGCATGGGCAGGGCCTTCCGGGTAGGGGGAAGGGGGGGGGAATCAAAGATACTGGAAGGTTCCGGGGTGGGATCCATCGCTGTTCGTCAGTCTAACACCCTCTCCCAATTCCTTACAGATTTTGAACGTTGTGGCAGGGATATTGGACGCAAAATTTGTCCTAGTGGTGCTGCTGTTAGGCCGGGCGGCCAGAAGGCGGAGACAGCGCCAGCAGCAGCGTCTGTAGATGCTCGAGGCAGTGACCCACGAGCCGGACCCCGTCCCACACCTTGAGGACCTGACCACCCATCAGGCCAGGGAGGGACCCAGAGAAGGAGTCCCACGATGGCCGAGGGTGTACAGGCAACACTGGTCATTCGAATAGATGATGGGCAGTGCGTCCTGCAGGAGGCTCCACCTCAACAAGGAGATGATGCTACACCTGTGCCAAATCCTTGTAGAGTTGTCACCACATGGAGGAGGAGAACAGCCGCTCCCATTGGCCGTCAAGGTACCAGAGCTCTAAACCTTTACGCCTCGGGATCTTTCCATGGCTCGAGCTGGACCTGTGCGGCATCTCACAGGCTACAGCCTACAGGTGCATCCAGCAGGTCATGGGTGCCCTATATGCCCAGGCAGAAAACTACATCATCTTTGACATGGACCAAGCCCAACAAGATGCCCAGGCTGCAGGTTTCTCTGCCACCGCTGAGATGCCCCAGGTCCAGGGGGTCATAGATGCCACTCCCTCAACATACAGCTCATGTGCGACCACCAGATGAAGATCATGCACGTGTGTGCCTGCTTCCTGGGGAATGTGCACGTCAGCTACATCCTGGGGCAGTCGGACATTTACGGTCTCTTCAAGGATCACCCCAGGATAGGTGGCTGACTGTTTTGATGATAAGGGGTACCCGCTGAGGACCTGGCTTATGACCCAGTACGGAGACCAGTGACCGAAGTGGAGACCCGGTACAACGGGGCCCATTCAGCCACCCGGGCTGTAATTGACTGGTGCATCGGACTCCTCAAGATGCGGTTCCGATGCCTCGACAGCTCCGGAGGTGCCCTCCAGTCCACCGCCCGGAGGGTCACACGCTTTGTGGTGGTCTGCTGCATCCTCCATAACCTCGCACAGCAGCACGTTGATGAACTGGAGGTTGGTGATGAGGAACATGTGGGCCCCTTCCGAGGAGGAAGAGGTCGAGGATGATGAAGTGGCACCGGACCAGCAGGGGCTGGAGGATGAGGCCGGAGAGGAGCCTGAGGACTAGCCAAAGGAGGCGGCGAGGGTGTGCAAGCCCCGAGGGCTAAGTGGCACTCGTACTCGCCCAATTCACTGAGGACGTGGACTGGTCCGTCACCCCCACTCCCATTTCCCACCCTCCTAGGGTATGTGTCACGTCACTCCAGGGTCCTGGGATTGTGTCGGCACCATCAGCGGGTCACTGTTGAGGGCAGGGGAGTGATGATAACCCAAAGCGGGCTGAGTGCCAGTGCTCCTCAATCTATGCCATAGTCTGATCCCTGCCTGTCTGCTGAGTGCTCGCTCACACCCATCACCTGCACACGGTGGGCCCGGGGACAGGGGATGCCTGGAGAGGTGGGTCAAGGGTTCGGAGGTCGGCCCGCATTGCAGAAGAAAGTGATAGAGTCATCATACTGGTTTGCACAAGGGTGTTTAATGTGTAATACAATTCCCCACGTTCCCAATGGTTCCACCCCCTCATCCTGACGCCCTTCCCCGGTGTCCTCAATGATCCTCGGTGTGCTTTGCCTTCCTAGCTCTACCGTTACGTCAAGGTGTCTCTCCAGGATGCACATCAGAGGTGGAGGCAGCCAGTTGCTTACCTCATCACGTGGCCTTCATTGCCCCTGGAAGGCGTCCTCTGGGGCCAGAGGGCCCTACTCACTCGTCAACGGCACATGCACAGCCGTGCTGCCCTGTCTCGTGTGCTGGCTGTGAGACGCTGCATCACCAGAGGGGTGGAATTCTGGGGACCTGATGGCCACCGTCGCCACTCCATGCGGCAGATACGGGTTGCCACCCAGCAGCTTCCGGATGGTTCTGATAGGGCCCTGGGGTACACCTTGGGATGGAGGGGCAGTTGGTTCAAGCCCCGGCTGCCCTGCATCATCTGACTCTGCCAGCCCTGGCGGTTCCCCATGGTCTGCACCATCGTGTCGACGCCATCTACAGTGACTGGGACATGCTCAGCAGTGCCTCGGCAATGCCAACCTGTATCTGGGACAAGTTCCGCAGCACCTCAGCCATTCCCATCTGAGAGCGGAACCTCATCAAGGTCAGCCTGGTCTGGGTGACACCCGCAGCTGGGCAGACATTCTGTCGCGACCATCAGCCATGGCCGTGACTGACTGCACGACGCCTTGGACACCTTCAGTAATGGGGCCGGTCGTCATTGCAGTCACCACCCTATCAGTGTTGGCATCGGTGCCACGCATTGCCGGTGACATCTCCTGCGCCTGTAGCCTCTGGGAATCCTCCAAGTGGCTATGGATCTGCGAGAGTGTCGCTGACATCTCCTTCTGAATGTTCCGGCCAGTCCCTAATGTCCCCATTAGCTCTGGGTATACCTCTTCCACAGACTCAGCATCAGGCTGGGATCCAGCTGGGTCCTGTGATCCAGCAGACCTCCGGCTGCTGTCTCACCTGGGGGTTCTTGCTTCAACCTGATGTACATCAGCAGCAGTATGATACTTACCAGATTGTGCCCCAGAAGCCTGACCACTAACATGTCCCACCTGGATGTGTGTATCTGTGCTGGTGTAGGGTGGGGATGGCAACTGTAACACGATATTATGGTTGCATTTTCAGAAATCTCCTCCAAGGTAGTCTCCTGGGTGGCAGGAGAGGGTACCACCCAGGATGGGCTGGCGCTGTCCGCTGGAGGACCTGCGGGGAAAATGGACATCTGGTTAGTTGGAGGGATGGGTCAGTCAGTAAGTAAGGCAATAACAACTCATGTTTGACAGGTCGCCCGGGTGGAGCCTGGTGGTTTTTCACCTCTGCGGCGTCCGCCAACCTCCGTGTTGGTGACCTACCCTGTCCTCGGCCATGCCGGTCACCTCTAGGGCACACTCCTCAAAGGTTGTGAGGATTTGAATCTCTGGCACCCCTCCGCCAGTCTGGGACCTCTCCGAGTGATTGTGGGAGAGCTGTTCCTGAGGAGGCACAGAGAGGGCATTGTTAGCCACAGGCATGATTCACAGTTGTGGGAGGGTGTGTGTGAAAGGAGGTTTGAAGGAGGAGGGGGCTGGAGGGAGGGCTGGGGGTCACATCTAGAGTTTGAGGGGTGAATGCTCCCATGGGGGCGGAAAGGTCTTGGGGAAGGGTGTGGAGTGGTGTTGGTGTCTACTCACTCGTGCTGCCCGGTGTGGGTCATTGACCTTCTTCTTGCACTTGAGGCAAGTCCTCCGAGTCACAATCCTGGTGCTCACAGCTGACGCCACCTTGTCGCAGGCAGCACTGGCTGCCCTATGGCTGACCCTCCTGGACCCTCGGGGGAACAGGACATCCCACCTGGCCTTCATGGTATCTAGCAGCCTCCCCAGGTCAGCGTCCCCAAATCTTGGGGCTGGTCTCCTCGGCGAACTGGCTGGGGTTGGCTGAGCAAGTGCAGCACAAGTGCTGCTCGACCTTGTTAACGGGTGGCTGGTGAGCACGATGCCGATGAATCAGCTGGCGAGCCTTCATTTGCAGCGAGGAGCCTGTGGTGCCTGTTCAGCTGACCAATGAATATTGAATCACATTGCCTGCCTTGCTGGGCCAAGCGCCTGGAAGCACGCAGCAATTTTCACTCGCTACAACACTTGAACCTTTCTGGAAAATCACACCCTTTGTTTATGAGCCAAGCCAGGCATCCCAATACAGTTGTATTTTCAACTAGAGAGAAGCTTTCACGACGAGCTAGTTCTGTCCTCGAAATGTCCACAAACATGTCTACACCAGGGGCGAAATTCTCCGACCCCCCCCGCCGGGTCGGAGAATCGCCGTGGACTGGCGTGAATCCCACCCCCGCCGGTTGCCGAATTCTCCGGCACCGGATATTCGGCGGGGGCGGGAATCGCGCCGCGCCGGTTGGCGGGCCCCTCCGCGCGATTCTCCGGCCCGGATGGGCCGAAGTCCCGCTGCGAAAATGCCTGTCCCGCCGGCGTAAATTAGACCACCTACCTTACCGGCGGGACAAGACGGCGCGGGAGGGCACTGGGGTCCTGGAGGGGGCACGGGGAGATCTGGCCCCGGGGGGTGCCCCCACGGTGGCCTGGCCCGCGATCGGGGCCCACCGATCCGCGGGCGGGCCTGTGCCGTGGGGGCACTCTTTCCCTTCCGCCTCCGCCACGGTCTCCACCATGGCGGAGGCAGAAGAGACTCCCTCCACTGCACATGTGTGGGAAACTGTCAGCGGCCGTTGACGCTCCCGCGCATGCGCCGCCCGGAGATGTCATTTCCGCGCCAGCTGGCGGGGCACCAAAGGCCTTTTCCGCCAGCTGGCGGGGCGGAAATTCGTCCGGCGCCGACCTAGCCCCTCAAGGTTGGTGCTCGGCCCCCAAAGATGCGGAGTATTCCGCACCTTTGGGGCGGCGCGATGCCCGTCTGATTTGCGCCGTTTTGGGCGCCAGTCGGCGGACATCGCGCCGTTTCCGGAGAATTTCGCCCCAGAAGTGGGGAATAGCAATCATGAGGAAATCCTGAATAACTTTTTCCTGCCTCGCTAACAGCTATCTAGTAGATAGGTTGGAGTGCAAGTTAGAGCCAGTCAATAGACATTTCATTTTGTACACAGAAGCTACACAAATAAATATTTTGGAAGTAAGGTACTCAACATGCTGGAAATGTGAAATAAAAGCAGTTCTGGAAATATTTATCAGGTCAGGCAGCATCCGTGGAGAAAGAAGCAGTTAACAGTCGACCTTTCAGCAGAATTGGCAAAGGCTAGAGATGTAATCGGTTTTAAGGAAGCACAAAATAGGGGAATCAGAGCACAGAGGTGGTCATGTAAAGTCATCATAGTCCCAGGTGACCATAGCCTGCTTTCCCCTTTTGAGGGGGAGAGTCAACTGGTAGTGATTTAATCTGAGGATCACCACACCTCAGGCGAGGGGCAAGGTTGAGAAGGTGAGCTTTCATGAATAACCTCAGTCGGGAATGAACCCATTGGCCTCGCTCTCCATTACAAACAAGCTGTCCAGCCAACTGAGCTAAACTGGCCCTGTGGAGGGGTGGAAAGTACAAAAAGGGAGGGCTGTGACCAGATGGAAGGCAGAGGAACTGAATCACAAAAGGAATGATTGGGCAAGGCAAAAATAGGGCAATAATGGGGTAAATAAAGAAACCAAAGAAGCCCTGGAGGAGCTGTAAAATGGCTGTGGTAAAATCATTACCAGCATGTGCTGTTCAAAAGAATGGGAGCAGAGGTTAGGATCTTGAACCCGTTGAGTCTGGAAAACTGGAAAATGCCTAATTGAAAGATGAAACATTGCTCCTTGAGCTTCACATGAACGGTGTGTGAGGCTGAGGACTGAGAGGTCAGAAGTGGGAGTGGTGTAGCGACTTAGAATGGCAAGCAACCAGGAGCTCAGGGTCATGACTGCAGACTGAACGGAGGTGCTCAGCAAAGCAATTATCCAACCTGTGTCTCGTCTCCCCAATGTACAGGTAGGTGGCTGCATCGTGAGCAGGGAATGTAGTATGCAAAATTAAAATAAATTCCTAGAATGGATACTGCATCTAAAAACAATGGGCATTTTGAATGAAATGTTTTTTGAATGTTTAAATTTATGAGCACTAGTCTCTCCTCCACCAACAGAGTTCTAATGTAACAGCTGGTTCACTCAAGGAATGTCCTGCCAGATGTTTAAGACACAACTCATTCATGCTAAAAATTGGACTGAAAAGTTAGCAACAAGAAAGTGAGTTATATAAACTGCATGCTGGACGTTAGATCACAATATAACAGTTGCAATAAACAAGTGTAAATAACCTTATAGAATGCCATGTTATTTATCCTTATTTAATAAAATGTTGATTGACCTCTTTAGGTCAATGTACATCATTCACTGTTAGGAAAGGCAAGTCAGCTCCCTTGCAAGCAGCCTCCTGCTGGGAATACTCGTCCATGCAAATTTTCCTGACATTTCCTTCCTCCTATGGGGATGCACTTCACCTTTACTTTGTGTAAACCTAAATAACCAAGATCCCCATCTTGTCACGGCATATTATTGAGGGCTTTGTGTTGTTTCACTGCACTGCTGGATGTTGCATTGTTTAACAATTCGAAGTAGTGCTTTTCCTTTTCGTACTGCAGATTAGTTATTCAAATAATTAAAAGATGCAGACAAAGACATGCACTCAATGAAAGAATACACAACCAACTGGTGGAGGATTTCATAAACAGATTAGGATTGATCTTGACTCTCTGCCTTGTGGGAAGTGGGCGGTTGCAGCTGAAATATTGCAGTGATGCATGGAATACCCTCATCCTGCTGCGGTCTTACCCACCATCAATTTGTTGGGGCCTTATCTAAACTAGAACACCAGAAGCAGGTAAGAGGCTCATTAAAGTATTTAAATTGGGGTCCTCTAAAGCGGAAGTAGTGTGTGGAGCTAGGACTGCCTTGAACTATTGGGTGGAACAGGTACAAGACAGCGATCAGAATATTTCAAGGAGAATTCACCTGCAACTAAAGCAATCATTGATATCAGTGTGAAATTCACTTGGATGGATTTCTTCATAAGTTCATCAATTGACTTCACAGACTTTTCAGTTTTCTACTTCTAAACCTTCCGAAAGCATAGGATGCAAGATGGGAGTCATCCTGCCACTGCATCATGGTGGGAGGAAGAGGGGCAACAATAGCAGCTTGGTCCTGAGGCGATCACACACAGAAGGATGCCTTAAGCCATCTTTACCTTACTATAGGCCAGAAGTCAGTTATTTCCTTTTTTCTCCAAGGCGTAGTACATTAGCGTGCATCGCTTGTGGTGCATGCCTGAAACCAGAAACCCCTGGTTCAGATCCCACTCTGGGACTGATGGTCATCGAAGGTGCATTCATAACATGGCCAAACGGGTTGATTATTAACCTGCAAGTCCTTCCAATATGCCTACCGCTTGCAGTAAAAGCAAGGGAGTATCCTGGTGAGCCAGAACCGACAGAAACCAACTGAAAAACATTGCAGTATCTTTCCAATCATAGCCATGGGACAATACACACAAGTCCCTGGTTCCCAATGCCCTCTTTGAGCATAGTACCTGAAGAGAGAGAATGCATTAGGAGCAACAATCTCCAGGGAGTGGGGCAGCATGGTGGCCCAGTGGTTAGCACTGCTGCCTCACAGCGCCGAGGTTCCAGGTTCGATCCCGGCTCTGGGTCACTGTCTGTGTGGAGTTTGAACATTCTCCCCGTCTTCGCGTGGGTTTCACCCCCACAACCCAAAGATGTGCAGGGTAGGTGGATTGGCCACGCTAAACTGCCCCTTAATTTGAAAAAATGAATTGGTTACTCAAAATTTATTTTCAAAAAACAATCTCCAGAGAGGTTGTCACAGACCTGAGAAAGCTCTTGCAACCAAGTCCTGCAATGCACTCTCACAGCCAACCATACTTTTTTTGTAACAAAGTAACTTTGGCCCTTTTTTTTCACAAGGTTGTAGCAACTGATGGTAATTACATTAGTCAGTCTGCAGTCCAGTGCTGCTATCAATGCCCACTGATCACTAATGTGTTCTTCATCAAAGCCAATGATTTACAACATGACCAGCAGTCAGGCAGGAAAGGGCCATAGAATCTGCTGCCATCGTCACTTTGGCATGGATGATGAAAGGCTGCTGATACTTTTGAGATGCTTGTGGCCAGTGGCCTCTTGGGGTTCAGGGCTTGGCTGCAAACTGCAGCATCTTGGTTGCTGCCAGGGCAATCTGATCTAGTTGGTTTTCTGGCACCATGATTGGCATTGCCTGAAGGGTTAGTGAGAGAGTAGATGAGCTGTTAGTTTGAGAGTAACACGAGCTGCTACCATTTGCCACCACCATTCCCATGGAGCCACGGTTCATCATTCCCACTGAACTGTGGGAGAGTGGGCTGCAGGTGATCAGTGACATAGTTTAAGCTCCTATTCATGCACTCCCCAAATCTCTTTCAAAGGTCCTGAAGCTGGAATTTCATGTGCAAAACATGAGTTGGTCCTTTCCCAATTTCCAAACTGCACACCTGTCTCGTGACTGACTTTGCCTGGGATTTTCCTTTTTTAACATTGGATTCAAATTGATGGTGGAGTTTGCAAGTTGCAATGGAGTGTGGGAGGAGTGTGGGTGCCAAAGCAGGCTAGTTGGAAAGCCCACCTCAGTTCTTGGAGATTGCAGTCCAGCTCCCGATATTGCTATGTCCCCTACACCTCACTTCTCATGTCCCATCCACTCCCCATGTCACCTCCAGTTCCCCCATGTACCTTCCATAGCCACTCACCCAGTATGGACCATGTACAGTACTTAGGAACAATGTAATAGCAATGGGAATTATTTTCAATGAAACTGTAAACAATTAAACCTACAACAATCTAATAAAGCTCTAATTCAAGCAGATGACATTGGTACTCGTATAGAAAAAATGTTCAATCCCTCAAGTGGCTATTAGGTTCTATAAACAAATAATTATATCAGAATCCACATTAAAGGAAGATTTTGGTACTGCAACCTCTTTAAAATGTCAATTATTCTCCTGTGTCAGCATATTTGCTATGATAAGTACTCAAAACTTTTGAAACTCAGCCAAACATTCAGTTTTTAAAAAATATATTTTTATTGAAGTATTTGCAAAATTTTTACATAACAATAACAAAGAGAATAATAATAACATAAACATCAACATGGTAAACTAAACATTTCCCACCCAACCCCTTCTATACATCCCTTAACCATATTGCAACTACCCACCCACCCCCCTTCAGAATGCTGCTTCCGCTGACATTTTAATTTTCCCCGAGAAAGTCGACGAACGGCTGCCACCTCCGAGAGATCCCAGCATTGACCCGGTCAAGGCAAACTTTATTTTCTCCAGCTTGAGAAACCCAGCCATGTCACTGACCCAAATCTCCGCACTTGGGGGATTTGAGTTCCTCCACATGAAAAGGATCCATCTCCGGGCTATCAGGGAGGCAAAGGCCAAAACGTCAGCCTCTTTCACTCCCTGAACTCCTGGGTCTTCTGACACTCCGAAACTCACCATCTCTAGACTTTGCACCACCCGCGTACCTAGCACCTTGGACATTGCCTTGGCAAACCCCTGCCAGAATCCTCCAAGTTTCGGGCATGCCGAAAACATGTGGACATGGTTTGCTGGGCTTCCCGCATACCTCGCACATCTATCTTCTACCCCGAAAAATTTGCTCATCCTCGCCGCCATCATGTGTGCCCGGTTGACCGCCTTAAATTGTATTAGGCTAAGCCTGCAACATGAAGAGGAGGAATTAACCCTGCTTAGGGCATCCGCCCACAGACCCGCCTCTAACTCCCAACCTAGCTCCTCCTCCCACTTGCCCTTCAGTTCCTCCACTGGGGTCTCCTCCGCCTCCAACAACTCCTGATAGATATCCGACACTTTCCCCTCCCCCACCCAGGTACTGGACACTACTCTGTCCTGTATCCACTGTGGCGGCATCAGCGGGAAAGCAAACACATGTTTCCTCAGAAAGTCCCACACTTGCAGATATCGGAAACCATTCCCCGGTGGCAGCTTGAACTTGTCCTCCAGCGCCTTCAGACTGGAAAACTCCCGTCTATGAATAGATCTCCCATCTTTCTAATTCCTGCTCTCTGCCAGCTCTGGAACCCTCCATCTATCCTGCCCGGAGCAAACCTGTGGTTATTGCAAATCTGGGTCCAGACCGACGCACCCTCCACCCTCTTATACCTCCTCCATTGCCCTCATATCCTCAGAGCCGCCACTACCACCGGACTTGTGGAGTAACGGTGAGAACAGCAGAGGTGCTGTTACCAGTGCTCCCAAACTGGTGCCTTTGCATGACGCTGCCTCCATCCGCTCCCATGTCGACCCCTCCCCCACCACCCACTTCCTAATCATCGCTATATTCGCCGCCCAGTAGTAGTTGCAGAAGTTCGGCAGCGCCAACCCACCCTCCCACCGACTGCACTCCAACAACATTTTCTTCACACGTGGGGTTTTATTCGCCTATACAAAGCCAGAAATAATCTTGTTTACCCACTTGAAAAAGGACTTGGGGATGAAGATGGGAAGGCACTGGAAGACAAACAAAAATCTGGGGAGGACCGTCATTTTCACGGTCTGTATCCTACCCGCCAGCGAAAGCGGTAACATATCCCATCTTTTAAAGCCCCCCTCCCTTTGCCCCACCAGCCGGGTGAGGTTGAGCCTATATAATGCCTACCATTTCCAAGCCACCTGTATTCCTCGGTAGCGAAAGCTCCTCTCTACCAACCTGAGCAGCAGCTCCTTCAGTCTCCTCTCCTGCCCCCTTGCCTGGATCACGAACAATTCACTTTTTCCCATGTTCAATTTGTACCCCGAAAACCTGCCAAATTTCCCCAAGATCTGCATAACCTCCCCCATCCCCTCCACCTGGTCCGAGATGTACAAGAGCAGATCGTCCGTGTACAGCGAAACCCGGTGCTCCATCCCCCCCTCCCGAGCCAGCCCTGCCACTTCCTTGATGCTCTCAGCGCCATGGCCAGTGGCTCTATAGCCAGAGCGAACAGCAACGGGGAGAGGGGGCAACCCTGCCTCACCCCTCGGTGTAGCTTAAAGTACCCCGACCTTGGGCAGCATGATGGCACAGTGGTTAGCATTGCTGCCTATGGCACTGAGGACCCGGGTTCGAATCCCGGCCCTGGGTCACTGTCCGTGTGGAGTTTGCACATTCTCTCCATGTCTGCGTGGGTTTCACCCCCACAACCCAAAAAGATGTGCAGGATAGGTGGATTGGCCACGCTAAATTGCCCCGTAATTGGAAAAAATAATTGGGTACTCTAAATTTAAAAAAAGTTTTTTAAAAAATAAAGTACCCTGACCTCAGCCGGTTCGTGCACACGCTCGCTACCGGCGCCTGGTAGAGCAATCGCACCCAGTCGATGAAGCCCTCACCAAACCCAAACCTTCCCAACGTCTCCCAAAGATACTCCCACTCCACCCGATCAAAAGCCTTCTCCGCGTCCACCGCAACCACCACCTCCGTCTCCTCCCCTTCTGAGGGCATCATAATTACATTCAAAAGCCTCCAAACTTTAGCATTGAGCTGTCTACCCTCAGCCAAACATTCATAATGGCCAATATTAGATTGCAACTTTAAGACCCTGAAATTGAAAGAAAAGATGGTGTTCAGTCTTAATTTTTATATTGAATTCAACAGCCGGGGAATGTTTCCTTCGAGGACAGAATTGTTAATTCACAGAACTAAACATGACAGTAGAGTTTACCAACACCTCTTTCAACATTTTTAAATGCATTAAGGCACTTTTTGAAAGGTGTGAAACTGAAGTTTTAATGTTTAAATATATATGGGTGTGCTTGTACAGGGAACACAAAGTTAGCATGCAGGTGCAAATTAGGAAGGAAAATGGCATGCTGGACTTTATTACAAGAGTAAAGAAGTCTTACTACAATTGTACAGTATTTTGGCGAGACCACATCTGGAATACTGTGTGCAGTTGTGATCTCCACATTTAAGAAAGGTTATACTGGTGGTACCTGGAGGCAGTACAGCGAAGGTTTACTAGATTAGTCCTTGGAATGAGGGGGTTATCCTACGATGAGAACATAAGTAAATTGGGTTTATAATTCTCTGATATTTAGAAGAACGAGAGGCAATCTTTTTGAAACCCACACAACTCTGACGGACTTTGATAGGGTGGAGGCTGATAAATCGTTTCCACTGATTGGGGAGTCCAAAGGTCAGCCACATGCTCCAAGGCAGAGTGCTGATGCCCTATAGAATGCCACAAAATCTAGATATGCTTTCGTCCTGGGTTTCAGGCCCGGTATAACAATTTCCAGGCAGGATTTACAATATCTTATTGTGTTTGTGTAGAAAGAACTCCACACATCCACTGGTGTCAATAAAAACGGTGAATCTAGCCCAGGTCTCCAGCAACATCCCAGCAGCATAGTTTTTCAGAATTCAGTGATTTTGGGCGGCATGGTAGCACAGTGGTCAGCACTGTTGCTTCACAAACCCAAAGTCCTAGGTTCGATTTCCGGCTTGGGTCGCTGACTGTGCGGAGTCTGCCCATTCTCCCCCTACTGCATGGGTTTCCTCCGGGTGCTCCGGTTTCCTCCCGTAAGTCCCGAAAGACATGCTGTTAGGTGAATTGGACATTCTGAATTCTCCCTCAGTGAACCCGAACAGGAGCCTTAGTGTGGCAACTAGGGGATTTTCACATTAACTTCACTGCAGTTTTAATGTAAGCCTACTTGTGACAATAATAAAGATTATTATTATTATTCCTTGCTTTAAGAAGTGCAACTACATTTTAAACGGTTGGGTGGCAGCTAGAAATCCTGCCCTCCTATGAGTATCACTGCTGGAAGCGCATGGGGGAACCAATGAAACATAAATGTGACTCGACCACCAAAACAGTGCAGACTCCTGAATGATAATATTGGGCAGTAGGCCTGCACATGCCCCCAAACCACAGCAATAAAATTACATTTATTCAGTGAATAAATAGTGATCAAATCTGTCACCATCCACACCAGCCAGTTCACGACATTCAGTGATAAGGCCTTTACCTGCAGCCATACTTGCATATCTCTGCCACTGGCCCTCCATCCCTGACTCCATCTTCATCATGGACCCACCTCCCCAGCATAAAAATATGGTGGCAGACACTCCACATTGCGAGGTGAGGAAAATTTCCCACTCGTGATGCGCATCTTTGTAGACCAGCCCTCTGATTTATCATAGAACCACACAGCATGGAAGGAGAACATTCAGGGAATTGTGTCTGTGCCAGCTTTTCCGTATAATTGTCCAATTTGTCCCATTCACCTGCTCGTTCCCCAATAGCCTTGTAAATGTTTTCTCTTTAAGCATTTCTCCAATTTTCTTTGGAAAGTTAACACTGAATCTACTTCCACCATCCTTTTATGCAGTGCATTCCAGATCACTATAGCCCTCTGGGTAAGATGATGTTTCCTCATGTTGCATCTGATTTGTTTCTTTGCCAGTCACAAGGTGGATTTCACAAGGCTGAAGACAACAGCATTATACCCTTTTGCGGGACTGTAAGATTCCCTCGGCAGGAGGGAATGTTAAATTATGCTCCTGAAGATGATTTACACAGGTGGGCATCACAAAGACTAGAGCGTTAGAGCCTTAAGGCACACATTTGCCACTGTTCCCAACAGCTTTATATTATTTTTTTTGGAAAGTATTTTATTGAGGCACTTATGGACAGCATGGTGGCGCAGTGGGTAAGCCCTGCTGCCTCACGGCGCCGAGGTCCCAGGGTTCGATCCCGGCTCTGGGTCACTGTCCGTGTGGCGTTTGCACATTCTCCCCGTGCTTGCGTGGGTTTCGCCCCCACAACCCAAAATATGTGCAGGTTAGGTGGATTGGCCACGCTAAAATTGCCCCTTAATTGGAAAAAAATGAATTGGGCACTTTAAATTTTAAAAAAAATAAATAAAATAAAATAAAATAAAAATAAAAATTGAGGAACTTATAATTTGAACAATTTTGCACATCAAATTTTCAACAAAAAGAAAAAAAACACAACAATGTAACCAACAAACCCCCCCCAGCACAAACAATGCCACCTGACCCAACCGCCCCTCCGTTGGTTCTTCTGCCCTTGTCTCTCATGCCTCCCCTTTCGCCCCACCCCCCGCCCCCCGCTGACAGCTTAATTCTTCTTGAAGAAGTCGATGAACAGCTGCCACCTCCAAGCAAACTCCTGCAATGACCCCCTCAAGGTGAATTACATTTTATCGAGTCTGAGAAACCTCGCCATGCCGCTAACCCACACCCCGACTTCGGGAGCTCTGAGTCCCTCCACCCTAATAAGATCTGTCTCCGGGCCACCAGGGAGGCAAAGGCCAGGACGTCGGCCTCTCTCATCCCCTGTGCTCCTGGGTCTTCCAACACACCAAAGATCGCCACCTCTGGACTCAGCACAACCCTCATTTGTAAACCTCGGAAATCATGTCAGCAAATCCCTGCCAGAAACCTCTCAGCCTCGGACACGCCCAAAACATATGGTATTCGTATGGGCCCTCACAGCGCCCACACCTCTTCTCCACCTCCTCATCCTAGCCACAGTCATGTGTGCCCTGTGGACCACCTTAAACTGTGTCAGCCTGGCGCATGATGAGGATGCATTAACTCTCCTTGGGGCCTCCTCCCATAACCCGGCCTCCAACTCCCCACCCAGCTCTTCTTCACACTTTCTCTCAACCTCCCCCATCAGGGCCCCCTCCCACTCCATCAGCTCCTTATAGATCTCTGAGACCTTTCCTTCGCCCACTCCTGTTCTCCACACCACCTCATCCTGGTGGTGCCCCCAGGGAGGCAGGTGCGGCAAAGTCGAAACCTGCCTCCGCACAAAATCCTTCACCTGCAGATACCAAACCCCCCCCCCCCCCCCGCGCACCCCCCCCCCCCCCTCCCCCCCGCTCCCCCAGCAACTCAAACTCCTCCTCCAGCTCCTCCAGACTCGGGAAACCCTCATCAATAAATAGATCCCCAAGTCTCGCGATCCCCATCCACTGCCATCTCCGAACCCCTCCGCCCAGCCTCCCGGAGTGAACCAGTGGTTATCACACATCGGTGCCCCCCCCCCCCCCCCACCTCATATGCTGACTCCACTGTCCCCAATCCCTCAGAGCTGCCACTACTACCGGGTTGTGGAGTACCAAGCCGGTGAGAATGGCAGAGGTGCCGTTACCAGTGCCCCCAAACTTGTGTCCTTACCTGAGGCCACCCCCCCCCCCCCCCCCCCCCCCGCTCCAGCAGCACCTTTTTCACCAGCGGGGTGTTATCCACTGATGCACGATCAATAACACCAGAAGCGAGATTGGAGACAATTGAAGGCTTTATTAAACTAGATGTTTCCCCCAGCAGCGCAGGTACAGAAGGCAGCTACTGGGGCGACACGTGCTCTTATACTCCGCCTTATTGCGCGGAACCAGCAGGCAGGCTTAACCAATGAAAACAGTACCTCCTACACCAATGGTCTTACAGCATTACAGGGTACCTTAATACCTCTAATACCGACTACCACATTCACCCCCTGTTAAAAAAAGAGTCCAGCGGGGGTGATGGCCTCGCATTACACAGTGGTAGAGGTTAAGGTCATGGAGGTACCCGGTATACATCAGTACAGTGGTTTTGCCTCGTTACATCGCAACTATTTACAAAACTTATTTACAGTTCAGAATGAAGCAATTAGTCGATCGGGGGCCCTGGTCGTCCTCTGCGATCGTCGTAGCTTCGGTGGTGATGCAGGCGCCGGCTCGGGCATCTGCGGCTCCGGGAGCATGGCTTCAGCAACTTCGGCAGCCTCATCACCCCTAGACGGGACCGGTGGGAGGACCGATCCACCTGGGAAGGGGCAGCTGTGGAGTGCGCCGGTGGGAGGGAGGGTGGGATTGGTGGTGGGGGTGTGTGTGGGGATTCAGCGGGCGCCAGGTCCCATAGGGAGACCGTATCCTGTCGGCCGTCGTACTGAGGGTTAGCGTGGAGGAGGTGGACCCTCTTGACCAATGGGTCCGACGTGTGCGCCCGCACGTTTTTGCGGAGCAAGATGGGTCCAGGAGCTGCCAGCCCGGTTGGGAGCGAGGTCCCGGGGGAGGACTTCCTAGGGAAGACAAGGAGACGTTCGTGAGGTGTTTGGTAGGTCGTGGTACACAGCAGTGACCGGATGGAATGGAGGGCATCCGGGAGGACCTCCTGTCAGCGGGAGACTGGGAGATTCCTGGACTGTAGGGCCAGTAGGACGGTCTTCCAGACCGTTCCGCTCTCCCTCTCTACCTGTCCGTTTCCCCGGGGGTTGTAACTGGTCGTCCTGCTCGAGGCAATGCCCTTGCTGAGCAGGAATTGACGCAGTTCGTCACTCATAAAGGAGGACCCCCTATCGCTGTGTATGTAGGCGGGGAAACCAAACAGCATAAAGATACTGTGGAGGGCTTTTATGACGGTGGCTGCGGTCATGTCGGGGCAGGGAATGGTGAATGGGAACTGGGAGTACTCGTCAATCACGTTCAGGAAGTACGTGTTGCGGTTGGTGGAGGGGAGGGGCCCTTTGAAGTCCATACTGAGGTGTTCAAAGGGATGGGAAGGCTTTATCAGGTGCGCTTTCTCTGGCCTGTGGAAGTGCGGCTTGCACTCCGCACAGATTTGGGAGTTCCTGGTAGCTGTCCTGACCTCCTCGATGGAGTAGGGCAGGTTGCGGGTTTTAATGAAATGGAAGAATCGAGTGAAACCCGGGTGGCAGAGGTCCTCGTGGAGGGCTCGGAGGCTGTCCACTTGTGCCGCGGGATAGGGCATCAGGAGACTCATTTAGCTTCCCGGGACGATATAAGATCTCATAGTTGTAGGTGGAGAGTTCGATCCTCCACCGTAAGATCTTGTCATTCTTTATCTTGCCCCGCTGTGCATTATCGAACGTGAAGGCCACCGATCATTGGTCAGTGAAGAGAGTGAATCTCCTGCCGGCCAGGTAATGCCTCCAATGCCGCACACCTTCTACTATGGCCTGGGCCTCCTTTCCAACAGAGGAATGGTGGATTTCTGAAGCGTGGAGGGTGCATGAGAAGAAGGCCACGGGTCTGCCCGCTTGGTTGAGGGTGGCCGCCAGAGCTAGGTCGGACGCGTTGGAAGACCGAGATCTTAGGAAGTGGTAGAGCCGCCCATCTGCTTCGAAAGCAGTGTATTTGCGGTCGCTAGGGCAGATGGGGAGCTGGTGGTAGGCGGACTTTAGATCCACTGTGGAAAAGACCTTGTATTGTGCGATCCTGTTGACCAGATCGGATATGCAGGGGAGAGGGTATGCGCCAAGCTGCGTATACCTGTTGATGGTCTGGGGCTATATTCAATGACCATCCTGTGCTTCTCCCTGGTCTTTACAACCACTACTTGAGCTCTCCAGGGACTGTTGCTAGCCTCAATGACACCTTCCCTCAGTAATCGCTGGACCTCTGACCTAATAGAGATCCGGTCCTGGGCACTGTACCGTCTGCTCCTGGTGGCGACGGGTTGGCAATCCGGGGTGAGGTTTGCAAATAAGGAAGGCGGATCGACCTTGGTGATCGCGAGGCGGCAGATGGTGAGAGGGGTATAGGGCGGCCAAATTTAAAGGTTAAGCTTTGGAGGTTGCATTGAAAATCTAACCCTAGGAGTGTGGCAGCGCAGAGGTGGGGAAGGACGTAGGGCCGGTAATTTTTAAACTCCTTTCCCTGGACCGTGAGGTTCGCTATGCAGAACCCCTTGATCTCCACTGACTGACTCCAGTGATCTCCACTGACTCTCCTGGCAGAGGCCAGGGAGATTTTTTGGTTAACTGGGTGAGTGGGGAGAGAACAACGCCTTACCGCGTTGGGGTGCATAAAGCTCTCCGTGCTCCCAGAGTCGATCAGGCAGGATGTTTCATGCCCATTGATGAGCACGGTCGTCGTTGCAGTCGAGAGTGTTCAGGGCTGAGACTGGTCCAGGGTCACCGAGGCTAGTCGTGGCAGAAGTTAGATGTTTTTCTCGGGTGGTGTGTAGTCATTCGAGTCGGGGTCCTGAGAGTCCAGCCAAGATGGCGGCGCCCACTGGTCGCACATGGCTGGAGGTGCACAAGGTGGCGGCGCCCATCCATCACACGTGGTGTCCGAGAGACAAGATAGCGGCGCCCGGAGGCCACACGTGGCCCTGAAGGAGGAAGATGGCGGCGCCCGCTGTCCGCACCTGGCCAGTGGAGAGGATTGTGGTGGCGGTCCCGATTCGCCTCCAGAGACCGCAGGGATCGCCCGGGCCTGGCATACCGCTACGAAGTGGCCCTTTTTGCCGCATCCTTTGCAGAGGGATGAGCGGGCCGGACAGCGCTGTCGGGGGTTCCATGCTGCCCAAGGGGCTGCCGCGAGGTCGGGGACGTAAGCGCGGGTATTTCGGGAGGCCACATTCAGGGAGATAGCAAGGGCCCGTGCCTCCTTGAGGCCTAGTGTCACTTTCTCCAGCAATGGCGGATTTGGGAGGACAGCATACCTGCAGCAAATGCGTCCCGGATCAAAAGTTCTGTGTGGTCGCTGGCCGAAACCTGCGAGCAGTTACAGTTCCTCCCCAACACCAGGAGCGCATGGTAGAACTCCTCCAGCGATTCCCCAGGGATTTGTCGCTTCGTCGCGAGTAGATGTCGGGCGTAGACCTGGTTTACAGGGCGAATATAGTGTCCTTTCAGCAGATTCATTGCGGCATTGAAATCGTCCGCGTCCTCGATGAGAATGTAGATCTCTGGGCTCACTCTCGAGTGCAGAACTTGCATTTTCTGGTCCTCCGTGGGTGTAATTGTGGCCGTCCTGAGATATCCATTGAAACACGCCAGCCAGTGCTTGAAGGTTGCCGCTGAGTTTGCCACGTGGGGGCTGAGTTGCAGACACTCCGGCTTGATTCGGAGCTCCATTCTTTAAAATCTAGTTTAATAAATTGATGCTCGATCAATAACTCCAGAAGTGAGATTGGAGACAATTGAAGGCTTTATTACACGAGATGTTTCCCCCAGCAGCGCAGGTACAGAAGGCAGCTGCTGGGGCGACACGGGCTCTTATACTCTGCCTTACTGGGCGGAACCAGCAGGCAGGCTTAACCAATGAAAACAGTACCTCCTACACCAATGGTCTTACAGCATTACAGGGTACCGTAATACCTCTAATACCGACTACCACATCCACCCAAACAAATCCCGAGATCTCTGCATTCACCCACGTTTTTGAAGAACGCCTTGGGGATAAAAATTGGGAGGCTCTGGAAAACAAACAGAAACCTCGGGAGGACCGTCATTTTAACTGTCTGTACCTGCCCCGCCAATGACAACGGGAGCGCGTCCCACCTACGAATGTCACCCCCCTCATCTGATCTACCAACTGACCCAAATTTAGTTTATGCAGCTGCTCCCACTCCTGCGCCACCTGGATACCAAAATATCGGAAGATCCCTCCCAGCACCTTGAACAGCATCTCAACCAATCACTTCTCCTGCCCCCTCGCCTGGATCGCAAAGCCCTCACTCTCACCCACATTCAATTTGTATCCCGAAAACTGACCGGATTGCTCTAATATCCCCATAATCCCTCCAATTCCCTCCAGCAGGTCCTATATGTATAGGAGTAGTTCGTCCGCGTAAAGCAAAACCCTGTTTTCCACCCCCCCCACCCCCCCCCGCACCACCCCCTGCCAGACCCTCAATGCCCCCAATGCCAATGGCTCTATAACCAGGGCAAACAACAGTGGGGAAAGCGGACATCCCTGCCTCGTCCCGCGGTACAACCTGAAGTAGTCCGATCTCACCCGATTTGTCCGCACGCTCGCCACCGGTGCCTGGTATAGCAACTGAACAGTCAACAAATCCCTGCCCAAACCCAAACCGCCCCTGGACCTCCCATAAGTATTCCCACTCCACCCGATCAAAGGCCTTCTCTGCATCCGTGGCCACCACCACCTCAACCTTGCGCCCCTCTGGAGGCATCATAATAACATTAAGCAACGTCCTAATGTTGGTCGCCATGTGCCGCCCCTTAACAAACCCCATCTGGTCCTCGCCTATTACCCTTGGGATGCAGTCCTCGATCATTGTGGCCAGGATCTTCACCAATAGTTTGGCATCCACATTTAATTGGGAGATTGGCCTATACGACCCACAATTTTCTGGATCCTTATCTCGTTTTAAGATGAGGGAGATCGACGCCTATGACGACATCGGGGAGCACTCCCAACTCTTTTGCTTCATTGAAGGCCCTTACCAGCAGCAGTCCCAAAACCGCCGAGAACTTTTTATAGGATTCCACCGGGTACCCGTCCGGACCCGGGGCCTTACCCTTTGTTTTTTTTTAAATTTAGAGTACCCAATTCATTTTTTCCTATTAAGGGACAATTTAGCGTATTCAATCCACCTACATCTTTGGGTTGTGAGGACGAAACCCACTCAAACACGGGGAGAATGTGCAAACTCCACACGGACAGTGACCCAGAGCCGGGATCGAACCTGGGACCTCGGCACCGTAAGACCGCAGTGCTACCACTGCGGCATCATGCTACCCCCCCCCTCCCCCCCCCCAAGGCCTTACCTGCTCCTCCAACCCCTCTACCACTTCTACAAGCCCAATTGGGGCCCCCAAGACCTCTACCAGCTCCTCATCACCTTTTGGGAACTCCAGCCCTCCCAGAAAGCTTCTCATCCCCTCTTATCCGGCTGGGGGTTCCGACTTTGTACAATTTACGATAAAACACCCTAAACATCCCATTCACCCCCGCCAAGTCCAAGACCGTGTTCCCTCCTGTGTCCTTCACTTTCCCAATTTATCTCGCCGCCTCCTGCTTCCTCAACTGGTGTGTTAAAATCCTGCTTGCTTTCTCCCCATACTCGTATACCGCCCCTCTCACCCTTCGCAACTGCCCAACTACCTTACCCGTGTTTAATAGCCTAAACTCCATTTGCAGCCTCTGGCGTTCCTTTAACAGCCCTTCCTCCAGGGCCTATGCATATCTTCTGTCCACCTGCATGGTTTCCTCCACTAGTCTTTCTGTCTCCAACCGCTCCGCCTTCTCCCTGTGCGCCCGAATCAAAATAAACTCCCCCCCCACTGACCACTGCTTTCAGTGCCTCCCAAACCGTACCTGCCGAAACCTTCCCCGTGTCTAAACCTCAACATTCCCCCAGATGGCCTTCCTCACCAGCCTCACACACCTCTTTTTCCGCTAACAGTCCCACATCAAGCCTCCATTAAGGGTGCTGCCCCCCCTTTTGCTTTCGGCCTCCCAAATCTCCACGGATCCAGCCACCCTCCCCATGTGCTCCATGAACCCCCAAAGCTCCTTAGTTGTAGCTGACACCCTCCCCGACATCAAGCTCGACCAGTCCAATCTTGGATCCAGGACCATACTAAAGTTCCCACCCTCCCATAATCAGCCGATGAGAGTCCAGATACGGAATCTTCCAGCACCCGCCTCATAAATTCCACATCGTTCCAGTTTGGGGAATAGATGTCGACTAACATCACCGGCATCCCCTCCAATTTCCCACTTACCATAACGTACCAGAGTCTGCCACTATATTTCCCACCTCGAACGCCACCCGTTTATTGACCAAAATCAGCACCGCTTTCATTTTAAAATCCAACCCTGAATGAAACACTACCTATCCCTACACATCCCTTCCTCAGCCTGATCTGGTCCCCCACCTTCAGGTGCGTCTCTTGTGGCATGGCCACATCCGTCTTCAATCGCTTCACGTGTTCGAACTCTTGACTGGCCCATTCAATCCTCGCACGTTCCACGTGACCAGCCTTGTCGGGGGGGCACCCTACAAACCCCCCCCCCCCCCCGCCAATCAACCATAATCCCTCTTGGGTCAGCCTCCGACCCATGTCCCGCACCCCCCCAGGTCATCAACCTTCCTCCTCTTACATTATAAATACCCTTCCCTTGTCAGCAGTACTCCCCCCCCCTCCACCAAATCCCCAGCAACTGCTCCTGCCCCCATCCCCCCACTGACCTTCACTCACCCTCCACTGCACTTCCGTGAACTAGCCCGCCCAGCTAGCCTGGCGGCCCATGGCGCCGAGCATCCTACTGCTGATTCCCCCCCCCGCTCGAACATTAGTGCAAACAAACCAAAAACATCTCCTCCCTCAACCCAAACAAAGCGATTGATCCCCCATCTCTTAACAAAGGACAAAAAACCTGAAGCCGAAAAAGCCCCAAACATAAATTAACCGTAACATCAGAACAGCATCTCCACCAAAGTTCAAAGTCCACCTTCTCCTTCCAGTCCATTGTCTCTGACAAATTCTACTGCCTCCTCCGCTGATCCAAAGTACTATTCCCGGCCTTCGTAGGTCACAGACTTGCCGGGTACTGTAGCCTAAACTTCATACCCTACTTGCAGAGGGCAGCCTTGACTCTGTTGAAGCTTGCTCTCTTCTTGGCCAACTCTGCACCCAGGTCCTGGTACACTCTGATTTCATTGCCCTCCGAGGTACAGCGCCTCGTCTGCCTGGCCCACCTCATAATTCGCTCCTTGCCCAGGAACTGGTGCAACCGCACCACCATCGCCCTCGGCGGCTCTTTCTCCTGGGGCTTCCGCATTAGCGCCCTTTGCGCTCGATCCGCCTCCAACAGCTGTGCACACGCACCCTCTCCTCGCAGCTTCTCCAGCATCCACTCCACATACTCGCCAGCATTGGCTCCTTCACTTTCCTCCAGCAGGCCCACGATTCTTATATTCAGCCTGCGTGACCAGTTCTCTAGGTCCTCGAGCTTCCTCTGAAGCCGCTTCTGCTGATCGCGCATCTGCCCCATCTCCGTTGCCATCGAGGCAAACTGCTCCTCGTGTTCCCCTACCACCTCCTCCATCTTCTGTATCGCCTGACCCTGAGCCGCCAGCTTTGTTTCCACGCGGTCGACCACCGCCGTGATCAAATCCAGTGCCCAGGCTCTCCTTCCGTTGCTGGGTGAACTTATCATTTAAGAAGCTCATCAGCTGGTCCGTCGATCACTGAGCCGGCGGGGCTGCTCCCTGCCCCTCTGGTATCTCCACGTGCGTTGCAGGCGTCACACCAGCTCCAACCGACTGATTCCCTCTTTTTCGACCAGTTCTGGCCCTCAGCTCCACACACCAGAGGGTTAATCTCTTCCCCTCACTCTCCTGCACCTATATTCCACCTCACATTCAGCTGTTAACCAGGGGAAAAGTCCGAAAAAAACGCCACGAGCGGGAGCCAGCAAATGTGCGACCATTCATTCCATGGTTGCCTCGGGAATTAGCAGTCTTATATAATGATGGAGGTATTCCCAACTGTGCCTGCAATAAATTATGTTACCCTAGAATCATAGAACCCTACAGTGCAAAAGGAGGCCATTCGGCCCATTGGGTATGCACCGACACTCCAAAAGAACACCCCACGCAGGACCACTCCCCAGCCCTATCCCCATAACCCTGCCTAACCTTTGGACACTAAGGGGCAATTTAGCATGGCCAATCGACCTAACCTGCACATTTTTGGACTGTGGGAGGAAACAGGAGCACTCGGAGGAAACCACTGCAGACATGAGGAGAATGTGCAAATTCCGCACCGACAGTCACCCAAGGTCAGAATCGAACCCGAGTCCCTGGCGCTGTCAAGCAACAGTGCCAACCACTGCATTTTATAATGGAGTATAATGTATAATGGAGTACTAACTATTCTTTAAGCGGACTTGGTAAGGTTTAATAGAATGGTAAGTACAGTTACAAACGGATTTCAAAGGATTAACTGTGATTAATATATATAGAGTCAATGTTTTGTATTAACAAACAAGCTGATAGATTTTCCCTTTCTTTTCCTGGTCTCTAAGACTGATGTGGAATCCTGAAGCTGGTGTAAACACACAGATCCTTGGAATTATTGCCATTTAAGGTGCATTTCTGCAAGCAGCCAAATGAAATGTATTATTAGACAACAAATTGATCAGTCAGCAAATCTGTACTGCCAGAGTTCAATAATAAATTATTGACTCAGCATTTTAAAAGTGTGTTATTCCATCTTGACAGAATAATTCTATTTGTTAGAATTGCATATACATATTTACTGTGGCACAGAGCCAGAGTCGGTGTCAAAGACCCTGCAGAATTGCAAATGTTGGATCGTTGTTGTTAAAGAATAGGTTAATGGAGATTTTGTTGTGTATTAAAGAGGTGGTTACACAATGGTTTTTCTTCAGCTCTGCCATTATCCTATGGAATTTGTTAACCAGTTTCATTGCTGACTCAGATATATCCTCAGAATTTACCTTGCATAGACAGAAACAATATCTGTTCTCCGAGTCTTGTGTTTTCAGGCTTCTATTTCTGAAGCCATTGATTGGTGATGATTGCTTTAAGCCACTGCAAAATGTACTATACTCTTCAGCACAGATTTATATCAACCACTTTTATTGACTAACATATAATATTTTTGCATTTCAATTAATTCATTACTTATTCAGTCACTGTTGCAATACATTCATTCCTGAGCAGCAATTTTAAAGGATGCCCTTTGACTTATTATAGGTGTACTATTGGATTCATCCTGAATATTGATTCTCCCTAGCTAATTTGAAACTTATCAAATGTGATGATAATTTAATTTTGCTTATTATGCCTCTTGTGTGGTTGCAACTCTTTTGGTCCCAGTGAATTTATTTCATTGGGGACCATTAAAGTTGAGCCCAATTTTGCTGTAAGTCACCATTAGAGCAAAACTAACTGCACTTAACTCAGATCATCCAGCCACTGAGTGGGCTGCATTTTAGGGAGACCATCAGGACCTTGATGTCTACCTCATTTCCAGGTCAGCAATCCAAAGATGGCCGTGGCAGAATGATTGTCACAATCTATGTGGAGATGGCCAACTAAGGCATCTCTAGGAGTCCTATCTAGGCAGGTGGGTAGCCAGTGTCAGTCAGACCCTGCCTTGACAAGATTGCTTGGAGGCTGGATCACCTGGGGGGACTTACACTTTGATTTCATCCTCGAGGAAGGTAAGCGGAGTCAGGAAAATTCCCAGCTTGGCCCGCCCGCCTCAAAAAAAAAAATCTTCATTGTCACATATAGGCTTACATTAACATTGCAATGAAGTTACTGTGAAAAGTCCCTAGTCGTCACATTCTGGCGCTTGTTCGGGTACACAGAGGGAGTATTCAGAATGTCCAAATTACTTAGCAGCACGTCTTTCGGGATTTGTTGGAGGAAACCGGAGCACCTGGAGGAAACCCACGCAGGAACATGCAGACTGCGAACAGACAGTGACCCAAGCCGGGAATTGAACCTGGAACCTGGGACCCTGGCGCTGTGAAGCCATAGTGCTAACCACTATGCTACCGTGCTGCCCACAGTAAATAAGTGCCCATGAAGGCGGTATCTTGATTCCTGGGGGCAGGTACAGTTTTACCAGCCAAACCAGGAAGAAGTGCCAAGGCAGTCACAGGGACAAGTGTTCTCCATTATAATAGCATTCTGGTCGCTCAGCCAAGCATACATAATGAGGCTTGGCTGAGAACACGGACAGCTATAAAAATATCAGGGCACCTGCTTCTCAGGAGAAACATGTTCCATTGACAGATCAGTCTCTCTGATCTCTGTGGCCAATTTCACAATGTTTGTTTACACAAGTTAAGTGGTATCAAAGGTTAGTGAGTTTTGATGGTCAAAAGGACCTGGATGATTGACACTTTTATTAGCTTGTACTTCAGACTTTTCTTTCATCGGAAAATGTTCTCAATGAATGAAGATTTCTCCAAGCTTTATTTATTACATTCTACTTTGCAGTATAGGTTAATGGGTTCTACAGATCAATGGGAATGGCAATGCCACATCTTGGCATAGGGGATGGGTGGAAGAGCAGCACTTGACATAAGGGACATGAGGGGCCATAAAGAGTGGGAGGAAGAGTAGAACTTGGCATAGAGGGCATGAAGGGACCTAGGGGTTAGATGGCGGGCTAGGGTTGTGTGGGAGACCTTTTCAACCTACTTTTTAAAAGATCCTTTCATGTAGGATAGGGTTCACAATTCCTCATAGGTGGCCATGAACCATAACACTTTCAAATATCTGGCTCAACTCCTGAAAATTGCGGAGGAGAAGGAAATGCCTACTTCCACAATCCAAGGGTAAAACCAGCCCACACCATTTAAAAGGCACTTCCAAAAATCAGATAACCAGTGAATGGGGTTGGAAATCCCAGAATTGGGACCCGCCATCCATTTTAAAAAGACCCCTGAGTCAACCCAACTCAGTGAAAACCCAGGCCATGATTCTCTAATATTGCTTCCAGACTCACCTCCAATCCCATTCTGTGAGGCAGGGAAAATCCAATCTTGCATCTGGAAGCTATGCTCTCTGCAATTTAGTGGAAATAATGCATGGAAGGTTGTGTTTTATTCTCCTTCCTACCTCTCCATCCTCCTTTTCTGAAGGTGTTGTCTTCTTGTATGTATGTACAGGAGTCCTGCGCATTTTTATACCTTGCCTGAGTTGCCAATATTAATGAACAAGTGTTGATAATGGGTATTAATTTGTTGATACACGTGGGGCATCATAACCAAGCCCAAGCCAAGCTAACCCACATCTCCATACTTTCCAACTGCAGTTGCTGTACAATGATCAGGACTGAGGTCCCCGGTGATTACCGCCACCTTAATCCAGGGACATTATGCTATGAACAAAACCAGACATTGAACCTGGGACCATTCTGGTCTGTATTGTTTAGCTGTTCATTAGAGCACTAGGTGCATCGATAACTAATATAAAAACAGAAAATACTGGAAATAATTAGATCAGCCTGCACATATGAAGTGAGAAGCAGAGTTCACTTTTCAAGTCGTTGACCTTTCATTGGAATAATACTTCTTTTTTTTCTCGCCATAGATGAATATTTCCAATATTTTCTATTTTTATTTCAGACTTCCACAATCTGCAATATTTTGCTTTTGTTTGATTTTTTTTCTTTATTCTTTCATGGGATGTGTGTGGGTGCAGGGGGTGGGAGGTCCCTGTAAGGCCAGCACTTGTTGCCCATCTCGAATTCCCTGTGAACTTATTGGCTTGCTCGTTCATTTCAGAGGGTGGTTAAGAATCAACCACATGACTGTGGGTCTGGAATCACATATAGGCCAGACCAGATGAGGGTGACAGATTTCCTTCCCTAAAGGACGTTAGTGAACCTCATGGGTTTTTATAACAATGATACTTGTCAGGGCCATTATTACTGAGACTAACTTTCAATTCCCCCAGCTGCCACAATGGGAACTGATCCACGACCCCAGACTTATAGCTGAGGCCTCTGGATGACTAGTCCAGTGACATTCCCACTATGCAGCAATCTCCCCCTAATTATCATGAACAACCCCCAATTATCCTGAACAGCCTTAGACAAAAGTAACATTTATACTTAAGTGGTTTTATATGCTTTTGTTTTATTGTGTTAATAGTTTGCATGATAACAAAAAAGCCAGTTTGACAAAAATGTATGTGAGAGTTTGCCTTATTTCCAGCCTTTCTTTTCAAACTTATGCTACGTTTTGTATTTATTAGGTGATGGACTTTGGTGTTGGGATGGAGAGCGAAGGAAGGAATATGCATAAAATAGAAAACATCACATCAATTTAATTATTTTTCAATTTGTAAGGTTGGTTAAATTGTTACTAGCCTCAAGTTTTGCTCCAAAACTAAATGGGGGGAAAATTGAGATGTTCATTATGACATGAAAAGCAATGTAGATGCTAAAATAGTGTGAACCTCTTTGTCAATTCATTCAAATTGCTCAGATTTCAAGGGAATGAAAGGGAGTTGCGCATTATAGCATAGTCCAGTCTAAGATTTTCCAATCTAGGATTTAACATAAAACAGGAAACAATATTTGGCTTTCATGTAAGTGCCTTATCCTAGGTGTCACAAACTGATTTTAGACAATTTAGAGAGGAAAGCAAAGTAAATCTTTGCCAAGTTTCTCACCAAGTAACTGAAGTTCCAAGTAACTGGAAACTTCCAGAAGAACAATATGAACAAGTCTCAAATAAACCAGAGATTACACAGCCAATTTGTACTCCACAAAATTACTTGAAAACATTATTTTTTAAAAAGCAGTTAATGTGTTAAGTCCTTCAGAAGAAGAGCTGGATTAAGAGAGTATACACAAGGATGATTTATGGAACACAATGGCTGAGGTCATAACATTGTCATGTATGGAAGCTAAGAGCTAAACGAACCTCAATAAAAGTTCAGCCTCTTAATGTTTGCAATAGTCTTTGTGCAATGTAATTGGTGCAAGACTGCTCACAATGAAAAACATATGGGACAGTGGTGCTCAGCAGAAACATAAACCGCTCCTATCAACACCACAATTGTTGTACAAACGACTCCCTTTATCAAAAACCTGGAGCTATATTTTCTGGCCTGTTTTTTAAATAACTTATTCTTTCATTTTACCTTGTCAGGTTAATGTATTCTATTAATTGCATAGTTTGATACATGTTTCATTTGTTGAACATCTCATCCAAGCACCATAGTCCATGTGTAGGCCTGGACAGAGAGTTCCAATGAATTGTTTGACCATGAGGACCATCATAGCCATAGCGATTCCTTCCTCATGGGCATTTCCAGTAGAAGAGTGCCCAGACAATGATAACGAGAAGATACTTGGCCAATTTGTCCTTCTCATGCCCAAGCATACCAAATTCATTCAGAATGGTCACTGTCACCACAGCTGTAGTTGACTAACTTCCTGTTCTGTATGTTTAGTGACTGTCCATGAGGCGTAATTACCCTGACAGGGAGGAAATTTCATTCATTTTAACTCCAAGTTGAACTCAGTAATACTTTTGCACAGAAATGAAAATTACTCTCCACAAATATTTCGACTGAGGACAACCATTAATAAGTTATTAGTTCATCCCATATTTATTGCAAACAGCTTTGATATACCAAAAATTAAATCAGTAATTTGAAAATAGAACAAAATGAAATGAGTCTTCCATGAATTAAAAAAAACAGTAATCTAGCAGTATCCTGTAGCAACCTCTAGTGGGAGTTCTGGTCCCAAATTCTGGCATTTATGTTTCTCTCTAATCAAATAAATGGAATCTCGCTGCCTTATTTACATTCTAACACAAGTGTACAGCTGCTATCATCAGTATTCCAAGGAGGAATTTATTTTTTGTGATCTTTAAATGCTATCTTGGTTCCAAAACCACTTTGAGCCTGGAAGATGCAAAACTGATCAAATCAGCTAGCCCGATGGTTTAGCTGCTGAAAGCAATGTGTAACTGAGGCTGTGCTAAAATAGCAGACCTCAGCTAGAGTGGCAATAGATGGATTTCAATTGGCCTTAATCACTGAAGTAGGGAAAGCCAACTCCAGGAGTACTTTGTCGATATGCAGGTGTCAGATGGGAATAGAATTATTCTTGACTCTGATGTTCCCAGCAGTTGAATATCGCTTTCATGAATGACCTATGGGCAAGATACTAAAGTAGGTAAACTCGCCGTAGTCCCAGGTGACCATCGGCTGCTTTCCCCTTTGAGGGGGAGAGCTGACTGGCGCTGATTTAACCTGAGGAACACCACACCTCAGGCAAGGGGCAAGGTTGAGAAGGTGGGCATTCATGAATAACCTCAGCCAGCACAGAATGAACCCACGCTGTTGGCATCACTGATCACAAAGCAGCTGTCCAGCCAACTGAGCTAAACTGGTACTACAGCACAGCTGGTTCCCATGCAAGTGGATCTGAGCAGAAGGGGAGAGAATTGGACACAAAAAAAACCTTGAGGAGTTTGAAGTATTGTTTCACATCTGCTGAGGGAAGCATGGATTTTTTTTATCGTAAATAGATTGTGTTGAATAAAAAGTTTGGTGAATTTGGAATTTTTAACCACTAAAAGTGAAAATTTGATTTTGTCATGTAATAATAAGATCTGGTTATTTAAAATGTATGGGGATTTTTATTTTCCAAGATGAGGCTATCCCATTCAAATGTCTGATGAATGGTCATCAACCTGAAATGTTGGGCAGCGTTTAACGCAAGTGAGTAATAAAACAGAGCAATTGAACCAAGGAGAAAATCAGCAACACTATCACGAGCTGGGAAGCAGAAAGGAATTTTTCAAAGCTATCCTTTATAAAGAACAAATTTTGGTCTACCATGACTGAAGAGCGCTTAAATTCTTTATGCATATTGTCTCTAGAAAATGACATTGCAAGGAAGCTCTCATATGTCAAAACTGTCCGTGAATATGTTGCTAGAAAAAACAGAAAAAAGAGTATTTTGTAAAATGTGCTTCATGTAGTATGTATTCTCATAGGTGTCTAAAATAAAAGATTATATTGACTGTGGTCTTTTCTATATTTTATTTCATCATTCTATGATGCATCATGCATGTATACAACATTTCCCTAATTTTCATCCCCCCATAACTCGAAAACTATGAGGCATAGGAAATGTTTATTCACATCAGTGACTTTGACATGTGAGATAATCCAGTACAGCAATTTTAATCAAAATCTGAGATGTGGTGGTTACATTTAAAAAAAAATTGTGGTGATCTGTCGTGGAACAACCCCATTGAAGAAGATAACAGTGGTTACCCAGACCTCGTTGTTGGTTGCGAAGGGGCCACCATAACAGTTCAAGCTTCAGGGCCCCAAAAATGTAGGTCCGCCACAGTCTCTGGCTATCTGGATCCCCAGATAACGGAATCTGTTCCGGCCTGTTTTAAACGGGAGCCCCTCCAGCTCTGCCCCTCCACCATTAGGGTTCACTGGGAATGCCTCACTTTTGCCCAGGTTAAGTTTGTTGCCCAAAAAGGTTCCAAACTCTTTCAGGATCAGCAGTATTGCCTTCAGTCCCTCCTGCAGCTTCGAGACATAGAGGAGCATGTCATCTGCATAGAGTGAGACTCTATGCTCTCTGTCTCCTCTCAGATTCCCTTCCAGCTCTTTGCCTCCCGCAGGGCTATCACCAGGGATTCGATCGCTACTGCGAACAAGAGTGGGGCCTGTCTTGTTCCTCTCTGTAGCTGGAAGTATTCAGAGCTCATGGTGTTAGTTTGGACACTCGCCTTGGGAGTGTTGTACAGGTGCCTCACCCAGGTGGTGAAACCCGCTCCTAGCCCGAACCATTCCAGTAACTCGAGGAGGTAGTTCCATTTGACTCTGTTGAAGGCCTTTTCTGCGTCCAGGGAGACGATCACCTCTGCTGTTCTCTCCCCGGGGGGGGAAGGGGGGGTCATTATCACAGTCAGTAGCCGCCTGATATTCACTGTGAGCTACCTACCCTTGACAAAGCCCGTTTGGTCCTCTGCAACCACCTCTGGTACACAGCTCTCCAGCCTTTTGGCCAGGACCTTTGCGAGTATTTTTGAGTCCACATACAGCAGTGAAATGGGTCTGACTGATCCACATTCCGTCAGGTCTTTATCTTTTTTGGGTATCAGTGAAATTGAGGCCTGTGCTAACGTGGGGGGGGGGGGGAGGGGGGCAGAGTGCCCCCTGCCAGTGAGTCCACGAACATGTCCCTTAGGTGTGGTGTCAGGACTGGTGCAAATCTTTTGTAGAATTCTGTTGGGAACCTGTCGAGTCCCAATGCCTTCCCCGCCTGCATGGAACTGATGTTCTCCATGATTTCTCCCAGATCTATTGGTGCTTCCAGCTTCCCTCATCTGCCTTCCCCCACAACTGGTAGTTGCAGTCTGTCTGGGAACTGTTTCATTCCCGCGTCCCCGTTGGGGGGCTCGGAGGTGTACAGTCCCCGGTAGAAGGTCTCAAATGCCCGATTGACCTCCTGTGGTTCTGTTACCAGTCTGCCTCTGCTATCCTTTACCTGCGCTATTTCCCTCGTGGCTGCCTGCTTTCTCAGCTGGTGAGCCAATCGGCAGCCAGCCTTGTATCCGTGTTTATCGAAGGTCCCCCGTGTCTGGCGGAGTTGAAACACTGCTTTCCTAGTGGATAGCAGGTTAAAGTCCATTTGCAGCTTTTTCCTCTCCGCCAGCAGCTCTACGGTCGGGGCCTCGGAGTACTTTCTGTCGACTTATAGAATGGAGTCCACCAGTTGTTGCCTGGCCACCCTCTCTTCCCTATCTCTGCTTGACTTGTAGGCATTGATCTCTCCTCTAATCACCGGCCTTCAGTGCCTCCCAAAATGTGGAGGGTAAGACCTCCCTGTTTTGGTTGTTACTAACGTAGTTGCCTATGGCCCCACAATATTTTTTGGCAGAAGGCCTTGTCAGCCAGAAGGTCCGTGACCAACCATCACGTGGGGCACTGGGCATGGCCTGTCTCCAAACTCACATCCATATAGTGTGGAGCGTGGTCAGAGATAACAATCGCGGAGTAGTCCGCTCTCGTGATCCCTGGAAGCACCAATTTCCCCACTGCAAAGAAGTCGATCCGGGTGTATACCTTGTGCCCTTGTGAAAAGTATGAAAATTCTTTTTCTCCCGGGTGTAGGAACCTCCATGCGTCCACCGCCCCCATCTGCTCCATGAATGTTCCTAGTTCCCTAGCCATGCCAGTCTTTTATCCCTGTTCTGGGGTTTGAACGGTCGGTCAGTGGGTCCTACACGCAGTTGAAGTCGCCCCCCATGATCAGTCGGTGTGTGTCAATGTCGGGGATTTCTGCCATGGTCTTCTTTATGAATTCTGTGTTGTCCCAGTTGGGAACGTACACATTTACCAGTACGACAGGAGCCCCTTCCAGGACACCGCTGACCATGACGTACCGTCCCCCTGGGTCAGTAACTGTCTTGGTTTCCATAAACCTCGTCCACTTGTTGATTAGTATTGCTACCCTCCTAGCCCTCGTCCCGTAACATAAGTGGTACGTCTGTCCCACCCAGCCCTTCCTTACCAGCAGTCGGTCCTTCTCCCTCAGGTGCGTCTCTTGTAGGTAGATTATGTCTGCTTTTAGGCTTCTTAGGTGGGTGAAGACTCTGGATCTTTTCACTGGGCCACTGAGTCCCCTTACATTACAGGTAACAATCCTGGTGGGGGGCCTTTGACCCCCTGGTCCTGCGGGATCATCCATACTTATCTCATGGATGCGCCTCTACACTTCGGGGTCTCCCTTTGTTAGGGGGCCGTCCAAAATGGCCGCAGTCGCCACTATCACCATGAGGTCGGGCCCCAGTGCTCCAGGGATTCCCTTGTCCAGGGAAAACCCAACATGGCAGCCAACTATGTGTATGCCACGTGGCTGCGCCCCTTCACTCCGGGGTCTCCCTTCACCTTGATGCCCTCCCGAGTGGCTGTTTGCGGCGCCATCTTGGTTCCTCGCCCTTTTCCATGCCTGCCAAGGCCTGTGTCCGTTCTGCTTCTCTGCCTCTACCACCCCTTACTGTATGCGGCCTCACGACCGTTAAGGTCGACCCGCCTTCCCTGTTTGCGAACCTCACCCCAGATTGCAAACCCGTCGCCACCAGGAGCAGACGGTACAGTGCCCAGGACCGGACATTCATCAGGTCCGAGGTCCAGTGGCTACTGTGGGAAGGCATCATCGAGGCCAGCAACAGCCCCTGGAGAGCTAAAGTGGTAGTTGTAAAGACTGGGGAGAAACACAGGATGGTCATTGACTACAGTCAGACCATCAATCGGTACATGCAGCTCAACGCGTACCCCCTCCCATGCATATCTGATATGGTCAATCAGATTGCACAGTACCGGGTCTTCTCTACAGTGGACCTAAAATCCGCCTACCACCAGCTCCCCATCCGCAAGGCGGACCGCCAATATACGGCGTTCGAAGCAGACGGTCGCCTTTACCACTTCCTTAGGGTTCCCTTCAGCGTCACTAATGGGGTCTCGGTCTTCCAACGGGAGATGGACCGAATGGTTGACCAGTACGGACTGCAGGCCACCTTCCCGTACCTGGTAACCTCACCATCTGCGGCCACGACCAGTAGGACCACGACGCTAACCGTTCCAAATGTCTGCACACCGCCAAGCTCCTGAACCTAACATATAACAAGGAGAAGTGCGTGTTCAGCACCAACCGCTTTGCCATCCTTGGCTATGTTGTGCAAAATGGAGTTCTAGGGCCCGACCCCGATCGCATGCGCCCCCTCATGGAACTCCCCCTCCCCCACTGCCCCAAGGCCCTCAAACAATGCCTGGGGTTCTTCTCATACTATGCCCAGTGGGTCCCTAACTATGCGAACAAAACCCGCCCACTCAGTCACTCCACAGTTTCCCCCTGATGGCCGAGGCTCATCAGGCCTTCAACCGTATCAAAGCCGACATCAACAAGGCCGCGATGCCTGCGGTCGACGAGACCCTCCACTTTCAAGTTGAGAGCGATGCATCAGACGTCGCTCTGGCCGCCACCCTCAACCAGGCAGGCAGACCCATGGCATTCTTTACTTGCACTCTCCACGCCTCCGGAATTCGGCACTCCTCCGTCGAAAAGGAGGCCCAAGCCATCGTTGAAGCTGTGCGGCATTGGAGGCATTACCTGGCCGGCAGGAAATTCACTCTCCTCACTGACCAACGGTCGGTTGCCTTCATGTTCATGTGGTAAATGTATAGTGCAAATAATTCACCAGTGCATTTGTATCATGTTCTGCTGTTGTGTTATGTTGTTAACCCTGTGGGCTCCACCAATGGCCCGTAGGTGGAGCCCACAGGGTTAACAACATAACACAATAGCAGAACATGATACAAATGCACTGGTGAATTATTAGCACTATACATTCACCACATTCACCCCCTGTTAAAAAATGAAGTCCGGCGGGGGTGAGGGGCTCATAGGTTCAGCCGGTCCGGCGCATGGATCGTGTGCTGCGATCGCCGAAGCACTGGTGTTGCAGCCGGCCCGCGTGGCTGTGGAAGTGGGACCGGTGCGGGCACAGTCGTGGACTCCGGGAGCATCTCTTCTGGAGCTTCATTCCTGTGGACCAGTGTGGCGGGCGGGAGGGAGCGCGGGAGCCATATAGAGGTGGTAGCGCTGGACTTGATAGGTTGGACGGGATATAGTGTGGGGGCTGCGGTGCTGGTGGTGGAGCCTGCAAGCGGCAGGTTCCGGGGAGAGACGGTATCTTGTCGGCCATCGGGGTGATCGACATAAGCATATTGTGGGTTGGAGTGTAGGAGCTGGACCCTCTCTAACAGGGGGTCGGTCTTATGGCTCCGAACATGTTTTCGGAGGAGGACTGGTCCCGGTGTCTTCAGCCAGGACGGAAGCGAGGCCCCTGAGGTAGCTCCCCTAGGGAAAACAAACAAGTGGTCATGAGGAGTCTGGTTTGTGGCTGTGCAAAGGAGGGACCTGATAGAGTGGAGCGCATTGGGGAGGACCTCCTGCCAGTGAGAAACTGGGAGATTCCTGGACCGCAGGGTCAGTAGGACCGTCTTCCAGACCGTCGCGTACTCCCTCTCCACCTGCCCGTTTGCCCTGGGGTTATAACTGGTCGCCCTGCTCGAGGCGATGCCCTTACTGAGCAGGTACTGACGCAGTTCGTCGCTCATGAACGATGAGCCCCGGTCACTGTGGACATAACTGGGGAAACCAAACAGGGTGAAGACATTATGCAGGGCTTTAATGACAGTGGGAGTGGTCATATTGGGGCAGGGGATGGCAAATGGGAAGCGGGAGAACTCATCCATGATGTTGAGAAAGTATGTATTGCGGTTATTGGAGGGGTGGGGCCCTTTGAAATCGATACTGAGGCGTTCAAAGGGCCGGGATGCCTTTACCAGGTGGGCCTTATCCGGTCGATAGAAGTGCGGTTTACACTCCGCACAGATTTGGCAGTCCCTGGTCATGGCTCTGACCTCCTCGGTGGAGTCGGGCAGGTTGTGGGCCTTGATATAATGGGCGAGCCGGGTGACCCCCGGGTGGCAGAGGTCATCGTGGATAGCCCGTAGTCGGTCATCTTGCGCGCTGGCGCATGTGCCGCGGGACAGGGCATCTGGGGGCTCATTGAGCTTCCCAGGGCGATATACTATATCGTAGTTATAGGTGGAGAGTTCGATCCTCCACCTCAAGATCTTATCATTCTTGATTTTGCCCCGCTGCGTATTATCGAACATGAAGGCTACAGATCGTTGGTCAGTGACGAGGGTAAACCTCCTACCAGCGAGGTAGTGCCTCCAGTGCCGCACGGCTTCCACGATGGCTTGGACTTCTTTTTCGACCGAGGAGTGTTGGAGTTCAGAGGTGGTGAGGGTGCGTGAAAAGAACGCTATCGGTCTGCCTGCTTGGTTGAGGGTGGTGGCGAGAGCGACCTCTGAGGCATCGCTCTCCACCTGGAAGGGGACGGACTCCTCCACCGCGCGCATCGCGGCTTTGGCGATGTCCGCCTTGATGCAGTTGAAGGTGTGGCGGGCCTCAGTTGCCAGTGGAAAAATGGTGGCCTTAATTAGTGGGCGGGCTTTGTCCGCGTACTGGGGGATCCACTGGGCGTAATAGGAGAAGAATCCAAGGCATCTCTTCAGGGCCTTGGGACAGTGAGGGAGAGGGAGTTGTAGGAGGGGGCGCAAACGATCAGGGTCGGGCCCTAGGACCCCGTTCTCCACGACGTAGCCGAGGATGGCTAATCTGGTTGTGCGGAAAACGCATTTCTCCTTGTTGTAGGTGAGGTTGTGTTTTTGGGCGGTTTGGAGAAATCGGTGGAGGTTGGTGTCGTGGTCCTGCTGATCATGGCCGCAGATGGTGACATTGTCCAAGTATGGAAATGTGGCCCGCAGCCCGTACTGGTCCACCATTCGGTCCATTGCGTTTGGAACACCAAAACCCCATTCGTGACGCCAAAGGGGACCCAGAGGAAATGGAAAAGGCGGCCGTCTGCCTCAAAAGCCGTGTAGTGGCGGTTCTCCGGGTGGATTGGGAGCTGGTGGTATGCAGACTTCAGATCCACCGTGGGGAACACGCGGTAGTGTGCGATCTGATTTACCATGTCTGCGATCCCGGGAAGGGGGTACGCATCGAGTTGCGTGTAACGGTTAATGGTTTGGCTGTAATCAATTATCATCCGGCACTTTTCCCCGGTCTTGACGACCACCGCCTGAGCTCTCCAGCGGCTATTGCTGGCCTCGATGACTCCCTCCCGCAAGAGACGCTGGACCTCGGACCTAATGAACGTTCTGTCCTGCATGCTATACCGCCTGCTTCTGGTGGCGACTGGCTTGCAGTCGGCGGTGAGGTTTGCGAAGAGAGGGTAAGGGCCGACTTTTAGGGTCGCGAGGCTGCATATGGTGATTGGGGGTAGGGGCCCCCCGAACTTAAGAGTATCGCTCCTGAGGTTACATTGGAAGTCAAGTCCCAATAGGAGAGGAGCGCAGAGGTCTGGGAGCACATATAATTTAAAATTAGCGTACTCAGCGCCCTGTATTGCTAGGGTTGCAGTAGTGCACCCTTGGATTTGCACCGAGTGCGACCCAGAGGCGAAGGAGATGGTTTGTTGCGTCGGGAAAATTAGGAGCAAGCAGCGTCTTACCATGTCCGGGTAAATGATGCTCTCTGTGCTCCCGGAGTCGAAAAGGCAGGGCATCTCGTGCCCGTTAACCCGGATGTCCATCATGGAGCTCCGGAGTTGCTTGGGTCGCGACTGGTCCAGGGTCACCGCGCTGAGTTGCGGGTAGCCGGCGGCGTGATCAGAGGTGCTGGGGCGGTCCCGCGATGACTGTCCGTGTAGATCGTACGCGTCGAGCGGCGTAGCAGATGGAGGCCAAGATGGCAGCCCCCGTTGGTCGAGCGTGGCGGGCGGTGAGGTAGATGGCATCCAAGATGGATCGCACGTGGCCAGCCGCGTGGGGGAGGATGGCCAAGATGGCGTGAGTCACATGTGTTGTGAGGGGCGGAGTCGGCAGACACATTGCCACATTGCGGGGTCTGTGGGCCTGTGAGTCTGCGGATCGGGTCTGTGAGTTAGAGTTCTTAGGCCGATTTTGCCTTGTTGAACTCGGCGCTCTTTTTTCCAGGTCCGCCCCAATGTCTTGGTACACCCTTGTATTCTTCCCTTCCCCCGTGCACGATTTTGTCTGACGGGCCCACCTTAGGATTTTTTCCCGCTCCTGGAACTGGTGCAGCTTCACGATAATCACTCTGGGCTGCTCCCCGGCTTTGGGCCTGGGTCGAAGTGACCTGTGCACCCTATCCATTTCTGGGGGGTTTGGAAACCCCTCCCTCCCCATTAGCTTGCCCAGCATTTGGGCGATGTAGCCTGTTGGGTCTCTGCCCTCTATCCCCTCTGACAGACCTACTATTCTGACATTCTGCCGTCTGGACCTGTTTTCCTGGTGCTTCACTTTCCCACTTAGGCTCCCCTGGGTCATTACCAACCTTCTCACCTCGGTTTCCAGAGTTACAATCCTGTTGCTCTGGTCCGAGGCAGCCTTCTCCAACTCCAAGATCGTTTTCTCCTGCGCTCCATCTTCCTTCTGTCATGTGAGAGTACCTTTAAGGAATGGGTGTTTAAGAAATGTACCTTTAAGAAATGGGTGTTTATCAGCGATGTCAGAGTGTGGGTGGAGCTGGGCTGTCTTTCAGCTTTTTACTTTCGTTTTAGCCTGTTTGCTGCAGGGTGTGTTTTAGTTTCGTTTTCAGAGCTGGATAGCTGCAGTCACAGCCAGAAGGGGTATTAGTCTTTCTCTCTGTAATTTAAAAACTGTAAATCGATCCTTTGGTGATTTAAAACTAATAACTGCTCTCAGTAGTGACTTTAACCTGATGTGCTTCTGTTTAAAGGTTTTTTTAAAGTCTTATGGATGCTAAAAGGACAGCTTAAGGATTCCGGCGCCTGTTCAGGGAGGCTGGTACGGGAATTGAACCGTGCTGCCGGCCTGCCTTGGTCTGCTTTAAAAACCATCTATTTAGCCCAGTGTGCTAAACCAGCCTGGGAGGAGAGCCACCTGGTGTACGTCCACTCAGCACATTGCTGCCACGGGAGCCTCTATTATTGGTTTAAAATTAGTTTGGTGCCCTTCCATTGAGCCCCAAAGACAAAAAAAAAAATGTAAAAACAAAATTCTTTCAAAAAAGAAAATTAAAAAAAAAAAATCCTCTCCGTGCTCTTTAAGCCCTCCGACTTTAAAATTGTTTCTTTCTTCTCTTAGTGTCCGGCCCAACACCTATTCAGCACCTCTGTGCCGTGTGGGATTTACATAGAATTACATAGAATTTACAGTGCAGAAGAAATAGTCTTAAGCAAGCAAGTCTATTTATAGGCCTTGAACGCAAGTTCAAAGTTTAAACTAAAAGGAATCAAAGTGGAGATGCCCGATGGGAGCTCCTCCAAGTGCAGCCGCTCCGCTGGACACAACGGGACCAGTTTCAAATCTTTCTTTCTCCTTTCCCCCCTCAATCCTCTCCCTCCCTCAAAAACAAAACGGAGAAAGGAAAAAGCGGGAACAGAGAACAACAAAGGGATCAAACTCCGGTGATTTTTTATTTTTCTCCTACTCGCATAGATCCAAAGTTAAAGACGGCGGAACCAAACACCAGCAGACTTTCTCTTTTAAGAGCGAAAGTCCAAGAACGTCTCCGATATATATATTTTTTTACTTCCTTTCCCTCCCAAAGTAAGAGCGAAAGTCAAAAACTTCAGAGGTACCAATCTCCAGTGGATTTTTCTTTCCCAAAAAAGAGGGAAAGAGTGAAAAATTCAAGAATATTGTAGAGAGCAACTAACCTGTGACCACCTTCTACCTATTGCCAACCAGAAGTCCCTTGCGCTGTTTCTTCAACTGAGCGTGTGCAAAATGTCTGTGTTCCGAAACGCGCTTTTTTTCCAGGCGTGCTTGCACAAACTGACCTTCTTCTGTAGTGCGCTGATTTTTAGCTGCTTCACAGTTTCAATGGAGATGTGAACCTTCGCGCCACAATCCCGATTCAATATTTCTGTGCATCTATTTTTCGTGACTTTGCTCGCACGGCATCTTTTAATAGATTCTTGTAACGTTAGTTTTTTTTTCTTTGAGCAGTTTTTTTTACAGAGGTTTCCAGTGGTGTGAGGCTCACAATGCTGACCAAATCTTTCAATTACCACATTAAACTTATTTTCATCATCATCAGTGGAGAACGGGAAGGAATTATACAGATCAATTGCCTGCGGTCCAGCCATTGTTAGCAATAAAGCAATTTTACCCTTATCGCTGGCTATTTCTAGTCCTGAGGCAGATCGGTAAAATTCAAAGTGCTGTTTGAAAGGTTTAAAATTAACATCTATATTACAAGAAGTCCGGAATTGTTTCGGAGTCTGCAGTTTCTCCATGAGGTCTCGACTTGTCTGGACGAGCAGATGCAACAGGCTTGCAAACAGTCTTGCGATCGAAGTATGAGCACATTTTTGTTTTAGATTCTAACTAATTCTAGCTAAATTAATTTAGTAATTGCACCTGGTACCATATGATGTTCCTTGTGAAGTCCCTCACGGTGGCTTAAAGTTGTAGTGCTGACAAAGAACATCAAGCTAAGTATTTCAAACTGAGCTAGTTTATTTACACCACTTTAAATGATATTCACACATTACTAAGTAATAGCTAAGAAAAGAACAGTATTAAATCTATGCTACAGAAATCTATAATAAGTCTCCAATACAACCAACACACTGGAACGTGGGCATCTTGGCACTGCCCAGCTGGCACCTTGGCATTGCTACTCTGGCACTGCCAAGGTGCCCCAGTGACATTGCCAAGCTAGCAAGAGCACTGCGTGAGTGCCAGGGTGGCACTGCAAGGATGCCCGAGTGCCAAGGGTCAAGGGTGGCCATGACCATGAAAGGAGAGTGGAGGGGGGTTTGAAGGATGGAGGTGTGCAGGGCAGGTAAGTAGGGGCTTCTGGGAGGTTGGGGGGTTGATGTTTGGGGATCCTGGAAGGGGGGCCTGTAAGTGGGCGTGGGGGGAGGGGGGCTGAATAGGGGGGCCCCCAGGGACTCCCTATCTGAATGTCCTCACTTGGGGTGTGTGGGGTAGAGTCCATGTGTGTGTGTGGGGGGGGGGGTGACATTCTCCCTCCCCGCCCGCCGCAAGAATGTCACGGGCGAGCGCATAGAATAGAAAAATCCATTAACCTCGGGCGGGATTCTCCTCTCGCTGGGCAAACGTGGCCAGGGAATCCCGCCCTAAGTGTCATTGAATAGCGATGGGGAAATCGGCGACAGAGCCAGCAGGAAACTCCGAGAAATCTGCCACAAATCCCCTTTGACATTTTTTGGGAGAATTGAAGTCAGTTGCTGGAAATTCAAATATCTTTTGAAAAGTTATCTGTCTCTATGTGAATGATAATATGGTGGTCCATCAGGCACTCATGGTGGCAGCGAGATGGAGCAAGTTCTTTGGGGTTGTGGATAGATGTGCGAGATGTGCGGGAAGCCCAGCGAACCATGTCCATATGTTCTGGGCATGTCCGGCTCTCAAAGGATTCTGGCAGGGATTCGCTAAGGCAATGTCCAAGATCCTAAACACGCGGGTGGTGCCGAGTCCAGAGATAGCGATCTTTGGTGTGTCAGACGATCCGGGAGTTCAGGAAGCGAAAGAGGCCGAGGTTTTGGCCTTTGCCTCCCTGGTAGCCCGGAGACGGATCCTTTTAATGTGGAGGGACTCGAAGCCCCCGAACATGGAGACCTGGGTTGGTGACATGGTTGGGTTTCTCAGTCTCGAGAAAATAAAGTTTGCCTTGAGAGGGTCCATGATGGGGTTCGGTCGGAGGTGGCAGCCGTTCCTCGACTTTCTAGGAGAGCATTAAAATGTCAGCAGCAGCAATCCGGGGGTGGGGGGTGGGGGGGTGGGGGGAGAAATGTTTACATACTGCATATTCTTTTTTTTTAGAACGTTAACGTTCACCTTGTTTTGTTAAATGTTGTTAATGGTTATGTAAAAATTTTGTTTCGATAAAAATCTGAATAAAAATAATTTAAAAAAAAAGATAATATGCATTGCCATTCGACATCAATCTGCATTGTGTTAACAATTCCCAGCAATAATAATCAAAGACTAGGCACCAAGTACTAGAAAAATGTTCATGCTAAAAGCTGCTTAAATGTCAGTGATCTTTTTTATGATTAAAAATAAACTGATGCAAAGCAACCAATACAATATAAGAACTTAGATAAGACTGGATTCTGCATGAACAGTAACAGAGGCTTATCACGATTCAGATACTGATGGAATACCAAAATAACAAAGCCAGGGTCAGAAATACAAGGGCAGTGATTTAATCAAATTCTGGAAGGAAAGGGGCTAAGTGTTATTTTATGTCACAAAATCTCACTGAGACCTGACAGCCGCCGGAATAGAGATTTCTGCTGTGGTTGTGTTATGAATGTACAGCAGCTGAAATGTATGTTCCTACCCAAATACGAGCTCGCAGTGTTTTTCCCAGCGCCATATAACACTTTTCAACATAGTAATGAGATAGCTCAAGAATTTCAATTTCAATTTTGACTTGATTTTTTTCATCTTGAATTCAAAAGTCACAACTTAATGATTCATTTGTAACACTGTTAACCCTTGTAACAGCAGGGATGAATCACAGAAAGGCTATTCTGTGTATTCAGTGCTCTAGAGATTTTAAGGAAATCTAATTTACGGCACAGACGTACTGCTGCTAATGTGTTAATATAAAGCGAATTGGTTACTTTTGTGAGGGCCACGAAGAATCCAGCACGAGTTTGTAGAACAGAAAGAAAACTTTATTTCCAATAACATATATATACACAACAGCAGCAGTACTCCCTTGCTGCTCACTCCTTTCTAGCTGGTTCCATACTGGCCAGCTTTATTTATGCAGGGACCTGCTAATGATTTCTCCGCCCCCCTCATTGGGGAAGCTCATACTCCCCAAGGATTGTGGGATTGCCATTAGTCCCCAACCAGTGGCAAGCAGGCAGATTATAACATCCCTCCCCCCAAAGTCCAAGGAATCTGTGGTGATATGCATCACTATAAATACACAAGGGGTTAATGCAAATACACTAAGACTAAATAAACACTAGAGGGAGCACCAGAGACATCATGACACACAGACGTTCAACCAATAGGTCAGTAAGATAGGACACGACCAATGGGCAGTCAAGCCACCCAGAGGTGACACTGCCACAAGGGGGCTACCCATATAAAAGGACAGGGCACACATGCTCCTTCTCTTTTCCACAGGCGACATTCAGAGAGAAGCCCAGGGGCAGATCGGAAGCATCACACCCACTGCATGGCTTAGAGCAGACTGGTTAGTTAGATTGAGTTACTTTAGCAAGATTAGCAGGAGAGTCGAACTCAAGTAGGAGAATTGTTAACTGTTCAATAAATGTGTTAAACCTATCTCCAAGTCTGAACCTTCCTTTGTCAGAGCATACATCAAGGAAGCAGCTTATGCTACATGAAGAAGCATAACACAACAGAATCCACAGAAGACCCTGGTGAAGGAGGGCGTCGGACTTGTTTTGCCGCAGGCCGGACACCATTTGCACGAGGCGCTGGATCGGGAGGAGTGTAACGAGACGGAGAACAGCGCTTCTGTGATGAACGGCGTAACGGTTGTACATCCACGGCCCATGGGACTGAGGACTCCCCTTCTGAGACATCCTGTGTCTCCATCTCGGAGTCGGAGTCTACTGCCTCTGTCATCTCGGCGTCCCTATCTCCACGTGGTTCTGCAATGACCTGCGCAGGCTTTGAGTGCGGCACCAGAGGAAGATCGTGAGGAATACCCTCCACTGTGTCTGGCCTCTGCGGCTGTAGAAGTGAGCTCCAGGGGCAGCGAATCTTTGGAAGACGCGGCCTTCTGGACCGAACATGGTTTATATGCTTGCGTGGGAGACGACCCAGGGCTTGCACCTGGTAAGAGATCGGGCCCGTTCATCGAAAGATAAAGGCAGGAACCTACTGGGCACCACCAGCAAAATTTTGAATGAACAACGGGTCATCAGGTGCAAACTGCCGAATCGACCGACGCCGAGAAAAACCATGTCCCTGCCGTTCTTGACTGCGGCGTACATTTGCGCCAATATCCGGGAAAACCATGCGAAGGCGGGTACGAAGTCTCTGGCCCATTAGGAGTTCCATGGGAGCTACCCCAGTCACCGCATGTGGAGTGATCCTATATGAAAACAAAAACAAGCCAGTCTCGTGTCCATAGACCCGGAAGGCTGCTTCTTTAGGCCCCGTTTGAATGTCTGCACTGCGCGGTCCGCCAACCCATTGGAAACCGGGTGGTATGGAGCGGTGCGGATATGGTGTATGTCGTTTATCTTCATGAACCTCGCAAACTCCTCACTTGTGAAAGCAGTGCCGTTGTCTGTGACGAGCACCTTGGGGAGGCCATGCGTACTGAAAGACAAGCGCATCTTCTCGATCGTTGCGCAGGACATTGTGCCAATCATCTTATGCACCTCTAGCCATTTAGACTGGGCATTGATTAATAGAAGGAACATGGATCCTTGAAAAAGGCCCGTGAAATCCGAATGCAAGCGTGCCCAATGCCGCCCTGGCCATTCCCAGAGATGTAGGGGCGCGGCCGGCGGAAGCTTCTGATGCCCCTGGCAAATGGAACAGTTTTGGGCCACATCCTCAATGTCGGCGTCGAGGCCCGGCCACCAGACATAACTCCGGGCCAACATTTTCATTTTGGTCACACCCGGATGTCCATTGTGCAAGTCCTGCAGTATCAGGACCTGTCCTTTTTCCGGGACGACCACACCCGTCCCCCACAAGAGGATACCATCTTCCATGCAAAATCCTGCCAGCTTGGAGGAAAATGCCCGCAACCCACCTGGGAGCTGTCTATGTTGCCCAACATACAGGACTATGTGCCGAACCTTTGACAGGACTGGCTCCGTCTGGGTCCAGTCATGGATCTGTGATGCCGTGACAGGCAAGGAGTCCATAAAATTTAGGGTTGCAAGCACCTCACCTGTCGTGGGGGTCAACATGGGGCCGGTCGACAAAGGCAATCGGCTCAGTGCATCGGCATTCGCTATCTGGGTCCCTGGTTTATGCTCCAGAGAATACTCGTAGGCAGCAAGCAACAAAGCCCAGTGCTGGATCCGTGCGGAAGCAATGGGCGGTATTGGCTTATCGTCTCGGAAAAGTCCCAGCAGAGGCTTATGATCAGTCACGATAGTGAAGTGGCGGCCATACACAGACTGGTGGAAGCGTTTCACTGCAAAGACCACCGTCAGGCCCTCCTTCTCGATCTGCGCATACTTCTTTTCCGCAGCAGTCAATGAGCGGGAGGCGAAAGCTATCGGCCGCTTGGCCCGTTCTCCATCTTGTGGGACAGGATGGCCCCAATACCATATGGGGATGCATCACACGTGATGAGCAAAGGCTTTCCAGGATCGTAGTGGGTTAGTAACCCCGACGACGACAATTGCTGTTTTACTCGCCGGAAAGCAGCTGACCCCAAACCCAGGTGTGATTCCTCTTTAGCAGAAGGTGCAACGGGGCCAGATTGGGGAGGAACTTCCCGTAATAATTTATGAGGCTGAGAAAAGAACGAAGATGCGAAGTGTCAGTCGGGGCGAGGGGCCCTTTGAATTGCGCGCCCCTTCTCTGCGACGGGGTGCAAACCTTCGTGGTCCACCTGATAACCCAGGTAGACCACGTCCTTCACCTGAAAGACGCACTTTGTACAACGTAAACAGACTCCAGCCTCTGAGAAGTGTCTCAGGACAACCTCCAAATTTTCCAAATGTTCCTGCTCCCTGTAATCAAAACGTCATCTAAGTAGACAGCGACACGCGGTAAACCTCTCAAGATTCCCTCCATGACGCATTGAAAGATAGCACAGGCAGAGAATACCCCAAAGGGCAACCATGTATATTCATACAGGCCCCTGTGTGTATTAATAGTTACATATGGCCAGGAGGCAGGGTCCAGCTCCAACTGTAGGTAGGCGTGACTCATAACTAATTTCGTGAACGAGAGTCCGCCTGCAAGATTCGCATAGAGGTCTTCTATGCAGGGCATTGGATATCGATCGAGCCGGGAAGCCGTATTCACTGTAAGTTTATAGTCGCCGCACAAGCGAACTGTGGCATCTGGCTTCATTACAGTGTCATGTGAGAGTACCTTTAAAACATGGATGTTTAAGCAATGTACCTTTAAGAAAACAGTGATGTCAGAGAGTGGGTGGGGCTGAGCTCAGGTCAGCCATTTTGCAGTTTAGTTTTGCAGTTTTGAAAAGAGCTTGGGGAGTGTCTGTGTTTGCAGTGAGCTGGATCTCTGCCATGAAAGACTATCTCTGGATCATTTGGGTGATTTAAACTCATAATTGTAAAGCCTGAATGTGATTTTGTTTAAAGGTGTTAAGTCTCTTGGAAGTGTGAAGGAACATTTTAAGGAATTATTTACTGTTGCAATATTTTCTGAGTTATCTTTGAAGTAAGGGCTGTTAAGAGATCCAATGTTTATTTAATATGTTAAGTTGAGTTCATGGAATAAACATTGTTTTGTGTTTAAAAACCCACGTGTCCATAATTGTAATCCCACACCTAGGGGACAAGCCGTGTGCTAGGAATAGCAATAAATACATTAAAGGGAGAGGTTGGGTGAACTCCATGATACATTTTGGGGTTCTGAAAACACCTCGCACATAACAATTGGGGGCTTGTCCGGGATGAAAGTCTATCTATTGGATTGGTTTTTGTGAACTTAAAGACAGTGAAGGATTGTTGCTTTTCCGGTGTGGTATTTTAGTTTAAGTGGGGAGAGTGTTGTGAACAATGGCTCTTTCAGAGGCTCAGAAGTTTTTGGGGGTGGAGAACGTCACACGCAGTACTTTACGGACAGAAATGAAAAGCAGACTGTTAGATTTGGCAAGAACATTGCAGTTGACATTTCCTGACAAAATGCGAAAAGATGAGGTAATTATGGCGGTGATTAAGCATTTAAAGTTGCCTGAGATAGAGTTTGACTCATTGGAAATGGCAAAAATTCAGTTGCAAATTAAACAAATGGAACATGAGAAAGAATTGGTTTCCGACATCAGTTTCAGCCGGTGAGGGATAGAAACTGGGGACATGAGAAATACTCAAGTGGTAAAGGTAAAGGTGATCTGATGGAAGACAATAAAGAGAGTGTACCTCAGATTAAAAAAGAAATCCAGGAGGGTGAAAAAGAAATGAAAAGTTTCAGATGTTTTCACTGTAATAAACTCAGCCATGTATAGTCACAGTGTTGGTGGTTGAAGAAAAGCACTGGGAAGGCTGATGTGGTAAAACAGGATAAGACAGTGGGGTTTGTTGGAGTGGTAAAGGAAAGCCCAAGGGAAGCGAAGGAGGTGCAAACGATTGTACAGCCTGTCCCAGAAGTAATTGTTAAGAAGGTGCCAGATGTCTTTAAAGAATTTACTTGTGTTGGTAAAGTTTACTCATGTGTATCAGGAGGAGCAGGTAAAGAAGTCACAATTTTAAGAGACACAGGGGCTGGTCAATATTTAATGGTAAGAGATGAGGAATTATGTAGTTTGGGAAGAATGTTGCCAGAAAAGGTGGTGATATGTGGAATTCAGGGTGAGAGGAGTAGCGTCCCATTATAGAAGGTAAAGTTGGAAAGTCCAGTGAAGAGTGGTGAAGTGGTAGTAGGAGTAATAGATAAACAATCTTGTCCAGGAATACAGTTTATCTTGGGTAATGAGATAGCTGGATTGCAGGTGGGAGTGATGCCTACTGTGGTTGATAAGCCAGTGGAAAATCAGACAACTGAAGGGTTGAAGGATGAATATCCTGTGATTCTTCTGGATTGTGTAGTAACAAGATCGCAAAGTCACAGAAGAGGAGAAATCAAAGAGTGAAGATGAAGTTGAAGTGCAATTATCAGAAACGATTTTTGATCAGATGGTTGAAAAAAAACACAAACAGGTGGAGGATGAGGCGGATATTTTTAGTTCAGGAAAATTGGTGGAGTTACAACAGAAAGATAAGTCTGTCCTTTAAAAGCACTTGTCTTTGCAGGGGCAGGCCAGTTGATTTCGGCGGGAGAACAGCTGGTGAGTCAGTTTCAGCGGGAGCAGTGCGGAAGTGGCTGCTGGGAGGTAAGTCTGTCCTTTAAAAGCACTTGTCTTTGCAGGGGCAGGCCAGTCGATTTCGGCGGGAGAAAAGCTGGTGATTCAATTTCAGCGGGAGCAGTGCGGAAGTGGCTGCTGGGAGGTAAGTCTGTCCTTTAAAAGCACTTGTCTTTGCAGGGGCAGGCCAGTCGATTTCGGCGGGAGTGGAGCTGGCTGGTTAGTCAATTTCAGCAGGAGCTGAGAATTTAAAAAAAAAAAATTAGTATTTTAGGCGGGAACAGGCGCGGACGTCTGGGAAGACCCTCACCAATAAATTCTGGTGGAGAGGAAACCCGAGACACTACGCATGTAGTGTCTCCCACCCGCCCTCCTCCTCTAACCTAATAATAAAACCCATTGGTGTGAGGTAAGTAGCATATTTTATTATTATTATTTTTTTTTAATAAAAAAATTTAATTTAGTTGTTAGCCAGATCTTGGTAGAAAGTTAGAGGGATGGCAGGGAAGGGAGTGCAATGTTCCTCCTGCAGGATGTTTGAGGTGAGGGATGCCGTTAGTGTCCCTGCTGATTTTACCTGCAGGAAGTGCTGCCATCTCCAGCTCGTCCAAGACCGAGTTAGGGAACTGGAGCTGGAGTTGGAAGAACTTCGGATCATTCGGGAGGCAGAGGGGGTCATAAATAGCAGCTTCAGGGAATTAGTTACACCAAAGATTGGAGATAGGTGGGTAACTGTAAGAGGGACTGGGAAAAAGCAGTCAGTGCAGGGATCCCCTGCGGTCGTTCCCCTGAGAAACAAGTATACCGCTTTGGATACTTGTGGGGGGGACGACTTACCAGGGGTAAGCCATGGGGTACGGGCCTCTGGCACGGAGTCTGTCCCTGTTGCTCAGAAGGGAAGGGGGAGAGGAGCAGAGCATTAGTAATTAGGGACTCTATAGTCAGGGGCACAGATAGGAGATTTTGTGGGAGCGTGAGAGACTCACGTTTGGTATGTTGCCTCCCAGGTGCAAGGGTACGTGATGTCTCGGATCGTGTTTTCCGGGTCCTTAGGGGGGAGGGGGAGCTGCCCCAAGTCGTGGTCCACATTGACACTAACGACATAGGTAGGAAAGGGGACAAGGATGTCAGGCAGGCTTTCAGGGAGCTAGGATGGAAGCTCAGAACTAGAACAAACAGAGTTGTTATCTCTGGGTTGTTGCCCGTGCCACGTGATAGTGAGATGAGGAATAGGGAGAGAGAGCATTTAAACACGTGGCTACAGGGATGGTGCAGGCGGGAGGGATTCAGATTTCTGGATAACTGGGGCTCTTTCTGGGGAAGGTGGGACCTCTACAGACAGGATGGTCTACATCTGAACCTGAGGGGCACAAATATCCTGGGGGGGAGATTTGTTAGTGCTCTTTGGGGGGGGTTTAAACTAATGCAGCAGGGGCATGGGAATCTGGATTGTAGTTTTAGGGTAAGTGAGAATGAGAGTATAGAGGTCAGGAGCACAGATTTGACGTCGCAGGAGGGGGCTAGTGTTCAGGTAGGTGGTTTGAAGTGTGTCTACTTCAATGCCAGGAGTATACGAAACAAGGTAGGGGAACTGGCAGCATGGGTTGGTACCTGGGACTTCGATGTTGTGGCCATTTCGGAGACATGGATAGAGCAGGGACAGGAATGGATGTTGCAGGTTCCGGGGTTTAGGTGTTTTAGTAAGCTCAGAGAAGGAGGCAAAAGAGGGGGAGGTGTGGCGCTGCTAGTCAAGAGCAGTATTACGGTGGCGGAGAGGATGCTAGATGGGGACTCTTCTTCCGAGGTAGTATGGGCTGAAGAAGTTAGAAACAGGAAAGGAGAGGTCACCCTGTTGGGAGTTTTTTATAGGCCTCCTAATAGTTCTAGGGATGTAGAGGAAAGGATGGCGAAGATGATTCTGGATAAGAGCGAAAGTAACAGGGTAGTTATTATGGGAGACTTTAACTTTCCAAATATTGACTGGAAAAGATATAGTTCGAGTACAATAGATGGGTCGTTTTTTGTACAGTGTGTGCAGGAGGGTTTCCTGAAACAATATGTTGACAGGCCAACAAGAGGCGAGGCCACGTTGGATTTGGTTTTGGGTAATGAACCAGGCCAGGTGTTGGATTTGGAGGTAGGAGAGCACTTTGGGGACAGTGACCACAATTCGGTGACGTTTACGTTAATGATGGAAAGGGATAAGTATACACCGCAGGGCAAGAGTTATAGCTGGGGGAAGGGCAATTATGATGCCGTTAGACGTGACTTGGGGGGGATAAGGTGGAGAAGTAGGCTGCAAGTGTTGGACACACTGGATAAGTGGGGCTTGTTCAAGGATCAGCTACTGCGTGTTCATGATAAGTATGTACCGGTCAGGCAGGGAGGAAGGCGTCGAGCGAGGGAACCGTGGTTTACCAAGGAAGTGGAATCTCTTGTTAAGAGGAAGAAGGAGGCCTATGTGAAGATGAGGTGTGAAGTTTCAGTTGGGGCGATGGATAGTTACAAGGTAGCGAGGAAGGATCTAAAGAGAGAGCTAAGACGAGCAAGGAGGGGACATGAGAAGTATTTGGCAGGAAGGATCAATGAAAACCCAAAAGCTTTCTATAGGTATGTCAGGAATAAGCAAATGACTAGGGAAAGAGTAGGACCAGTCAAGGACAGGGATGGGAAATTGTGTGTGGAGTCTGAAGAGATAGGCGAGATACTAAATGAATATTTTTTGTCAGTATTCACTCAGGAAAAAGATAATGTTGTGGAGGAGAATGCTGAGCCCCAGGCTAATAGAATAGATGGCATTGAGGTACGTAGGGAAGAGGTGTTGGCAATTCTGGACAGGCTGAAAATAGATAAGTCCCCGGGACCTGATGGGATTTATCCTAGGATTCTCTGGGAGGCCAGGGAAGAGATTGCCGGACCTTTGGCTTTGATTTTTATGTCATCATTGGCTACAGGAATAGTGCCAGAGGACTGGAGGACAGCAAATGTGGTCCCTTTGTTCAAAAAGGGGAGCAGAGACAACCCCGGCAACTATAGACCGGTGAGTCTCACGTCTGTAGTGGGTAAAGTCTTGGAGGGGATTATAAGAGACAAGATTTATAATCATCTAGATAGGAATAATATGATCAGGGATAGTCAGCATGGCTTTGTGAAGGGTAGGTCATGCCTCACAAACCTTATTGAGTTCTTTGAGAAGGTGACTGAACAGGTAGATGAGGGTAGAGCAGTTGATGTGGTGTATATGGATTTCAGCAAAGCATTTGATAAGGTTCCCCACGGTAGGCTATTGCAGAAAATACGGAGGCTGGGGATTGAGGGTGATTTAGAGATGTGGATCAGAAATTGGCTAGCTGAAAGAAGACAGAGGGTGGTGGTTGATGGGAAATGTTCAGAATGGAGTACAGTCACAAGTGGACTACCACAAGGATCTGTTCTGGGGCCGTTGCTGTTTGTCATTTTTATCAATGACCTAGAGGAAGGCGCAGAAGGGTGGGTGAGTAAATTTGCAGACGATACTAAAGTCGGTGGTGTTGTCGATAGTGTGGAAGGATGTAGCAGGTTACAGAGGGATATAGATAAGCTGCAGAGCTGGGCTGAGAGGTGGCAAATGGAGTTTAATGTAGAGAAGTGTGAGGTGATTCACTTTGGAAGGAATAACAGGAATGCGGAATATTTGGCTAATGGTAAAGTTCTTGAAAGTGTGGATGAGCAGAGGGATCTAGGTGTCCATGTACATAGATCCCTGAAAGTTGCCACCCAGGTTGATAGGGTTGCGAAGAAGGCCTATGGAGTGTTGGCCTTTATTGGTAGAGGGATTGAGTTCCGGAGTCAGGAGGTCATGTTGCAGCTGTACAGAACTCTGGTACGGCCGCATTTGGAGTATTGCGTACAGTTCTGGTCACCGCATTATAGGAAGGACGTGGAGGCTTTGGAGCGGGTGCAGAGGAGATTTACCAGGATGTTGCCTGGTATGGAGGGAAAATCTTATGAGGAAAGGCTGATGGACTTGAGGTTGTTTTCGTTGGAGAGAAGAAGGTTAAGAGGAGACTTAATAGAGGCATACAAAATGATCAGGGGGTTGGATAGGGTCGACAGTGAGAGCCTTCTCCCGTGGATGGAAATGGCTGGCACGAGGGGACATAACTTTAAACTGAGGGGTAATAGATATAGGACAGAGGTCAGAGGTAGCTTCTTTACGCAAAGAGTAGTGAGGCCGTGGAATGCCCTACTTGCTACAGTAGTGAACTCGCCAACATTGAGGGCATTTAAAAGTTTATTGGATAAACATATGGATGATAATGGCATAGTGTAGGTTAGATGGCTTTTGTTTCGGTGCAACATCGTGGGCCGAAGGGCCTTTACTGCGCTGTATTGTTCTATGTTCTATGTTAAAGATGTAGAAATAAAACGGATATATCAGAAACATATACGGAAGAGGAATCTGAGAGTATACCAGAGTGTTATTACTGTAAAAATGATGTCTTGATGAGAAAATGGAGACCTGTACATATGCAGGCGGATGAAAAGTGGGCAGAAGTTCATCAAGTAGTATTGCCGGTAGGGCATAGAAAGGAGGTGTTGCGAGTTGCATATGAGGTACCAGTGGGAGGTCATTTGGGAATAAGGAAAACTCAAGATAAAATCCAAAAACATTTTTATTGGCCTGGACTACATAAAGATGTAGTTAAATTTTGTCAATCATGTCACACATGTGAAGTGATAGGGAAACCTCAAGCAGTGATAAAACCAGCGCCCTTGATACCCATTCCAGCATTTGAGGACCCTTTTACAAGGGTCCGAATTGATTGTGTAGGACCGCTTCCTAAAACAATAAGTGGGAATCAATATCTCTTGACTGTAATGGATGTTTCTACTGGGTTTCCAGAGGCCATTCCAGTATGTAATATTACAGCTAAAAGGATTGTGGAGGAGTTACTTAAGTTCTTTACTAGCTATGGACTACCCACCAAAATTCAATCGGATCAAGGAACGAATATTACTTCAAAGTTATTCAAAGAAGTTATGGATAGCTTAGGAATAAAACAATTTAAATCAACTGCGTACCATCCAGAATCGCAGGGAGCATTAGAAAGGTGGCATCAGACATTAAAGACAATGTTGAGGGGGTATTGTCAAGATTATCCAGAGGATTGGGATAAAGGAATCCCATTCGTATTGTTTGCAATTAGGGATGCACTCTACCAAATTTAGTCCTTTTGAACTAATTTTTGGTCATGAGGTAAGAGGACCACTTAAATTGATTCCGGAAAAATTGGTGGGTGAGAAATCGGAAATTACACTATTGCATTACATGTCAAATTTTAGGGAACAATTAAATAGAGCAGGTGAATTGGCTAGACAACATTTGAAAGTTGCACAAAATGTGATGAAACGGGTAGCGGACAAGAAATCCAGAGTTCATAGTTTTGCCAGTAGGGATGAAGTTTTAGTGTTGTTACCAATGGTTGGGGAGCCTTTAAAGCTAGGTGTTGTGGACCGTATCAGATTGAAAGGAAATTAAGTGAGGTGAATTATGTGGTAAAAACACCAGATAGAAGGAAGACTCACCGAGTGTGTCATGTGAATGTGCTTAAAAGGTACTTTGAAAGGGAAGGAGAGAAAAAGGAGGTTTTAATGATTCTAACTCAAAGTGACGAACCAAATCCAGATGACTGAATTTGACATACCTCAAATTAAATTGGAAAATGAGGATGTTCTTAAAAATTGGGCTGAATTGTTAAGTTACCTTCAGAGGAAAAACAAACTGACCTGAAAGAGTTATTGATATCACATGGGCAAGTTTGTAGAGATAAATTGGGAAGTACTAAAATGGCTATACATGATGTAGATGTGGGAAATGCTGCTCCTATCAAACAATATCTATATAGACTTAATCCTTTAAAATTGGCACAGGTTAACAAAGAGATTGAGAGTATGCTTAAAAATGGCATAATTGAAGTGGGTTGCAGCCCATGGAGCTCACCCATAGTGATGGTACCTCAACCAGATGGTACCCAACGGTTGTGTGTGGACTATCGAAAGCTGAATGCAGTTACAAGAACGGACTCTTATCCCATCCCATGATTGAAGGATTGCATTGAGAAAGTGGGACAATCTGCTTTTATTTCCAACTTCCAGACATGGAAAGAACATTTAAAACATTGTATCGAGTTCTTCGATCGACTTCAGGAGGCGGGTTTGGTGATGAACCTACCCAAAAGTGAATTTGGAGAAGCCCGAATCACTTTCCTTGCGGAGTTTCCGTTATCCTCAAGACGAAGGGAAATAATGCGATTTCTTAGCATGAATGGCTTTGATTGAACAGTTGTGCACACGTTTTGTGGCGTGATTACTCCACTGATGGACTTGCTAAAGAAACCTAAAAAATTTCAATGGACATCGGTCTTTCAACTGTCATTTGACTGCCTGAAAGCTGTGATCACCAATGCTCCTGTATTGGAGAATTGCAAGGGACTCTGTGGTCAGATTGAACTAAATTATCTGATTCTGAAGAGAAATGTCGAGGAGTAGAGGAATGGATGGATCGTGCAGAGATTTTGTTCAAAAAGACTGTCAATCAAGAAGGGTTTTGCTTGGAGGAAGAAGAACAAAGAAAAATGGACTATATTATTATACCTGTTTGCATGTGTTGTTTTTTTTTAAAACAAAAAGGTATATTTACTCTATACATTTCTTAGTGGATAGTGTAAAAGTGTAAAATGAAACCATCTTGAAGTTGATGGGTTTTTTTTTTCTTGGGGGGAGGTGTCATGTGAGAGTAACTTTAAGACATGGATGTTTAAGCAATGTACCTTTAAGAAAACAGTGATGTCAAACGTTGGACGGAGCAGAGAAAAATGAAAGGATGTGAGAAAGTGGCGAGGGATGCAGACAAGACAGTGGGAGGAAGCAGGAGGGAGTGGAGGAAAGTGGGAGAATGTGCAAAGCGAGCAGAGAGAAGGAGGAGGGAATGGGGAAGGGGCAAAGAGTTTGGAGTGAAGCAGAGGGGGGAGTATGGAAGTGGAAGGGAGCAGGAGTAAGTGGGGAGGCAGCAAAGGGAATGGGGATGCAGTAGGGAGGGCAACATGGTAGTATTAGAACCATAGAATTCCTACAGTGCAGAAGGAGGCCATTTGGCCCATCGAGTCTGCACCAAACTTCTGAAAGAGAACCGTACTTAGGCCCACTCCCCCACCCTATCCTTGTAACACCACCTAATCTGCACATCTTTGTACACGAAGGGGCAACTTTATGGCATGGCCAATCCACCGAACCTGCACATCTTTGGACTGTGGGAGGAAACCAGACTTTTGTGCTCTCTTCTGTCTTTGTTCAATCTGCCCCAACTTTGATACAGGAGGGTGCCTGGGACATTGAAAATGACATGTGTATAGCTGTAGGGTGTAATGATATGCATAAGCTATCTTGTATATAATGATGTAAATGACCTCCGACTAGTAGGTGGCAGTGTAAGTCTACCATGTGACCTCGAGGAGTTGGGAGTTAGTCGTGTTAGTGGATAGTCATACTTGCAATAGCTCTAAGATAATTGATTAATATTAGTAGTTTGTAGTAAATTTATTATAGTATCTTTACCACATATTTATTTTATAATAAAATACTTTAACTAGTCAAGAACTAGATGTTGTTCTGTGCATGAATCACACCAGCCTTGCACAACAACAATGGTACCAGGACTGAAGATCTACTAAGAAAACAAGATTCTTTGAAGATCCGAACATTTAAAGATAACTCCGAAGGAAAAAAGTAAAAAATCTTCTATTAACCTTGTGAACTACTGATAACTTGTAATCAATGCAACAAGAGACTTCGTAGTCCAAGGCGGAAGGTTTGAGCCCAAGGATCTGAACCTCAACATTAAAAGAGAACATTACTCGATTCCGAAGACGGAAGCAATCACATCTGAAATATCAGGAGCAACCTGTTTTAGCAAGTTAGATGCTACACAAGGTTTTTGGCAGTTCAGGTTGGACAGGGAGAGCACAAAGCTGTGCACTTTCAACATTCCATTAGACCGATATTGTTTATTAAGAATGCCATTTGGTATAACCTGCATCAGAGATTTTCCATCGGGCCATAGAACACATCGTTGATGGAATTCCAGAAGTCAGAGTGGATGTTGATGACATAATCATATGGGGAACAACATGAGAAGAACATGATAAAACATTTCTCAGGTTGCTGAAGAGCATTAAGAAGAATGGCTTAAAGCTGAATGAAGCCAAATGGCAATTTGGTGTAAGCAGTATTACGTTCTTGGGAGAAAAGTTTTCTGCAAAAGGCATGCAGCCGGATCAAGAAAAAATAAAGGCAATCTTGAATACGCAACATCCCAATGTCAAAAAAGGAATACAGAGAATATTAGGAATGATAAATTTCATTGGCAAATTTACACTTAACCTCGCAGCAAAAACTTCACACCTCAGAGAAACAATCAAGAAAGACGCAATATTCCAATGGTCTACTCGATATGAACTGGTATGGCGACCAATACAACAAGCATTGACTACAGCACCAGTGCTCATGTTTTTTGACCCTACCAGGAAGACCGAAATATTGACAGATGCGTCGAAAGATGGGTTGGGAGCGTTGTTATTGCAACAAGACAATGATGAAACTTGGCTTCCAATTGCCTTTGATTCCAGGTCAATGTCTCACACACAGCGCCGGTAAGCTCAGATTGAAAAAGAATGCTTAGATTCAATTAATGGTCTTAATAAGTTCCATGACTATTTATATGGTTTACCAACTTTTATTGTGGAAGCTGACCACAGACTACTGGTAGCAATAGTTAGAAAAAATCTGAATGAGATGTCCCTTAGAACCTAGTGCATGATGATGAGGGCAGCTTGGTATCACAGTGGTTAGCACTGTTGCTTAACAGAGTCAAGGTCCCAGGGTTGATTCCCGGCTTGGGTCACTGTCTGTGCGGAGTCTGCACGTTCTCCCCTTGTCTGCGAGGATTCCTCTGGGTGTTCCGGTTTCCTCCCAAAAGATGTGCTGTTAGGTAGTTTGGGCATTCTGAATTCTCCCGAACAGGCGCCGGAGTGTGGCGACGAGGGGATGTTCACAGTAACTCCATTGCAGTGTTAAAGTAAGCCTACTTGTGACAATAATATTATTAGTGAAGCTACATAGACATGATTTTGATCTAATATATACGCCAGGCAAGCATTTTGTCGTAGCCAATGCATAATCTTGAGCCACAGGAATGGAAGAGATACACCAGAGGGTGAGGATGTTCAAATACATGTAAATATGGTCACTGAGTCCCTTCCTGTATCTGATGACAACTCAAGATTGATAAAAGAAGAAACGACCAAAGACACAGTCTCACAAAAGGTAATAAAATATTTCCATGAAGGATGGCTTAAAGGATCCTGCTCTAGATATTATAATGTTAGGGCAGAAGTAAGTGATGCAAATGTTTTTTTGCTTCGATAACAAAGAATTGTAATTCCGCAATCGTTAAGGTTGATGATTCTTCAAAAACTTCATGCAGGGCACTTGGGAATAGAGAAGTGTAAGAGCCAAAGATACAATTTATTGGCCAGGCATCAAACACGATATTAAAGTGATGATAAAAAACTGTACACAGTGTAGGAAGACTCGGCACAAACTGCCGACAGAACCAGTTAATCGAAGTACGAAGTCTTACAACACCAGGTTAAAGTCCAACAGGTTTGTTTCGATATCACTAGCTTTCGGAGCGCTGCTCCTTCCTCAGGTGAATGAAGAGGTCTGTTCCAGAAACACATATATAGACAAATTCAAAGATGCCAAACAATGCTTGGAATGCGAGCATTAGCAGGTGATTAAATCTTTGCAGATCCAGAGATGGGGTAACCCCAGGTTAAAGAGGTGTGAATTGTACCAAGCCAGGACAGTTGGTAGGATTTTGCAGGCCAGATGGTGGGGGATGAATGTAATGCGACATGAATCCCAGGCCCCAGTTGAGGCCGCACTCATGTGTGCGGAACTTGGCTATAAGTTTCTGCTTGGCGATTCTGCATTGTCGCGGGTCCTGAAGGCCGCCTTGGAGAACGCTTACCCGGAGATCAGAGGCTGAATGCCCTTGACTGCTGAAGTGTTCCCCGACTGGAAGGGAACATTCCTGCCTGGTGATTGTTGCGCGATGTCCGTTCATTCGTTGTCGCAGCGTCTGCATGGTCTCGCCAATGTACCACGCTTCGGGACATCCTTTCCTGCAGCGTATGAGGTAGACAACGTTGGCCGAGTCGCACGAGTATGTACCGCGTACCTGGTGGGTGGTGTTCTCACGTGTAATAGTGGTATCCATGTCGATGATCTGGCACGTCTTGCAGAGATTGCCATGGCAGGGTTGTGTGGTGACGTGGTCACTGTTCTGAAGACTGGGTAGTTTGTTGCAAACAATGGTTCGTTTGAGGTTGCGCGGTTGTTTGAAGGCAAGTAGTGGGGGTGTGGGGATGACCTTGGCAAGATGTTCATCGTCATCAATGACGTGTTGAAGGCTGTGAAGAAGATGACGTAGTTTCTCCGCTCCGGTGAAGTACTGGACGACGAAGGGTATTCTGTCGGTTGTGTCCCATGTTTGTCTTCTGAGGAGGTCGGTCCGGTTTTTCGCTGTGGCGCGTTGGAACTGTCGATCGATGAGTCGAGTGCCAAATCCCGTTCGTACGAGGGCATCTTTCAACGTCTGTAGATGTCTGTTACGCTCCGAAAGCTAGTGACATCGAAACAAACCTGTTGGACTTTAACCTGGTGTTGTAAGACTTCGTACTGTGCTCACCCAGTCCAACGCCGGCATCTCCACATCATGGCTACCATCGACACCGCAAACTGCCGGCTCAAAGTGGAGAGGATCTCCAGGAAGATCGCGCATATAGACACTGACATTAAGTTTCTACAAAGATGCAAGAAAGCAGACAAGATCCCGAAAGGGCTACAGATCACAAACCCACTCAAGTCGACCTACAACACAGACTTCGCTGAGAGACTCTGCCGTCGCACCTCTCTCACACTCCTCAACTACCTCGTCCGCCAGCTCTACAGCAGACGACGCAACCTGGAAACCAAGATAGAGGCCATATTCTCAACTTGCGCTCAGGATGCAGCAGACCAGCTGCGGAACACCGCCAAACAGATGAGACAACAATACTATGCCACCTATATGCATACCAAGAACAGAAAGCTTGAGAAACTTGGCATCACCACCGGCAGCAACCAAGCCACCCCCGGTGTCACAGTAGAAAACAATACAGGGAAATCTATTGTCAACTTGTCAGACTACACCCTTCAACCAGATGAAATCTAAGTCCTCAGCAGAGGGCTTAATTTCTGCACCACCACCAAAATGGACCCCATCAGTCTCGCGGCAGACACGGAGGAATTCATCAGGCGAATGAGGCTCCGGGAATTCTTCCACAGACCCCAAGAGGCCAACAGCGAACCCAAGCAGACTACCAATGAACCGGAACAGCAGACCGAGAGATCTGCGGTGCGGCAACCGAAGAGGAAAGAGTCGAATTGGACCCCTCCGGAAGGCCGCTGCCTTAGACTCGACATGTATGCTCAAGCCGTCAGGAGTCGCGTCAATGCCAGATTCATCCGTCGCATTCACAAGACAGCCCCGAACGTCACCCAAGCACAACGCAATGCCATCCGCGCTCTCAAGACCAACCGCAGCATCGTCATCAAACCAGCAGACAAAGGGGGGGCCACTGTCGTACTGAACAGAACGGACTACTGCAAAGAAGTGTACCGACAACTGAACAACCAAGAACACTACAGACAGTTACCCGCAGATCCGACCAAGGAACACATCCGCCAACTTAACAGACTGATCAAGACCTTGGATCCAGATCTTCAGAGCACCCTACGTGCTCTCATCCCACGTACTCCCCGCATTGGAGATCTCTACTGCCTCCCGAAAATACATAAGGCCAACACACCAGGCCGCCCTATCGTTTCAGGCAATGGGACCCTGTGTGAGAACCTCTCTGGCTACATCGAGGGCATCTTTAAACCCATCGTACAAGGTACACCCAGCTTCTGTCGCGACACAACGGACTTCCTACAGAAACTCAGCACCCATGGACCAGTTGAACCAGGTACATTCCTCGTCACAATGGACGTCTCGGCACTCTACACCAGCATCCCCCATGACGACGGCATTGCTGCAACAGCCTCAGTACTCAACACCGACAACTGCCAATCTCCAGACGCAATTCTGCAACACATCCGCTTCATTCTGGATCACAACGTCTTCACCTTCGACAACAAGTTCTTCATCCAGACGCACGGAACAGCCATGGGAACCAAATTCGCACCCCAATACGCCAACATCTTCATGCACAAGTTTGAACAGGACCTACTCACCGCACAGGACCTTCAACCGATGTTATACACCAGATACATTGATGACATTTTTTTCCTTTGGACCCATGGCGAAGAATCACTGAAACGACTACACGTTAACATTAATAAGTTCCATCCAACCATCAGACTCACCATGGACTATTCTCCAAAATCAGTTGCATTCTTGGACACACTCGTCTCCATCAAGGATGGTCACCTCAGCACTTCGCTTTACCGCAAACCCACGGATAACCTCATGATGCTCCACTTCTCCAGCTTCCACCCTAAACACATTAAAGAAGCCATCCCCTATGAACAAGCGCTCCGTATACACAGGATCTGCTCAGACGAGGAGGAGCGTAACAGACATCTACAGACGTTGAAAGATGCCCTCGTACAAACGGGATATGGCACTCGACTCATCGATCGACAGTTCCAACGCGCCACAGCGAAAAACCGGACCGACCTCCTCAGAAGACAAACATGGGACACAACCGACAGAATACCCTTCGTCGTCCAGTACTTCACCGGAGCGGAGAAACTACGTCATCTTCTTCACAGCCTTCAACACGTCATTGATGACGATGAACATCTTGCCAAGGTCATCCCCACACCCCCACTACTTGCCTTCAAACAACCGCGCAACCTCAAACGAACCATTGTTTGCAGCAAACTCCCTCGTCTTCAGAACAGTGACCACGACACCACACAACCCTGCCATGGCAATCTCTGCAAGACGTGCCAGATCATCGACATGGATACCACTATTACACGTGAGAACACCACCCACCAGGTACGCGGTACATACTCGTGCGACTCGGCCAACGTTGTCTACCTCATACGCTGCAGGAAAGGATGTCCCGAAGCGTGGTACATTGGCGAGACCATGCAGACGCTGCGACAACGAATGAACGGACATCGCGCAACAATCACCAGGCAGGAATGTTCCCTTCCAGTCGGGGAACACTTCAGCAGTCAAGGGCATTCAGCCTCTGATCTCCGGGTAAGCGTTCTCCAAGGCGGCCTTCAGGACCCGCGACAACGCAGAATCGCCGAGCAGAAACTTATAGCCAAGTTCCGCACACATGAGTGCGGCCTCAACCGGGACCTGGGATTCATGTCGCATTACATTCATCCCCCACCATCTGGCCTGCGAAATCCTACCAACTGTCCTGGCTTGGTACAATTCACACCTCTTTAACCTGGGGTTACCCCATCTCTGGATCTGCAAAGATTTAATCACCTGCTAATGCTCGCATTCCAAGCATTGTTTGGCATCTTTGAATTTGTCTATATATGTGTTTCTGGAACAGACCTCTTCATTCACCTGAGGAAGGAGCAGCGCTCCGAAAGCTAGTGACATCGAAACAAACCTGTTGGACTTTAACCTGGTGTTGTAAGACTTCGTACTGTGCTCACCCCAGTCCAACGCCGGCATCTCCACATCACAGTTAATCGAAGATCAGAGAGGAATATTTTTTTCAAAAAAGGAGGCAGAAGATTACAAAACTACAGGAAGACATTGTGACTACTCCTAAGACAGTTGAAAAAGAAATATTTCAGCAGAACAAGAAACATCAACAACAACAAATGAACATGAAACACGGTCACAAGTTCAGCCACTACTCAGAAGATCAACAAGAAGGGGACGGAAACCTGGGAGACTGCATTTGTGATGAACTGTAAATAAAAATGTTATAAAGAATTTTGCATATCATTTTGTAATGTTAAACAAAGTCATGAATGTAAATAGTTACATTTTCAAAGGAAAGGGATGTAATGATATGCATGAACTACCTTGTATATAATGATGTGAACTGTCATAATATCCACTCATGAATATAATGAGATGCAGACAGGCAGTGATTGACACACAGGATAACCAATGAACACACACAACACAGAACAACCAATCACCAGACAGGACACCACCACTATAAAACACACAAGGCATTAAGACTCTCCCTCTTCTCACAGGATACAACTACAGAGATAGTTAGAGTGCACAAGGCCGTGAGCACCGTCTCCATGTGACAGAGAGCTAGTCTGGTCAAGACAGTCAGAGGTTATCAGTTTAGATTAATAGAGTGTCAACCCACAGCAGATTATGTATAGTGTTATGGGCGAAGCGTTTTCAGCACCCCAAAATGTATCATGGAGTTCAACCAACCTCTCCCTTTAATGTATTTGTTGCTTTTCATAGCACACGGCTTTTTCCCTAGGTGTGGGATTACAATTATGAACACGTGGGTTTTTAAACACAAAACATTGTTTATTCCATGAACTCACCTTAACATCTTAAATAAACATTGGGTCTCTTAACACCCCTTACTTCAAAGGTAACTCAGAAAATATTGCAACAGTAAATCATTCCTTAAAATGTTCCTTCAAACTCCCAAGAGACTTAACACCTTTAAACAAAATCAGATCAGGTTAAAGGCTTCCCTGTTATAAGTTTAAATCACCCAAATGATCCAGAGATAGTCTTTCATGGCAGACATCACAGCAAATCCAGCTCACTGCAAAACACAGACACTCACAAGCTCTTTTCAAACTAACTGCAGCTCTCTGGAAACACACAGACACACACCAGCTCTTTTTCAAAATTGCAAAACGAAACTGCAAAATGGCTGACCTAACCTCAGCTCCACCCACACTCTGATATCATTGTTTTCTTAAAGGTACATTGCTTAAACATCCATGTCTTAAAGGTACTCTCACATGACACCTTCCCCCAAGAAAAAAAATAAACCATCAACTTCAAGGTGGTTTCATTTTTCACTTTTGCACCATCCACTAAGAAATGTACACAGTAAATATACTTTTTTGTTTTAAAAAAAAACAACACATGCAAACAGGTATAATAATATAGTCCATTTTTCTTTGTTCTTCTTCCTCCAACCAAAATCCTTCTCGATTGACAGTCTCTTTGAACAAAGTCTCTGCACGATCCATCCATTCCTCTACTCCTCGGCATTTCTCGTCAGAATCAGATACTTTAGTTCAATCTGATCACAGAGTCCCTTGCAATTCTCCACTGCCTGTTGAAAGTCCGATGTCGATTGAAATTTTTTACATTTCTTCAGCAGTTCCATCAGTGGAGTAAACACTCCACAAAACCTTTGCACAACTATTCGATCAAATTCATTCATGCTAGGAGATCGCATTATTTCCCTTCGTCTTGAGGGTATCGGAAACTCCGCAAGGAAAGTGATTCGGGCTTCTCCAAATTCACTTTTGGCTAGGTTTATCACCAAACCCGCCACCTGAAGTCGATCGAAGAACTCCATACGAAGCTTTAAATGTTCTTTCCATGTCTGGAAGTTGTAAATAAAAGCAGATTGTCCCACAGGATAAGAGTCCGTTCTTGTAACTGTATTCATCTTTCTATAGTCCACACACAACCGTTGGATACCGTCTGGTTTAGGTACCATCACTATGGGTGAGCTCCATTGGCTGCAACCCACTTCAATTATGCCATTCTTCAGCATACTCTCAATCTCTCTGTTAATCTGTGCCAATTTTAAAGAATTAAATCTATATGGATGTTGTTCAATAGGAACAGCATTTCCCACATCTACATCATGTATAGCCATTTTAGTACTTCCCAATTTATCTCTACAAACTTGCTCATGTGATATCAATAACTCTTTCAGGTCAGTTTGTTTTTCCTCTGGAAGGTAACTTAACAATTCATCCCAATCTTTAAGAACATCCTCATTTTCCAATTTAATTTGAGGTATGTCAAATTCCCAGTCATCTGGATTTGGTTTGTCACTTTGAGTTAGAATCATTAAAACCTCCTTTTTCTCTCCTTCCCTTTCAAAGTAACTTTTAAGCATATTCACATGACACACTCGGTGAGTTTCCTTCTATCTGGTGTTTTTATCACATAATTCACCTCACTTAATTTCCTTTCAATCTGATATGGTCCACAAAAGCTAGCTTTCAAAGGCTCCCCTACCACTGGTAACAACACTAAAACTTTATCCCTACTGGCAAAATTACGAACTTTGGATTTCTTGTCACATCCGTTTCATCACATTTTGTGCAACTTTCAAATGTTGTCTAGCCAATTCACCTGCACTATTTAATCATTCCCGAAAATGTGACACGTAATTTCCAATTTCTCACCCACCAATTTTTCCTTAATCAATTTAAGTGGTCCTCTTATCTCATGACCAAAAATTAGTTCAAAAGGACTAAATTTGGTAGACTCATTAGGTGCATCCCTAATTGCAAACAATACGAATGGGATTCCTTTATCCCAATCCTCTGGATAATCTTGACAGTATGCCCTCATCATTGTCTTTAATGTCTGATGCCACCTTTCTAACGCTCCCTGCGATTCTGGATGGTACGCAGTTGATTTAAATTGTTTTATTCCTAAGCTATCCATAACTTCTTTGAATAACTTTGAAGTAAAATTTGTTCCTTGATCTGATTCAATATCTGTGGGTAGTCCATATCTACTAAAGAATTTAAGTAACTCCTCCACATTCCTTTTAGCTGTAATATTACGTACTGGAATGGACTCTTGAAACCTAGTAGACACATCCATTACAGTCAAAAGATATTGAATCCCACTTTTTGTTTTAGGAAGCGATCCTACACAATCGATTAGGATCCTTGTAAAAGGGTCCTCAAATGCTGGAATGGGTATTAAGGGTGCTGGTTTTATCACTGCTTGAGGTTTCCCTATCACTTTACATGTGTGACATGATTGACAAAATGTAACTACATCTTTATGTAGTCCAGGCCAATAAAAATGTTTCTGGATTTTATCTTGAGTTTTCCTTATTCCCAAATGACCTCCCACTGGTACCTCATGTGCAACTCACAACACCTCCTTTCTATACCTTACCGGCAATACTACTTGATGAACCTCTGCCCACTTTTCATCCGCCTGCATATGTTCAGGTCTCCATTTTCTCATCAAGACATCATTTTTATGGTAATAACACTCTGCTATACTCTCAGATTCCTCTTCCGTATATGCTTTCTGATATATCCGTTTTATGTCTACATCTTTCTGTTGTAACTCCGCCAATTTGCCTGAACTAAAAATATCCGCCTCATCCTCCACCTGTTCTTGTTCTTTTTCAACCATCTGCTCAAAAATCATTTCTGATAATTGCACTTCAACTTCATCTTCACTCTTTGATTTCTCCTCTTGGCTTAACCTGTGACTTTGCGACCTTGTTACTACACAATCTGGAAAAATCCCAGGTTATTTATCCTTCAACACTTCAGTTGACTGATTTTCCACTGGCTTATCAACCACAGTAGGCATCACTCCCACCTGCGTTCCAGCTATATCATTACCCAAAATAAACTGTATTCCTGGACAAGATTGTTTATCTATTACTCCTACTTCTATTTCACCACTCTTCACTGGACTTTCCAACCTTACCTTATATAATGGAACGCTACTCCTCTCACCCTGAATTCCACATATCACCACCTTTTCTGGCAACATTCTTCTCAAACTACATAATTCCTCATCTCTTACCATTAAAGATTGACTAGCCCCTGTATCTCTTAAAATTGTGACTTCTTTACCTGCTCCTCCTGATACACATGAGTAAACTTTATCCACACAAGTAAATTCTTTAAAGACACCTGGCCCCTTCTTAACAATTACTTCTTGAACAGGCTGTACAATCGTTTGCACCTCCTTTGCTTCCCTTGGGCGTTCCTTTACCACTTTAACAAACACCATTGTCTTAACCTGTTTTACCACATCAGCCTTCCCAGTGCTTTTCTTCAACCACCAACACTGTGATTTTATATGGCCTAGTTTATTACAGTGAAAACATCTGAAACTTTTCATTTTTTTCCCACCCTCCTGGATTTCTTTTTTAATCTGAGGTACACTCTCTTTATTGTGTCCCATCAGATCACCTTTACCTTTACCACTTGAGTATTTCACATGTCCCCAGTGTCATGTGAGGGTACCTTTAAGACATGGATGTTTAAGCAATGTACCTTTAAGAAAACAGTGATGTCAGAGAGTGGGTGGGGCTAAGCTCAGTTCAGCCATTTTGCAGTTTGGTTTTGCAGTTGGAGAAAGCAGGTTGTGTGTGTCTTTGTGTGTCCAGAGAGCTGCAGGAAAAAAGCAAGGTGCTGGAGCTGAAGTCAACCAAGCTAATATATCTCTGCCATTCTACCGAAAATATATATATCCTTTAACCTGATGTGATACTGTTTAAAGGTGTTAAGTCTCTTGGAAGTTTGAAGGAACATTTTAAGGAATTATTTACTGTTGCAATATTTTCTGAGTTATCTTTGAAGTAAGGGGTGTTAAGAAATCCAATGTTTATTTAAGATGTTAAGTTGAGTTCATGGAATAAACAGTGTTTTGTGTTTAAAAACCCACGTGTCCATAATTGAAATCCCACACCGAGGGAAAAAGCCGTGTGCTAGGAAAAGCAACAAATCCATTAAAGGGAGAAATCGGGTGAACTCCATGATACATTTTTGGGTTCTGAAAACACCTCGCCCATAACAATTGGGGGCTCGAGGGGGCTAAAAGTCTATCTATTGGATTGGCTTTTGTGAACTTAAAGACAGTGAAGGATTATTGCTTTTCCAGTGTGGTATTTTAGTTTAAGTGGGGAGAGTGTTGTGAACAATGGCTCTTTCAGAGGCTCGTATGTTTTTGTGGGTGGAGAATGTCACACGTAGTACTTTACGGACAGAGACGAAAAGCAGACTGTTAGATTTGGCAAGAGCATTGCAGTTAACATTACCTGACAAAATGCGAAAAGATGAGGTAATTATGGCGGTGGTTAAGCATTTAAAGTTGCCTGAGGTAGAGTTTGACTCATTGGAAATGGCAAAAATTCAGTTTCAAATTGAACAAATGAATCATGAGAAAGAATTAAAGCGGCTGGCATGCGAGAGTTAGAGAGAGGAAAAAGAAAGAGAAAGAGAGAGAGAGGAAAACGAAAGAGAAAGAGAGAGAGAGGAAAAAGAAAAGAAAAGAGAAGAAAGGAGAAAAGAAAGAATAGCCCTCGCAGAACACAAAGAAAAAGAAAGGGCGATACAGATCAGGGAAAAAGATAATGAGAGGGAGTTTGAACTTCAGAAAATGGCCATGAAACATGACAATCAGTTAAAATTGGCAGACGTAAAGGAAAACGTACAGTTGGATGATAGTGATGAGGATAGTGAGAAAGAGCATAATAGTCGAAGGCTTGGTGGGAATCTATTTAAATATGTCCAAGCATTGCCAAGGTTTGACGAGAAGGAAGTGGAAGCCTTTTTCATTTCATTTGAGAAGGTAGCTAAACAAATGAAATGGCCACAGGACATGTGGGTATTACTGATTCAAACAAAGCTGGTAGGTAGAGCTAGTGAAGTGTTTGCATCACTACCGGAGGAGGTATCTGGAACGTATTAGGAGGTGAAGAAATCCATCTTAAATGCATATGAGCTAGTGCCTGAAGCTTACAGACAAAGGTTTAGAAATTTAAGGAAAGAATTTGGTCAAACATACATGGAGTTTGAAAGGCTCAAACAGAGTAATTTTGATAGGTGGATAAGGGCTTTGAAAATAGACCAAACGTATGAAGCTCTCAGAGCAATTATACTTTTGGAGGAGTTTAAAAATTCAATTCCTGATGTAGTGAGAACTCATGTGGAAGAACAGAGGGTTAAAACTGTGAGATTAGCAGCGAAAATGGTAGATGATTATGAATTAGTTCATAAATCAAAGATTGGTTTCCGACATTAGTTTCAGCCGGTGAGAGATAGAAACTGGGGACATGAGAAATACTCACGTGGTAAAGGTAAAGGTGATCTGATGGAAGACAATAAAGAGAGTGTACCTCAGATTAAAAAAGAAATCCAGGAGGGTGAAAAAGAAATGAAAAGTTTCAGATGTTTTCACTGTAATAAACTAGGCCATGTAAGGTCACAGTGTTGGTGGTTGAAGAAAAGCACTGGGAAGGCTGATGTAGTAAAACAGGATAAGACAATGGGTTTTGTTAGAGTGGTAAAGGAAAGCCCAAGGGAAGCGAAGTAGGTGCAAACGATTGTACAGCCTGTTCAAGAAGTAATTATTAAGAGGTGGCAGATGTATTGAAAAAAAATTCTTGTGTGGGTAAGGTTTATTCATGTGTATCAGGAGGAGCAGGTAAAGAAGTCATAATTTTAAGAGATACAGGGGCTAGTCAATCTTTAATGGTAAGAGTTGAGGAATTATGTAGTTTGGGAAGAATGTTGCCAGAAAAGGTGGTGATATGTGGAATTCAGGGTGAGAGGAGTAGTGTTCCATTATATAAGGTAAGGTTGGAAAGTCCAGTGAAGAGTGGTGAAGTGGTAGTAGGAGTAATAGATAAACTATCTTGTCCAGGAATACAGTTTATCTTGGGTAATGATATAGCTGGATCGCAGGTGGGAGTGATGCCTACTGTGGTTGATAAGCCAGTGGAAAATCAGATAACTGAAGTGTTGAAGGACGAATATCCTGGGATTTTTCCAGATTGTGTAGTAACAAGGTCGCAAAGTCACAGGTTAAGCCAAGAGGAGAAATCAAAGAGTGAAGATGAAGTTGAAGTGCAATTATCAGAAATGATTTTTGAGCAGATGGTTGAAAAAGAACAAGAACAGGTGGAGGATGAGGCGGATATTTTTAGTTTAGGAAAATTGGGAGAGTTACAACAGAAGATGTAGAAATAAAATGGATATATCAGAAAGCATCTAAGGAAGAGGAATCTGAGAGTATAGCAGAGTGTTATTACCGTAAAAATGATGTCTTGATGAGAAAATGGAGACCTGTACATATGCAGGCGGATGAAAAGTGGGCAGAAGTTGATCAAGTAGTATCGCCAGTAAGGTATAGAAAGGAGGTGTTGCGAGTTGCACATGTGGTACCAGTGGGAGGTCATTTGGGAATAAGGAAAACTCAAGATAAAATCCAGAAACATTTTTATTGGTCTGGACAACATGAAGATGTAATTAAATTTTGTCAATCATGTCAAACATGTCAAGTGATAGGGAAACCTCAAGCAGTGATAAAACCAGCGCCCTTAATACCCATTCCAGCATTTGAGGAACCTTTTACAAGGGTCCTAATCGATTGTGTCGGACCACTTCCTAAAACAAAAAGTGGGAATCAATATATTTTGACTATAATGAATGTGTCTACTAGGTTTCCAGAGGCCATTCCAGTGCGTAATATTACAGCTAAAAGGATTGTGGAGGAGTTACTTAAATTCTTTACGAGATATGGACTACCCACAGAAATTCAATCGGATCAAGGAACGAATATTACTTCAAAGTTATTCAAAGAAGTTATGGATAACTTAGGAATAAAACAATTTAAATCAACTGCATACCATACAGAATCGCAGTGAATGTTAGAAAGGTGGGATCAGACATTAAAGACAATGTTGATGGCGTATTGTCAAGTTTATCCAGAGGATTGGGATAAAGGAATCCCATTCGTATTGTTTGCAATTAGGGATGCACCTAACGAGTCTACCAAATTTAGTCCTTTTGAACTAATTTTTTGTCATGAGGTAAGAGGACCACTTAAATTGATTAAGGAAAAATTGGTGGGTGAGAAATTGGAAATTACACTATTGGATTACGTGTCAAATTTTGGGGAACTATTAAATAGAGCAGATGAATTGGCTAGACAACATTTGAAAGTTGCACAAAATGTGATGAAACGGGTAGCGGACAAGAAATCCAGAGTTCATAGTTTTGCCAGTTTTAGTGTTGTTACCAATGGTTGGGGAGCCTTTAAAGCTAGGTGTTGTGGACCGTATCAGATTGAAAGGAAATTAAGTGAGGTGAATTATGTTGTAAAAACACCAGATAGAGGGAAGACTCACCGAGTGTGTCCTGTGAATATGCTTAAAAGGTACTTTGAATGGGAAGGAGAGAAAAAGGAGGTTTTAATGATTCTAACTCAAAGTGACGAACCAAATCCAGATGACTGGGAATTTGACATACCTCAAATTAAATTGGAAAATGAGGATGTTCTTAAAAATTGGGATGAATTGTTAAGTTTCCTTCCAGAGGAAAAACAAACCGACCTGAAAGAGTTATTGACATCATGTGGGCAAGTCTGTAGGGATAAATTGGGAAGTACTAAAATGGCTAGACATGTTGTAGATGTGGGAAATGCTGTTCCTATCAAACAACATCCATATAGACTTAATCCTTTAAAATTGGCACAGGTTAACAGAGAGATTGAGAGTATGCTGAAGAATGGCATAATTGAAGTGGGTTGCAGCCAATGGAGCTCACCCATAGTGATGGTACCTAAACCAGACGGTACCCAACAGTTGTGTGTGGACTATCGAAAGGTGAATGCAGTTACAAGAACAGACTCTTATCTTATCCCACCATTGAAGGATTGCATGGAGAAAGTGGGACAATCTGCTTTTATTTCCAACTTTCAGACATGGAAAGAACATTTAAAACATTGTATGGAGTTCTTCGATCGACTTCAGGAGGCGGGTTTGGTGATGAACCTAGCCGAAAGTGAATTTGGAGAAGCCCGAATCACTTTCCTTGCGGAGTTTCCGATACCTTCAAGACAAAGGGAAATAATGCGATCTGCAACATGAATGAATTTGATCGAACAGTTGTGCAAAAGTTTTGTGGCGTGATTACTCCACTGATGGAATTGGATTGGATTGGATTGGATTTATTTATTGTCACGTGTACCGAGGTACAGTGAAAAGTATTTTTCTGCGAGCAGCTCAACAGATCATTAAGTACATGAGAAGAAAAGGGAACAAAAGAAAATACATAATAGGGCAACACAACATATACAATGTAATTACATAAGCACTGGCATCGGATGAAGCATACAGGATGTAGTGTTAATGAAGTCAGTCCATAAGAGGGTAATTTAGGAGTCTGGTGACAGTGGGTACGAAGCTGTTTTTGAGTCTGTTCATGCATGTTCTCAGACTTCTGTATCTCCTGCCCGATGGAAGAAGTTGGAAGAGTGAGTAAGCCGGGTGGGAGGGATCTTTGATTATACTGCCCGCTTTCCCCACGCAGCGGGAGGTGTAGATGGAGTCAATGGATGGGAGGCAGGTTCGTGTGATGGACTGGGCGGTGTTCACGACTCTCTGAAGTTTCTTGCGGTCCTGGGCCGAGCAGTTGCCATACCAGGCTGTGATGCAGCCCGATAGGATGCTTTCTATGGTGCATCTGTAAAAGTTGGTAAGAGTCAATGTGGACATGCCGAATTTCCTTAGTTTCCTGAGGGAGTATAGGCGCTGTTGTGCTTTCTTGGTGGTAGCGTTGATGTGTGTGGACCAGGACAGATTTTTGGAGATGTGCACCCCTAGGAATTTGAAACTGCTAACCATCTCCACCTCGGCCCTGAATTGCTGAAGAAACGTAAAAAATTTCAATGGACAGGTGACTTTCAACAGGCATTTGACTGCCTGAAAGCTATGATCACCAATGTTCCTGTATTGGAGATTTGCAAGGGACTCTGTGGTCAGATTGAACTAAAGTATCTGATTCTGAAGAGAAATGCCGAGGAGTAGAGGAATGGATGGATCGTGCAGAGATTCTTTTCAAAGAGACTGTCAATTGAGGTTTCCGGTTGGAGGAAGAAGAACAAAGTAAAATGGACTATATTATTATGCCTGTTTGCGTGTGTTTTTTTTTTGTATTTTTACTGTGTACATTTCTTAGTGGATGGTGCAAAAGTGAAAAATGAAACCATCTTGAAGTTGATGGTTTTTTTTTCTTTTCTTGGGGGGAAGTGTCATGTGAGGGTACCTTTAAGACATGGATGTTTAAGCAATGTAACTTTAAGAAAACAGTGATGTCAGAGAGTGGGTGGGGCTGAGCTCAGTTCAGCCATTTTGCAGTTTGGTTTTGCAGTTGGAGAAAGCAGGTTGTGTGTGTCTTTGTGTGTCCAGAGAGCTGCAGGAAAAAAGCAAGGTGCTGGAGCTGAAGTCAACCAAGCTAATATATCTCTGCCATTCTACAGAAAATATATATATCCTTTAACCTGATGAGATACTGTTTAAAGGTGTTAAGTCTCTTGGAAGTTTGAAGGAACATTTTAAGGAATGATTTACTGTTGCAATATTTTCTGAGTTATCTTTGAAGTAAGGGGTGGTAAGAGATCCAATGTTTATTTAAGATGTTAAGTTGAGTTCATGGAATAAACAGTGTTTTGTGTTTAAAAACCCACGTGCCCATAATTGAAATCCCACACCTAGGGAAAAAGCCGTGTGCTAGGAAAAGCAACAAATCCATTAAAGGGAGGGGTTGGTTGAACTCCATGATACATTTTTGGGTTCTGAAAATGCCTCGCCCATAACACCAGTTTATATCCCTCACCGGCTGAAACTGATGACGGAAACCAATCTTTGATTTATGAACTAATTCACAATCATCTGCCATTTCCGCTGCTAATATCGCAGTTTTAACCCTCTCTTCTTCCACATGAGTTCTCACTACATCAGGAATTGAATTTTTAAACTCCTCCAAAAGTATAATTGCTCTGAGAGTTTCATACGTTTGGTCTACGCCCTTTCTTTTTCTTTTTCTTCTGCTCGGGCTATTCTTTCTTTTCTCCTTTCTTCTCTCTCCTTTTCTTATTCCTCTCTCTCTCGTTCTCTTTCTTTTTCCTCTCTCTCACTCTCGTATGCCAGCCACTTTAATTCTTTCTCATGTTCCATTTGTTTAATTTGTAACTGAATTTTTGCCTTTTCCAATGAGTCAAACTCTATCTCAGGCAACTTTAAATGCTTCACCACCGCCATAATTACCTCACCTTTTTGCATTTTGTCAGGTAATGTTAACTGCAATATTCTTGCCAAATCTAACAGTCTGCTTTTCGTTTCTGTCCGTAAAGTACTACGTGTGACATTCTCCACTCCCAAAAGGTTCTGAGCCTCTGAAAGAGCCATTGGTGACAACACTCTCCCTACTTAAACTAAAATACCACACCGGAAAAGCAACAATCCTTCACTGTCTTTAAGTTCACAAAAGCCAATCCAATAGATAGACTTTTAGCCCCCTCGAGCCCCCAATTGTTATGGGCGAGGCGTTTTCAAAACCCCAACATGTATCATGGAGTTCAACCAACCTCTCCCCGAAATGGATTTGTTGCTTTTCCGAGCAAGCGGCTTTTTCCCTAGGTGTGGGATTACAATTATAGACACAAAATACTGTTTATTCCATGAACTCAACTTAACATCTTAAATAAACATTGGATCTCTTAACACCCCTTACTTCAAAGATAACTCAGAAAATATTGCAACAGTAAATCATTCCTTAAAATGTTCCTTCAAACTTCCAAGAGACTTAACACCTTTAAACAAAATCAGATCAGGTTAATGGCTTCACTATTATAAGTTTAAATCACCCAAATGATCCAGAGATAGTCTTTCATGGCAGACGTCACAGCAAATCCAGCTCACTGCAAAACACAGACACTCACAAGCTCTTTTCAAACTAACTGTAGCTCTCTGGAAACACACAGACACACACCAGCTCTTTTTCAAAATTGCAATACTAAACTGCAAAATGGCTGACCTGACCTCAGCTCCACCCACTCTCTGACATCACTGTTTTCTTAAAGGTACATTGCTTAACCATCCATGTCTTAAAGGTACTCTCACATGACAACAGCAACCAGCAGGTTCAATAAAACAGTGTTGGACCATCTCCTGTGTCGGAAGCCTGTTTCTAGTCTCACTGCATCCAGTTGCAGTCAATGTTAAACCAACTCAGATCACACATCAGGAATGACCTCCGACCAGTAGATGGCAGTGTAAGTCTACCATGTGACTCTGTACCTCGAGGAATTGGAAGTTAATCGTGTTAGTGATAGTCATACTTGCAGTAGTACTGGGATAATTTATCAGTATTAGTAGTTTGTAATATATTTCTTATAGTTATCTTTCCGACGCATTTATTTTATAAAAAAATACTTTAATTCGTCAAGAACTAGATGTTCTTCTGTGCATCATTCACACCGGCCTAGCACAAGAACATAACACTTAGTGTGCATTCTTTGGGGCTGTGGCATCAGCGAACATAGCTTTTGTATTTTACTGATGGGCTGTGCTTCACTGGCAAGGTTAGCACTTGTTGCTCATCCCGAATTTGCCTTTCTGGTATATACCAAGCCTCAAGATCTTGCATTTCTTTACTATCAGAGACAGTCAGGTTTTTATTCGACATTTAATCATTTCCTCTCCTATTTGAACTGTTGTAGCTTTGTAAAGTATTTATTATATTTCCTTGACTGTGAATTCTGCTAAGGAAGCACTAAAATCTAAATAGCTGTGTTACACTGTGAACAGAAATTTGTTTCCACAAAAAAAAAGCACAAAGCATATAGTTTTCTCATTTTAAAACATTTGGATTCAACATTGCAGTTTACAAAGTTGCATAAGTTATGTAAATGTTAACTTCGAAGTCAGCTCCGATCGTCATCATTTGTTCTCTGTTTGAGGACATTTGCAGGAAATGGTCACTCAGAGGACACAATGAGAGGAAACAGAGTGGTCGAGGTTTAGCTGATAACATGTGATCCCAGATCACCGTTCAGAGTCAATCAGGACTCACTCCAATGGATTAGTCCAAAACCTACTGTGAGATTAAAAAAACATGTCATGAGAATGTCATCAGCGAAACTAGACTCAGCTGGTGGCCAAAACCTACTCATCTGTCCAAAGGCAGACAATGCAGCACAGCCAGCTATAACAGCTGAAATGCTGCCTGTGCTAAAATTTGTACCCACATGGGAACTAATGTATACGATTTCAGCAAACAGAAATTTGCAGCAAGTGCTTCTTTTAAATGTTTCATGGTGGATGGAAGATCGAAACCGTACATCATTTTGAGTTTTCTCCACCGCAAAGCTAGCTCTATGTCTTTTTAACCATTGCAGTACATCTTCAAGAATTATATGCAAATACTGCAAGTAGGAATAATAAACAAACCGTCTTAATATGCAACATATATTAAAAAAAACTGTCAAATAAGAGTTTGCCAGTTTACCATTGTAAAAAAGGTTTTTAAAAATAATTTCTCCTCTGACATCAGCAGCATTCCAATCACTCAGCCACTTGCTATTCTTCATGTAGATGTCTCTACAGTGCTCTGGCAGTTAGCACCTTGTGACAGAATGTATAGATTTATTTTACCTATATTTACACCATATAGCTACAAACTAAACTAATACTGGGCGGGATTCTCTGTTTGAGAGGCTAAGTGCCGACGTTGGGACTGAATGGCCGGATGCCAGCTGCCCCCCACCGTGCCAGAAGTACTGTGGGCCCGTGCGATGGAATGGCTAGAACGCATGCAGGGATCATCCGGACGGACAGTGGAATGTGACGCCGGGACTGGAGTCAGACTTTGTCAGATGTTGCAGAGCTCATCGCGGAGCGAGTCATCATCATCCTCTGCCCCATGGACCAGACCTGCTAATGCTGCTGACCCAGAGTCAACACCCTGTGGTGCAGCTGGTGGGAAGCTCGGAGGGTGGGTGGGGGTGATGGCGTGGGGTGGCTGGGATGCAGGGAATGGGCGGCGGTGTCCAAGGGAGGTGGGGGTCGAGCACCCTCCTGTACCTGCCCAGGCCCCCTGTCCTGTCATTGGACAAGGCATGCCGTTCCTCCACCTCCTCCTCCAGCATATCGTCCCTCTGCTGTGCGATGTTGTGGAGTACGCAGCAGGCCAGCACAATGAGGGGCAGTATTGGACGGCCCCACCAGAGCGGTCTGGGCACCTGAACCCCACCTTCAGCATACCGATGCACCGCTCAATAACATCTCTGGTTGGTACATGTGCATCGTTAGATCGGCTCTTCGTGTCGGTCTGTGGCCTCCGAATAGGCATCATCAGCCACGATCGCAACGGATAATCCCTGTCACCTGGGAGCCAACTGTTCACCCGGTGGAGTACCTCGAAGGTGACAGACACATTTGGGTGTGCAAGGACAAAGGCGTCGTGACACTGCCTGGAAAGTAGGCGCAGAGGTGCACCTTGTGCAGCTGGTGGCCGCACACCAACTGCACATTGAGGGAGTGAAATCCCTTCCGATTAATGAAGCGTACCCCCTCATGCGTCGATGCTCGTAGGGGGACATGTGTTCCATCGATCACCCCCTGGACCTGGGGCATGCCCAATAACCTGGTGGGTTCGGTCCATGCCGAAGGCAATGTGTTGTGCCACCCAGGTATACAGAACATCCATTATAGCATAGGTGCACCAATGCATGGAGGTCTGGGAGGTCCCAGACAGGTACCCACTTGGCACCTGAAAGGACCCCATTGCAAAAAGGTTCAGGGCGACCGGCAGCATGATGGCCACCAGGACGGATGTTCACCCCCCCATACCCCCTTGGTCCCAGATGCGCCATGATATGGCACAAATGTAACATGGTCTCCCTGCACAAACGCAGTCATCGTCGGCACACCCAGTCTGACTGGTCCTCGTGCGACAGGCGCTACCTGTATACATCAGGCCTGGTGCGATGCCTCCTTCCCAGCTCCTCCTCAGCCTGTTGGCTGGCCGGCTGACCATTGTCACCGGCTGGCACATGCTCCTTTGGAGAAGGCTCCTGTTCTGCAGGGTCCTCCCCGAGCAGTTCCTCCTCATGCAGCCTCAATGCATCCGGCAGGTCTGCGGCGGCCAGGCAAATACCAACCACACCTGGCTATTCAGCAAGATCCATTTTCTGCAGGGGGTAAAGGGGCAGACATGTCAGTATGTTGAGTACTCCTGTGCCCATCCAGTTCCAATGGGCTACATGGTGGCCTAGGCCTGCATTGCAGCCCCTGCCTCCCCCCTCCACCTCATTCTCCCTTTTGCCTTCTGACTTCCGATCCTAGCGTCACCCCCTGGCCATTCCCCCCCGACACTGTACCTTCTGCACCACGCCCCTGGCCCCACCGGTGCCTGTCACCGGAAGGCCTCCTGCCCCGCCACTCATCCCTGACAGCATTACACTCTGTGGTCCCTGTCCCGCCCTCTCCTGTGGGGTCTACTGTGGGTTCCCTCCTTGGGTGGACCACATGATATCCCACCTGAGGGGTGCCACCTGATTGCAGGGGGGCACCACGTGCCACTGCCTGGCACCATGCCTGGTGGTACACGTGTGGGCAGGGACAGGGCTGAGTGAGTGGTGTGGGCACCCCTTGGGGCCGTAGCTGTGCGTTCCGTTGGGCGCCCGGCTAACACTCAATTCTCTGCCCGACCGTGACTTGCAATTCCGGCGTCACTGGAACGAGAATCCCGGCCACTATCTTTGAAATTCTCCAATTAATTTCAGTCTAACTCATCTGATATTTTGATAAATGTTTATTGTTTTATTCTTTTTCTGTTTTTGCATTTATTAGATTGCTTCTGTTAATGTGTTAACTCCTGCAGCAAGTCTCTCTGCTCTCTGCTCAGCAGTATAGAGGATGTAGCTAGCTCTCGTGGCACTAGATCAACACATAGATATCCATCAAGGAAAGGTGCTATACAGAAGCCGGAAAAGTGAAACAAGACTCCGAGGAAACTGGTGCTAGAGGTTTTTACTTAACGACTGTATGACAAGTCCATCATAGGTCATTATTTATATGTCATTTTCCTGTCGATTGAAAGAGTGCTGACCTTAATCATTTGTGTCAACATGTACTTCCAATCATAAACTTTCACTGGGGCAAAGATTAGGCTCAAGAGAAGATAGCTAACATCTCAGTTGCTCAGCATGCATATTTGTGCTGTACTTTTATTCTCCTTACGAAGTGGATTCCCTTTGCCAAGTTGTTTCCTGTTAGATGTCAAACGGAACAAAATATTCCATTCAGACTGTCGCTCCTTGAACATTATTACATTGTAAATACTGGAGTTTATTTAACATGTGGTTTTGTTTCACTCTACCATATCTTAGCGGTGAGTGCTTTTTTTGATGTTCTTTATTAATCATCATAGAATCCCTACAGTGCAGAAGGAGGCCATTTGGCCTATCGAGTCTGCATCGACCCTTCGAATGAGAACTCTACTCATGCCCACTCCCCTGTCCACCCCGTTCTAACCCTATAACCCCATAACCAAACTTGCACATCCCTGGACACGAAGGGGCAGTTTATCATGGCCAATCCACCTAACCTACACTTCTTCAGATTGTGGGAGCACACCGAAGCACCTTGAGGAAATCCACGCAGACACGGGGAGAAAGTTCAAACTCCACACAGACTTTGACCCGAGACTGGAATTGAACCCGTGTCCCTGGCGCTGTGAGGCAGCAGTGCTAGCCCCTGTGCCACCATGCCGCCCAATTTATAGGATTCAATTCTTTTTTTTCCCAATTAAGGGGCAATTTAGCGTGGCCAATCCACCCACCCTGCACATTTTTGGGTTGTGGGGGTGAAACACACGTAGACACATAGAACATAGAACATAGAAAATACAGCACAGAACAGGCCCTTCGGCCCACGATGTTGTGCCGAACCTTTGTCCTAGATTAATCATAGATTATCATTGAATTTACAGTGCAGAAGGAGGCCATTCGGCCCTTTGAGTCTGCACCGGCTCTTGGAAAGAGCACCATACCCAAACTCAACACCTCCACCCAACACCAAGGGCAATTTGGACATTAAGGGCAATTTATCATTGGCCAATTCACCTAACCCGCACATCTTTGGACTGTGGGAGGAAACCGGAGCACCCGGAGGAAACCCACGCAGACACAGGGAGGACGTGCAGACTCCGCACAGACAATGACCCAAGCCGGAATCGAACCTGGGACCATGGAGCTGTGAAGCAATTGCGCTATCCACAATGCTACCGTGCTGCCCTTAAGAACAAATAAATCTACACTATACCATTTTACCGTCATCCATGTACCTATCCAATAGCTGCTTGAAGGTCCCTAATGTTTCCGACTCAACTACTTCCACAGGCAGTGCATTCCATGCCCCCACTACTCTCTGGGTAAAGAACCTACCTCTGATATCCCTCCTATATCTTCCACCTTTCACCTTAAATTTATGTCCCCTTGTAATGGTGTGTTCCACCCGGGGAAAAAGTCTCTGACTGTCTACTCTATCTATTCCCCTGATCATCTTATAAACCTCTATCAAGTCGCCCCTCATCCTTCTCCGCTCTAATGAGAAAAGGCCTAGCACCCTCAACCTTTCCTCGTAAGACCTACTCTCCATTCCAGGCAACATAGATTACATAGATTACATAGAACATACAGTGCAGAAGGAGGCCATTCGGCCCATCGAGTCTGCACCGACCCACATTAATCCCTCACTTCCACCTTATCCCCGCAACCCAATAACCCCTCCCAACCCTTATGGACACTACGGGTAATTTAGCATGGCCAATCCACCTAACCTGCACGTCTTTGGACTGTGGGAGGAAACCGGAGCACCCGGAGGAAACCCACGCGGACACGGGGAGAACGTGCAAACTCCGCACAGACAGTGACCCAGCGGGGAATCGAACCTGGGACCCTGGCGCTGTGAAGCCACAGTGCTAATCACTTGTGCTACCGTGCTGCCCCAAACATCCTGGTAAATCTTCTTTGCACCTTTTCCAGAGCTTCCACATCCTTCCTAAAATGAGGCGACCAGAACTGTACACAGTACTCCAAATGTGGCCTTACCAAAGTTTTGTACAGCTGCATCATCACCTCACGGCTCTTAAATTCAATCCCTCTGTTAATGAACGCGAGCACACCATAGGCCTTCTTCACAGCTCTATCCACTTGAGTGGCAACTTTCAAAGATGTATGAACATAGACCCCAAGATCTCTCTGCTCCTCCACATTGCCAAGAACTCTACCGTTAACCCTATATTCCGCATTCATATTTGTCCTTCCAAAATGGACAACCTCACACTTTTCAGGGTTAAACTCCATCTGCCACTTCTCAGCCCAGCTCTGCATCCTATCTATGTCTCTTTGCAGCCGACAACAGCCCTCCTTACTATCCACAACTCCACCAATCTTCGTATCATCTGCAAATTTACTGACCCACCCTTCAACTCCCTCATCCAAGTCATTAATGAAAATCACAAACAGCAGAGGACCCAGAACTGATCCCTGCGGTACGCCACTGGTAACTGGGATCCAGGCTGAATATTTGCCATCCACCACCACTCTCTGACTTCTATCGGTTAGCCAGTTCGTTATCCAACTGGCCAAATTTCCCACTATCCCATGCCTCCTTACTTTCTGCATAAGCCTACCATGGGGAACTTTATCAAATGCCTTACTAAAATCCATGTACACTACATCCACTGCTTTACCTTCATCCACATGCTTGGTCACCTCCTCAAAGAATTCAATAAGATTTGTAAGGCAAGACCTACCCCTCACAAATCCGTGCTGACTATCCCTAATCAAGCAGTGTCTTTCCAGATGCTCAGAAATCCTATCCTTCAGTACCCTTTCCATTACTTTGACTACCATCGAAGTAAGACTAACTGGCCTGTAATTCCCAGGGTTATCCCTAGTTCCTTTTTTGAACAGGGGCACGACATTCGCCACTCTCCAATCCCCTGGTACCACCCCTGTTGACAGTGAGGACGAAAAGATCATTGCCAACGGCTCTGCAATTTCATCTCTTGCTTCCCATAGAATCCTTGGATATATCCCGTCAGGCCCGGGGGACTTGTCTATCCTCAAGTTTTTCAAAATGCCCAACACATCTTCCTTCCTGACAAGTATTTCCTCGAGCTTACCAATCTGTTTCACACTGTCCTCTCCAACAATATCGCCCCTCTCATTTGTAAATACAGAAGAAAAATACTCATTCAAGACCTCTCCTATCTCTTCAGACTCAATACACAATCTCCCGCTACTGTCCTTGATCGGACCTACCCTCGCTCTAGTCATTCTCATATTTCTCACATATGTGTAAAAGGCCTTGGGGTTTTCCTTGATCCTACCCGCCAAAGATTGTTCATGCCCTCTCTTAGCTCTCCTAATCCCTTTCTTCAGTTCCCTCCTGGCTATCTTGTATCCCTCCAATGCCCTGTCTGAACCTTGTTTCCTCAGCCTTACATAAGTCACCTTTTTCCTTTTAACAAGACATTCAACCTCTCTTGTCAACCATGGTTCCCTCACTCGACCATCTCTTCCCTGCCTGACAGGGACATACATATCAAGGACACGTAGCACCTGTTCCTTGAACAAGTTCCACATTTCACTTGTGTCCTTCCCTGCCAGCCTATGTTCCCAACTTATGCACTTCAATTCTTGTCTGACAACATCGTATTTACCCTTCCCCCAATTGTAAACCTTGCCCTGTTGCACGTACCTATCCCTCTCCATTACTAAAGTGAAAGTCACAGAATTGTGGTCACTATCTCCAAAATGCTCCCCCACTAACAAATCTATCACTTGCCCTGGTTCATTACCCAGTACTAAATCCAATATTGCCCCTCCTCTGGTCGGACAATCTACATACTGTGTTAGAAAAGCTTCCTGGACACACTGCACAAACACCACCCCATCCAAACTATTTGATCTAAAGAGTTTCCACTCAATATTTGGGAAGTTAAAGTCGCCCATGACTACTACCTAATGACTTCTGCACCTTTCCAAAATCTGTTTCCCAATCTGTTCCTCCACATCTCTGTTACTATTGGGGGGCCTATAGAAAACTCCTAACAAGGTGACTGCTCCTTTCCTATTTCTGACTTCAACCCATACTACCTCAATAGGGTGATACTCCTCGAACTGCCTTTCTGCAGCTGTTATACTATCTCTAATTAATAATGCCACCCCCGCACCTCTTTAACCACCCTCCCTAATCTTATTGAAACATCTATAACCAGGGACCTCCAACAACCATGTCTGCCCCTCTTCTATCCAAGTTTCCGTGATGGCCACCACATCGTAGTCCCAAGTACTGATCCATGCCTTACGTTCACCCACCTTATTCCTGATGCTTCTTGCGTTGAAGTATACACACTTCAACCCATCTCCGTGCCTGCAAATACTCTCCTTTGTCAGTGTTCCCTTCCCCACTGCCTCATTACATGCTTTGGCGTCCTGAATATCGGCTACCTTAGTTGCTGGACTACAAATCCGGTTCCCATTCCCCTGCCAAATTAGTTTAAACCCTCCCGAAGAGTACTAGCAAACCTCCCTCCCAGGATATTGGTGCCCCTCTGGTTCAGATGCAACCCGTCCTGCTTGTACAGGTCCCACCTTCCCCAGAATGCGCTCCAATTATCCAAATACCTGAAGCCCTCCCTCCTACACCATTCCTGCAGCCACGTGTTCAACTGCACTCTCTCCCTATTCCTAGCCTCGCTATCACGTGGCACTGGCAACAAACCAGAGATGACAACTCTGTCTGTCCTGGCTTTCAACTTCCAGCCTAACTCCCTAAACTTGTTTATTACCTCCACACCCCTTTTCCTACCTATGTCGTTGGTACCAATGTGCACCACAACTTCTGGCTGCTCACCCTCCCCCTTAAGGATCCTGAAGACACGATCCGAGACATCCCTGGCCCTGGCACCCGGGAGGCAACATACCTTTCGGGAGTCTCGCTCGCGACCACAGAATCTCCTATCTATTCCCCTAACCATTGAATCTCCTACAACTATTGCTTTTCTATTCTCCCCCCTTCCCTTCTGAGCCCCAGAGCCAGACTCCGTGCCAGAGACCTGACCGCTAGGGCCTTCCCCCGGTAGGTCATCCCCCCCAACAGCATCCAAAACGGTATACTTGTTTTGAAGGGGAACGGCCACGAGGGATCCCTGCACTGTCTGCCTGTTTGTTTTTTTCCCCCTGACTGTAACCCAGCTATTCTTGTCCTGTACCTTGGGTGTGGTTACCTCCCTGTAACTCTTCTCAATCACCCCCTCTGCCTCCCGGATGATCCGAAGTTCATCCAGCTTCAGCTCCAGTTCCCTAACACGGTCTTTGAGGAGCTGAAGTTGGGTGCACTTCCCGCAGGTATAGTCAGTGGGGACACCGGTGGTATCCCTCACCACCCACATCCTACAGGAGGAGCATGTAACTGGCCTAGCCTCCATCCCCTCTTACCTTAAAGAATATAGCTGCTGTGTGGACTAACTAGATCTCCGCCCTTCGACTCTGCTCCCAGTCAGCTACACTTCCTGTAAACTCCTGGCTCTCTTCACACTCTTTGCGGAAATGTCGGAAACAAAATGAAAGGAGCACCTTACTCCCTCCTCACCTAACTCCCTCGGTCACCAAACTCTCACTATCGCACTCAAAAAGCACCAAATTCAGCACTCCCTCGGTCACCAAACTCTCACTATCGCACTCAAAAAGCACCAAATTCAGCACTCCCTCGGTCACCAAACTCTCACTATCGCACTCAAAAAGCACCAAATTCAGCACTCCCTCGGTCACCAAACTCTCACTATCGCACTCAAAAAGCACCAAATTCAGCACTCAGTGCAAACAAAGTCTGCACTGTAGGGGATCACTTTTATACTGTGAATCTAGCCTCTGAAAAACTGGCCTAATCCAATTAACTAATTAACAAGCTCCAGCTGCAAGTGCCTAGAAGTAGAAGCCTGTTTAAAGCTGATTGAAAATTCACCTTCTTCTAAACCAAACAGCAACTTTTAAGTTAATTAACTAAATAAAAGAAAGACTAAACTTTAGATAAAAATGAAGCCTTATACTCCCTCGGTCACCAAACTCTCACTATCGCACTCAAAAAGCACCAAATTCAGCACTCAGTGCAAACCGAGGACACGGGGAGAACGTTCAAACTCCACACGGACAGTGACCCGGAGCCGGTATCGAACCCGGGTCCTCGGCATCGTGAGGCAGCAGGGCTAACCAATGTGCCGCCCTGAGACAGAGTGCACTGTGTTACAAATTATGAGAAGCTCCACCAGTTGGTCTGTATTAATTTATTTCACAATGGTGAATGCCCCACAATTTGTAAGCATCAAACACAGGTGAATTATTATGGGCTAGATTTTCCTGGAACCAGGAAGACTGTGGAGAGTTCAAAATGGCGGGCGGAACCCAGATCCAGAAGTTCGTCCCTCATTCTCGACTTTTTCGAAATGGAGAAATGTATAAAGCACACACATGGCATTTACGAATCTGCCGAGCAATTCAAAGAGATAGGCAGAACAGAAAGTCGTGATTTTCACCATCAACAAATGCAAAAATCGTGTGTGTGTTCCACAACCTGTGACTGGCGATGTGAATAGGTTTGAAGGCCTGAAGTGAGGAATTCTAAGCTTTATGCAGCGCTGTGCGATGTTTCAAATTGAAAGTTGAATTTGCCTCTGAGATAGAGGCTGCTGAATGACCTCAGGGAAGGTGGGGAGCACGGGGTGTCTGGAAAAGGGAAAAGCCTCATCTGAATGGGCTCCTCTTCATCATTTACTACTTCATGAACCAAGAAGGCGATATTTCAGCCTGCCAGTCTCGCTGGGTGTGCAGGGTGGTGTCTGTAAAGGGAGGACGGGTGAAGATTTGGGCGCCGGACCCTGACTCATGCAGCATGTGAAGGAAAGGCAGCAGTATGCAGCTAGAGCCCAGGCCACCAGCAACGTCTGCCCATTCCGCTCCCCCCTCCCCTCCTCTGGCCAGCCCAGAGCAGACCACCCCTCACACCCATCTGACAGAGCACTGAGGCAGGTTGTAACAGGTGTTTAATGTGAACAAGTATTTACAGATTTGTGCCCTAGCCCCTATAACTAAACTGTGTCCTGCACCCGTGCCAACTTAATTGGTGTCTAATTTTCTGGCCTTACGGGCCCTAGTGCTACATCTAGGTGGATCCCCAGATGGTACAGCAGGAGTGCAGACCGCCTGCTGTGATTCCCTGGGTCCCCGTTAGTGGGTATTGTCATGTTATGCAGACACACACATAATGATAGACAGACAAGCAGCTAATGGACACAGAGAACAGGACATGACCAATAAGCAGGCAGGATACTCAGGGGTGGGATCTGACTATAAAAGACACGAGGCACTCACACTCCGCCTCTTTCCACTGATGAACATCTAGAGAGTCAGTCAAGGGTGTTGTTACAATCTCACACCTCCACCACGTGGCTAAGAGCTAGTCTGGTTCAGTCAGACAGAGTAACCACACTTAAGTTAGCAGAGAATTGAACTGTGCTAACTGTGCAATTAGTTCAATAAACCTGATTGAACTAACTTCAAGGTCTGGAGTATCTTTCTGATCTATGCTGCATCCAGTTGCAGCCAGTGTTAGACCAGTGTACCTAACACGACAGGTATCTTCTGGAGCGACCGGGTCTGGATGGGCCAGCTGCTGCTTGGGCGTCCCAGCTGGCATGAAGCCACCCTGTTCTGCCCACTACCCACCTGATGCGCCAGGGACAGGAGGGGGGTGAGTCCAAGGTGCTGTGGTGTTCCTGTACCTCCTCTGTGGGAGTCACCGACATGGGCTCCATCATCTCCTCCTCCCTCGGAGTGCCCGATGCCCCCGGGCTACTCCATGTGATGGATGTGTGAGTGGAGCTATCCCCTGAGGCTCCCCCACCACCTGGCACTGCCAGTCCTGGAGGCCCGCTCTGGTCTTGTCCAGGGTCCACACGCTCTCAGCCATGGAGCACAGGGAGTGGACCATCTCCATCTGGGACAGCGCCACATCACCCATTGAATGTGCCATCACCTTCTGGGTTTGTGTCATATTATCCAGTGACTGCATCATCTCCATCTGGGACTGGGCCACCTCCCTCTGTGTCTGCGCCACATTGGCCAGAGCCTGGGCAATGCCGCTAACATTTTGAGGGGCTGGTTTAGCACAGTGGGCTAAATAGCTGGCTTGTTATGCAGAACAAGGCAGCAGCGTGGGTTCAATTCCCGTACCTGCCTCCCCGAACAGGCGGCGGAATGTGGCGACTAGGGGCTTTTCCAGTAACGTCACTGAAGCCTACTTGTGACAATAAGCGATTATTATTATTATTCCCAGCCATGGCCTCCTGTGACTGGGCCACGCTCTGGAGCGCCGCTGCAATGTCCAGGTGGCTCTGGACATTGGTTGTCTGTGAGACAGCAACTGGGCCTCGACCAATGCCTGTACAGAATTCCCCAGGCCTTGGACATGCTGTTCCATTGCCAAAACCTTCGCCCCGGGTACCTCCACTGCGAACGCCACCTTTGCGGTGTTGGCCTGGATGACACGCATGGTCGCCACCACCTCCTGTTGCTGTACATGGTTGGACTCCTCCAACAACCCCTCATGTAGTCCCTGGCTCTGTGACTGCATCTCCACGATTGATGGGACTGTCCATTCCAGCAGCCTGAAACCCGTCTGGACGGCAGCTAGTCCCTGGGGTCGGTCTGCCCTCCAAACGTCCACTTCTCTCATGTGTTTCCACCTAAACCTGCTGTACCGGATCAGCTGTGTGGTGCGCACCAGATAGTGCCCCATCAGCCTCTTCACTAAAGTGCCCACCGAGGTGAGTGTTTCTGGGATGGTGGTGGTTATTGGAGACAGCTGTGACGGGAAATCTGTGTCATCCTCCGATTCGAGCTCCGGGGTCTCCTGAGTCTCGGGTGGAGGGCGGCCATCCAAGGTGCTCCCGCTGCTACTCGGTTCACCGGGGGGGGGGCTCCGGCTGTGGAACTAGCTGGGGGGACAGGATGCCAGATGGACCCACCTCATCACCAGCAGCTCCTGCAAGACATAAAAGACGTATGATTAGACCGTGGGCCGAGGTATGGTGGGGGTAAGCATGTGGGTGGGAGTAGGGGAAAGTGCGGGTGGGGATAGTGTAGTGTGAGGGTGGGGTGGCGGTGGTGTTGGGGTGGTGTGAGGGTGAGGGTGGGGTTGGTGGGGGTTGACATGTGTCATGGGGAACCGCAACTAAGCGGAGTCTCACTTCCTTGCCACGGCCGAATTCCACCGCGGTGACCTCCCTTTCCTCCGAACCATCAACCAAGTCCAGTGCCTTCTGCTCTGCCACAGTGAGGGACTCCAGGTGGTGGCCACCGTCCTGCTTTCTCACGCTCCTGGCAGTTTTGAGCGGCCTTCTCCTTGCGGGGGGTGGGGGTGGAAGAAAACAACAGCATTAGACAGTTCAACTGACACATGCAGCCCACGGAGTGGGTAGCTGGTGACCTCAGTGGTCAGGGCAGCTGGCCGTGGTGGCAAGTATGGGTACCGCTATGTGGTGCAGGGTGGGGGTTCACCCACCCTCTGGGTGGGGGGGGTAGGCTTATGGCTGTGTGGGATGGGGGTTACTGACAGGGGCACAGTGCTGCATACTCACCCTGGTCGCCCTGAGGAGATCGTGCAGTTTTTTGCGGCACTGCTAGCCGGTCCGGGCGACGTTGGCCACCGGGCCAACCACCTGTGCCCAGGCACAGCGAACGGCAGCAGCTGGCAGCCTCCTTCCCGGGCCGTGGTACAGGGTCATCTTCCTCTCCTCCACCACGTCCAGGAGGGTCTTCAGCTCGGCATCTGGTGCCGCTCTCCTCACTGCCATGTTGTTGGCTAGAATGGTGTGTGTGGGGGGTGAAGTGTGTATATGCGGCTGCAGCTTTGTCAGCCTCTTGAGTGTCAGTCTCGGACCTGGCGAATCCAGCACCATTTCCCATTGGAATCGATTGAGTTCCACATGACGCTGGTACTAGCCTCTTAACAGTAGCGGAATCGGTCCAGGTGTGGCTGTCGTGAAAGTCCATGAATTCTGCATCGGCGTCAACTCTTGTCTCAGAAACGGAGAATCCCAGACGTAGTCCGAGCTGCCCCTTTGTAGCTTGAGGCAGTGGACAGCCACCAAGTACCACACCCCAGGAATGGGGCAAACAGGAGATTAAATCTGGCACGGCGTTTACAATCTTTGTATGGCAGTATTGCTGTGCTGCCGTTTGTGGGCACCTGCGCCCCCTGGTGTATTGTGAAGATTTCACCTCTTCTTTGCTGTGGCATGGGTGTTCCCTCCTCCGCCCAACCCCTGTCTAACCTCCCCGTAATCTGAGATGGGTTGGTGGGAGTCTAGGTCTGGGATTTCTGCCAGTTTTTTTAACAAACTTGCCGTTATCCCAGTTTGGGGCGTATTCCACCCCCTACCCCATTCCCTTTGCGTATGCGGCCCCTCATTATCTCTCCCCCCCCCCTCCCCCCCACCTTGTCCACCGTCCAGCCCTGCTTCCTTTGCCTCTTGTCCCCTGCTCCCCCTCTCCTCGGTTTGCTGTTCTACCCCCTCCTCCTGCCAGGCGCCCCCTCCCTCTTGGGAGGTACGCCATGGCGCCCCTCTTCTCTTTCTTACCGTGCACTAATCTGCTCGCCAGTGTGATGACTCCCCATTGGAAAAACTATTCCTTCTGTTTTCTACCCATCTGGTTCCCAACACCCCATATCCACGTCCCCAAGTATAGTTACTCTCTTTCCCCTTCGTTCGTGTGAGTCCACATTTTCCTTGGTCTCTCTCACTGCTTCTTCCCAACTCTGTTATTTTGAAATAAAGTTCTTTGCTGTGAAATGTGACCCCCAGTTTTGCCTGGTACAACATGCCGAATCGCACTTTAATTTTAAACAGTGCTATTTCCGCCTCATTAAACTCGGTCCAGTGCTTGGTCCAGCCGGCTCCAATGTCCTGGTATATGCAGATTGTATGTCCTTCCCACTTGCTCGATCATGTGCTCCTTGCCCAGTTCAGAACCCGTTCCTTATCTTGAAACTTGTGAAGGTTCGCGAATATTGCCCGTGGTGGTTTTCCCAACTTGGGCTTTTGTCGGAGAGGCCTGTGGGCCCCGTCTACTTCTGGGGACTTGGTGAAGCCCTCCTCCCCGGCCAGTTTCCCAAGCATCTTCGAGACAAATTCCGTCGGGTTCTTACACTCTGCACCCTCTGTTAGTCCAACGATCCGCAGGTTCTGCCAGCGAGACCTATTTTTTGGGTTGTCTACCTTCCCCTTTAGTGTCTTCTGGGTCAACCCCAACCTAGCTACCTTGGCTTCGAGCGAGGCAGTCCACACGTCTTGATCGGTGGCTGCCTTCTCCAGGTCCCGCCCTGTCACCTCTTGGGCCTCCAGTCTCCGCTCCGCTCTGTCCATTGCTCCCTTTATGGAGGCCAGTGTGGTCTCTATTGTCGACTTCATTGCCGACATGAGGTCCTCTTTCACCGCTTCTCTATGTTTTAGTAGTTCAGTGGAGATTAACTCCATCAGCTTCTCTGTCGACGATTGGAGCGGAGTTGGCAATTCTGTTGGGTCCATCATGCTCAGTTCTCGGTCGGCATGCGGTCCACCTATTCTGGGGTCGGAGTTTTCCTTTCTCTGCTTTTATTGGCCTTTCAGTTTAGCTGCTAGATCGCCGGCATCTCAGTTGGTTGAGTGGTATGTGGGGGTTAACATTTTGGTACTTTTGATGCCCGTTTGACGAGTTAGTAAGTTCTAATAGTACGTTTCTAGGAGAGAACCACTTCTGGCTGCTCAGCTCATGGCCACCACCGGACGTCTCTCCCCACTCTGAGTTAATAACTTACTCATTCAAACACTGACAAGGGAGTTTCTATTGTGGATGGGGTGAGGGTTTCAGTTATGAAACTTTTCCCCCTGCTACAGAGGACAATAACCAGGGGACATAGATTTCAGGTAAGGAGCAGGTGGTGGAAATCTGGGGAAAGGTGATTGTGACAGGAACCCTCACAATATTTAAGAAGCATTTCGATAAGCACCTGAAATGCCATAGTATACAAGGCCAAGTGTTAGAAAATGAGATTGATGGCCGGCACAGACACAATGGGCCGAAGAGCCTCTTCCTGTGCTCTAAATCTCTGTGACTCTATGAGAAGTGGAATAAAGTTGCCACATGCTCTATTGATCTATGCAGCTAAGACATTTGTTCCCTGATGTAACAGTCAAAAGCCCTATCTTCTACTTGCACCCTGGGCGACAAATACATTTTGCACCTCAAAATGCATTTATGGGGTGACTTTCTTTGGACACCTTTTCAGAGTGGGACCCCCGATATCCTCGTCCATGACCTCTTCAGGAGAAGGTATCTCTCCAATCTTGGATGGTAGCTGAATCCGCGTCCAATCCCAGCTCCTGCAGCTTCATCATACTCAGTGAATCACCTTCTTCTTCTAGGCTTTGGATGGTTTTCCCTGGCAAGGTTGTCTATTTTCTCTGTAGATTCAGGATAATTTCAAGTTCACAGTAAAGATGTGCCAGGCACTCACTGGTTTTTGAATAATAAAGCAGTTCATTCACTTCAGCAATCAAGCAAAAGAGAGAACCTGATCCTTTTCCTTCCAAGATCTAAACACATCTGCCAAGTTCTCTCAGAAAGCATCATACAGGAACCAAACATTGACCGTTGTCAGGCAAAACACTGTCCCTGGCCAACCCGTTCCTAAGATTCACCCAGTGCAGAAGATTCTGGTTTCTCCTCTCCAAAACACAAAACATGGAACACACTGCCCTGACAAGCAGGAGTCTTCAGCTTGAGTTTTCTGCTTAAAGGCACATCCAGATGATTGGTCAACAGACCAAAAATAATAAAATAAATAGGAACAAAAGAAATAAACAGGAAGGACTCTTACACAAGGGGCGGGATTATGCGGTTCCTCAGCCATGCATTTCTCAGTGGCGCGCCATCCTCTGGTGGAGGGATTCTGTCTTCCTGCTGCTTATCAATGAGATTTCCCATTGAAACCACCCCACGCCACCGCAAACCTCGCTGACAGGGGTGCGCTGCCAGCGGGAAAAGTGAATGGAGAATTCCGGCCAAGATACACTGCAGCAACCCCAAAGCCCCTTCGACAGCACCTTCCAAACCTGTGACCTCTACCACCTAAAAGGACAAGGGCAGCAGATGCACAGGAGCACCACCACTCGCATGCCTTGGTAGCAGACAACCGTTGCTTCACCGTCACAGGATCAAAAAGCTGGAATTCCCTCCTGAATCGCACTGTGGGTGTACCTGCACCTGATTGCTTGCAACGGTTGAAGAAAGCGGCTCATCACCATCTTCTCACGAGCAGTTGGGGATGAGCAACAAATGCTGGCCTCGCCAATGACAACCATGAAAGAATGAACATGAAAATGGTCTGAGGCCTTCCTTGTGAGTACAAAATAGAAGCGACGGCAAAGTCTAGAAAAAGCTTTGGTGAAAAAAATCAATCAAGTAGAACAAAGAACAAACAAAGAACAAAGAAATGTACAGCACAGGAACAGGCCCTTCGGCCCTCCAAGCCCGTGCCGACCATACTGCCCGACTAAACTACAATCTTCTACACTTCCTGGGTCCGTATCCTTCTATTCCCATCCTATTCATATATTTGTCAAGATGCCCCTTAAATGTCCCTATCGTCCCTGCCTCCACTACCTCCTCCGGTAGTGAGTTCCAGGCACCCACTACCCTCTGCGTAAAAAACTTGCCTCGTACATCTACTCTAAACTTTGCCCCTCTCACCTTAAACCTATGCCCCCTAGTAATTGACCCCTCTACCCTGGGGAAAAGCCTCTGACTATCCACTCTGTCTATGCCCCTCATAATTTTGTATACCTCTATCAGGTCGCCCCTCAACCTCCTTCGTTCCAGTGAGAACAAACCGAGTTTATTCAATCGCTCCTCATAGCTTATGCCCTCCATACCAGGCAACATTCTGGTAAATCTCTTCTGCACCCTCTCTAAAGCCTCCACATCCTTCTGGTAGTGTGGCGACCAGAATTGAACACTATACTCCAAGTGTGGCCTAACTAAGGTTCTATACAGCTGCAACATGACTTGCCAATTCTTATACTCAATGCCCCGGCCAATGAAGGCAAGCATGCCGTATGCCTTCTTGACTACCTTCTCCACCTGTGTAGCCCCTTTCAGTGATCTGTGGACCTGTACTCCTAGATCTCTTTGACTTTCAATACTCTTGAGGGTTCTACCATTCACTGTATATTCCCTACCTGCATTAGCCCTTCCAAAATGCATTACCTCACATTTGTCCAGGTTAAACTCCATCTGCCATCTCTCCGCCCAAGTCTCCAGACAATCTAAATCCTGCTGTATCCTCAGACAGTCCGCATCGCTATCCGCAATTCCACCAACCTTTGTGTCGTCTGCAAACTTACTAATCAGACCAGTTAAATTTTCCTCCAAATCATTTATATATACTACAAAGAGCAAAGGTCCCAGCACTGATCCCTGTGGAACACCACTGGTCACAGCCCTCCAATTAGAAAAGCATCCCTCCATTGCTACCCTCTGCCTTCTATGGCCTAGCCAGTTCTGTATCCACCTTGCCAGTTCACCCCTGATCCCGTGTGACTTCACCTTTTGTACTAGTCTACCATGAGGGACCTTGTCAAAGGCCTTACTGAAGTCCATATAGACAACATCTACTGCCCTACCTGCATCAATCATCTTAGTGACCTCCTCGAAAAACTCTATCAAGTTAGTGAGACACGACCTCCCCTTCACAAAACCGTGCTGCCTCTCACTAATACGTCCATTTGCTTCCAAATGGGAGTAGATCCTGTCTCGAAGAATTCTCTCCAGTAATTTCCCTACCACTGAAGTAAGGCTCACCGGCCTGTAGTTCCCGGGATTATCCCTGCCACCCTTCTTAAACAGAGGAACAACATTGGCTATTCTCCAGTCCTCCGGGACATCCCCTGAAGACAGCGAGGATCCAAAGATTTCTGTCAAGGCCTCAGCAATTTCCTCTCCAGCCTCCTTCAGTATTCTGGGGTAGATCCCATCCGGCCCTGGGGACTTATCTACCTTAATATTTTTTAAGACACCCAACACCTCGTCTTTATGGATCACAATGTGACCCAGGCTATCTACACCCCCTTCTCCAGACTCAACATCTACCAATTCCTTCTCTTTGGTGAATACTGATGCAAAGTATTCATTTAGTACCTCGCCCATTTCCTCTGGCTCCACACATAGATTCCCTTGCCTATCCTTCAGTGGGCCAACCCTTTCCCTGGCTACCCTCTTGCTTTTTATGTAAGTGTAAAAAGCCTTGGGATTTTCCTTAACCCTATTTGCCAATGACTTTTCATGACCCCTTCTAGCCCTCCTGACTCCTTGCTTAAGTTCCTTCCTACTTTCCTTATATGCCACACAGGCTTCGTCTGTTCCCAGCCTTTTAGCCCTGACAAATGCCTCCTTTTTCTTTTTGACGAGGCCTACAATATCACTCGTCATCCAAGGTTCCCGAAAATTGCCGTATTTATCTTTCTTCCTCACAGGAACATGCCTGTCCTGTATTCCTTTCAACTGACACTTGAAAGCCTCCCACATGTCAGATGTTGATTTGCCCTCAAACATCCGCCCCCAATCTATGTTCTTCAGTTCCCGCCTAATATTGTTATAATTAGCCTTCCCCCAATTTAGCACATTCATCCTCGGACCACTCTTATCCTTGTCCACCAGTACTTTAAAACTTACTGAATTGTGGTCACTGTTACCGAAATGCTCCCCTACTGAAACATCTACCACCTGGCCGGGCTCATTCCCCAATACCAGGTCCAGTACCGCCCCTTCCCTAGTTGGACTGTTTACATATTGTTTTAAGAAGCCCTCCTGGATGCTCCTTACAAACTCTGCCCCGTCTAAGCCCCTGGCACTAAGTGAGTCCCAGTCAATATTGGGGAAGTTGAAGTCTCCCATCACCACAACCCTGTTGTTTTTACTCTTTTCCAAAATCTGTCTACCTATCTGCTCCTCTATCTCCCGCTGGCTGTTGGGAGGCCTGTAGTATACCCCCAACATTGTGACTGCACCCTTCTTATTCCTGATCTCTACCCATATAGCCTCACTGCCCTCTGAGGTGTCCTCTCGCTGTATGAAATTCTGATGTAAGTTGGAGCAGAAATCTCACACAACACAAACTACTTACGCGCTGTTCCTCCAGGATCTGCTGGCACCTCCAGTTGCTGTGAAAATGTATCCCCTATCCCACCTGTCTCAGTACAACTAAAACACAAACAACACCATGAATGTTTGGTCGATGTGACGATATGATCATTCTTATAAGAATACATTCGCACAACATACATTTTAAAATATCTTGTAAAATTTCCTACATATAAAACAAATAAATCCTCCATTTGTCAGGTGTTTCATGTTGAAGGTACATCCTTTGGCACAATCATAAAGGATATGACCAAATAACAGGTTTGTCTTCACACTTGCCATCCATTTCAGGATGACAGTTGTGTCACAGGTGCAGGAGTAGCCAGTTGGCTGTCTCACAGGGGGCTGCTGAGTAAGATGGAAAGCACAAAAGCATCTCAAATCAGAGGCATTGTTGAAAGTTTTCAGAGGAATTAATAAAAAAGAAGGCCCAGAGATTTTAGAGCCATCAATGCAGAAGGAAAATCCCACCACGAGAATGGTCTTGAGCACTGAAGTGTCCATTTCAGCCCTGCCGCTCCATGACAGCAGTACAGACAGCATCCTCTGATGCCCCTCGGACCTCCTGCCAAGAGGTTGCCTCTGGTGCATTGCCAGGCGCCTGACACAGCATGAGGCCTGTGCACCTTCTTTAAAAATGTCATTGCTTTGCAAAATTAAGGGCTCCTTTAAGTACCTTTTATGGCTATCAAAATCTAAAATAGTTTTGAACATCTCTATCAAATATCCCCTCAATCTTCCTTGCTCGAAGAAGACAATCCCAGTTTCTGCAGTCTCTTCGGACTTTCTGAATGGAAAGTTTTGTGCTGTTATAGACGAGTAACTGTGCATCAAGTTTCACATCTGATTAAACACGGGTGAAATTCAATGTTGGCAAGGCGAACATCTGGCCGTCAATACAGAAGGAAAAATTAATGTGGTAAATTGAAAAGCTGCCAATATCCTCCTGCCCATTCTACTCTCCTGGAAATTGGATTTTTCCTGCAATATTTCAATTGGTTTATTCTAAGCATAGATGCAATATCAAAGTTACTGTTTTAAATTACAGTTTGATTTGATGATAGAGATGGGGAAAGTTAGTCACTGACAGAAGATACAGGTCAGGAGTAAATTATGACAAGTGTGACCTTAAACTCACAATCCCACATATTTTATACAATTTTGGTGGCCTGGAACAACATGTCATGGATATCGCCCATACGTGGACACTAAATTTATTCCATGACACAGCAACCGGACCAGAACTACTTTTCCATGAGGCACGAGCAGGTTAAAAATAAATCAAACTGTTGCACTTGCTCTCAGCATCAATGAGAACCAGCTGTCGCCATGGCAACTCCCTCACCATGACTACCACCAAGTATTCTGGAATGTCAGCTGTGCAAGAAAATAATTCACTGACACCTGATGCCGCAAAAAAAGCATGACCTCCACTGGCCGGGTCCTCCTGAGATTGGGCAGATCCAAATTGTCCCCTGGCTTTATCTGAATTTCAAACTTCCAATTAACTGCTGTCTTTCTATAACACTGATGTGTTCAAGAGGCGAGAACCTGCAAGGTCAAGAAATCCATAAGGTATGTTTTTATTTGTGGCTGCTTATTTTCAACAAAACTTTGAGGAATATTTTTGAACAAAAAGTTCCTTCCTAGGCCGTTTAGCTCCTTTTTAAACAGCTAACAGACCACCTAAGCAAAATAAATGTCTAATAAACTTCTCCACTGGCGATGCTAATTTCTAATAACCAACATATGGTTGCACACTTGTATCATGTGCAGATGTGAAACGCATACTCAGGTTCTGTAGCTGTGAACGTGCTCACATGTACTGCATTCCTGCTTTTATTTTGAGTGACCATTGCAAGCATAAGGAGACTGCCCCGAGCATTCTGGGACACTGCCCCTGCGCATTCTGGGATTTATCCAAGCTATTGGTGGGCACAAACAACATTTGTAGTAGTTTCTTGTTGTTTGCTAATGAAACCTCCCAAATATATTGAACATATGTTATATGTTTTAAATTCATCATCAAAAGAGCCAGAAAGGAATGGAAGGGAATTTTTACTTCATGCAGAAAGTTGTTGCAATCTGTACTTTCCTGGCTGAACTACAACATTTATACTTGAAAGGGAAAATAAATTGCAGTGCTTTGAGGAAAGAGCAATTGATTAGCTTTTTCAAAAAGTCATCAAAGGGGCATGGGCTAAATTTCCTCGATCTGTGCTGAATGGTTTGATTAGAACAGGATTGTCCAGTATTAGGAGATGCTTCACATGGATCGGGCCATTTCTTTTGGTCAAAGTTTCTGACCCTTGATGTGTTGGGTAGGCTGGGCCGATGTGGACTGCACTTGATGCAGCGTAGCGAGAGACAGACCTCCAACACTTGATAAGATGCAACACGATTTTATTTAACATCTAAACTATTATACATGTTCAACTGTGGGTTGACACTATGCTGACTTGACTGGAGACCAGGGGCGAAATTCTCCTACCCGCCCCGCCACATTTCTGCCCCGACCGGCCGGTGGGAGTCTCCGTAACACCGGCCGGGCAATGGGGTTTCCCATTGTGGGGCAGCTCCACGCTGTCGGGAAACCCCCGGGCGCCGGCAAAACGGAGACTCCCGCCGGCGGAGAATGACGCCCCTGATACTAGCCTAACCAGACTTACTAGTTACCACACGGTGTTTGCACTGCCAGCTCACTAACTCTGACTGTCCCAGAGGCTGGGTCCCGAGAGAGCGGGAAAACTGGTGCCCTCTGGCTTTATAGTGGTCGTGTCCTGTCTGGTGATTGGCTGCTCTGTTCTGTGTGCTTACTGGTCATCCTGTGTGTCAATCACTCCTGTCTGCACTCCATTATATACATAGATGTATATTATGACATCTCCCCCCCTTTTTTTTTCATTTTGTATTGTGTGTGTTGAGATAATAAATATTAAGGTGCATGTGCGTGTCGATGTGTATATGTGCGTGACTATATACAGAATGTGCTAAAATGACCTTATGTACACAGGAAGGTGTCGCTAGTGCAGATATAGGGCAGATGAAACGGTAAAAAAGATATTTACAGAGGTCAAAATGATAAGGTAACACAGTTGTGCAAAAGTTCAGTCTATAAGTTTAGTCTCTGCGGCGGGCGACAAATTTTGGTTGACCGCCTCAAGGGTGGATCAGGGGCCGCCTGCACTTGGATAGGCGGGACTGCCACCAATGCAGTTGTCGCAGATGTCGGCAGGATTGGTGGTAGATCGGTGGCCTCGTGGTAGGGCATGTACGGAGGAAGCATTGTGTGAGGTGGGACATCATGGTTGGGTGGCGGGCGTGGAACTCTGCGCAGCGCCTGTCTGTTGCTTCGTAGGAAGGAGCCATCAGACATGCGGACGAGGAACGATCTCGGGGCCACTTGCTTGACCACCACAGCTGTGGCGGACCAGCCGCCGTCAGGCAACTGCACATGAACACGATCAGTTGGGACCAGCTCGGGGAGATCCGTGGCATGAGCGTCGTATGCTGATTTCTGTTGGGCCCGAGACTGCTGCATCTTTTGTATGACCGTGAGGTGGTCAAGGTCTGGAACATGGATGGCTGGAACGGTAGGTCGCAGAGTGCGGTTCATGAGCATCTGCGCGGGAGACAACCCAGTGGACAGCGGGGATGCTCTGTATGCCAGCAGCGCCAGGTTGAAGTCGGAGCCTGAGTCTGCAGCCTTGCATAGTAATCTCTTGATGATATGGACCCCTTTTTCGGCCTTCCCGTTTGACTGCGGGTAGTGGGAGCTGGAGGTTACGTGACGAAAGTTGTATAGGCGGGCAAAATCAGACCATTCCTGGCTGTAAAAACAGGGACCGTTGTCACTTATCACCGTGAACGGTATCCCATGCCTGGCAAACATTTCTTTGCATGCTTTAATCACCGCCTTCGACGTGAGGTCGGACAGTTTCACCACTTCTGGGTAATTGAAGAAGTAATCAACCGGGAGGACATAGTCACGCCCCTTGGCGTGGAAAAAGTCGACACTGACTTTGGACCATGGGGAGGTCACTATCTCACGTTGCTGCAGAGTTTCTTTGGGTTGAGCTGGCTGAAATTTCTGACATGTGGGGCAATTGAGGACCGTGTTGGCAACGTCCTGGCTGATGCCCGGCCAATAGACTGCCTCTCGAGATCTGCATCGACATTTCTCGACCCCCAGGTAACCCTCATGGAGTTGGCCGAGCACCATAGCTCGCATGCTCTGCGGAATCACAATCCTATCGAGCTTCATGAGGATGCCGTCTACCACCGTCAGGTCGTCCTTGACGTTGTAAAACTGGGGACACTGTCCCTTCTGCCAGCCATTCGTGAGGTGCTGCATCACACGCTGTAGCAGAGGATCTTGGCCGTTTCCTCACAAATTTGGATGACCCTCTCATCAGCGGCCGGAAGGTTGGAGGCACACAATTGCACCTGCGCATCGATTTGGCAGACAAAGTCAGTTTGTTCACACGGTGTGGTGATAGACCTGGAAAGAGCATCTGCAACAATGAGTTCTTTGCCTGGCGTGTAGACAAGTTCAAAGTCATAGCAGTGTAGCTTGAGAGGGATTTGTTGTAACCGAGGCATCATGTCATTCAAATCCTTCTGGATTATGTGGACTAATGGCCTGTGGTTCGTCTCGACCGTGAATTTTGGGAGGCCATACACATAGTCGTGAAACTTGTCGATTCCCATTTGGAGGCCCAGGCATTCCTTCTCAATCTGAGCGAACCGTTGCTCAGTGGGCATCATGGCTCTGGAGGCATACGCAACTGGGGCCCATGAGGAGGAGTCAACCTGTTGGAGGAGCACCGCCCCAATACCGTCCTGGTTCACTTCAGTAGATATTTTGGTCTCCTTGGTAGGGTCGAAGAACGCCAGAACCGGGGCTGTGGTGAGTTTTGCCCTCAGCTCACGCCATTCGTTCTCATGAGCGGGCAGCCACTGGAATTCCGTCGACTTTTTGACAAGATGGCGGAGGGCTGTGGTGTGTGCCACCATGTTGGGAATGAACTTCCAGAGGAAGTTGACCATCACTAGAAAGCGGAGGACCGCCTTCTTGTCCTCTGGGGTCTTCATGGCGTTGATCGCCGAGACCTTGTCAGCATCTGGCCGCATGCTTGCTGCGAGATGTGGTCACCAAGGAATTTGATTTCTGATTGACCGAACGAGCACTTGGCTCTGTTGAGTCAGAGGCCATGCTCATGGATTCTGTGGAATCCATGAGGATTGCTTGAGGCGATCGATGTGTTCTTGAGGAGTTGTGGACCAGATTATGACATCATCAACATACACGCGCACCCGCTCGATACCCTCCATCATCTGTTCCATGATGCTGTGAAATACCTCTGAGGCAGACATGATGCCAAAAGGCATCCGGTTGTAGCAGTAGCGACCAAACTGGTATTGAATGTGCACAGCTTGCGACTGGATGCATCCAGCTGTATTTGCCAGAACCCCTTGGAGGCGTCCAGCTTTGTAAAGAGTTTGGCATGTGCCATCTCGCTGGTCAACTCTTCTCGTTTTGGCATCGGGTAATGTTCCCTCATGATGTTGCGGTTTAAATCCTTGGGGTCGATGCAGGTTCGAAGCTCCCCTGACGGCTTCTTGACGCAGACCATGGAGCTGATCCAGTCCGTGGGTTCTGTGATCCTTGATATGATGCCCTGGTCCTGGAGGTCCAGTAACTGCTGCTTGAGGAGGTCCTTGAGGGGTGCCGGCACCCGACGTGGCGCGTGGATCACAGGGGTGGCGTTTGGTTTAAGCAGGATTTTGTATCGGTATGGGAATGTGCCCATTCCGTCGAACACGCTGTGGCACTGCGTGATGATGTCATCAATTTCTGCCTGGAAGTTCTCATCAGGTGAGGCCGTCGCCTGTGAGGATGACATGGTGTGGACTCGCTGAACCAAGTTCAGGAGTTTGCAGGCCCGAGCACCGACCAGGGATGCTCTGTCAGGTCCCACGATCTCAAATCGCAGTGTCGCTTTAAATAACTTATTGGAAACTCCAAGTTGGCATGAGCCACTGGCAGCTATGGCATTGCCATTGTAGTCAGGAGCTGGCAGGTCGGTGGAAGAATGCTTGGTCTGGCACAGATGGTGTCGAGATCAGATTTGGAAATGAGTTTCGCCAATGCGCCGGTGTCCAGTTTGAACCGGATGCGAGCCTTGTTGACTGTGAGGACAGCACACCACTCGTCGTCGGGATCCATGCTGAGGATCAGGAGGTGCTTCGCTGTCTTGGAGAAAGGCAGCGCATGCTTCGTAATGATGCCCACCCGGTATGGAGATTTGAGGCACGCAGCATCAGGATCTGTTGGGCTGTGGGGGTCGGAGTCTGGCATGGCCTGCTGTATTGAACGGACGCTTCTGCGCCGCGGCTGGGATCGCTGGATGCTGGGCAGTGGAGCAGATCTGCAAAGGGCTGCGTAGTGGCCAAGCTTGCCACACTGTAGACACTGTCGTGATTTTGCCGGACATTGCCGCTTTAAATGGGCGGAGCCACAATTCGGACACGTCATGACACCAACGTCAGCGCGTTACGTGCGCCATCGCGCTTGCGCAGTACGGTCGAACGACGAACGCACCTGCGCAGTCTGGTCGTCGGTCTCGCCGTCCCCTCAGTCGTGGCGCACATGCGCAGGGGTCCGGGAAAAGCGCGCGGAATGTCCACTCTCGTCGATACTTAGGCCCTGCATTTGTGCGATGGCCTGCCCCCGCTCCGCCTCGTGGGAGGTTAGCTTTGCCGTTTCTGCCGCCCTGATGTGGGAGTACCGATTCTTAGCATGTTCGCGGAGAACGCATGTTTCGATGGCGATGGTGAGGGTGAGCTGCTTGACTTTCAGGAGCTGCTGGCGAAGGGAATCGGAGTGGACCCCGAAAACGATCTGATCCCGGATCATGGAATCAGTGGTCGAGTCATAGTTACATGATTGCGCGAGGATGCGGAGATGGGTCAGAAAGGATTGAAAAGGTTCATCCTTACCCTGAAGCCTCTGCTGGAAAACGTACCGTTCAAAGCTCTCATTCACCGCAATGTTTCAGTGGCTGTCGAACTTCAGTAGGACTGTTTTAAATTTTGTCATGTCTTCGCCTTCAGCGAATGTAAGGGAGTTGTAGATGTGGATGGCATGGTCCCCGGCTGTGGAGAGGAATAGTGCGATCTTCCTGGCGTCCGATGCGGCCTCGAGGTCGGTGGCTTCTAGGTAGAGTTGGAACTTCTGTTTGAAGATCTTCCAATTTGCACCGAGGTTGTCGGCGATGCGGAGCTGCGGAGGTGGGCGAACGTTTTCCATGTTGCCGGATGGCTGTTTGCTGGTCAACGCTGATTCACTCAAGGCAGGTCCATCTGTTTGCTGGTCAATGCTGATTCACTCACAGTAGGTCCGTCAATTTTCAGCATCACAAACTGGTACCATGATGTGTTGGGCAGGCTGGGTCGATGTGGACTGCACTTGATACAGTGTAGCGAGAGACAGACCTCCAACACTTGATAAGATGCAACACGATTTTATTTAACATCTAAACTATTATACATGTTCAACTGTGGGTTGACGCTATGCTGACTTGACTGGAGGCCTGATACTAGCCTAACAAGACTTACTAGTTACCACATGGTGTTTGCACTGGCCAACTCACTAATTCTGACTGTCCCAGAGGCTGTGTCCCGAGAGAGCGGGAAGACTGGTGCCCTCTGGCTTTATAGTGGTCGTGTCCTGTCTGGTGATTGGCTGCTCTGTTCTTTTTTTAAAAAAATATTTTTATTAAGGTTTTTTAACAACACAATTTTGTCCCCTTACAAACAATAACCCCCCCCCCCCCCCGCCCCCGTAACAAAATAACGCAAATTCTCCCTGAGCAAGATATATACAAGGCAAGATGGTATATTTACATAGCTTTATACACTGGCTCTTGGCCGAGCGTACCATTTCCCCCCACCCTCCATGCTATCTCCGGCTCGTCCATCCCCTCAGACAGTCTCTCGTTCCCCGCCCCGCCCCCCCAGGGTTGCTGCTGCTGCTGATCGACCTTCTTCTAACGCTCCGCGAGATAATCTAGGAACGGTTGCCACCGCCTGTAAAACCCCTGTGCAGACCCTCTCAAAGCAAACTTAATTCTCTCCAATTTTATGAACCCCGCCATGTCATTAATCCAGGCCTCCAGGCTAGGGGGCTTCGCCTCCTTCCACAATAGCAAGACCCTTCGCCGGGCTACTAGGGACGCAAAGGCCAGAATTCCGGCCTCTTTCGCCTCCTGCACTCCCGGCTCATCCACTACTCCAAATATTGCTAGCCCCCAGCTTGGCTTGACCCGGACTTTCACCACCTGGGATATTACTCCCGCCACTCCTCTCCAGAACCCCTCCAATGCCGGGCATAACCAAAACATATGGACATGGTTCGCTGTGCTCCCTGAACATCTTTCACATCTATCCTCTACCCCAAAGAACATACTCAGCCTCGCCCTCATCAAATGCGCTCTGTGAACCACCTTAAATTGTATCAGACTGAGCCTGGCACACGAGGAAGAGGTATTAACCCTACCCAGGGCGTCGGCCCATAGCCCTTCCTCAATCTCCTCCCCCAGCTCCTCCTCCCATTTACCTTTCAGTTCTTCTACTAGCGCTTCCCCCTCTTCTTTCATCTCTTGGTATATTTCCGATACCTTGCCCTCCCCGACCCATACCCCCGAGATCACCCTATCTTGAACTTCTTGTGCCGGGAGCAACGGAAATTCCCTCACCTGTTGCCTCACAAAAGCCCTCACCTGCATATATCTAAATGCATTTCCCGGGGGTAACTCAAATTTCTCCTCCAGTGCCCCTAGACTCGCAAATGTCCCGTCAATGAACAGGCTCCCCATTCTTCTTGTCCCCGCCCGATGCCAGCCTTGGAACCCCCCGTCCATCTTCCCCGGGACAAACCGGTGGTTACCCCTGATCGGGGACCACACCGATGCTCCCATTGCACCCCTGTGTCTTCTCCACTGGCCCCAGACCTTTAATGTTGCTGCCACCACCGGGCTTGTGGTGTATTTTGTCGGCGAGAGCGGCAGCGGTGCCGTTACCAACACCCCCAGGCTCGTTCCTTTGCAGGACGTCATCTCCATCCTCTTCCATGCCGCCCCCTCTCCCTCCATAACCCATTTACGGATCATCGCCACATTTGCTGCCCAGTAGTAACTCTCTAGGTTTGGCAAAGCCAACCCTCCTCGGTCCCTGCTGCGTTCCAAGAACCCTCTCCTAACCCTCGGGGTCTTATTTGCCCACACATACCCCATAATACTCCTACCTACTCTCTTGAAAAAGCCCTTGGTGATCACGATGGGGAGGCACTGAAACACGAACAAAAACCTCGGAAGGACCACCATTTTGACCGACTGCACCCTACCCGCCAACGAGAGCGGGAGCATGTCCCATCTTTTAAAATCCTCCTCCATTTGCTCCACCACCCTCGTCAAATTCAATTTATGTAGGGCCCCCCAACTTCTGGCTATCTGGATCCCCAGATACCGAAAACTCCTCTCCGCCCTCCTCAGCGGCAGGTCCCCTATCCCTCTTTCTTGGTCCCCTGCCTGTAATACAAAAAGCTCACTCTTCTCTACATTAAGCTTGTAGCCCGAAAACTCTCCAAACTCCTTCAGAGTCTGCATGACCTCCACCATCCCCTCCATTGGGTCCGCCACGTATAGCAGCAGGTCATCCGCATATAGCGATACCCGATGCCCCTCTCCCCCGCGGACTATCCCCCTCCATTTCTGAGACTCCCTAAGTGATATGGCCAAGGGTTTGATCGCCAGTGCAAACAACAGGGGGGACAGGGGGCACCCCTGTCTCGTCCCTCGGTACAGCCGAAAGTACTCTGACCTCCGCCGGTTTGTCACTACGCTCGCCACCGGGGCGCTGTAAAGGAGCTTAACCCATCTAATAAACCCTCCCCCGAACCCAAACCTGCGCAATACCTCCCAGAGGTACTCCCACTCTACTCGGTCAAAGGCTTTTTCCGCGTCCATAGCTGCCACTATCTCCGCCTCTCCCTCCTCCGATGTCATCGTTATCACGTTTAAGAGCCGCCGCACATTGGTATTTAACTGCCTGCCCTTTACGAATCCCGTTTGGTCCTCGTGAATCACCCCCGGGACACAGTCCTCAATCCTAGTGGCCAGTACCTTCGCCAATAGCTTAGCATCCACATTGAGGAGCGAAATTGGCCTGTACGATCCACATTGCAGTGGATCCTTGTCTCGCTTTAGGATCAGGGAGATTGTCGCCTCCGACATTGTCTGGGGCTAGGTTCCCTCCTCTCTTGCCTTGTTGAAGGTCCTCACTAGTAGCGGGGCCAGCAGGTACACATATTTTCTGTAGAATTCCACCGGGAACCCGTCCGGCCCCGGGGCCTTCCCCGCCTGCATGCTCCCCAAACCCTTACTCAGCTCCTCCAGCCCAATTGGTGCCCCCAAACCAACCGCCTCCTGCTCCTCCACCCTCGGGAACCCCAGCTGGTCCAGGAATCGCCTCATCCCCCCTTCCCCTTCTGGGGGCTGGGATCTGTACAGCTCTTCATAAAAGTCCTTAAATACCTTATTTATTTTTGTTGCACTTCGTACCGTGGCTCCCCTTCCATCTTTGATTCCCCCTAATTCCCTCGTTGCCGCCCTCTTACGGAGCTGGTGCGCCAGCATCCGACTAGCCTTTTCCCCGTACTCGTAAGTCGCCCCTTGCGCCTTCCTCCACTGTGCCTCCGCCTTGCCCGTGGTCAGCAGGTCAAACTCCGTCTGGAGCCGTCGCCTTTCCCCAAGTAATTTTCCTCCGGGGCCTCTGCGTATCTCCTGTCCACCCGCAAGATCTCCCCCACTAACCTCTCCCTTTCCATTCCCTCTATCTTCTCCCTATGAGCCCTGATGGAGATCAGCTCTCCCCTGATCACCGCCTTCAACGCCTCCCATACCACCCCCACTCGCACCTGCCCGTTGTCATTGGCCTCCAAGTACCTTTCAATACACCCCCTCACCTTCCCACACACCACCTCATCTGCCAGCAGTCCCACATCCAGCCGCCACAGCGGGCGTTGGTCCCTCTCCTCTCCCAGCTCCAGTTCCACCCAGTGCGGGGCATGGTCCGAAACGGCTATGGCCGAATACTCCGTCCTCCCCACTCTCGGGATGAGCGCCCTGCCCAGAACAAAGAAATCGATCCGGGAGTAAGCCTTATGCACGTGGGAGAAAAAAGAAAATTCCCTGGCCTGCGGTCTTGCAAACCTCCATGGGTCCACTCCCCCCATCTGATCCATAAACCCCCTAAGTACCTTGGCCACCGCCGGCCTCCTTCCCGTCCTTGATCTGGAGCGGTCCAGTGCTGGGTCCAGCACCGTATTGAAGTCCCCTCCCATTATTAGTCCTCCTATCTCCAGGTCCGGAATGCGCCCCAACATGCGCTTCATGAATCCTGCATCATTCCAGTTCGGGGCGTATACATTTACCAACACCACCCACGTCCCTTGCAACCTACCGCTCACCATCACATATCTCCCTCCATTATCCGCTACGATAGTCTTGGCCTCAAATGACACATGCTTTCCCACCAGAATTGCCACCCCTCTATTTTTTGCGTCCAATCCCGAGTGAAATACCTGTCCTACCCATCCCTTTCTTAACCTGACCTGGTCCGCCACCTTCAGGTGTGTCTCTTGGAGCATTGCCACATCTGCCTTCAGTCCCTTCAAGTGCGCGAACACTCGTGCCCGCTTCACCGGCCCATTCAGGCCCCTCACGTTCCACGTTATCAGCCGGATTGGAGGGACTCTCTCCCCCAGCCCATATATCCTTTCCTGCGCGTGGTTGACCCCCTATGTACAACAAACATCATACTTCACCCCTCAAACACCCCCCTCCCACACAAACCCTCAATTAGAGTCCAATTTTTCAGCTAATATAAAGGTCCACGCCTCTTCGGGCGTTTCGAAGTAGTGGTGTTGGCCATTATGTGTAACCCACAGTCGCGCTGGCTGCAGCATTCCAAATTTCACCCCTTTCCGGTGCAGCACCGCTTTGGCCCGGTTGAAACCCGCTCTCCGCTTAGCGACCTCAGCGCTCCAGTCCGGGTATATTCTGATCTCCGCATTGTCCCATTTACTGCTCCGTTCCTTCTTGGCCCATTTCAGGACCCTCTCTCTGTCCGTAAACCGGTGAAATCTCACCACCATCGCCCTTGGCGGCTCTTTTGCCTTGGGCTTCCTCGCTAGCACTCGGTGCGCCCCATACAGCTCCAGCAATCTCGGGGGGGGGCTCCACACCCATCAGCGTCCCGATCATTGTGCCCACACATGCCGCGGCATCGGCCCCCTCCATTCCTTCTGGGAGACCCAGGATCCTCAAGTTGTTTCTCCTTGATCTGTTCTCCAGGTCTTCGAGTCTTCCCGCTCACGTCCTGTGCAGCGCCTCGTGCCGCTCCACTCTCTCCGCCAGGCCCACGAGCTCATCGCCGTTCTCACTCACTTTTTCCTGGATCTCCTGAATCTTCACCTCTTGGGCTTTCTGGGTTGCTCCAAGTTTTTCCACCATTGCCAGTATAGGCGCCACCATCTCCTTACGCAGCTCCTCGAAGCAGCACTTGATGAACTCTTTCACCTCCTCTCTGTCTGTGGGCGCCGCCATTTTGTTTTTTTCTTCTTTCTTCTCCCGCTGCTCCAGGGCCGCTTTCCTTGCCGTTTCACTGCGGGTCCGGTCCATGCAGGGCTGTAGGGGGCTTCCTCCGTTCTTCCCCACGGTTGATTTTTTTTTACAGGTCCGTTGGGGCTCCGTTAGCGGGCCCAAAAGTCTGTTTCTGCGGGAGCTGCCGACTCGCGCGGCTTAGCTCCGCATCGCCGCGACCCGGAAGTCGGCTGCTCTGTTCTGTGTGCTTACTGGTCATCCTGTGTGTCAATCACTGCCTGTCTGCACTCCATTGTATACATAGATGTATATTATGACAACCCTATTTTTCTTGTAGTATTTAACAAAGTAAATAATTTAAATTCACTGAATTATACTGTCATATGGCCCTCTGGCATTCAATTAATCATAATGAGTTTAGGAAATCCATGTGTGATATCCTTTAATTCTGTGTACTTTCAAGGTTGACCCAGTTGAGTCTGTGTAAATCCATACAGGCCAGATTATGGCAATCACACCCACCTACATTGTATCTGAACCATGGATGTATGCTCTGCCTGACCACACTACATTGTCACTTTGGGATTGTCCCCAGCACTCTTTTCTGTCATAAGTACAGTTCATAATTTTCAATTGCTCAAAGGGTTTCAGGGTTATAAAACCAGGCATTGAGGGTGAACCTTGATTCTGACAGTAGCACTAAACAGGTGATTGGGTGTAAAACAGGCTGCCGATTACTATTACCCATTTCATAAGAACATAAGAATTAGGAGCAGGAGTAGGCCATCTGGCCTTTCGAGCCTGCTATGCCATTTAATGAGATCATGGCTGATCTTTTGTGGACTCAGCTCCATTTTCCCGCCCGAACACCAGGGGTGGAATTCTCCGAGCCTCCGCGCCGAAATCACGCTCGGCGCGGGGGCGGAGAATGGGCGTCAAACCCGCAATCGGGTCCAACGCTGCTCCCGCGATTCTCCGATCAGGGGCCATTGAAAAAGGGCCCCACAGCGATTCTCCAAAGTCAACTAGCCGAATTCCCGCCGGCGTGGTTCTCCCATGGTTCCACTCGGCGTGGTGACTGCGGACATTGTCCGCAGCCGCCCTGGTGGTGGACGGGGGGATCCTTCGCTGGTGGAGGGCCTCCATGACAGCCAGGGTCCTGATCTGGGGCCACCAATCAGCGCGATCTGGGGGGGGGGGGGGGGCCTATGTTGTCGGTGCCAGTCCGCAGTGTGGGTCGGCCATATCGCGCCGCGAGGCCGACCGAGGCCGCTGCCATGTGCATGTGCGGACCCCCGACCGGACGTGCAGGGGCCTGTATCGGCAGCCGGAGCTGCGAGGAGCACTCCGGGGCCCTGCTAACCCCCTGGAAATCACAGAATCACCCTGGACTTACTCCAGGTAAGTCCAGAGAGATTTGTGTGCATTTTTTCACAGCCATGGGGACATAGCCCCATTACTGTAGAATTCCACCTCAGAACTCTTTATTCCTTTATTCTTCTAAAAACTATCTATCTTTATCTTGAAAACATTTAATGAAGGAGTCTCAACTGCTTCACTGGGCAAGGAATTCCATAGATTCACAACCCTTTGGGTGAAGATGTTCCTCCTAAACTCAGTCCTAAATCTACTTCCCCTTATTTTGAAGCTATGCCCCCTAGTTCTGCTTTCACCCGCCAGTGGAAACAACCTCCCTGCATCTATCTCATCCATTCCCTTCATAATTTTATATGTTTCTATAAGATCCCCCCCCCACCCCCGCATCCTTCTAAATTCCAACGAGTACAGTCCCAGTCTACTCAACCTCTCCTTGTAATCCAACCCCTTCAGCTCTGGGATTAACCTAGTGAATCTCCTCTGCACACCCTCCAGCTCCAGTACGTCATTTCTCAGGTAAGGAGATCAAAACTGAACACAATACTCCAGGTGTGGCCTCACTGACACCTTATACAATTGCAGCATAACCTCCCTAGTCTTAAACTCCATCCCTCTAGCAATGAAGGACAAAACTCCATTCGCCTTCTTCATCACCTGTTGCACTTGTAAACCAACTTTTTGCGACTCATGCACTAGGACACACAGGTCCACCTGCACAGCAGCATGTTTTAATATTTTATCATTTAAATAATAACCCCTTTTGCTGCTATTTCACACTACCATCCTGTAAAATTTCACTCTTATTGCTACTTGGAGGCTCTTTAAGAATTCAATGGCTTGATAAGCCTTTCAAATGGAAACATACAGCCCGTAACTGTCTGCTCCTTTGCCCCATGTGGCAGCTACTCTGATGGCAAGGTTTTCAGAAGCTTTCTCAAGTTTTGTGAATATCACAAATTGGTACAAAGGCTTTAGGCAAAACTAAAGCACATGTACTGCTCAGCAATTGTGCAGCTGGAGTTCTGAAAGGCCTTGAAAGTTGCTTCTCATTTATTTTGAATATTTCACTCTCGTAGTTACTGTTAGATATTTGAACATTTTTGTCCTGATATGACAGGTCTCTTTGTTAAATGTTTGAACATTGGCAGTGAAGAATGATGACCATACATGCTAGAAGGTTATCAGAACCTGTACCCCACCAACCCCTGCCCCCAGTCTTCCACCTAATTCACAAAATATTGCAAAATGATAGAACAGTTCACCTCCAATTTAACAATAGCCTCTGACTCGAGGGAAAATATTGCAATGCCAGTGAATAATTTAGATAACACAATTCAGGAGTTCTTCTGCCTTTGACAGTCTATCCACTTTTGAACAGCCTCAACTTTGCAATTTTGTCTCCTTCCTGGAGCTGCCCTTATTGGAATGTTTTTGGACCCATTGTGTACATGGGATCTCTCAGTGCCTCTCTGTTCTGACTTTCGCTTGTCAGCGATATCAGTTAGTCAAGTCATGTCGCAAACGGGCGAGGAAGAGAAAGAATAAAAAAGTAGTGGAGGCAAATTGAATATTAAAAGAAAAGGAAAATATAGTAATCACTGATGAGGGAAAAATAAAAAATACAGCTGCGAACATCAAAGCCCATAATTGGGCTCCTTAGTGCCCACCAGGTTAGAAAAGCCGATAGCTGTTCATCGGTTGTGCGGTGAATGTGCCGGAAGCTTTTGAGGTGGGCAGAGTTTAACGACTAATGGACACTCTGGCTAATTTGGCGCATGTTCTCCAAAATTGAACCATCCAGGCCCATTGACTTCTTGTGCTCATCACTCACAGCTGGCCATGTGTTCACCTGCACAAGGAACCCGACCACCCAACATGCCACTGCCCCATTAGGGCAATATAAAGGGAGTGGGAACAAAGTGATAATGTTACTGGACTAGTAATCCAGAAACCTTGAGTAAAATTCCAGAGCCATGAGTTAAATCCCACCATGACAGCTGAGAGAATTTAAATTAAATAGATCTGGAATAAAGAGCTAGGGTGTGATTAAATTCTCCTCTTGGAGGTAAGCTAGGAGGGGGTGGTAGGAGGTTTATTGGGCAGTAAGGTGCAGAGTGCAGGTCCCATTATCTTCCTAAATCACTCTGATTAAGTCTTGGACAGCCTTCCTGCCTAGAGGCCAGTTGGGTCCTCAAAGGACACTTAAGGATCTCATCCCACCACAAAGGGTGGGGTCCAAGTTATGTTGGAAAACCACCAGGTAGATCCTGGCAGGTATGCCTGTGGCCTTGGTTCTTTTTAGGGGTGGACATTCTCCAAGTTCATGGTGGAGCACTGCATCCTCCTCAACATGCCTATTATTAGGGTGCAAACATTATAACTGGGCACCCAGAAGCCAAAGTGGAGGAATGAGAAAAACCTGGAGCAGGCCACAAGCTCTCAGGGAGCAGGCAGCTGGGATCCCTTCGCTCTGGACAGGCTGGTTGTGAGCTTGAATTGCTTCATATGACCAACAAGGTGTAGGCACCTATATCAAATTTATCGATTGGAATTTTTATAAATTTGGGCCCAGAATTTCACCACGAGGCCTTTCTGTTGTTGCGAAAATCCCAGAAATAGCCAAAAAATTCAATGTCCCGCTCATGAACCGGCATTTCCCATCTTCATAAGACAGCACTGGACATAGGCCGGGTTTCACACATGCATGATTCACAGAGGCAGGGGGCCGTGTTAATCATCTTCACTGAAATTGGCATGGAATCTAGAGTGTACAACTTAGAACAGGTAAGAGGCGGTCTGAACTTGATGGATTAATTTGGATAGCCAGGATAGCCCTTTGGAGAGGTAAGGCGGCCCTTTGGATCGGCTCATGGGACATCTTTGGGAGACAAAAGGCACCTTTTGAGCAAGGTAAAGTTACTTTTGGGATTGGTAAAGTTACTTTTGGGATTATTAAAGCTGAATGTGATTATGCACTTTTAACACACAAATTCACTTGAACTGGTGAAGGTGTCAAGGAAGTGTCTAGCTGTCAAGGAACTCTCCTGCTTTCAATGAGCTGTTAAAGAGCTGTCCCGTTGCCAAAGCTGTTAAAGCTCACCAGGAAGTGTTGCGCTGTCAAATTTGTCAAGGAATTGTGCAAGGATACTAGATGTGTTGGCATGAAAGGTTTAGGGCAAAGGGTGGTAGTGTGGCCATGGGTTGGTATGAGGGCATTGAGTTAGCATAGGGGTATGAAGGTCCATGGAGGGTGGGTGGGGGGGCATGGACTGACATAGGTTGACATGGATGGGGCATGGCGAGTGTGTGCGAGGCCAAAGGGGGTGAGGGCTGAAGGGATGTTTTTTGTTCTCATTATAATTCCATTGGAACACCACCAGAAGACATCCAAAATCTCAGCGCTGCAGTGCAAACTCAGACTGAGGTCATGAGATCCATGCTTGATGTCATGCAATTCTCAGACTGCTGCCATCATGGCTGAGGATGCCAGTGCTCAAAGGGGCTGCTGGGAGAGCTTGCAAGCCCTTCTGAGCATCTTAGTGAGCGTGACCATTGTTCTCCAACATACCACCCTACTGGAGTCCTCACCTGACCCCTTTATCCTCAAATGATCTGGCATGCAAACTATCTTTTCCCATTGGGTTGCCTGCATCCCACTTGTGCCTGGTGACTCGGATCCTGACTTTATACTGCCCTCTAAAGTGTGTGCAGTGCCAGTATCTAAGCTGGTGGCGGGTGTCAGATCAAGTGATGGTACCTCTTCCTCACTGTCCTTATGCCACTCTCGCTCTTAATTCGGAGACTGCTGCAGGCGATGATTCTTGTGTGTCTGAAAGCAGGAAATAGGACGTAGTGTTGGAGTGAGGGAGGGGTGTAGGGTGGAAAGCAAGTGATCAATCAATCGACAGCTTGCACTTCACATCAAATAGCAGGGTGAGGGTAAGGTGGGAGTTAAGAAAAGAATGAGGTAGGAAGATACTGTCACCCTAAAGTTCTGAGCAACAACAGATACAATGGGCTGGACACGAGATGCTGAGAAGTATCTCCACCACAGGACTCAGGAGATGCAGACACGTCTGTACCCAATCAGTTCTTTTCTGCTCTCCGCAATTGTGTGTGACCCTATCCTGCAAAGGAGAGGGCAAAATGCCACTGACTTGTCTTGCACTGTGTTTCAGTGCTGCACCTTATATACAAACAAACAAAGAACAAAGAAATGTACAGCACAGGAACAGGCCCTTCGGCCCTCCAAGCCCGTGCCGACCATGCTGCCCGACTAAACTACAATCTTCTACACTTCCTGGGTCCGTATCCCTCTATTCCCATCCTATTCATGTATTTGTCACGATGCCCCTTAAATGTCACTATCGTCCCTGCTTCCACCACCTCCTCTGGTAGCGAGTTCCAGGCACCCACTACCCTCTGCGTCAAAAACTTGCCTCGTACATCTACTCTAAACCTTGCCCCTCTCACCTTAAACCTATGCCCCCTAGTAATTGACCCCTCTACCCTGGGGAAAAGCCTCTGACTATCCACTCTGTCTATGCCCCTCATAATTTTGTCGACCTCTATCAGGTCTCCCCTCAACCTCCTTCGTTCCAGTGAGAACAAACCGAGTTTATTCAACCGCTCCTCATAGCTAATGCCCTCCATACTAGTCAACATTCTGGTAAATCTCTTCTGCACCCTCTCTAAAGCCTCCACATCCTTCTGGTAGTGTGGCAACCAGAATTGAACACTATACTCCAAGTGTGGCCTAACTAAGGTTCTATACAGCTGCAACATGACTTGCCAATTCTTATACTCAATGCCCCGGCCAATGAAGGCAAGCATGCCGTATGCCTTCTTGACTACCTTCTCCACCTGTGTTGCCCCTTTCAATGACCTGTGGACCTGTACTATATAGAACTCCAGTATAAAGCATAAGAAATTCACATATAGCTAAGTAGCTGCAGGTATGTGGAGCCTGCAGGAGGTAAGTATGAGGGTTGCATCATCAGGACGTGTGTGAGGGTGAGGCGAAGTATCTGAATATTATTCAGGAATCCTGAGTGCTAGGTGACTGCTGATGGATGGGTGATGGGTGCGGGTATACTGAGTAGTGTGAACGATTAGTATTGCAGTGTTTATGAAATGTGCCTTGAAGGTGTGTTCAGTGACATTGATAATGCTTTTGAGGTCATTGAACTTGTGATCATGACACTGCTGTCAAGTCCTTGGAGCCAGTCTCTGTGATTGACCTCTCTTGTGTTCTGGTCCCATTCCCTTTGTTGGGTTGTCTTTAAGGTCTCCTGGCCTGTGGCAGAAAAGTGGTCTCCCTCTTCCTGTCAGTGTCAATCACAAAGTTCAGATCGCTCATTCAGTAGACCGTCAGACCTTTAGTCAAAGGGTCCAGTGTTTGAAGCACTGATAATCCACACATGTCAATCAAGATTCTCAATTCTCACTTTTATGCAGCAGTATAAAGCATAAGAAATTCACATAATGATTCATTTAAAAAATACTTGTTTTTAAAAAATATTTCATGGGATGTGGGTATTGTTGGCAAGGCCAACATTTGTTGTCGATCCCGAATTGCCCCCGGCCTGAATGACTTGTGAGGGCATTTCAGAGGGCTGTTAAGAGTCAACCATATTGCTGGAGTCACATTTAGGCCAGACCAGGTAAGGATGGAAGATTTCCTTCCCTAAAATATATTAATGGACCAGATGGGTTTTTACACCAGCCAACTATTTTCCATGGTCACCATTACTGAGTCTAGCTTTATAATTCCATATTATTACTTAAATTAAAATTCCACTAGCTGCCATGCTGGGATTTGAACCCTTGCCCCCAGAACAACAGCCAGGGCTTCTGAATTACTCGCCCAGTGACATTACCACTATGCCGCCCTCTCACCCACGTGAAATGTTGAAAAATACAGGGCTGCAGGGTAAGAGCTGGAAGGAGGAACTAGGCTGAAAATCCCCTTTTCAGCCAACGCAGAAATTATGGGCTGAATGGCTTTCTTCTGTGCCATTAAATTTCTATCTTTCTCAGCCTGCAGTGCCATATTTGTGAGCTTGGAAGTCCTCTTACTTCCTCGCTGCTCCAATTGTCTACAGCAGCCAATTGCAGGGCAGGCAAAAGCAAGTTTCGTTCATGTGCATGCAGTTCCATTTATGAGGACAGACTGCCTTTAAGAGCAACATGCCAGCTAGCACACAGGCTAGCCATGCAGACAGCTGGGGCCGCCTGCTAAGTGGCAGCCAAGCAACAACTGAATGCTACTAAAATTCTAATGAAGACACAGCACAAAATCTGCATGCTCTCTGCCTTAATGGGACTGGCATGCGCATATCATGAATCAGAAGTAAAATATCGTTCTCTCAGATATCTTGGAAAACAGATCCAGAGGGAAATATTAATTTCCACCCATAAATCCAAATGTCAGGGTTTTGATTGGTGCAGTTGAATGGATTTTGTCTCACTTAATTGGAATGGAAATGGTAATGGAAAATTAGGAATTTGAAGTGCATCTCACATGTCACAATCAACAATGGTGTTCCCTAAAGTTTCTAAGCTGCCCTGTGATGGATTATTGTACCCAACTCAGGAAAATCCCAAACCAATTAAGATCATTGGACTTGGGCATGAATGATCTACTTCATGCCAGCATCCTTCATCGCCTAGCATTGCATTACGTGGCTGGGCTGGCAGGCTACCATGAAGCATTGATTGAAGCAGAAATACATGGGTGACTAATACTCAAACCACACATTCATTCCTGAGCTAGCAATGCAAGAGTTGTTGCAATTGTGTTCAGAGTTCTATTTCAATATCCCGAGATTGCATAGAATCCCAGCAACAAAACCTCAAATGCATTGTCACCTGCCTTTGAAGAAAGTATTTGTCTGCCAATTTGTCCTCCATTGGCACTAATTCAAACACAGTTTAACATGATTTGCCAACCAAGACTGAGGCAATGGTTGGGGATCATAAAGGACACGAATCACAACTATGTACATGGTGATGTATGTTATTATTAACCTGGTGACATGTTTTGTCAAAGTATCAAACTGGTTTACAATAATCATGGGTGGGATTCTCTCAGCCCAGGCCGGGCCGGAGAATCACCGGGACGGGCGCGAATCGCGCCACGCCGCCCGACGCCAGTCCGCTGATTCTCCGGAGAGCGGAGAATCGGCGCGAATCGCGCCAGTGAGGTCGCCCCCCCCCCCGGCAATTCTCGGCCTGGGATGGGCGTACAAAAAAAACCGAGTCCCGCCGGCGCCGTCCCGCTGGTCTTTCCTGGTGGGGCCTCAGCGTGAATGGATCCGGGAGCGGCCTGGTGGTGGTGGTGGGGGGGGGGGGTCCGACCGCTGTGGCCTGGCCCGCGATCGAAGCCTACCAATCGGCGGGCTGGCCTCTCGGGCTGGGGGACTCTTTTGTTCTGCGCCGGCCCCTGTAGCCCTACGCCATGTTGCGTCGGGGCCAGCGCAGAGAAGGGAGCCACCGCACATGGGCGGTAATCACGCCAGTCCCACTGCGCATGCGCGCATTGCCATCGGTCCCACTGCACATGCGCAGACCTGCGGTGCCCATCTGACACTGGGATCGGCAGCTGGTGCGGCGTTGGTCGTGCTGGCCTCCTGTAGTGGTCAGAATCGCTGCTCCTGAGGCCATGTTGATGCCATCAAGAAACGCGATGGTGTTTACGACGGCGTCAACACTTAGCCTCAGGATCAGATCATCCCGCCCAATACATCTGTTGAGAGAGAAAATAACTGAAATTATAAAATTGTTGTAAAATGTAGATTGATTTAACAATGTTTTGGAATTAACAATGGCCCAATTAACCAAAGGTAAGCAAGTAATCTGTGAGAAATGTAACTGAACAGGACATTATGTTACTTTCCCCGGGTCTGCATGGGTCTCACCACCACAACACAAAGATTTGCAGGATAGTGGATTGACCACACTAATTTGCCCTTAATTAGAAATAAAATGATTTGGGTACTTCAAATTTATATTAAAAAAGTTATACTGGATCATCTATTTGGTGACATAGATCATATATAATTGAATGCAAATGAAAAACTTGATTCACATTTAATTCAAGTTGAAATATTTTACCTCTCCTGTCACTACACATGCCAGCATTAGTTGCTTTATTATACATGTGGGAACAATCGTAATCAAAAAGGAAGTCTGTTGCACAGACTATTGGCAGGCATTGTTACATTGGTGTTCAAGAGAAGTTGATCAAAATCACATGAATTAACGCATTTAACCCACGTGAGCAATGTAATTCAAATGAATTGCCAATTTTGTTCCATTGTCCGGGATAATAAATTTTAAAAAATAAATTTAGAGTTCCCAATTCATTTTTTCCAAGTAAGGGGCAATTTAGCGTGGCCAATCCATCTACCCTGCACATCTTTGGGTTGTGGGGGTGAGATCCACGCAGACACAGGGAGAATGTGCAAACTCCACATGGACAGTGACCCAGGGCCAGGATCGAACCCAGGTGTAATAATAAACTCTGAAGCAATACATTTTAAGTTAATTTGCTTTAAAGCTTTGAACAAAACGTAATATTGAATTTATAGTAGAAGATGCTGGATATCCAAAGTTGGCAACAAAGCGAGGTTTTTGATTCTGTGTACTCTGCTCTGTTCTGTATCCCAGGATTGGGTGGTGGTAATTGTACATTTGGCACCGTGCAGTCAAAGGTCAGTGACACGTGTTAAAATATTTATTGAGTGACATTCTAAACTGATATTTCCAGTGGTGTGAATACTGCATTGTTTAATAGGTCAAACATCGTATGAAATATTCCTCAAATCCACTAGAAACAACTGAACTCCCCATACATAATCCACTTTTGGCATAAAACCTCGACTGTGCCCGTAAGCGGGTGCACAGTGAGTGGAGCTGTTGATGGACATTCCTGGTCCCAGTCAGTTAGTGCAATTGGTGCTCCAACCTCATTGTAATTGTGCAGAGATGCAGCTAGTGCTATTATTTGCAGGGCTCCTACTTTGGAAGGGTGGTGTAGAAAATCGAGTTTCATCAATGTCATGACAGAACCCTGTTATAGTCAGGTGCACCCTGCCTGTAGACAGGAAAGACTACTTCTGTAGCAAGAATTTCCTCCTCGAGAGACCAACAGGACAATCAAATTTTGTGAAATTTCATTGGGGACCCAAGTCAAGGCAGTGCAAAACAGAAAGGAGATATTCCTTTCCAAGAGGACCAGATGGTGAATTTCACGAACTAATTCTCTCGCAAAGTGCTGACTTCACAGTTGGAATTACGGTTGCAGCAGGTAACGCAGTTCAGTGACGATCTGTTTTGTGAGATGGCGATCTCTAAGGCAGAGGAAGTGTTTTCTGAAGACTCATTATGGGCATGATCTCATGTGCAGTGCCCTCCTCCTGCAACTAGCTCCAGCTCTTTCGTCTTCATTTTCTGTGTTCCACCTCCTCTTCCAGCCCAAAGGCAGACATGTTAGACCAGCCATGGCTGCAGTCAAACTATTTAGAAGGTACCGAAAAACAGTCCAACACCAGCAAGTATTTATCAGCAGTTAGAAATTAGCTCCACAAGACAGAAAATGCCCAACCAATGTCCCAAAATTCATCAAGGGCTGGTTTAGCTCACTGGGCTAAATCGCTGGCTTTTAAAGCAGGCCAGCAGCATGGTTCAATTCCCATACCAGCCTCTGCGAACAGGCAGAGGAATGTGGCGACTTGGGGATTTTCACAGTAACTTCATTGAAGCCTACTCGTGACAATAAGTGATTTTCATTTCATTTTCAAATGGCAATTTGATAAACTAATCTGTCTTGAGTGGATGAACCCTTTCACCAGCTCTTCTGAATCTTCCATTCTGCCTGTTCAGGCCATGAGTTACGAATTGAGTTTATCACACTGTGAGTCTTGTGCGTAGGTAAGCACGATATCACAAAGGGGTCCTACAACAAGCACGGCACTCTTCTTTGAGTATTTTAATCAATGATTTAAATGTTTCTGGCATGAGCCCTGCATGTCATGTCTATGGAGCATCCTGATCCAATATGGGCAAAGGTCACCTGCCTGAGCCTGGTCTGCCATACTCAATGCTTAGGTGCCTGTTTTGCGCGTGAGAAATGGGCATCATCAAAGTTTTAAACCAATGTCTTAAAAATGCTGTGAGTATTCCTGAGGACAAGATGGGATTTTTTAAAGTGTCAATACTCTGCATTTGACAGACTAATTTCCTGCAGCAGGCAATTAGAATACATAAACTATTTTGGGGTGAAACATATGAACCAAATTAACAAATTGAGGGACAAATTAAAAGCGCAGCTGCTTAAAGGGAAACTGCATCAAACTAAAGAAAATCTCAAAAGAAACTCACAGCTTCAAATCGTTGACGGTGATGTGTTGAGCGGACGCACATCAGGTGGCTCTCCTCCAAACCAGGCCCAAAACGGCACTTTTAGTCGTATTTTACCCAGATTTCGAAGTCAAAAATACCTCAACAGCAAAAGGAGGGTAACCAAGAAAGGATGGCAGTCAACAGGAGCTCAAGGTGCCGAAGAGAAGGCAGAAGCGGCGGAAAGAGCCACGAGCAGCAGGCGGATGAGACGGCGGACCCACGAGGCGAAGGGACACCGGCCACCCAGGACCTGAGCATCAGCCTCTCCCCCACTTCCTGGAGAGGGATGGAAGAGCTTCTTAATGAAGGAGCTGACCACCATGGAAGAGGCGATCAGGATAGAAATCCAGGTGGCGGTCAAGGTGGCGGTGGCAGAGGCAATGATCACCATGCAAAAGGCAATCGGTGGGCTGGGGAAGAAAGTAGAGACTCAGGAGAGGACATTCCTCGACCTGGAGAAGGCCTCGATGGTCCAGAGCAACAGAATCATCGCCCTAGAAGCAGAAGTGAAAATGTTGGTGGCGGCCCAGGGGAACTTAACGGGGTAAGTCGAGGACCATGAGAACAGGTCCTGATGACAAAACATTTGGATCCTTGGGCTGACTGGAAGGCATCGAGGGCAGAGACCAGACAGACTACATCACCCAAATGCTGGGCAACTTGGTCGGGAGAGACAGCTTCCCCAAACTCCCAGAGCTCAACAGAGCACACATGTCGCTCAGGCCGAGACCCAAAGCTGGGGAGCAGCCCAGGGCGATTATCGCGAAGCTCCACCAATATCCGGACCATGAGAAGATCCTGCGGTGGGCAAGCCAGATGAAAGTGACCTGGGAAGGTCACAAAATCCGAATCTATAAGGATATGGGGCCAGATCTAGCAAAACGCAGGGCCGAGTTCAACCAGGCAAAATCGGCCCTGTACAAGAACGGTGTACATTCCCAGCCAGGCTCTGGGTCACATATCAAAAGAAAGACCATTATTTTAACACCCCGGAGGAAGCAAATGAATTTGTCCGAAACAACAGACTGGCAAGGCAACGATGGGGTTGCACAGAGAAAGACTGTGAAAGAGCAAAACACTCAATGGACAGTGAGCATGTTTGCGCGGGACTGCGCTGCCTCACTTTGATCATAAAGGGAAGACCGAGTCATGGAAAGAAGCCAGGTCAGGGGAAGGCAGGTGAGGGTTTAAAAAGGAAAACAGGCAGTCAGCAGGCATGAGGAGGGGCTAGACAAGCCCCGGGAGGGGGGCCCACCACTCTAGCAGAAATTGCGAGCACTGGAAGACAGACAGCAAGGGCAATCGTGGTGCATCTCCCGGTAGGGAGGGAGCGCCTGGTCGGGGATGGGGGAGGGGGGGGGAGCACAGGGAATGGAAGGGGAAAGCACAGGGGGAGATGGGGTAAGGGGGAGATGGGGTGAGTGTGGGGGAAAGAACACAAAAGGAACAGAGCAGGAAAAATATGAGTTGATTTTCGGATGGGATTCGGCGAGTGAGGAACAGACTGAGGAAACAAGATGGCGGCGCAAGCAGCCACTTTGGAGGGTCCCTGGGCAAACAGAGACCCCGGAGTCCAGGGGTGCACCCACGTAGCACATACACAGTTGGCGGCTATGTTGCATGCCCACTGTACAAGAGGAAACCGTGGAGCGCAGGGGCCCAACCTCATAGTGGGAACGGTGACCAAGGCCATTTTGAATGGCTCCTGTTGCTAACTTTTGGTTGGTTCAATTGGCTCTGTTTTATAACCTTTGCTCTCGAGTCGCCAGGTATCTTTATGATACCGCCACGAGGTTCAATTTCAAGTAATGATCAATAACTCAATACACCGATTAGTAAGATTCAAATCAAAGCACATTTATTATACACAGTTATCGCTACTCATGCACAAATTCTACTTCTAAGCTACTTCTTCAACTAACAGGCCTATACTTAGCTTCGGACTGGCTCACCAGGTCAAGGGAACAAATTGCCTTTCGTTCGGGTTCTGAGTCTGCGGGATTCGAAGTTGGTACGGATTGGTAGCTAGGAGCGCCTATCTCGCAGCGAGCGTTGACTTAAGACTTACTGGATATCGGCGGTAGCTGCACCGGTCACTGTCAAGGGTTGGTTCGCGTTGCTGAGTGACCCGGTCAAGAAGAACAATTTGAACTTGGGGGCTTAACTTTATAGTCCCCAGGGGCTTCCCGCCTTTCGGGGCGGACCCTGTACCTGGTTCCAAGTGATTGGACTTTGTTCCAATCGCTTGGCTCGATTTCTCCAATACTGGAGCGGTTCCCTGATCGATGGGCGGTCTTGAGGTGTCCGTTAACCTCTTTTGTGTTGGCTCCTGCTGGCGCCGGGGAGTCTGGCTTGGCTTTGTTTATCCCAAATGTTTTGATTGTTCCCGGGGATCGCTCATTAGTATGTAGATGGCTGCCACATTATTATGCAGATGGCTGCTTGTATTAATGCTGTCTGGGCTTTTGCAGAGTTTAATACACAGTAACCTGCACCTGCTGGTTTCTGCCTGTGTTGGCTGAATTTCCCTTCAGCCTTTGCTGTTCTCCATTTTAAAACGAGACTTGGCCAACCCAGGTGCTACACTCCCTCCTTGTGATCTTGACGCGAAGCGTGAAGGATCACATAACTGTGTTGTTTTTCATTCCCTGACCCGGCGAGCACTCTTCTATGGCCTCTACACTGACCATAACTATGCAAAAAATGTTTAACTGACAATTCTGAGGGGCGCTATGTCAAACAGGGATATGCATTACAAAACAAGAAAATCGGAACATCTAACTATCCTTAATAAACTACACTGACTCAAACATTTCATCACACTAACTTCCTAAACCATACAAACAAAATCATAGCAGTATTATACACATTTTCTGGCTTGGCAGTCAAGCTCAGGATTGTACAATTGCTCATGAACATTTCTTTATTTACAACAAATCGCAAACGAATGCTCTTTATTATAGATCGCGGGGGTCGGGAGTCTGGTCATATCCGAAAATAGGGGATCTTATCCTATATACCGGGGTGCGAGCACGGTAGGCTCTCCTTCTCCATTTTCTCAGACGAATAGTCTGCACGATGCAGCAGAGTATCGCCAATACCAATAGGGATTCTATCAAGTAGGACAGGGAGTACCAGGTTATACACCTGTCACACCAAGATGGTGTGGTGTCGCTTGTGACTGGGCTCTGGGTCCTGTGGGGAAGTAAATCATTAATGGCTGGGGGGGGTTTGAGGTCAGAGGGTTCGCGTTCACACGCAACCAAATGTCCATTCGGGTTATGAGCCACGCGGAGGATGTCCTCATGGTTCTTCTTCTTTCCCTTCTGTTCTGTTCTGTTCTCTTCTCTTCTCTGGTCCTGGAGCTTCTGGAGTTCTGTGGGATCAAGCATAGTGTCTGTTACTATCTTGGTTTAATGTCTCGTATGATCGCCTGTCTGTCCTTTAGTGCCAATTACTTCCTTTATAATTGGTCACTATGTGTGACTCCCTCATTTTTTTTTCTCCAAAAACCGAATATTCCGGACAAGACACACTTACAAATACTGAACCAGTGCGAGCTGTCTCGCAGGCTGTGCAATTTGCCATCCAAATGTTTGAGGATGTAAATAGCATAAGGTTGGCAACCTAAGGGTCACCTGAAAACAAAAACAAAACTTTTTGAACGAAAATTGCCGAAATGAGGTGCGTGTGGGCCGCGACGGGTACGATTTGGATGGAGTCCCCAGGTAGGACGGCGACCAATGCTGTGTGTGCCCTACCCGAGTATAGCTGACCAGAGGGGGGTTTCCCAGGCAGGGCGGGTCCCAATGCTGTTTCTCCACTGCCTGAGCAACCGACAAGAACGGGCAAGAAATGTAGTCATCGTGGGGGGCTGCCGTATTTGTTCTTCCTTCGAACCAGAAGAGCAGTTACGAACGGGGGTCTGTGTTTCAGTCGACAGACGAGTTCCTCTGAACTGGCATCTGGAACATTAACAAGACTCTGCGGACAAACTAGTTCCTCTGAACTAGTGTCTGGCCAAACTAGTTTCTCTGACTGCCAGTGGGCGTCAGAAGGGTGGTGTCGTGGGGCCGTGGAAATTTTTCTTTTTTCCAGTCTAACATACAACATTTAACAGGACAAGTACAAACAACATCAAACATGCTGCAGATTCCATCAGACAGGACACCGTTTTCTCCCAAGCAGTTCCTTTTAAAACATCATCTGAACACCTCAGTTATCGGTTGCGAACAGGGTCGCAAAGGGGTTCTCGTTTTGGGAGTCAGACTCAAAGTCGTCATCTTCTCCCGGATGCCAAACTCTCGAGTGTATCAGGGCTGATAGGGCTGCATGGTGTGATCTGGGATCGCTCTCATCATTCCGGCGAGTCTGTACGAATTATCTCGGTGCCAAAAGGTGGTGTCTAGTTCTGTGGGGACGGAATCGGGGTCGTCATTGTCGGTCGGTGGTCGGTGGTGGGGTTTGTTCAGGAAAGTGATCATGAAGGGATCACTTGAATCGTGGTCAGATTCGTTGGGTGAGGGTCCTGTTGCATGGGGATAGTAGGGAGGCGTGCTGTGGCTTTTGTCTGTGTCACAGTCGCTGTCGCTGCTGCTGCAGTCTGTGGGCGTTCCGGGGCAGAGTGTATATTTCGGGGGTGGAGTCGGGGTTGAGTCCGTGGCTGGGCTGGACGTGTTGGGGGAGGGTAGGGTTACGTTGGCTGTGGGTGGGGCGTGGTCTGCTGCATCGAGCATGACGTGATGTGCGTGGTTAGACTGTGTTCCATGTGCCTTCAGCTGGTTGATATGGAACCACGTAGTCTTTCCATTGGGGTACTTTATTTTGTAGACGGAAGGGCTTACTTTGTCCGCAATGGAGTACGGACCCGAATACTTTGGTGACAGGAATGTGCTGGGGTTGTATACGGAGAGCCTGATTTGCTGTCCTACACTGAACTCAGTTGCATGCACTGTCTTATCAAAACAGGCCTTGCTCTGTTTCTTTCTTGTGCCCAATTTCACTGCGGCTGCTAGCTGAGCCGTTTTAACATTCACCACTAATTGTTCTACTGCTTTCTCGTGTGTGAGGGCCGTCACTTCGGGGCTGGTCAAATCTAATCCTAATAATAAGTCTGTGCCTTACATGGGGCGTCATGAGGGTCTGTGGGGTGTAACCTGTGGATGTGGAAACCGTGTTTCGCAGAAACATCAGTGCAAAAGGGAGGACCGAATCCCAAGTGGTGTTGTTTTGCTGGACCATTTTTCTGAGGGTGGATTTTAGGGTCCGATTCATGCGCTCCACGATATCACTCGACTGGGGGTGGTATGCAATGTGGAATTTTTGGGTAATGCCAAATATCATGAGGATGTTCTTCATGACACGTCCCGTAAAATGGGAGCATTGGTCGGATTCAATGCTGCGGGGGAGTCCCCATCTTGTAAAGATGTGGTGGGTTAAAATCTTGGCTGTGGTCTTTGCCGTGTTCGTTCTGGATGGGAATGCTTCCATCCATTTCGTAAACGTGTCTATTACCGCGAGTACATATTTATAACCATTAATGCAAGGTGGCAATGGTCCAATATAATCAATCTGGAGGTTAGTCAAGGAGCCATTAACGGGTCGGGTGTGACTGAGCTGAGCCTTTTTGGCGTATCTGTCCAGGTTGTTCTGGGCACAGATAAGGCAATTCTCAATGTAGTGATTTACATCGTCTTTTAAACTCGGCCACCAACAGAGCTGCCTGAGGTGGGCTGTAGTGGGATCGATTCCCTGATGTCCGTGACCGTCATGGAATAAACCAATCAGTTGATTCCTGTCCTGTTCAGGAACCACATAAAGGGTGTCTTTTAACACCAAACCGTCATGTGTGGTCGGAACATTTTTAAACCTCTCATAGGGTGCTGGATAGTTTCCTTTTAAAATCTCCCTGAGATTGCTGTCCTGCTTCTGGGCCTGTACTAAATCTTCGATACTAGTCTGCGAGATCTGAACTGCATTCACTGGTGCGCTTTCGGGGGGTGTCCAAAAATATCCGTGCCTGGAACCTGCTTTAGCCAGTGGGTCGGCCTTTACATTTCCAGGGGGGGGAGAAACGATGGTGACTTCGAACTTTGACTATCCCAAAAGTCCTGTTCTGTGCTCGCTCTAAAATGTGACGGAGCAATGGGGCTGAAGGGAGGGGTTTTCCGTCTACAAAAACAAATCCTCTTGCTTTCCACAGGGGTAGGAATTCCGTAAGGCTGTTGCAGACATAGAGGCTGTCCGAATATATGTCTGCTGGGCTGGGGAAGGAATTTGGGTCTTCCACTATGTATGCGATGGCCGCATGTTCTGCTGCCTGCGCGCCTAAGTGTTCTGGAAGTTTTATTGCTATTTCTTCTAGGGCGCGTCCTCGACATAAATACCGCATCCTGTTATGCGCTTCCCTTCAAATATTGCGGAAGATCCATCCACATATATCTTTATGGGTTCGCACGTGTCTGTGTGCTTGGGCTCTGGGTCGAACTACCTATCTTTCTGGGGGGTGGTTTAGCAATAAAGGGGCCTGTGTTGTGGTGTGGATATATAATTTCACATTCATGGGGGGTTCCGGGGTACTGTAGGTTGTCGGCTAAAAAGGTGTGGGTCTTTGTCCTTTTAACAGTGATGTCCCGTCCCTGCAAAAGAAGGGTCCATCTGGCTGCTCTTATTTGACTGACTGTACCGTCCTTCAGTCGTCCGTCCAGTAAAAGTTGGGTGGGGTTGTTTTCCTTGAGGATTGTGATGGGGTTCAGTCCGGTAATGTACGAAAAATACTGTACTGCCCTGAATACTGCGAGCAGGTGCCTTTTACAGGCTGAAAATCCCTGCTCCACAGCATCTAAAACTCTGGAGGCTTAAGCCACGGGCCTTAACTGTTCGCGCCGTTCCTGGAGGAGCACGGCTGAAAGGGTGCGGTCTGTGCTTGCTACCTCTATCGCATAAGGGGGAAAGCGGGTCTGGAACTTGTAGTGCGGGGGCTGCTATGAGTGCTCTTTTCAACGCATCCACAGCATCCGTATGCTGCGGAAGCCATTCCCAGGGGGCTCCTTTCTTTAGGAGGTCTGAGAGGGGTGCTGCCTTGCTGGCAAAACCGTCAATGTGGTTTCGGCAGGAGCCAACCAGTCCTAAAAATGACCGGAGGGCTGAAACGTTCTGGGGAAGGGGCAATTTAGCAATCGAGTCAATCCTTTTATGCTCGATCTCGCGTTTACCAAGTGTGATAATTGTACCCAAATATATCACCTTCTTTTCCAGAATCTGGGCCTTTTTGGGGTTAACTTTACATCCAATTGCTTGTAGGAGTTCCAGGAGTTCGGACAGAAGCTCAATGTGCTCTTCCTTGGTGTCTGTCTGCAGTAGTAGGTCATCCACGTACTGGACCAGACATTCGGGGCGAGAAAATTTGGCTAAACCATTTGCCAGCTGTCGGTGGAAAATGGAGGGGGAGTTGTGGAATCCTTGTGGAAGGCAAGTCCACGTGTACTGCTGATTTTTGAAAGTGAAGGCAAATTTGTACTGGCACGCCTTTGCCAATGGAATGGACCAGAATCTATTACTGATATCCAAAATCGTAAAGAATCGGGAATTGAGTCCCTGCTTGAGCATGGTCTCGGGACTTGTTGCTACTGTGGGGGCTGCTGCGGGGGTGACTTTGTTGAGTTCCCCGTAATCGATGGTCAGTCGCCATGATCCATCGGGCTTTCTCACTGGCCAAATCGGGGCATTATTAGTGGAGGCTACTGATCTAAGTACGCCCTGCTCTAATAAGCTGTCGATTACTTTTGCGATTTCTCCCTCTGCCTCTTGGGGAAATCCATATTGCTTTTGGGGTCTAGGGTCAGGTCCTGTGATTTGTACTGAACCAGTCACCCGGCCACAGTCGTGTTTGTGGGTCGCGAATGCTGTCCTGTTCTTTTGTAACACTGCCCTAACCTGCTTGTCTGTGCTAATTGTCGTCGGGTGAAACCAAAATTTGCCTACTGCGCTAATTTTGTTGGCGTATTGACCTATTGTGAGCGTTGCGGGGGCTCTTGCAGATTTTGCCATTTTCCAGACACATTGGTTGACTGGATCAAAGGATAGGTTGTGAGAATTCATAAAGTCTATGCCCAAAATGTGTTCTGCTGTGTGGGGCAGGTCGACTAGAACTATGGGGTGCTTGGTGGTGATGTTGCCGATTTGCATGGGTACAGGGGCTGTGATGAAGCTACTTCTACAACTAACAGGCCTATACTTAGCTTCAGACTGGCCCACCAGGTCAGGGGAACAAATGGCCTTTTGTTCGGGTTCTCAGTCTGCGTGATTTGAAGTTGGTACGGATTGGTAACTGGGAGCGCCTATCTCGTAGCGAGCGTTGACTTAAGACTTACTGGATATCGGAGGTAGCTGCACCGGTCACTGTCAAGGGTTGGTTCGCGTTGCTGAGTGACCCGGTCAAGAAGAACGATTTGAACTTGGGGGCTTAACTTTATAGTCCCCAGAGACTTCCCACCTTTTGAGGTGGACCCTGTAACTGGTTCCAAGTGATTGGACTTTGTTCCAATCGCTTGGTTCGATTTCTCCAGTACTGGAGCGGCTCCCTGATCGATGGGTGGTCTTGAGGTATCCGTTCACCTCTTTTGTGTTGGCTCCTGCTGGCGCCGGGGAGTCTGGCTTGGCTTTGTTTATCCCAAATGTTTTGATTGTTCCCGGGGATCGCTCATTAGTATGTAGATGGCTGCTACATTATTATGCAGATGGCTGCTTGTATCGATGCTGTCTGGGCTTTTGCAGAGTTTAATATACAGTAACTTGCACCTGCTAGTTTCTGCCTGTGTTGTCTGAATTTCCCTTCAGCCTTTGCTGTTCTCCATTTGAAATGAAATGAAATGAAAATCGCTTATTGTCACAAGTAGGCTTCAAATGAAGTTACTGTGAAAGGCCCCTAGTCGCCACATTCCGGCGCCTGTTCGGGGAGGCTGTTACGGGAATCGAACCGTGCTGCTGGCCTGCATTGGTCTGCTTTCAAAGCCAGCGATTTAGCCCTGTTAAATCAGGACTTGGCCAACCCAGGTGGGTACACTCCCTAACAAAGGGAAACCCTGGAGTGCAGGGGCTTATCCACCAGGGAAGTATGGCTGTCTCTCAGGAGCTGGGGGACAAGACCCCCTCACCAGGATTATCACCTGGAATGTCAGGGGACTTAATGGCCCAGTGAAAAGACCCAGCGTCTTCTCTCACCTAAGGTACCTGAAACCTGACATAGTCTTCCTGCAGGAAATACACCATAGGGAGAAGGACCGACTGCGGGTAAGAAAGTACTGGGTGGGGCATACATACCATTCATGCTACAGGACAAGGGCTCGGGGAGTAGCCATATTGATTAGTACGAGGACAAGGTTCACTGTGGCAAAGACGGTATGGATCAAGGTGGACGGTACATCATGGTCAGCGGTGTTCTTGGCGGGGCACCAGTATGTCGTGTTGGGTGTTCTGATGCACAAATGATCCAACATGGCTGTAGATGGTACAACTCTGTTTTATTGTCTAAACAACGGTAACAACTAACTGCTGGCTTGGGTGCGTGCTTCACCAGCTAAACTGTGTATCCAGCCCTATCACTGTCTTGGTGAGGCACTCAGCACATGGCTGAGTGGCGCGCTGTGAGCTCTGTGCTCTGAGCTATCTCCTGGTAGAATGAGCGGGAACTGTGGTGTTCCCTGTTTTATAGTGCGTGTGCTCTCACTGGTGATTGGCTGCGATGTTGTGTGTGTGCTGGTTGGTCCAACTGCCTGTCCATCAGTGTGTGTGTGATTGCACCATGATATGCTGATGTGGATATCATGACATCCCCCCTTTCACAAGGATATGTGCCTACATGCTAATAAATAGAAATGTGTACTGAGTGCATCTGAGTACGTGTGTGCAATATTTACAACATGTACATGAGGCTAAACTATATACAGAGGAAGGTGTCAGGTGCAACAGAACAACGAGATTGTACCAATAACAGAACAAATGCAATCAGCAAACGACGAGAGAAAACTTCTGGAACAGTGAACGACAAGAAAAGAAACTCATTAACAGTACTGTAAAACAATTCAGTGAGTCTAATATACTAACAGGCTCATAAGTCAAGTCTCTCAGGTGGGCGACGAATTCGGGTTGACCGCCTCAAGGGTGGGTCAGGATCCACCGGCTGAGGAATGGGCCTGGCCACGGGCGAGAGAGGAAGAGGCAGGGTGGCAGGAAGCTCAACAAAGTCGACATCAGGGACAACAGGAGGGCGTGGCACCGGTGCATGATCCTGTAGCGTACGCGGAACCAGACGAAGGGCCTGCCGATTACGGCGGCGAATGGAGCCATCAGGCATGCAAACCAGGAATGAGCGGGGAGCCACGTGGCGGAGAACCTCGGCGGTTGCCAACCAGCCACCCTTCGGTAGGTGTATGCGGACGTTGTCTCCAGGCGCCAGGGCAGGAAGATCAGTCGCTGAGCGTCATGTGCCACCTTCTGCTGAACACGCTGTTGCTGCATCCTTCGCAATACTGGAGCATGGTCGATGTCAGGAACATGAATGGACGGCACAGTGGTCCTGAGGGTGCGACCCATCAACAGCTGGGCTAGCGAGAGGCCCCTGGACAGTGGGGCCGAGCGATAGGCCAGCAGGGCTAAACAGAAGTCAGATCCGGCATCAGCAGCCTTGCAGAGGAGCCGCTTCACAATGTGGACGCCCTTTTCCGCCTTGCCATTCGACTGAGGATGTAAGGGACTGGACGTCACGTGTGTGAAGTTGTATGAAGTGGCAAAGGAAGACCATTCTTGGCTCGCAAAGCAAGGCCCGTTGTCAGACATGACGGTGAGCGGAATTCCATGGCGAGCAAAGGTTTCTTTGCATGCCCGGATGACAGCTGATGACGTCGTGTCGTGCAGGCGTATGACCTCCGGATAACTTGAGAAGTAGTCAATCAGAATAATGTAGTCCCTGCCGAGCGCATGAAAGAGGTCCACGCCCACCTTCACCCTGGGGGACGTGACCAACTCATAGGGCTGAAGGGTCTCAGTGGGTTGCGCCGGCTGAAACCTTTGGCAGGGGGGCAGTTGAGTACCATGTTGGCGATGTCGTCGCTGATGCCTGGCCAGTACACAGCCTCTCGCGCCCTCTGCCTGCACTTTTCAACTCCGAGATGGCCTTCGTGCAGTTGTTCGAGGACACGCCGGTGCATGCTGTGTGGGATCACGATCCAGTCCAACTTCAAGAGGACACCATCAATGACGGCCAAGTCGCCCCGGACGTTGTAAAATTGAGGGCACTGCCCCTTGAGCCACCCTTCCATCATGTGGCGCATCACACGCTTTAGAAGGGGGTCAGCCGCAGTCTCACGGCGAATGTGGGCCAGACGTGCACCAGTGACCGGCAGATTGGCCGATGCGAAGGCTACTTGTGCATCGACCTGACAAACGAACCCCTCCGAGTCGGGCGGTGTGTTGACCGCCCTGGACAGAGCATCTGCGATGATGAGGTCCTTTCCCGTGATGTAGACAAGTTGGAAGTCGTACCTCCGGAGCTTGAGCAGAATGCGCTGGAGGCGAGGGGTCATATCGTTGAGGTCCTTCTGAATGATGCCGACCAGGGGGCGATGGACGGTCTCCACAGTGAACTGCGGAAGACCATATACATAATCGTGAAACTTGTCGATGCCCCAACAGGCCTAGGCACTCCTTCTCAATCTGCGCATAGCGCTGTTTTGTGGGGGTCATGGCCCACGACGCATAGGCGACCGGGGCCCATGATGCGGTGTCGTCCCGTTGCAAGAGTATCGCCCCAATGCCGGACTGGCTGGCGTCAGTTGAGATCTTTGTTTCCCGTGTGGTATCAAAAAACGCCAGTACCGGGGCGGTGGTGAGCTTTACCTTGAGCTCCTCCCATTCACTCTGGTGTGCGGGCAGCCTCTGGAATTCCTTTTTGACCAGGTGGCGAAGAGCAGTCATGTGCGAAGTAAGGTTCGGAATGAACTTCCCCAGGAAGTTGACCATCCCGAGAAAGCGCAGCACTGCCTTCTTGTCTGACGGCTGCTGCATGGCTGCGATGGCTGCCACTTTGTCGGCATCCGGCCGCACACCCGACTGGGAGATGTGGTCCCCCAAAAACTTGAGCTCAGTCTGGCCAAAAGAGCACTTGGCTCGGTTGAGGCGCAGGCCCTGATCTCGTATCCGTGCAAAGACACGCTGGAGACGACTGATGTGCTCCTGTGCTGTGGTGGACCAGATGATAACATCGTCTACGTAGACGCGTACCCCTTTGATGCCCTCCATCATCTGTTCCATGATACGATGGAACACCTCGGAGGCTGAGATGATGCCAAATGGCATCCTATTGTAACAGCATCTGCCAAATGGAGTGTTGAAAGTGCACAGCTTCCTGCTGGACTGATCCAATTGAATCTGCCAAAAGCCCTTTGAGGCATCAAGTTTGGTAAATATTTTTGCCCGAGCCATTTCGCTCGTGATTTCTTCTAGTTTGGGTAAGGGGTAGTGTTCCCTCATAATGTTGTGATTCAAATCTTTTGGGTCGATTCAGATCCGGAGCTCGCCGGAGGGCTTCTTGACGCACACCATGGAGTTGACCCATGGCGTTGGCTCCGTGGCCCGGGAATGCACTCCTTGGTCCTGCAGGTCCTGCAGCTGCTGCTTGAGGCGGTCCTTGAGTGGTGCTGGGACCCCAACGAGGTGCGTGAATCACCGGGGTGGCGTCCAGTTTGAGCCGTATTTTGTATGTGTAGGGCAGTGTGCCCATGCCCTCGAAAACCTCCTGGTTGTGCGCGAGGAGTGAGTGGAGCTGCGCCCTAAAGTCTGCATCCAGGAAATCAGAAGTGCCTTCTGGAGACAGAGTGTGTACCCGCTGAATGAGGTGGAGGATCTTTCACGCCTGTGCGCCTAACAGAGAGTCCTTCGAGGATCCAACAATTTCAAATTATAATGTCGCTTTGTGTGAGTTGTGTGTAACCTCGAGCTGGCAGGACCCCGTGGCCGGGATGACGTTTCCATTGTAGTCAACCAGCTGACAGTGGGATGGCAGAATCGGTGGTTTAACCTTCAAGGTCTGGAAGGAGATTGGCGGAGGCACCAGTGTCCAGGCGAAATGTGATCTGTGATCGGTTGACCGTTAGGGTGGCACATCACTCATCGCTCGGATCAATGCTGTGCACTGGCAGCGGCTGGTGGTTCCGACTTGGGGACATCCGGTTCTTGTGGATTACCACAACGCGGGAGGGCTCCCTGTCTTCGGTATCGCTGGTCTGCATACTGTCTGGATGTGACTCAGTGTAGGGGGGCTGAATCGCCCGCATGTCCCTGCGAGGCTGGCGGAATTGTTGAGAGTTGGCAGGTTGAGCTGCTCGACAGCAGGCAGCGTAGTGGCCCATCCTGCCACGGCGGAGGCATTGTCGCACTTTGGTCGGACATCGCCGCTTTAAGTGGGCGGAGCCACAGTTGCCGCACGGTGTGACGTCATGGCATTCATTGCGCCACCACGCATGCGTGGTGCAGTCCTGCGTAGAGCGCGCCTGCGCATCACGTCCCTCTGCGTCAACGTCCCCTTTTTTGGCGCGTACAAGCGCGGGAGGCCTCGGAAAGCGTGCGAATTGGCCGCGCTCGTCCGGGCTGCGGGCCGGGATGAACTCGATCGACTGGACCCGCTCCGCCTCGTAGGACCCATGCCGTGCCGTTTTGGCCGCCTCGATTTGGGTGTACTGGTTGGTCGCGTTCTCATGGAGAACGCAGGTCTCGATGGCAGTCGCTAGGGTGAGGCGCTTTATTTTAAGGAGCTGCTGGCGTCGGGTGTCCGAGATGACCCGGAAAACTATCTGATCCCGCATCATGGAGTCGGAGGTGGCCTCATAGCCGCAGGACTGCGCGAGGATACAGAGGTGTGTCAAGTAAGATTGCAAAGGCTCATCCTTACCCTGCAGGCGCTGCTGGAAGAGGGACCTCTCGAAGCTCTCATTGACTTCCACGCTGAAGTGTTCGTCGAACTTCAGAAGCACCGTCTTATATTTTGTTTTGTCCTCGCCTTCCGCGAATGCCAGGGAGTTATAGATGTGGATGGCGTGTTGCCCTGCCGTGGCGAGGAGGAGGTCGATCTTCCTGGTGTCTGATGCATTCTCCCTGTCTGTGGCTTCCAGGAAGAGCTGGAAGCGCTGTTTAAACAGCTTCGAGTTTACGGCAAGATTTCCAGCGATTCGGAGCGGCTGCGGCAGGCTGATATTTTCCATGGAGCAGGATGGCGGATTTCTGAAAGGGTGCAGGTAGGTCTCACAGTCGCTGGTTAGCGTCCACTACTGGTATCATGTTGTGTTGGGTGTTCTGATGCACAAATGATCCAACACGGCTGTAGATGGTACAACTCTGTTTTATTGTCTAAACAACGGTAACAAGTAACTGCTGGCTTGGGTACGTGCTTTACCAGCTACCCTGTGGACCCAGCCCTATCACTATCTTGGTGAGGCACTCAGCACATGGTCTATGTCTGAGTGGCACGCTGTGAGCTCTGTGCTCTGAGCTATCTCCTGTTAGAATGAGCGGGAACTGTGGTGTTCCCTGTTTTATAGTGCGTGTGCTCTCACTGGTGATTGGCTGCGATGTTATGTGTGTGCTGGTTGGTCCAACTGCCTGTCCATCAGTGTGTGTGTGATTGCACCATGATATGCTGATGTGGATATCATGACACGGTAGTCCTGGTAAATATGTACGTGCCCAACTGGGACAACACAGGCTTCATAAAAAAGACCATGGTGGAAATCCCCGACATTGACATGCACCGACTGATCATGGGGATTCGTCTTCAACTGTGTACAGGATCCACTGACGGACAGATCGAACCCGAGATTGGGGAAAAGGAGGGGCATGGCTAGGGAACTGGGAACATTCTTGGAGCAGATGGGGACGGTGGATCCGTGACGGTTCCTACACCCTGGTGAGAAGGAATACTCATTCTTTACGCCGGTCCACAAAGCATACTCAGGGATAGAATTCTTTGCAGTGGGGAAAGCGGTGCTTCCAGAAATAGTAAGAGCAGAATATTCCACGACAGCTATCTCAGACCACGCTCCATATTACGTGGATGTGAGGTTGGAGACAGGCCGTGCCCAAAGCCCAATGTGGAGATTGGACATGGACCTACTGGCCAATAAGTTCCTCTGCCAGAAAATATCACATCCCATATGTTACAAATAACCGGAACGGGGAAGTCTCACCTTCCAGGCTTTGGGAGGCAGTGCAGGAGGTGATTAGGGAAGAGACTATAGCCTACAAAGCACAAAGAGGTAGGGAAGAGAGGGTGGCCAGGCAACAACTGATCAACTCCATTCTGGTGTTTGGCAGAAAATATTCCGAGGCCCCGACTGTAGAGCTTTTGGCAGAGAGGAAAAAGGTGCAGGTGGACTTAACTTGCTATCCACCACAAAAGCAGTGTACTAACTCCACAGGGAACCTTCTACAAACACAGTGAAAGGGCTCTCCATCTACGAGCTCCCAGCTGAGAAAGCAGGCAGTCACGAGGGAAATAGCCGAGGTGAAGCATAGCAGAGGCAGACTGGTAATCGAGCAAAGAGTGGTCAACTGAGCGTTTGAGACCTTCTACCGAGGGCTGTACACCTCCGAACCCCCCGATGGCGATGCGGAGATGAAACGGTTTCTCGATGGACTGGACATCCCAGTCTTGGGGGATGAGAGACATGGGGGGGGAGGGGGCCTGGAAGCACCAATAGGACTGGGAGAGGTCATGGAGAGTATCTGTTCCATCCAGGCGGGGAAGGCACCGGGACCCGACGGGTTCCCGGCAGACGTCTCTGAGAAATTCGCACCAGCCCTCACCCACAGCTGCAGGACATGTTCACAGACTCGCGAGCGAGGGGCACCTGCCTCCTATTCAAACACAGGCCACAATATCGCTGATACTCAAAAAAGACAAGGACCTGACGGAATGCGGATCATATAGACCTATTTAGCTACTTAATGTAGATGCGAAGGTACTCGCAAAAGCCATGGCCAAAAGACTGGAGAACTGTGTACCGGAGGTCATCACAGAGGATCAGACGGGCTTTGTCAAGGGTAGGCAGCTAACTGTGAACATCAGGCGGCTACTGAATGTAATAATGACCCCATCCGGTGAGAGAACACCAGATGTGATCGTCTCCCTGGATGCGGAGAAGGCCTTTGACAGAGTCGAGTGAAAGCACCTCATCGAGGTACTGGGATGATTTGGGCTGGGGACAGGGTTCACCTCGTGGGTGAAACTCTTGTGTCATGCGTGAGTACCCTTTAAGAAATGGGAGTTTAAGAAATGTACCTTTAAGAAATGGAGCTGCTCATGTTACTGGAGTGATGTCAGAGAGTGGGTGGAGCTGAGCTCCACTTCTGCTTTTAGTTTCAGTTTGAGAAAGCTTGGGTGTGTCTGTGTTTTTCAGTGAGCTGAATCTGAAGTTGAAAGTGGGCTGCACTGCTGTTGATCTCTGCCATCAAAAGACTATCTATGATCATTTGGCAAACTCAGAATTGTAAAAAGGTCTCTGTATTGAATGTAAACCCTAATGTGCTCCTGTTTAGAGGTTTGTTAAGTCTTTTGGATGTTAAAAGGACAGCATACAGATTACTTAGTGTTGTATTCTTTGGGGGGGGTGTATTTGAATTAATGGTTGCTAAGATATTCACTGTTTGCTTTAAAAAGGTTAACTTGAGTTCATAGAATAAACATTGTTTTGTTTTTAAAAAAACACTGGTCCATGTCTGTTGTACCATACCTGTAGAGTGGGCCGTGTGCTCCCCATACCACAATCTATTAAAATTTGTGGGTCAGGTGAACTCCATGATTCACTTTGGGGTTCTCTAACCCCTGGCCCATAACACTTGTACAACACTCACAAGGCGAACGTTCGGACCAACACCACCTGCTCTGAATATCTCCAGCTGCACAGAGGCACAAGGCTCTCAACAAATGGGATTAGACCAGTCTGGCGGAGGAAATAAAAAAGGACCTACAGAGATGGGATGCACTCCCGCTTTCCCTGGTGGAGAGAGTGCAGATGATCAAAATTAACGAACTGCCGAGGTTCCTCTTCCTGTTGAGATCCATACCGATCATGTTCTAAGCCTATTTCCATGAAGTAGACAAAACGATAATGGCGTTCGTGTGGGGGAGGGTAAGAACCAGAGGATCCCTCAGGTGACACTGCAAAGGAGGAAAAACATGGGCAGTCTAGCCCTTCCGAATGTACAGTACTACCACGGAGTGGCCACAGCCGAGAGGGTGAGGGGATCGATACGAGAACCAAACCTGGAATGGGGAAGACTGGATGAGGCCTCCTGAAAGGGAACGACCCTCCGAGCCCTCACCACGGAGCGCTCTCATCCCCCCCATCAAAGTACAAATCCAGCCCAGTGGTGGTCGCCACACTGAAAACGTGGAATCAAATGAGGCAGCATTTCGATGTAACCGAGATGTCCTCCATGGCCCCCATCTGTGGTAACCAAACATCTCCACCAGCCATGCTAGACGCTACCTTTAGAAATGGAGACAGGATGGGGACAGACTCGCGACCTTGGACGAGCTGACGGAGGACTTGGACCTGCCAAAGGGACGGGAGCTCAGGCACCTCCAAATTAAATGCTTTCTCGGCAAGGAAAAGGCAAGGTACTCCAGAGCCCCAAGAGACACTCTACTAGAGGAACTAATCAGCATGGACAGTAAGGAGGAGGGGAACTGTGGGAACATATACGGATGGTTGCTGTACAGGGCAAGAGTAACACTGGACAAAGCTAGATGGAAATGGGAGGACGAATTGGGGACGGAAGTGGGTTGGGGCCTCTGGAGCGACGCACTGAGCTGGGCCAACTCCTCCTCCTCCTGCTCTAGGCTAAGCCTCTTGCATTTAAAGTGGTGCACAGAGCCCACCTAACTAGAACCCGAATGAGCAGGTTCTTCATGGAGGTGGAGGACAAATGTGAACGGTGCCAGGGAGGCCCGGCCAACCACGCCCTTATGTTCTGGGCTTGCCTCAGACTTGTCGTGTTCTGGACAGCCTTCTTCAAGGCGATGTCCAAGGTTGAGGGGTTGAGGGTGGAGCCGTGCTCAAGAGTGGCAGTCTTTGGGGTATCGGACCAGCCAAACCTTCAAATGGGGAAGACGGCCGATGCCCGACTTTTGCTTCCCTAATCGCACGCCGGAGAATCCTGCCCATCTGATGATCAGCAGCAGCACCCACGGCTGCAGACTGGCTGGCAGACCTGGCGGAATCTCTCCACCTGGGGAAGATCAAGTACACCATCCGAGGGTCAGATGAGGGCTTCCACAAAGCGTGGGGGTCATTCAACAGCCTGTTCCAATATCTGTTCAAGGGCAACAATGACTAAGAAGATCAGAAGCTGAATCTTCGGGTAAGCGTTCTCCAAGGCAGCCTTCAGGACATGCGACAACGCAGAATCGCCGAGCAGAAACTTATAGCCAAGTTCCGCACACATGAGTACGGCCTCAACCGGGACCTTGGATTCATGTCGCATTACATTCACCCCCCACCATCTGGCCTGGGTTTGTGAAATCCTCCCAACTGTCCTGGCTTGAGACAATTCACACCTCTTTAACCTGTGAATATCCCTCTCTCTGGACCTGTAAAGACTTAATTACCTGCAAATGCTTGCATTCAAAGTGTCATCTTGCATCTTTGACTTTGTCTATATGTATATGTTTCTGGAACCGACCTCTTCATTCACCTAAGGAAGGAGCAGTGCTCTAAAAGCTAGTGATTTGAAACAAACATGTTGGACTTTAACCTGGTGTTGTAAGACTTCTTACTGTACTCACCCCAGTCCAACACTGGTATCTCCACATCATGACAAGAGAAAGGGGAAGAGGGGGAAGGGGAGAGAACAGGCCCCAAGGGCAGCACAGAAAAATGCATGGGGACAAGGGGAGGAGGGAAGGGGCCATGCAGACCCCCCCCCACAATAAAAACTAAAAGCCCCGACAGAAAGAAGCGGAGCACATTACATGGCGCCAGAGCAAGCACCAACACTAAAAGGTAAACTAAACTACCAACAAGGGGAGGGGGGAGGGGGAGGAGGGAGGGGGGGAAACTCATGTAAAAATTGTTGTAAATAAGAAACAAACTTGTTTGTAAATACCAGAGATACACGAGCTGTTACTGTTAAAAACTGGAAATACTAATAAAAATATATATTTTAAAAAATCTAAATTTGATTATTACCGGGCAGCACGGTAGCCTTGAGAATAGCACAATTGCTTCACAGCTCCAGGGTCCCAGGTTCGATTCTGGCTTGGGTCAATGTCTGTGCGGAGTCTGCACGTCCTCCCCGTGTGTGCGTGGGTTTCCTCCGGGTGCTCCGGTTTCCTCCCACAGTCCAAAGATGTGCAGGTTAGGTGGATTGGCCATGATAAATTGCCCTTAGTGTCCAAAACTGCCCTTAGTGTTGGGTGGGGTTACGGGGTTATGGGGATAGGGTGGCGGTGTTGACCTTGGGTAGGGTGCTCTTTCCAAGAGCCGGTGCAGACTCGATGGGCTGAATGGCCTCCTTCTGCACTGTAAATTCTATGATTGAAGGCCTCAATAGTGCCAGCGGTCACTGCGTGCTTCCTCTCCAAGGACACCGCCCATGAGCCTAGCCATGGAAGAGGGGCAGGGAATGCGTACAGATGCATAATAGAGAGGCAATTAATTTAGTTGCCTCTCTATCGTACATCTATGTATATTCCAATATCAATTATTATTGACACCAATTAGATAGTTTTCTTAGGATATAATCATTTAATTCAATGAAAAAAATTCAAATATTGGACCTGTAAGAGGGAATCAAATGTTATTTTCCCATTCATCAAATTTGACTGCGCCAGCTTAGATATTGAATGTTTGTTGTGTAGTAAGTTGCTGAAAGTATGAGTTAATAACTTTGCAGTGAGCAAAACCTGGGACCTGAGTGAACAGGGAAAGCAACTAACCAATCACAGTGAAGGATTGAGAGATGAACAATACAAGGACTGGGAATAAAGAGTAAATTACAGTGGATAAATTCAATGTAAGACCAAATACCGATAGTCAATGGTCATTCTGCTGGTTTGTCAAATTTTGCCTCCCGCCAGTGACAGGCCAGGGACTGGAAAATCCCAGCAATAGAGAGAGAGAAAGAAAGATTGGATTAAAAAGACAGAGAAAATCAAAAGAACAGGAAAGCAAAAGAAAAATAATATGGTTTCACATTTTTAAAATCTCCAACAACAACTAAAATCTGAAGGGATGAGACTCCAGACCAAGAATTTTTAATTTTCAGTGCTGAAGTGATTGAAGGGTAGTAGTTAACAATTATATCATTAAAGGAGCAGTTAGGCTGTAATGGAAATGAGTTCATTGTTTTATGGTGAGTTTAGTTTACATTTACCATGCAAATATAACAACTTCACACATTCAATGTACTTCAATGTATTTCAATGGTGAGTCAGATAGCAATTTGCCGATTTTGGGAAACTAATGGTCAAGCAGTCCAACTTGGACAGCAAGCTTTAGGTTTCTACATTTAACCATGCATCTACCATCATAGTGCACCATTTAATATTTATTATTATTATTGTCACAAGTCGGCTTACAGTAACACTGCAATGAAGTTACTGTGGAAAGCCCCTAGTCGCCACACTCTGGCGCCTGTTCGGGTACACTGAGGGAAAATTCAGAATGTCCAAATTACCTAACAGCACGTCTTTCAGGACTTGTGGGAGGAAACCAGAGCACCCGGAGGAAACCCACACAAACAAAGGGAGAACGTGCAGGCTGCACACAGACAGTGACCCAAGCCGAAATCAAACCTGGGACCCTGATGCTGTGAAGCAACAGTGCTAACCGCGTTACCGCGGTTGTTACCGCGGTTACCACTGTAACTAACAGTGTTACCACGATCCCGAGTCAATAAAAATATGTCACAATGTTAGAAGCAAAATTTATTCAACAAAACTATTGAAAATGTTATGTGGACTGTGTTAATCCTTTTCTCCTCACAGCCCGAATCAACATTTCATTTCATGGCACACACCCAAGTTTCCCTTCTTCCAGGAAGCACACAATATATATTAACTGTCTGCAAGAGTACTTACTGGACCTTTTCTTTATTGGATCCTGTTAATTCAGCACATTGTTTAATAAATCAAATTATTGTTTCTATTCATCACCTCGCTCCCTACAACCACTTGGGAGTTCAGTTTGCACTTAGCCTATTGATTGCACATTAATGAGAGTTATTGTTTCTCCTGTATTTTTATTAAACTTCATCCATTGTGCATTCTTGGAGCTAAGATGCATTTTGACTGATGGAACATCGAGCAAACTGGAAAAAAATTAAACAATGCTTCTGAATCAGCCCGCCAATCAGTATTTAAAAGATGTTTACATACTCAGTCAGTCTTTTTCTGAGTATGTACTGGTGATTAGAAACCTCTCCCAGTACCCTCCGTGTGCCAATCTGGCATGCTGCAAATTGGGGCACTGATGAAGAAAACAAAGTGTCAAATGACCGACTTTCACTCATCAGATCATTGTGAACACCATGGAGGGATGAAAAAATTGGAAAAGTGACTCGCAGCTGAGCAGAGCATTCAGCAGGTGTGGGAGGCAATCAGCAGCGAGATCAATGTGAACTGCAGAATTTGGCCCAAATTATAGCATGTGCAGAGAAAAAGTGCTGACGTAAGCAACAGCAATCTGTCATCTTACACTTCTTTTTTATGACTATCCCTGCCAATTATGTTGCATTGCTACATTAGGTTTTATTGCCCATCATCCAGTTATTGTGAAAGTCCCTATCCAAGAAGGTTCCAAGCCAAGTGTGGTGAAGAGTTTAAAAAGAAAAATATCGTTAATTCCAATTTAACCAGCACTTTGCCATAAATGGAGAACAGCGGTGATAATGAAAATGTTCCAGAGTTATTGGGCTGAATTGTCAGTTTGGGATAATGCTGGATCAAGTCTGGGTCCTGTCCTCACACTGTTGGAAATAGTCACCAGCACAACAAGTTAATGACCAGAGGGCACACTTGCGAGTCAATGAAGGACTATAGGTGGGCTCCAGATGTTGGAGGGCCCATAGGAAGCTCTCAAGACGGAGGAGCATTCGAAGCGCCTTTTACGGCCACAGCTGCTGGACCACCATTATGGAGGGCAAGCTCCTCCACAGGGCAGCCTGTGTCCACAGCTCAGGTCATGACAGTTAGTGGGCAGCTATCACCCCACCCGATGTGACCCTTTATAAATGGCCCAGAGGCAGGAGACAAAACGACATGCCAGCTAGCACTGGGAAACTCTGGTCCACCCAACTTTGTTTCTGAGTCCGACAGGCTTCCAAAATCCAGCTCAAGTCAAACATAGCTTCCAACAGCTAGCGAACTACCTTTATGCATAGATGGACGACCATTGGCCTCTCTCTGCAAAATCAGATCACAAAGAAACCAAACAACAGTAAAAATTGCTATTCGGCGCTCGTTGCACTTCTGCAGCTTCAAGCACAAAGTGGAGTGCTGTAGTGGGTTCATTTTATCCCTCATTCTCTATCATAAATTTACCATGTGAAGTTGGCTCTTTCGTAAGAGATATGGTGCTAACTTCCCCAAGCTTCTGCTCCCAGTGAAGAGCTTTTTCCACTGAGAGTGCATTTCTGAATTTTGGGCAAGCTCTGTTCACAATTTTCGAGGCAGTAAATGGTGAAGCAATCATGACAGCAAATATCCAAATCTGCAATATTCAATCTCAGTGAGGAAGGTTCCCTGCCAGAGTTTAAAATTAGAAAATTACTCTTTCTCAATGCTTATGTCATGCAGTATGCAACACATTTATTCTGCAGGTAATCCCACTTCATATGGCCAGATACAATCAGTGTAAAGCAGGAACTGGATATATAGGCTGCATTTGGCAGCGGGCACAGGGGTTGCAGCCCAATATCACCCCTCCGCCATAGGAAAATCTCAGAGGTGGCTTTGGCAACAAAGTATCTGCCCGCTAACCGGAGGTCGGCAGTCAATGAATTGGCCAACTCATTGCCACTTCCTGCCTCCACTGGAATTTTAGCATGTCAGGACAGGAGGAGACTGTCAGGAAAAGCCTGGAAGCTTCCCACTGGGTTTCCGGTGGGGGAGTGGGGTGGCCTGACAAAGAGAAGCTGTGTGGGCCCCAATTGGCAAAGGCAATCTCCACGGCTGCTACACCAGTGCTGCAGAGTTCCGTCGTGGTACTCCCCACCCTGCCACTCACCTACACGTCTCGGCAGCGTATGCCTGCCAGCACAATAGAAGAAATTATAGCTCAGCCGTCAATGTTGCCTCAACATGGAAGCCCTGTTCTTCTCCCAGTAGCTTGAACTGCAGCTCTGCTCCATTATATTGTTTGGTAGGACTGGGTCGTGGTCCACTATATTGTTCATGAGGACAGTGATCTGCTCTATTACATTGTTCAGGACAGGGATCTGCTATGTTATATTGTTCACGACAGGGATCTGCTCCATTATATTGTGCTCTTTCCAAGGTGCTCTTTCCAAGGTGCTCTTTCCAAGGTGAAAGGTGCTCTTTCCAAGAGCCGGTGCAGACTCGATGGGCTGAATGGCCTCCTTCTGCACTGTAAATTCTATGATTCTATGATTGTTCAGGACAGTGATCTATTCCATTATAATGTTCAGGAGGACAGTGATCTGCTCCATTATAATGTTCAGGACAGGGATCTGCTTCATTATATTGTTCAGTGTAATGACCTCCAATTGGCATTATTGGTTGGCCAATTGGAGTATGAGCTCCCTCAATGGTAGCTCATTGAGGGGGCCCATATAAGCACCTGTGTAGGCTTTGTGAGGCATTCTTAAGTTGACTGGAATGCTAGCAGCACTGTTTGGAGCTGCTCTTGTATATAGTTATTGCAAATAAATACTGGTGTAGTGACAGAACCCCTGCCTCCTGTGGATTATTACAGTGGCGACGAGGTAAACAAAGAACCTTGTGGAGACCAGCTGCCGCACTCGGAGGGTAAGCCTTGCTATTTCAAAAATGCTGTTTTTTGGGAGGTTAGATGCATTTGACCCGACTATTGAGGACTGGTCCCAGTATGTGGAGAGAATGTGTTACTTCTTCCAGGCCAATGAGATAATGAAGGATGAAAGGAAACGGGTTATCCTGCTGTTGGCGTGCGGACCCTCAGCCCTCGCCATTATATGTAGTCTAACTTATCCCGATACGCCGGACACGATACCTTTCCAAGAATTAACGAAATTGGTGGAAGAGCACTATGACCCAAAACCACCCCTCATTTTGCGTAGGTACAGATTCTACACAACGAAGCGGGAAGACAGAGTCAGCCACAAATTTCTTGAGCCGCCTGAGAAGGCTGGTGGAAAAATGTGAGTTTGGCCTGATGCTAAATATAATGCCTCGGGACTGGTTAGTGTGTGGCATAAATGACCTCACCATACAGAAGCGCCTGTTGGTGGAAACGCCAGCTAGACTGCAGGCGGGTGTTACAGCTCACACTGTCCCTAGAAAAGGCAGCAAGTGGGGTGCAGGAACTATAGGGCATGCCAATGGAAGTAGAAAGCAGTGAGAAGGACTGCCTCAACGGGTCCAGCTACCAGATAGCCACCCTCAGGAAAAGCCTGAGGAACAGAGGGCCAAAGGAAAACCCCAGAACTGCTCCCAAGTCTTCTAGGACTAACTGGAGACAGAGGGAACTACCGGCTGAGGCTCCCCCAACAGAGAAGGACCGTTTCTGGCACCAGACAGAGTGGGGTAATAGCGACAGAAACCCTAGAAGGAGGTGGCAAAAGAGGAACAGCAGGTGGGGACGCAGGGAAGTACACAACCTAGACGCTCCATCCTCCTCCGAAGGGGAACAGTTATATAATATTTCAACGAAGAAAGCAGAACCTATTAAGATTACCCCACGGGTGAACGGTCGGCCGACAATAATGGAAATAGACACTGGTGCGGCCGTATCAGTAATGGGAGTGGCAGCATTTTAAAAAATCAAAGATGGACTCCAGCCACTAACCCTAACAAAGGAAACACATTTTTCTCTTTTCAGCTGTACGCCTGCCTTTGCAAAACGCCTGAGCACTTCCTCCAGGTTCCTTAAGTGTTCCCTGTTTGTCCTACCCGTGATTAACACATCGTCCAAATAAATCGCCACCTGCGGTAGTCCCTGCAGAATATTTTCCATCGTACGTTGGAATATAGCGCAGGCTGATGACACTCCGAAAGGTAGCCTAGTATAACGAGAAAGTCCCTTCAGGGTGTTGATTGTAGGGAACTTCTGGGAGTCCTTGTCCAGCTTTAACTGCAGGTAGTTTGCAAAGGCAGGCGTACGGCTGAAAAGAGAAAAATGTGTTTCTCTGGCCCCACAAGTGACGTACCTGGGATATAAAGTAGACGAGTCGGGCTTACACCCATTGGAAGACAGAGTAAGGGCAATAAAAGAAGCCCAGCTCCCACCACGGTCCAGGAGCTACGATCATTTCTAGGGTTGGTAACCTATTATGGCAAATTTATTGAAAATAGGGTGTCCATCCTAGAACCCCTCCACCAGCTACTAAAAAAGGGACAAGAATGGAAATGGTCCGCCCGCCAAAACTGAGCATTTAGGGACATTAAGGAACAGCTGTCATCCGAAAATGTCCTAGAGCATTATGATCCAAGGAAGGAGTTGGTGGTCACGTGTGACGCATCATCTTACGGGGTAGGAGCCGTCTTAGCCCATAGAGGAAGGAATGGGGAAGAACGGCCAATAGCCTATGCTTCGAGGACCTTGGCGATGGCTGAGAGAAAGTACGCCCAAATCGAGAAGGAAGGACTGGCGGTGATATTTGCAGTAAAAAAATTTCACCAGTATCTGTACGGGCAGAAATTCAGCATAGTGACGGACCATAAGCCGTTATTAGGGTTATTTAAAAAAAGACAAGTCGATACCCCCGATTGCATCAGCTAGAATCCAACGCTGGGCATTGGTACTGGCGGTGTATAGATACGTTCTGGAGCACAGACCGGGAATGCGAGTAGCAAATGCAGAAACTTTGCGCAGACTTCCCCTCCTAGACACCCCGCCGCTAATACCGAAAGTAGAGGAGACAGTAATGTCTCTAAATTTTTTGGACACCCTACCAGTGGACGCACAACATATTCGGTTGTGGACGCAAAAAGGCCCAGTTTTAGCCAAGATGAAGCATTTACTGCTAACAGAGGAACTGGAGAGACCAGTGGAGCCCCAGATGCACCCATACTGGAGCAGAAGGGACCAAATAACCGTAGAAGACGGTATCCTATTATGGGGAGCCCGGGTAATAGTCCCAGCTCAGGGCCGTCGGGCGATCTTAACCGAGTTACATCACGGACACCCAGTGGTGGCTAAAATGAAGATGCTAGCTCGCAGCTACGTTTTGTGGCCAGGATTGGACACAGACATAGCAGCCTTGGTACGTTGGTGCCAGGAGTGCCAACAGGGGCAAAGAGTGCCACCAGCTGCGCCATTGCACCCGTGGGAGTGGCCAGGCAGACCATGGACCCGCCTGCATATTGACCACGCCGGTCCTTTCATGGGCTCAATGTTTTTGGTGATAGTGGACGCCCACTCCAAATGGTTGGATGTCCACCGGGTAAACGCGGCAAGCACAGCAACGACAATTGAAAAGCTCAGGGCCTCGTTTGCAACACATGGCCTTCCGGAGGTATTGGTGTCGGACAACGGAACGGCATTCACAAGTGGGGAATTTGGAAAATTCCTAAAGGGAAACCGAGTCCGCCACATCAAAACGGCCCTTTCCCATCCAGCGTCCAAGGCCTGGCAGAGAGAGCGGTCCAGACACTAAAAGCGGGACTCAAGAAGCAGCCAGCAGCGTCAATGGACACAAAGCTCTCCCGCTGGCTGTTTGATTACAGGACCACACCGCATTCCACAACGGGCATACCGCCAGCTGAACTCTTAATGGGAAGGCGGCTGCGAATGAGGCTGAGTCTCCTTTTCCCAAATTTAACGGGGACAGTGGGGAAAGAAAGTCCAACGCAGAGGGCATGATAATAATCGGCAGCATAGACATTTCCAGGTGGGGCACCGGTTTGGGTCATGAATTATGGGAATGGACCAACGTGGGTCAAAGGCACGGTAGAGTCGCAAACAGGGCCCATATCCTAAGAAGTTTTGATAGGAGGTAAGGTGCTGAAGAAACACCTAGACCAAATAAGGGCAGCGGAACCACACCTGGAGGCAGGCGAAGCAGGACCGCCTCCAGCTGGGATAGCCCAGACGGAAAAGATACCCACTCCCCAGCCCCGAGCAATTTCTCCAGACCCCGTCATCCAGTAGTCGGAGATGGACACGCTCGACGAGGCCGCCACGACACCTCTCCCCGAGGAGGAGGAAGAACAACTTCCAAGGAGGTCGTCAAGGAAAAGACGGGCACCTATAAGGTAAACCCCACCCACGTCGGAGAACGACCCGGCGGACGACACCGAGGTGACAGACCCGGACATGAGGAGCAGGAAGAAGCTCAGAGGAATGCCAGCTGGCAGGAATTCCTCGGACCTTGGGGGTGGGGAGGGGTGTAATGACCTCCAATTGGCATTATTGGTTGGCCAATTGGAGTATGAGCTCCCTCAATGATCGTTCACTGAGGGGGCCCATATAAGCACCTGTTTAGGCTTTGTGAGGCCATAAGTTGACTGGAATGCTAGCAGCACTGTTTGGAGCTGCTCTTCTATATATAGTTATTGCAAATAAATACTGGTGTAGTAACGGAACCCCTGCCTCCTGTGGATTATTACATTCAGGAGGACACTGATCTGTTCCATTATAATATTCAGGACAGTGATCTGCTCCATTATATTATTCAGGACGGGGATCTGCTCCATTACATTGTTCAGGAGGACACTGATCTGCTCCATTATATTGTTCACGACAGTGATCTGCTCCATTATATTGTTCACAACAGTGATCTGCTCCATTATATTGTTCAGGAGGACAGTGATCTGCTCCATTATATTGTTCAGGAGGACAGTGATCTGCTCCATTATATTGTTCACAACAGTGATCTGCTCCATTATATTGTTCTGGACAGGGAGCTGCTCCATTATATTGTTCAGGAGGACAGTGATCTGCTCTATTATATTGTTCAGGAGGACCGTGATCTGCTCCATTATATTGTACAGAGGACAGTAATCTGTCCATTATATTGTTCACGGCATTGCTCTGCTCCATTATATTGTTCAGGAGGACAGTGATCTGCTCCATTATATTGTTCAGGAGGACCGTGATCTGCTCCATTATATTGTTCAGGAGGACAGTGATCTGCTCCATTATATTGTTCAGGAGGACAGTGATCTGCTCCATTATATTGTTCAGGAGGACAGTGATCTGCTCCATTATATTGTTCAGGAGGACAGTGATCTGCTCCATTATATTGTTCAGGAGGACAGTGATCTGCTCCATTATATTGTTCAGGAGGACAGTGATCTACACAATTATATTGATCACAACAGTGATCTGCTCCATTATATTGTCAGTGATCTGCTTCATTATATTGTTCAGGAGGACAGTGATCTGCTCCATTATATTGTTCAGGAGGACAGTGATCTGCTCCATCATATTGTTCAGGAAGACAGTGATCTGCTCCATTATATTGTTCACGACAGTGAACTGCTCCATCATATTGTTCAGGAGGACCGTGATCTGCTCCATTATATTGTCAGTGATCTGATCCATCATATTGTTCAGGAGGACAGTGATCTGTTCCATTATATTGATCACAACAGTGATCTGCTCCATTTTATTGTTCAGGACAGTGATCTGCTCCATTATTTTGTACAGAACACTGATCTGCTCCACTACATTGTTCAGGAGGACAGTGATTTGCTCCATTATTTTGGTCAGGAGGACAGTGATCCGCTCCATTATATTGTTCAGGAGAGTGATCTGCTCCATTATATTGTTCAGGAGGACAGTGATCTGCTTCATTATATTGTTCAGGAGGACAGTGATCTGCTCCATTATATTGTTCAGGAGGACAGTGATCTGCTCCATTATATTTTTCAGGATGACACTGATCTGCTCCATTATATTGTTCAGGAGGACAGTGATCTGCTTCATTATCTTGTTCAAGACAGTGATCTGCTCCATTATATTGTTCAGGAGGACAGTGATCTGCTCCATTATATTGTTTACGACAGTGAACTGCTCCATTATAATGTTCAGGACAGTGATCTGCTCCATTATATTGTCAGTGATCTGCTCCATTATATTGTTCAGGAGGACAATGATCAGCTCCATTATATTGTTCAGGAGGACAGTGATTTGCTCCATTATATTGTTCAGGAGAGTGATCTGCTCCATTATATTGTCAGTGATCTGCTCCATTATATTGTTCAGGAGGACAATGATCAGCTCCATTATATTGTTCAGGAGGACAGTGATTTGCTCCATTATATTGTTCAGGAGAGTGATCTGCTCCATTATATTGTCAGTGATCTGCTCCATTATATTGTTCAGGAGGACAGTGATTTGCTCCATTATTTTGGTCAGGAGGACAGTGATCTGCTTCATTATATTGTTCAGGAGGACAGTGATCTGCTTCATTATATTGTTCAGGAGGACAGTGATCTGCTTCATTATATTGTTCAGGAGGACCGTGACCTGCTCCATTATATTGTTCAGGAGGACAGTGATCTGCTCCATTATATTGTTCAGGAGGACAGTGATCTGGTCCATTATATTGTTCAGGAGGACAGTGATCTGCTCCATTATATTGTTCAGGAGGACAGTGATCTGCTCCATTATATTGTTCAGGAGGACAGTGATCTGCTTCATTATCTTGTTCAAGACAGTGATCTGCTCCATTATATTGTTCAGGAGGACAGTGATCTGCTCCATTATATTGTTTACGACAGTGAACTGCTCCATTATAATGTTCAGGACAGTGATCTGCTCCATTATATTGTTCATGAGGACAGTGATCTGCTCCATTATATTGTTCAGGAGGACCGTGATCTGCTCCATTATATTGTTCAGGAGGACAGTGATCTGCTCCATTATATTTTTCAGGATGACACTGATCTGCTCCATTATATTGTTCAGGAGGACAGTGATCTGCTTCATTATCTTGTTCAAGACAGTGATCTGCTCCATTATATTGTTCAGGAGGACAGTGATCTGCTCCATTATATTTTTCAGGATGACACTGATCTGCTCCATTATATTGTTCAGGAGGACAGTGATCTGCTTCATTATCTTGTTCAAGACAGTGATCTGCTCCATTATATTGTTCAGGAGGACAGTGATCTGCTCCATTATATTGTTTACGACAGTGAACTGCTCCATTATAATGTTCAGGACAGTGATCTGCTCCATTATATTGTTCAGGAGGACAGTGATCTGCTCCATTATATTGTTCAGGAGGACAGTGATCTGCTCCATTATATTGTTCAGGAGGACAGTGATCTGCTCCATTATATTGATGCTCCATTATAATGTTCAGGAGGACCGTGATCTGCTCCATTATATTGTTCAGGACCGTGATCTGCTCCAATATATTGTCAGTGATCTGCTTCATTATATTGTTCAGGAGGACAGTGATCTGCTCCATTATATTGTTCAGGAGGACAGTGATCTGCTCCATTATATTGTTCACGACAGTGAACTGCTCCATCATATTGTTCAGGAGGACCATGATCTGCTCCATTATATTGTTCAGGAGGACAGTGATCTGTTCCATTATATTGATCACAACAGTGATCTGCTCCATTATATTGTTCAGTACAGTGATCTCCTCCATTTTATTGTTCAGGAGAGTGATCTGCTCCATTATATTGTCAGTGATCTGCTCCATTATATTGTTCAGGAGGACAATGATCAGCTCCATTATATTGTTCAGGAGGACAGTGATTTGCTCCATTATATTGTTCAGGAGAGTGATCTGCTCCATTATATTGTCAGTGATCTGCTCCATTATATTGTTCAGGAGGACAATGATCAGCTCCATTATATTGTTCAGGAGGACAGTGATTTGCTCCATTATATTGTTCAGGAGAGTGATCTGCTCCATTATATTGTCAGTGATCTGCTCCATTATATTGTTCAGGAGGACAGTGATCTGCTTCATTATATTGTTCAGGAGGACCGTGACCTGCTCCATTATATTGTTCAGGAGGACAGTGATCTGCTCCATTATATTGTTCAGGAGGACAGTGATCTGGTCCATTATATTGTTCAGGAGGACAGTGATCTGCTCCATTATATTGTTCAGGAGGACAGTGATCTGCTTCATTATATTGTTCAGGAGGACAGTGATCTGCTTCATTATATTGTTCAGGAGGACAGTGATCTGCTCCATTATATTTTTCAGGAGGACACTGATCTGCTTCATTATATTGTTCAGGAGGACAGTGATCTGCTCCATTATATTGTTCAGGAGGACAGTGATCTGCTTCATTATATTGTTCAGGAGGACAGTGATCTGCTTCATTATATTGTTCAGGAGGACAGTGACCTGCTCCATTATATTGTTCAGGAGGACAGTGATCTGCTCCATTATATTGTTCAGGAGGACAGTGATCTGCTTCATTATATTGTTCAGGAGGACAGTGATCTGCTTCATTATATTGTTCAGGGGGACAGTGATCTGCTCCATTATATTTTTCAGGATGACACTGATCTGCTCCATTATATTGTTCAGGAGGACAGTGATCTGCTCCATTATATTGTTCAGGAGGACAGTGATCTGCTTCATTATATTGTTCAGGAGGACAGTGATCTGCTTCATTATATTGTTCAGGAGGACAGTGATCTGCTTCATTATATTGTTCAGGAGGACAGTGACCTGCTCCATTATATTGTTCAGGAGGACAGTGACCTGCTCCATTATATTGTTCAGGAGGACAGTGATCTGCTCCATTATATTGTTCAGGAGGACAGTGATCTGCTCCATTATATTGTTCAGGAGGACAGTGATCTGCTCCATTATATTGTTCAGGAGGACAGTGATCTGCTCCATTTATATTGTTCAGGAGGACAGTGATATGCTCCATTATAATGTTCAGGAGGACAGTGATCTGCTTCATTATATTGTTCAGGAGGACAGTGATCTGCTTCATTATATTGTTCAGGGGGACAGTGATCTGCTCCATTATATTTTTCAGGGGGACACTGATCTGCTCCATTATATTGATCACAACAGTAATCTGCTCCATTATATTGTTCAGTACAGTGATCTCCTCCATTTTATTGTTCAGGACAGTGATCTGCTCCATTATATTGTTCAGGAGGACAGTGATCTGCTCCATTATAATGTTCAGGACCGTGATCTGCTCCATTATATTGTCAGTGATCTGCTTCATTATATTGTTCAGGAGGACAGTGATCTGCTCCATTATATTGTTCAGGAGGACAGTGATCTGCTCCATCATATTGTTCAGGAGGACAGTGATCTGCTCCATTATATTGTTCACGACAGTGAACTGCTCCATCATATTGTTCAGGGGGACAGTGATCTGCTCCATTATATTTTTCAGGATGACACTGATCTGCTCCATTATATTGTTCAGGAGGACAGTGATCTGCTCCATTATATTGTTCAGGAGGACAGTGATCTGCTTCATTATATTGTTCAGGAGGACAGTGATCTGCTTCATTATATTGTTCAGGAGGACAGTGATCTGCTTCATTATATTGTTCAGGAGGACAGTGACCTGCTCCATTATATTGTTCAGGAGGACAGTGACCTGCTCCATTATATTGTTCAGGAGGACAGTGATCTGCTCCATTATATTGTTCAGGAGGACAGTGATCTGCTCCATTATATTGTTCAGGAGGACAGTGATCTGCTCCATTATATTGTTCAGGAGGACAGTGATCTGCTCCATTTATATTGTTCAGGAGGACAGTGATATGCTCCATTATAATGTTCAGGAGGACAGTGATCTGCTTCATTATATTGTTCAGGAGGACAGTGATCTGCTTCATTATATTGTTCAGGGGGACAGTGATCTGCTCCATTATATTTTTCAGGGGGACACTGATCTGCTCCATTATATTGATCACAACAGTAATCTGCTCCATTATATTGTTCAGTACAGTGATCTCCTCCATTTTATTGTTCAGGACAGTGATCTGCTCCATTATATTGTTCAGGAGGACAGTGATCTGCTCCATTATAATGTTCAGGACCGTGATCTGCTCCATTATATTGTCAGTGATCTGCTTCATTATATTGTTCAGGAGGACAGTGATCTGCTCCATTATATTGTTCAGGAGGACAGTGATCTGCTCCATCATATTGTTCAGGAGGACAGTGATCTGCTCCATTATATTGTTCACGACAGTGAACTGCTCCATCATATTGTTCAGGAGGACCATGATCTGCTCCATTATATTGTTCAGGACCGTGATCTGCTCCATTATATTGTCAGTGATCTGATCCATCATATTGCTCAGGAGGACAGTGATCTGCTCCATTTTATTGTTCAGGACAGTGATCTGCTCCATTATTTTGTACAGAACACTGATCTGCTCCACTACATTGTTCAGGAGGACAGTGATTTGCTCCATTATTTTGGTCAGGAGGACAGTGATGCGCTCCATTATATTTTTCAGGAGAGTGATCTGCTCCATTATATTGTCAGTGATCTGCTCCATTATATTGTTCAGGAGGACAGTGATCTGCTTCATTATATTGTTCAGGAGGACACTGATCTTCTCCATTATATTGTTCACCACAGTCATCTGCTCCATTATATTGTTCAGGACAGTGATCTGATCCACTACATTGTTCAGGAGGACAGTGATCTGCTCCATTATATTGTTCAGGAGGACACTGATCTGCTCCATTATACTGTTCAGGAGGACACTGATCTGCTCCATTATATTGTTCAGGAGGACAGTGATCTGCTCCATTATATTGTTCAGGAGGACACTGATCTGCTCCATTATATTGTTCAGGAGGACAGTGATCTGCTCCATTATATTGTCAAGGAGGACAGTGATCTGCTCCATTATATTGTTCAGGAGGACAGTGATCTGCTCCATTATATTGTTCAGGAGGACAGTGATCTGCTCCATTATATTGTTCAGGAGGACAGTGATCTGCTCCATTATATTGTTCAGGAGGACAGTGATCTGCTCCATTATATTGTTCAGGAGGACAGTGATCTGCTCCATTATATTGTTCAGGAGGACAGTGATCTGCTCCATTATATTGTTCAGGAGGACAGTGATCTGCTCCATTATATTGTTCAGGAGGACAGTGATCTGCTCCATTATATTGTTCAGGAGGACAGTGATCTGCTCCATTATATTGTTCAGGAGGACAGTGATCTGCTCCATTATATTGTTCAGGAGGACAGTGATCTGCTCCATTATATTGTTCAGGAGGACCGTGATCTGCTCCATTATATTGTTCAGGAGGACAGTGATCTGCTCCATTATATTGTTCAGGAGGACAGTGATCTGCTCCATTATAATGTTCAGGAGGACACTGATCTGCTCCATTGTATTGTTCAGGAGGACAGTGATCTGCTCCATTATATTGTTCAGGAGGACAGTGATCTGCTCCATTATATTGTTCAGGAGGACAGTGATCTGCTCCATTATATTGTTCAGGAGGACAGTGATCTGCTCCATTATATTGTTCAGGAGGACAGTGATCTGCTCCATTATGTTGTTCAGGAGAGTGATCTGCTCCATTAATATTGTCAGTGATCTGCTCCATTATATTGTTCAGGAGGACAGTGATCTGCTCCATTATATTGTTCAGGAGGACAGTGATCTGCTCCATTATATTGTTCAGGAGGACAGTGATCTGCTCCATTATATTGTTCAGGAGGACAGTGATCTGCTCCATTATATTGTTCAGGAGGACAGTGATCTGCTCCATTATATTGTTCAGGAGGACAGTGATCTGCTCCATTATATTGTTCAGGAGGACAGTGATCTGCTCCATTATATTGTTCAGGAGGACAGTGATCTGCTCCATTATATTGTTCAGGAGGACAGTGATCTGCTCCATTATATTGTTCAGGAGGACAGTGATCTGCTCCATTATATTGTTCAGGAGGACCGTGATCTGCTCCATTATATTGTTCAGGAGGACAGTGATCTGCTCCATTATATTGTTCAGGAGGACAGTGATCTGCTCCATTATATTGTTCAGGAGGACACTGATCTGCTCCATTATATTGTTCACCACAGTCATCTGCTCCACTACATTGTTCCGGAGGACAATGATCTGCTCCATTATATTTTTCAGGATGACACTGATCTGCTCCATTATATTGTTCAGGAGGACAGTGATGTGCTCCATTTATATTGTTCCGGAGGACAATGATCTGCTCCAATATATGGGGCAGGGTTTAGAGAACCCCAAAGTGTATCATGGAGTTCACCTGCCCCACAACCTTTAATAGATTGTGGTATGGGGAGCACACAGCCCACTCTGCAGATGTGGTACCGCAGAAATGGAAAAGTATTTATTTAAAAGCAAAACAATATTTATTCTATGAACTCAAGTTAACCTTTTCAAAACATAGTGAACATCTTAGCAACCATTAATTCAAATACAACCCCCAAAGAATACAACACAAAGTAATCCTTTAAGCTTTCCTTTTAACATCCATAAGACTTAAAACCCCTTTTACCAGAAGCACCTCAGGTTAAAGTCACTCCTGTTATTAGTTTTAAATCACCAGGGTCGATTTATAGTCTTTAGATTACAGAGAGAGACTCTAATACACCTTCTGGCTGTGACTGCAGCTTTCCAGCTCTAAAAATGAAACTAAAACACACCCTGCAGCAAACAGCCTAAAACGAAAGTAAAAAAGCTGTCGGACTGCCCAGCTCCACCCACTCTCTGACATCACTGCAGTAATAAACACCCATTTCTCAAAGGTACTCTCATGACAGGAGGAACATAGGCCCCCCACGGAACTAGCCCGCCCGCCGATCGGTAGGGCCTGATCGCAGGCCAGGCCACCGTGGAGACCGCTCCCAGGGTTGGATCCCCCCGACCCCCCCCCCCCCCACCAGGACAGCCCCCGCAGCCAGAACTCCCAGGTCCCGCTGGGTGGGACCATACGTACCCCACGCCGGCGGAACTCAGCCGAACTCAGCGGGCACTCGGCCCCCAACCGGCGCGGCAGCGATCCCACGGGCGCCCGAGTATCGGCAGGCTGGCGTTTGGGGATCGATTCTCATGCCCCCCCCCCCCCCCCCCCCCCCCCCGGCCATTCTCCGACCCGGCGTGGGGTCATAGAATCCCGGCCGTGGTCTCGTTCTGCACTGTAGGTGTTCTATGGTACTACTGCTGTTCTGTTGTCGGGGCCCAGAGCGTTCGCAGTATCCAATGCCTTCAGCGGTTCTTGTTATCATGAACAGTGAAAAGAATTGGCTGAAGACAATTCCAACCTTTGACCTCTGCCTTTCATCAGTTCGAACATGTGCAGATCCCTGATTCCCAACCCCCAATATTTCTGCAATGCTGGAGACCTCAGGGTGAGGCCGAGTTGGATCATCCTCTGGCTGAAGATGGTTGACAATGCTTCCACCTTGCCTTTTGCACTGATATGGCGGGCTCCCCCATGATTGAGGATGGGGAGATGTATGGAACATCCTCCAGTTAGTTGTTTAACTGTTCCTCGTCATTCATGACTGGATGTTACAGGATTACAGAGCTTTGATCTGGCCAATTGGTTGTGGGCCTCTTAGCTCTATCACATGCTGCTTCTGCTGTTGGCATGCAAGTTGTAGCTTCAACAGATTGACAGCTCATTTTTAGGTACGCCTGTTGCTGCTCCTGGTATTCGCCCCTGCATTCTTCACACAACCAAGCTTGATCCCACGGCTTATTTACGATGGTAGAGTGAGGGATATGCAAGGCTATGGGTTACAAATTGTGGTTAAATACAATACTGTCGTGTCATTTTTAACCACACAAGGTTAAAACATGGCTTAGGTTGGAGCATAGCACATGAAAATGGAGGCGCTGGCCTCAAATCTTCTTTGCACATTGGTTGACATTACAATCTGCATGCTCTGTTTAATGACCACGCAAACCAGTGGTAGGAAGCAAAAGATTTATTAACTATCCACAATCACAGTCCCCATTGGGACAACCAACATGCCGGTCCCTGCTTGGGCCAGCTTCTATGTTCAGTTCGAACGAGCCTCAGCTAAGTGGCGTTTGCCTCCTATCTGGGAAGCTCGTACTCCACATCCCACAGGGAGATCGATAATGGTTTCTCCATGGACCTTGAGGGGGGTACGGCACTCTGCATATTGCAAGCAGTCGTTAGCTGTGAGTGCGTCTGATTCTCTTCACATTTTAAAGTGTGCACAGACATTTCCAATGCCAATATTTTCAATTAGGAGGTTGCCTAATTCTGCTCAACAAGTGCTAAAGAGAGCAACTGTACTCCTGTGTGATTCCTTTCCCAGTTTACTTGCAAAAGAGGCATGAAGGGTTCATACTTTGTTTGCACTGGCCGGGAGTATTGAGGGAAACAGTAACATCAACGGAACAGGCAATGCTGATGAATCCCACAAGATAATACGGGATTGTCTGTCCACAGAATCTGGGCAAGCTTCATCTTGTTTATTGCAAATGATTGATATATTTGGCAAACTCTCAGGTTATAAGGTTAATTAGCAAAAACTCTGAAATGCCATCCTTGTCAAGTGATTCATTCCATTGTCCTTTTCTGGGTCACTTGTATCTGAGAATACTAAAGATAATAATTCCTTATCATCCGAATGATAATTGCAAAAAAATAGTTCTGGCCCAATCAAAAATGAAATTCTTTTGAATGTGATCAATATAGTAATGTTACCCTGAAGTTAAATCACTTTGTCAGTGATCTCTTCCGGTATTCCAGTTATGTTTTTAATTGAAAAGTAGTGGTATTTGTCTCAGTTAGCCTGCTTTCTGTGTGGCAAGGAAGAAACAGAACATAGCTTTAAATTTATAAAAGATAGTTCTCACTTTCTCTCTAGGTTTGGTCTTGTATATTTTGCTCCACTTCAACCTATGGCTAAACTGACAGAATAATTTAGGTGAATTCAGAAAGTGCTAAAACTAACTGAAGTACTTGATATTAAGTTTTAGTTCTATTCGAGCCTTCCTCCTTCCATACAAACATTTTCAAGTGTTTTGTTTGGCAATGTGGCTACGTGTGAGGCATGGCTTTTTCGCTGAAAGTCCTATTCGTCTTCCAAATGCTGCTTCCCTTTGGAATGATCTGATAATTAAAATTGGTAGGAAGCCAATTAACTGGGCCACACAAAAAAAACGGATTAAATTCATGGGAGCACTAAAGTCAGCATATTTATCCCTTCTCCTAATCTATAGCCGTGAGGGATTTATGTTCCCTAGAGAGGGGATCAGGGGAATATCTCAAATGTACTCCCAAGGGGTGTCATTTGAATTTTACACCCAGTGCCAATATATTCTCTTTTGTGGTGGCGCGACTTGCATTAACAGAGCTTTAAGGGTTTTATTTAAGTTGCAGCCTAACAGAATCTAGATGGCTTTTTGTAAAGCAGGGTTTCCCAAATTTTTCTAGCCTTGGAACCCTATTGACCTCCAATGAGTACTGAAGGGACCCCTGACAAATATTCTTATTTTGTTGAAGATCCAAACCTCAAACAAAAGGCTGTTTTTGCACAATAGGTACAAACATACAAAAGCCTAATTCATAGAAGTTTTTCCTATTTCTTATATGTACACGTTTATTATAATTAAAGTCCTCATTAAAAAATGTGCTTAGGTCCCACCTTTGTAATTTTTAATGGGGGAGTGTTGCTGCTCTTTTGGTTCAAATGGGAAGAGAGCTGCTGGAATGCTGGATTCTCATCTCTTATCTCACATACACAGGCACAACACTCTCATCACAAACACACAGACGCTCATCTCACTCACTCTCTCACTCACTCACTCACTCACTCACTCACACTCACTCACACACACTCTCGCACACACACTCGCGCACACACACTCGCACACACTCACACACACCAACTCTCACACAGACTCATCTCTCTGATGTACCGTAAATTACCACGAGACGAGAATGGTAGAACAATCGAGGCTTTATTGAACAAGATGTTGTGCCTCCTGTAGCTGGAACCAGAATGGCTGCAGCGCAGGAGAGCACACACTTTTATGCGCCGCCTGCTGGGCGGAGCCAGTAGGCAGGGATTTACCATCGTACCTGTAATATAGGGGCAGTAGTACATACAATATACCACTAGTGGTGTTTACCACATTCACCCCCTGTTAAAAAAAGGTCCGGCGGGGGTGACAGAAACATTACAAATTAAGTCTGTCGGGGGCTTTGACCCTCCGCCACGATCGCCTCAGTCCTGGTGGTGATGTGGGCGCCGACCTGGTCACCTGCGACTCCGGGAGCGTGTTGACCTCATCTTCGTCAGCCCTGATTGGATTCAGTGGGAGGACGGATCCTGCTGGGGTGGGGGCTGCGGTGAGGTTCGCTGGAGTGAGGGTGAGTGGCGCTGGGGTGAATGAGGCAACAGGGGGGGGGAAATGAGCGGGGTCAGGTCGGGGGTCATGGGTGGGGACCCAGCAGGTGCGAGGTCCCGGAGGGAGATGGTGTCTTGATGCCCGTCGGGGTGTGCCACGTAGGCGTACTGCGGGTTTGCATGTAGGAGGTGGACTTTTTCAACCAGGGGGTCCGATTAATGGCTCCGCACATGCTTCCGGTGGAGGACGGGTCCAGGAACTGTCAGCCATGTTGGGAGCAAGTCCCCGGAAGTGGACTTCCTGGGGAAGGCAAACATACGTTCATGAGGTCTCATTAGTGGCGGTGCAGAGGAGCGACCGGATGGAGTGGAGCGCTTCGGGGAGGACCTCTTGCCAGCGGGCGACCGGGAGATTTTTAGAACGCAGGGCCAGCAGGACGGCCTTCCAGACCATCCCGTTCTCCCCCTCCACCTGCCCGTTTCCCCGGGGGTTGTAGCTGGTCGTCCTGCTTGAGGCGAAGCCCTTGCTGAGCAGGAACTGACGCAGCTCATTGCTCATGAAAGAGGATTCCCGTTCGCTGTGGATGTAGGTGGGGAAACCGATCAGAATGAAGATGCTGTGCAGGGCTTTAATTACCGTGGCAGAAGTCACGTCAGGGCATGGGATGGCGAAGGGGAACCGGGAGTACTCATCAATAACGTTGAGGAAGTACACGTAGCGGTCGGTGGAGGGGAGGGGCCTTTTGAAGTCCATGCTGAAGTGTTCAAAGGGGCGGGAGGCCTTCACCAGGTGTGCTCTATCTGGCCGGTAGAAGTGCAGCTTGCATTCTGCGCAGACTTGGCAGTCTCTGGTGACGGTCCTGACCTCCTCAATGGAATAGGGCAGGTTGCGGGCCTTGACAAAATGGAAGAACCGGGTGACCACGGATGGCAGAGGTCATAGTGGAGAGCCTGGAGTCAGTCTATCTGTGCACTGGCACATGTACCGTGGGATAGGGCATCAGGGGGCTCAATGAGCTTCCCCGGGCGATACAAGATCTCACAGTTATAGGTGGAGAGCTCGATCCTCAAGATCTTGTCATTTTTGATCTTGCCCCGCTGTGTATTATTAAACATGAAGGCAACCGACCGTTGGGCAGTGAGGAGAGTGAATCTCCTGCCGGCCAGGTAATGCCTCCAACGCCGCACAGCTTCCATAATGGCTTGGGCCGCCTTCTTGACAGAGGAGTGCGGAATTATGGAGGGTGCGGGAAAAGAAAGCCATGGGCCTGCCCGCCTGGTTGAGGGTGGCGGCCAGAGCCACGTCTGATGCATCGCTCTCCACTTGGAAGGGGAGGGACTCGTCGACCGCGTGCATCATGGCCTTCGCGATGTCCACCTTGATGTGGTTGAAGGCCTGGCGGGCCTCAGCCGTCAGGGGAAAAACTGTGGACATGATGAGTGGGCGGGCCTTGTCTGCATAATTAGGGACCCACTGGACGTAAGATGAGAAAAACCCCAGGCAACGTTTCAGGGCCTTGGGGCAGTGGGGGAGAGGGATTTGCAGGAGGGGGCACATGCGGTCTGGGCCAGGCCCTAGGACTCTATTTTCCACTACGTAGCCAAGGATGGCTAAGCGGGTGGTGCGGAACATGCATTTCTCCTTATTGTAGGTGAGGTTAAGGAGTTTGGCAGTATGGAGGAATTTTTGGAGGTTTGCGTCGTGGTCCTGCTGATCGTGGCCGCAGATGGTGATATTATCTAGGTACGGGAAGGTGGCCCGCAGCCCGTACTGGTCAACCATTTCGGTCCATCTCTCGCTGGAAGACCGAGACCCCATTGGTGACGCCGAAGGGAACCCTAAGGAAGTGATAGAGGTGGCCATCTGCTTCGAACGCAGTGTATTGGTGGTCCTCCGGGCGGATGGAGAGCTGGTGGTAGGCAGACTTCAAGTCTACTGTGGAAAAGACTCTATACTGCGCAATCTGATTGACCATGTCAGATATGCGTGGGAGGGGGTACGTGTCGAGCTGCGTGTACCGATTGATGGTCTGACTGTAATCAATGACCATCCTGTGCTTCTCCCCAGTTTTCACTACCACTACTTAAGCTTTCCAGGGGCTGTTGCTGGCTTCAATGATCCCCTCCCGCAGAAAGCGTTGGACCTCCGACCTGATGAAGGTCCTGTCCTGGGCACTGCACCGTCTGCTCCTAGTGGCGATGGGTTTGTAGTCCGGGGTGAGGTTCACAAACCGGGAAGGTGGATCGACATTAAGGGTCGTGAGGCGGCAGACGGTGAGGGGGGGGCAGGGGTCCGCCGAATTTCAAAGTCCGGCTTTGGAGATGGCACTGAAAATCCAGGCCGAGCAACAGGGCAGCGCAGAGGTGGGGGAGGACGTAGAGCCGGAAGTTGCTGAACTCTACGCCCTGAACGGTGAGGGTCGCGGTACAGTACCCCCAGATTTCAACGGAATGGGATCCGGAGGCCAGAGATTTTCTGGGTGGCGAGGTTGCGGGGCCGAGACTGATCCAGGGTGATGGAGGCGAGCTGCGGAAGATGCTGGGAGGTCCCGGGCTGATCAGCAGTGGCGGAGGTAGCAGTAGGCGGCGAACGGCCAGATGAGCAGGGGTCCTGAGGCATGGTCCAAAATGGCGGCGCCCACGTGGCGCACATGGTGGACGTGATCAAAGATGGTGGTGCCCATGGGCCACACATGGCTTGCGGTGGGGAAGATGGCGGCGCCCCTGGGTCGCACGTGGGGGGTGTAGAAATGCCGGGTCTGGAAACAGCGGTGACCGACCGGGCCTGGCAAATGGAAACAAAGTGCCCTCTCTTCCCACACCCGTTGCAGGTCGCGCTCCGCACCGGGCAGCGCTGCCTGAGGTGTTTGCTTTGTCCACAAAAATACCACTTGGGCCCCCAGAGTTGGCTGGCTGCCGAGCGGCGCAGGCTTGCGGTGAGCTGGAGTCGGCAGCTGGTTGGGCCCACGATGCCCACAAGGGTGCCACGCGGTCGAGGGTGGAGGACTGCAGGTTACGGGAGGCCACTTCTAATGAATTAGCAAGCTGCCTAGTCCCCACGTGATCGAGCGTACCCCCTTCCAATAGTCGCTGGCAGACGTGCCCGTGACATAAGCATCTCTAATTAAATGTTTGGTGTGTTGGACTGCCGAAACTGTCTGGCAGTCACAGTTCCTAACAAAGATCTGTAGGGCCCGTAAGAAATCATCCAGAGTCTCCCCGGGTGTTGCCGTCTCATGGCCAGGAGGTGCCTGGCGTACACTTGATTTACCGGTTTAACGTAATGTCCCTTCAGGAGCGTCATCGCTTCGGAGTAGGTGGGCGCATCCCGGATGAGCGGAAAAATGTCAGGGCTCACCCGTGAGTAGAGGACTTGGAGCTTCTGCGAGTCCGAGGGTTCTTTAGTGGCTGCTCTGAGGTAGCCTTCGAAGCAGGCTAGCCAGTGGTCGAAGGTGGACGTGGCATTGGCTGCGTGAGGGCTCAGCTACAGGCGATCAGGCTTGATGAGGAAATCCATCTTTCAAAATCTTGTTCAATAAATTAATGTACCGTCAATTACCACGAGACGAGAATGGTGGAACAATCGAGGCTTTATTGAACAAGATGTTGTGCCTCCTGTAGCTGGAACCAGAATGGCTGCAGCGCAGGAGAGCACATACTTTTATATGCCGTCTGCTGGGCGGAGCCAGCAGGCAGGGATTTACCATCGTACCTGTAATATACGGGCAGTGCCGTAGTACATACAGTTTACCACATTCTCTCCAAGGCCTGGCTCCCTACAGCTCATTTCCCAAGGCCCTGCACATTGCTTGAGGCACTTACACATTGCCCAAGGCCCCTGCTCAATATCCAAGGCCTCTGCTCAATGCCCGAGGCCCCCTAGCTTGTTTACCAAACTTTACCAAGGTTCATGGCCCCACCCGGCCTCGCAGGCTCCTCTCTCACACACTCACAGACCCCTCTCTCGCCCATTCGCAGTGCCTACTCTCAACCCTTCGAAGCTCTGCTCTTTCCCTCTCGCAGGTCACGCTCTACCCCTTTGCAGGCCTCACCCCCACCCCCCTCGCAAGCCCGGCTCTCCATCTCTCTCAGGCCGCGCTCACCATCTCTCACAGGCCCCACTCTCTCCCTCTCGCAGGCACCATTCTCTCCCTCGCAGGCCACATGCTCTCTCCACATCACAGGCCCAGCTCTCACCTTCTTGCAGGCCCCGCTCTCAATCCCTCACAGGCCCTGCTCTCACCCCTCACAGGCCCTGCTTTCACCCTCTCATAGGCCCGCTCTCACCTCCTTGCAGGCCCCGCTCTCAATCCCTCACAGGCCCTGCTCTCACCCCTCACAGGCCCTGCTTTCACCCTCTCATAGGCCTGCTCTCACCTCCTTGCAGGCCCCGCTCTTCCCCTCTCACAGGCCCTGCCCTCCCCACCTTCAGATGGTTTGCGAAGGGTCCGGAGACCCTGCTTTCCACACGTTGCAGACCCCACTCTTCCTCCGCCATTGGAGACCTGCTCTCCCCATAGCTCCTTCTCAGCACTAAACCTGATCGATACAGTTTAAGGGCGGATTCTCCGGCCGCATCCGCCCGGCGACCAGAGAATCCCACCCAAGGTCAATGGAGTTCTTCATTCGACGAGGCTTGCGCGTGGCATTCTTGCAGCGAGCGGGGCTGGAGAATCCAGTCCCAAGTTCCATGCTGTTTCCAGCTCGTCCAACCAGAGGCTGGATTCTGGTTTGCCGGCTTCTGATTGGGCAAGCTGAAAACAGCATGAACCCCACATCATATCGATCAGCCTGGCCTGCCACGGAATCCTGTTCTACAGAACCCAGCTTGGGAACTCCTGGTATAAGATGCCATTAATAGTACTCTCACCTTCGAGACAGGTGGTTGTGGTTCGGTACTCCAGTGATTCATAGTAAATAATGGACCACAAGACCTAGGAGCAGAATTAGGCCATTCGGTCTATCGTGTCTGCTCCACCGTTCATTAATGGCGTACATGTTTCTCATTCCCATTCTCCTGCATTCACCCCATAAACCCTTATTAATCAAGTACCTATCTATCTGTATCTTAAAGACACTCAGTGACTTGGCCTTCACAGCCTTCTGTGGCAAAGAGTTCAACAGATTCCCAACCCTCTGGCTGAAGAAATTCCTCCTCATCTCCGTTTTAAAGGATCGTCCCTTCAGTACGAGACTGTGCACTTGGGCTGTAGTTTTTCCTACTAGTGGAAATATCCTCACCATGCCCACTCCAACCAGGCCTCTGTGTCCTGTAAGTTTCAATAAGATCCCCCCCTCATCCTTCTAAACTCCAACGAGTACAGACCCAGAGTTCTCAGCTGCCCCTCATATGACAAGCTCATCAGTCCAGGGGTCATTCTTGTGAACCTCCTCTGGACTCTTTCCAAGGCCAGCACATCCTTCCTTAGATGCGGGGCCCAAAGCTGCTCCAAATTGGGTCTGAACAGAGCCTTATACAGCCTCAGCAGTACATCCATGCTCTTGTATTCTAACCCTCTCGACATGAATGCTAACATTGCATTTGCCTTCCTAACTGCCGATTGAACCTACATGTTAACCTTAGGAGACCTAGTTCAAAATTCTCTTAAGTCTCTTTCTGCGTCTGATTTCCGAAGTTTTTTCCCATTTAGAAAATAGCCTATGCCCCATTCTTCCTGCCAAACCGCATAACCTCTCACTTTTCCACATTGTATTCCATCTGCCACTTCTTTGCCCACTCTCCTAGTCTGTCCAAGTCCTTCTGCAGCCCCCCTGCTTCCTCAATATTACCTTCCCTCTACATATCTGTGTGTCATCTGTAAGCCTAGCTACAGTGCCCTCAGTTCCTTCTTCCAGATCGTTAATGTATATTGTAAAAAGTTGTGGTCCCAACACCGACCTCCTCTCCCTGAGGCACACCACTCGTCACCAGCTGCCATCCTGAAAAAGACTCCTTTATCCCCATGCTCTGCTTTCTGCCAATCAGTTAATCCTCTGTCCATGCCAGTATCTTACCCTCAACACCATGGGCTCTTAACTTATTTAACAGCCTCCTACATGGCACCTTGTCAAAGGCTTCTGGAAATCTAAATAGATCACGTCCACTGGTTCTCCTTTGTTTAACTTCCCTGTTACCTCCTCAAAGAATTCTAACAGATTTGTCAGACATGTTTTAATGTGATAGTGACAAGAGTGCAACATGGTCAGAAGTGTTGCCTTTTGGACACAAAATAAACTAAAGCTCTCAAGTGGACGGAAAATATCTTGCAGCAATGTTTGAAGAACAAGAGGTTTGTCCAGTCTTCTGGACAATAATTATCCGCTAACCAACATCAATAAAACAGCTTAACTGGTTGTTTGTGGGAGTTTTATGTCCCCAAATTATCTGATGCATTTCCTGCTTTAAAACAGTGACTACACTTCAAAAGAACTTCATTGGTTGGGGAATATGCTAGGATGTCTTCAAGGAAGAGTACATTTCTTTTCTTTATATACTTAGAAGTTATAAAGGGAGCTTAGGATTTACCTCACTGCCTGAGGTTCATTCTAATTAAATAATGTTCTCCTGAATTTTCTCCTGAATTGGGCAGATACGATAGAAAATGCCAGAAATATTCAGCATCGCTGGAAGCACCGGTAGAGAGAAACAGAGTTCACATTTCTGACACAGTTTCTCAGCAGTTCTGACAAAGGCTCATTGACTTGAAACATTGAGCAGGATTTTTGTTCCATGTTGGAGCTGAAACCGAAGGTGGTAGAGTTGGAAAATTGGCCTCCGAAACCAGGAAGCCAGTGTAGAGTTAAGTGGCTGACTAAGGCCATTCAGCAGAAAATGACTGGAAACTTCCAGTCAGCCTGTGCCTCCCAGCTTTTCTCGGGGGGCCACTGCAGTCCCGGATTTTCTTGTGCCCCTGTGGTCCTGGCTAATCTCGGGGCCTCCGCAGTCCCGGCTTTTCACGTGTCCCTGCGTTCCCGGTTTTTCACGGGGCCTTGCGATCTCTGCTCTTCTGGGGATATACGACACCGACTGTTCTCGGGGGGCCCCCAGGCCTGCTCCTTTCGCGCTTCTCTGGCCTTGGCTCTTCCCAGGCCTGTCACACTGCTACCTGAGTGCGGGTAGCGTGAATGCAGGTACTCTGTTAAAAGTATCCCTTCCAATACAGAGTTGGCAAGGAGTCAGGTGGAATTTGTGCCATCGCTGGGTCTTTTATTGCCCCCAAATGTCCACACATATAGAGAACATTTGACATGGGAGAATCTGTATGTAAAAGATTCAGCCTTGCCCTTTGAGCTTGACACTTAAACATTTGAAAACATAAATTGTGCCCAGACATCCGGGTCAATCTAGATTGGTAGAACAGAAATACACAAAATTACAAAAACGTAAAACACACTGAGTTAGTATATATTCAAAGAAATAACTAAAGTAATAACAATAGTACCCCCCCCCCCCCACCCCCCACCTTCACAAGTACAAATGTCAGTTCAAGTTTCACTTCCACATAGGCCCTTTAACATCCCTCTATGGCCTCCTTCTGTACTGTATGCTATATGTTCTATGTCTATGTGCACATCTTTTTTCCCCACTTTGGGTTCTAGTGGAGGAATTCAGAAGAATAGCTCAACAACACTCAGTGGTGCACAGACCTTAGTTCCTTTTTTGTCCTTTTAATTGAAAGAAATAAAGGGCTAGCAAGATTGATTCAATGACAAAGGTCACCTTTTAGAAAGTCAGTGCCCAATAATGTATCATAGAATCCCTACCGTGCAGAAGGAGGCCATTCAGCCCAACTAGTCTACATCAACCCTCTGAAAGAGCACCCTACCTAGACCCACTCCCCCGCAACACCACCTAACCATTGGGCACTATGGGGCAATTTAGCATGGCCAATCCACCGAACCTGCACATCGTTGGATGTGGGAGGAAACCAGAGCACCCGTAGGAAACCCACGCAGACATAGGGAAACTGTGCAAACTCCACGCCGAGTCACCCAAACCGGGAATCAAACCCGGAACCCTGGAGCTGTGAAGCAACAATGCTACCCACTGTGCTACCGTGCCGCCCATATGTACAAAATATAGCCCAGATTAGGAGCTAACTATGTGCTGACTTCTACTCGAGTATCTCCATACAACTCTGTCTCCTGTCTACCGTCATGTGTCCCTCTACATCATACTGTGGGCAGTACTGTCTCCAGGCTCACATTAACCCTTGTTATGCCGAACACCCTTGTACTACAATTAGTGACTAGTAAATCAGAGAATAGGACAATTTAAAATGGATCTAGTGTAAGATTATGTTCAAAAGGATTTGTGAGAGATTGCAGGTAATTTTGACCAGCCAACGGCGTAACAAAAGCTAATGTTGATTCAGTCACCACTGGTATATCGCTCCTGATTTTCACTTCAGTTGGCTTTGGCTGAATTGCCGTCACTCGTTTTACATGATCACCAAAGTTAAAATTAACCCCATTGAATTCTGTAGAGTGTAATGTCCAACATGTTGGTAATACCACTTTAAATCTCTGCTGGGATTGTTACAACTTATCTGGATGTTACCCAAAGATCTATAATCTCGTTCAGTAGATAATCAGTGAGTGGACAAACCCCACCCAGTTTTCCTTTATTAATATACCTCTATTAAAGATGCACGCATAAATATCACAAAGAGTCAGATGAAGTTGGAATCTGTAGCGGAAAGCAGCTGTCCTTCCAGGTCACATGACCCATGCTGTGGGACAATAATTTTCCCAGCGAGCAAGGGTTTCCTCACAGCTATTAGGCTGGGTGGAACTGGGGTTAATGCTATAAATAATTAGAGACACAGCAAAATAGATACAATCATTTCAGAAACTGTGTGACCATTCCTGGGAGGACAGTAATCTATTCACAGAAAACGTTTTTTTGAACTCTATGACTATCATGTGGAGTTCTGGTCGCCTTATCATTAAATATATCCAGACTGGTTTTTTGACATCCAATGAATTATGAGGAGCTTGCCATTTTTGTGATCATGTGGCTACTGTAGATAAACATAATGACACTGACAGATTTTACAAAACTAAAGTGTAAAGGTTGTGCAACATAAACATTAATCCATAGAATCCCTAGAGTGCAGAAGGAGGCCTTTGTCCCAATGGGTCTGCACCAACTCTCGAAAAGAGCACACCTACCGAGACCAACTCTCCCACCCTATCCCAGTAACTGCACCTAACTTGCACATCTTTGGACTGTGGGAGGAATCCTGAGCACTCGAAGGAAACCCATGCAGACACAGGGAGAACGTGCAAACTCCATACAGTCACCCAAGGCCAGAATCAAACAAGGGGCCCTGGCGCTGTGAGGCAGCAGTGCTAACCACAGTGCCACCCTGCCCCCCAGTGTGTGGATTGCATGTGAATTATTCAATGCAAGATAAGGGTTGGAATTGAAACAAAAGCTAATAAATATTTAATTAGGTAACCCATCTCAAGGATAATGTAAGATGTGTGTAGTTCGGTAGGTCTCATCAAGAGATCATAAGTCTTGTATAGTTTAACAGTATTTATTAACTCCTGGTCACTATATACTATTTCCAATATATACTAGAAATATACAGTATACTATTTCCAAGGGATGGTGGAAACTCAATGGGTCAAATGGCCTCCTTCTGCACTGTAAATTTTATGATTCTACACTATATACAGCTCAGTGGGCTAGACAGCTGGTTGGAATGCAGAACAAGGTCGGCAGCGCGGGTTCAATTCCCGTACCAGCTAACCCGACTGGGGTCTTTTCACAGTAACTTCATACTTGTGACAATAAAAGATTCTTATTATTATCATTAAGGTCTAAACTAGGAACTGTCTCTATGTTTACCTCTACACACATCTCTGTCCAATACAAGGATGCCCCTTAAAAGCATATCATGTATTCTTTTACACCACAGTTGGGTGGGAGGCCTTGGGGCACAGTGCTATCACCCTTACTGCTGGCCAACATCTCTGCTTTCAAGTCCAATTCCAGAACGTGTTGGCCATGGAAGAAGCATCCATAATGCAGCGTTGGTAATTAGCTCCGGAATCCTTCCCTCACTTCCCCCACTAATCCCCAAAAAGGATTTTAAAAAGTGTATGGGTGCGAAGGTAATCTTAAAAAGAAGTGCGGACACTCCCACATTATTACTTTCAGTGCCAGACCTTTATACTACAACCCCCCCCCCCCAAATCTTTATCCAATGCATTTACAAAGCAATCGTGTTTGCCCCAGATATTTACATTATCTCATCTACCCCCCTCCCCTCACTCAAGGCTCTTTGTTCACAAATTCAAGTGATCTGGGGGCATTATAGTTCTTTCAGGTCCTCTCTTTACAACAATTGGAGGAGTATTAGTGTCGGTTGTTTTGGATGTGGTCATTCTGGTGTTACGTCATCTTCTTCAATTTCTCTCCAATATATAGTGGGTGGATCACCTCGAGTGATGAGGAGAGGTCTCCTCTTAACATTACCTTCCAGAGTACTGTCAAGGTTTGATCATGGCTGGTCACCAGCTCTCCAGACAATAAAGCCCTCTCTACCCAGGTCCTTAATTCAGACCTTGGCATCCTTTTGTAAATGTGGCAGGGGTCTGGTGTGGTGCCTTTTGTTGTAGATTGATGCTTGCTTCTGCCTATAGGACTGCTCCTCTGTCTTGGATGCTTTGGTAATCTGACTGTCAGTTTGGCTATTAGTTTTTACCATTTGGCTGTGGGTATCTTGGGGAGCGGGTATGGTGCTGGAAGCAGTAAGTTATGAGAAATTGGGTAAAGTATTCTTTTACAAATTGTGGGCCGTTATCCAATACTATCCAGTATGGGATTCCATGGCTTGCGACCATCTCCTTCAATGCTCTACCGCCTCTATGGTTATTGTGGACAACTACTTCCCCTCAATCTATTGGGAGATGTAGACCACCTGCCATTGCAGAAGAAATAGAGGATTAACTGCCCCCACGCCAGGTTGAGAACAGTGCGGGGATAAGGGACTCCCTCTGGTTCTGCTTATGTGGCACACATCCCTGGCAGTTCACTATCACGTCCTCAATTGCCCTTGAAATGCCGAATCACTAAACTGTGGAATGGGCCCGAGCCCTGAATTTGGTAATGTTCGAGTGACCTGGTGTATTTTCTTCATGATCTCTGCCCGGAGGGAGGCTGGAATGACCAGCCACTCGTTGTATACCAGCAGATCATCAATGACGGTAAAGAGCTTCTGCTGTTCAAACCAAGTCTTCATGATACTGCCGTTCGGTCTCTGCTTGGTGACAGTAATGGTAGATGAGGGCTCACTCCTCATCTCGCCTTTGTTCCTGGTGAATTTGCTTCGCGTTTTCCTGTGGTGGCCGGGAGTTATCTCCTCACCAATGATGATTATCAATCAAGCTCCTTGAGCAGGTTGATATCTGCTGTTTTGGAAGGTCGACTGTGGCACTGGAAAGTGCACCCACCGTTAGTTTTTTTTCCCCAAAGCCAATACCATCTCGTATCTGGACCTCATGAGGCATTAACGGAATCTCTAGATTTTGGAAGGCACATTTTCCAGTTCTATCTCATTTAGCAGTGGAACCAGTGGCTTACGGACTGTTTCAATGGTGAACCTTTGGCCAATAATGTAGTCTGAAAAGTTCTCACACACCCACCTGACTGCAAGTCCTTCTTTCTCAATCATACCTGACAGTCCTCTGGATGGGTAATACAATGGCCGGTGATATCCATCCAGTTGTTCTTGAACTATGACTGCTCTGTGGCCTATGGACAAAGCATCTGCTACAGTGGCAATGGGAACAGATGGGTACTTGTGGGCCAGGATGTTGCCTGAGAGCAGCATGGTTTTGATACTACAAATACGTGTTCTTGGTGTGTGCCTCAGTCCATGCCTGGTCATTCTTGAGAAGATGCCACAGAGGCTCTGTGACCTGTGCCAGATTAGGTAAAATCTTGCCAACTGGTTTGCCCCACCCAGCCATCTCTGAAGGTCCCGAATCAAAGGATGGATTTGGGAACTCGCTGTCGGTGTTTATTTTCTGTGGGTCAATCGTGATGCCTTTGTTGAAGACGAACCAAATAGAGGCCTTGGAGAATTTGTATTTTTCATTCAGTATCAGTCCTGCTTCCTTCTAACATTCTGGGACCAATGTCATGTTCTTCCACTGTAGTGCTGTGGACCATATGGCAGACGACATCCTCTAGGCTTTGCAAAATGGCCGACTTTGAGCGTAGAGAGGTCTCTGGTGCAGAGGTGATTCTGAATGGTAAGCAGTTGAAGCAGAATCTGCCAAAACGGGTGATGAATGTGGTCAGCAATCTGGACTTTTCATCTTGTGGAAGTAATCAAAAGCCACTGTTAGTGTCAAGCTTTGGAAGCACCGTGCTTTAAAGCTTGGCCAGGCAGTCGTCCACCAAGGACATCAGGTGGTTTCATTGAGCTATGTCAAGTCAGCATGGATACGAAGCGGCCCATTTGGTTTTGGGACTGGGACCATCCTGGAACACCATGTGGTTAGCTGAATGACGGGGAAGATGTCACTCATTTTAGTCATCTCATACAGGCTGTTGCTGCACTTGCTTCATGAGTGGATGGGGGAATTTTTCATAGCGTGAACAGACAGATTGACTTAACATCCTTGCTCAGTGTAATCCCATATGTGCTTCTCAGCTGCCCCAAACCGGTAAAGAATTTTTAGAACTCCTTTTAAATAAATAAATAATCTTCATTGTCACAAGTTGGCTTCCATTAACACTGCAATGAAGTTACTGTGAAAAGCCCCTAATCGCTACATTCTGGCGCCTGTTCAGGTACACGGAGGGAGAATTCAGAATTCTGAGCTGGTACGGGAATTGAACCCGCGTTGCTGACCTTGTTCTGCATCACAAGCTAGCTGTCTAGCCCACTGAGTTTTAAACTTTTGAACTAGGCCCTTGCTGGTTGACTCGTCAATTTTCTGCATTAAGTTAAGTTTAACACAGGCTTTTTGATTTAAAAGGGAAGATTCGTGATTGTGAATGATGAACAGGGTCACTCGTATTCTTTTGTCTTTGTACCCGAATGGTGCCTGCAAAACACCTTTCACCGGGAGTTTGGTACCTTCTGCTCCACACAGCTGTGTTGTGGATGACGTCAGCTGTTATGTCAGCAGCCCTGGTTTCTTGTTCGAGAGGACTATAACACTGGCTCCCTTTTCCAATTTAAAGCTTGCAAGATGAACATTAACTGAAATGTTTGTTGTCCAGAATGAAAATCCATGATCTTTGAGTTCACTCAAGAGCCATGGTTGTGTTTCCTCTTGGTGTGGTACCTCGACTTTGTTGGATCATCTTGGGATCATTCCGTGCATCTGGTTGCTTCAGCCTTTCATGGCTTTCCGAAGTGTCCTATGCAGTTGAAACCGCCATTCATTGATCATGCCTGTGGGGTCACTTGGCTCCACAGCGCTGGCAAGGTCACCTGCCCTCTAGTGGCCTGTTCAGGTATTGATCCCATTGGCCGAGAGTTCCCCTACTCTAACGTTTTACTAACTGAACATTGGGGGTTACTCTGTACCATGGCTTGCTTCCACCCCTTAAGATGGATCTGTGTTGTAAACCGATTTTGGATTGACTTTTCAAGACTCGAATCTTCCTGAGCTCGAAGCATGTCTGAGAGTACATTGTCCACCACTTTGGTTCTCTGGCTATGACTAAATAGATAAGAATAGAATCAGGTGGGTGAAGAAGCAGACCGTTGAATGACATAGGAGATACATTGGAGGAGGATGGTGTGGTCAATTGTGTCAGAAGTTGCAATCAGGTCAAGAAGGACAAGAGAGAGAGTTCACCATGGTTACAGTGATTTAGGATGTCACTTGATTTTGAAAAAGACCGCTTCCATATTACGCACTGTGGAGGAAACCTGATTGAGGGGATTCAAACATAAATTTAGGAGGCAAGGTGCAAGTTCAAGGATTCTGGATAGGAAAGAGAATTTGGGGATGGGGCAGTAGTTTGCAAGAACAGAAGGGTCAAGTGTGGGTGAGCTGGGTGTGATGATGGCAGATTTAAGAAGAGGGCCAGTATCTGAGGAGACAGAACTAATAACAGTATCAGTTAGCGTGGGGTTCATGAGGGGAAGTTGGATGCTCAGCAGTCAGAATAGGGTCAATGGAGTAGGAGGTGGATCTCATGGCAAGATGAGTTCAGAGAGGGCATGAAGGGAGAAAGGAAAACAAGAGAGAAAACTATGGGCTACAGGAAGAGAGGGAAGTGGCAGAGGCAGTTGATCAGATGACCTTATTTTCAGTGACAAGGTGGGACAAGGTGGCGTGGGCAGGCTCCGGGTCCTGGGGGGGGCGCGGGGCGATCTGGCCCCGGGGGGTGCCCCCACGGTGGCCTGGCCCGCGATCGGGGCCCACCGATCCGCGGGCGGGCCTGTGCCGTGGGGGCACTCTTTCCCTTCCGCCTCCGCCACGGTCTCCACCATGGCAGAGGCGGAAGAGACTCCCTCCACTGCGCATGCGTGGGAAACTGTCAGCGGCCGCTGACGCTCCCGCGCATGCGCCGCCCCGAGATGTCATTTCCGCGCCAGCTGGCGGGGCAACAAAGGCCGTTTCCGCCAGCTGGCAGGGCGGAAATTCCTCCTGCGTCGGCCTAGCCCCTCAATGTTGGGGCTCGGCCCCCAAAGATGCGGAGCATTCCGCACCTTTGGGGCGGCACGATGCCCGTCTGATTGACGCCGTTTTGGGCGCCAGTCGGCGGACATCGCGCCGTTTCTGGAGAATTTCGCCCCTGGAGTTAAAAGTCTAATGGTGACCATGTGTGCTGGCAAATCTTGCTCTGCACATTCACTCCCAGCCACATCAGGAGGCCCTAGACCTCTGCCAGGAACATTAGGGAAACCCTGCTCAGGTGCCCTCCCCTGATCCACATAATTACCCTTTGACCGCGAGAAGATCCCCAGAGCTAAACCCTGAGCGTCATTCTCCGACCCCCCGCTGGGTCGGAGAATGGCCGTTGGCCGCCGTGAATCCCGCCCCCGCCCCCGCCGAAGTCTCCGAAGGGAGAAAAGTCGGCGGGGCGTTAATGGCGCCGCTGCCGCGGAGAATGTCACGGATCTGCGCAAGGCAGCCGATTTTCGGCCTGCCGATATTCTCCCTTCCGGATGGGCCGAAGTCCCGTCGACGTGATGACCGTTCACGTCGACGTGAATCAAACCTCCTTTTCATCGGCGTGACCCGGTGCTCCAGGCTCACGCCGACCAGCGAGGAGGTGAGTGACGGCCTGGGGGGTTGGCTCTGGGCAGGAAATGGCGTGGCCGCAGACTGATTGCCTGAGGAGAGGTGTGTCTCGGCTTGTGTGTGTGTGCGGCGGGGGGGGGGGTGGGGGTGGTTAGAGTAGGCTGGGCTCCGGGGGAGTGCCGGGAGGGGGTCCGTGCCGGGGTGGAGGTTGGGGGTTGTGGAGGGGGTCCGTGCCGGGTGGAGGTTGGGGGGGGGGGGGGGTCCGTGCTGGGGTGGAGGTTGGGGGTTGGGGAGGGGGTCCGTGCCGGGGTGGAGGTTGGGGAGGGGGTCCGTGCCGGGGCGGAGGTTGGGGAGGGGGTCCGTGCCGGGGCGGAGGTTGGGGAGGGGGTCCGTGCCGGGGCGGAGGTTGGGGAGGGGGTCCGTGCCGGGGTGGAGGTTGGGGAGGGGGTCCGTGCCGGGGTGGAGGTTGGGGGGGGGTCCGTGCTGGGGTGGAGGTTGGGGGTTGGGGAGGGGGTCCGTGCCGGGGTGGAGGTTGGGGAGGGGGTCCGTGCCGGGGTGGAGGTTGGGGAGGGGGTCCGTGCGGGGTGGAGGTTGGGGAGGGGGTCCGTGCCGGGGTGGAGGTTGGGGAGGGGGTCCGTGCCGGGGTGGAGGTTGGGGGGGGGTCCGTGCCGGGGTGGAGGTTGGGGGTTGGGGAGGGGGTCCGTGCCGGGGTGGAGGTTGGGGGGGGGGGGGGAGGGGGTCCGTGCCGGGGTGGAGGTTGGGGGGGGTCCGTGCTGGGGTGGAGGTTGGGGAGGGGGTCCGTACCGGGGTGGAGGTTGGGGGGGGGGGGGTCCGTGCTGGGGTGGAGGTTGGGGGTTGGGGAGGGGGTCCGTGCCGGGGTGGAGGTTGGGGAGGGGGTCCGTGCTGGGGTGGAGGTTGGGGGTTGGGGAGGGGGTCCGTGCCGGGGTGGAGGTTGGGGAGGGGGTCCGTGCCGGGGTGGAGGTTGGGGAGGGGGTCTGTGCCGGGGTGAGGTTGGGGAGGGGGTCCGTGCCGGGGTGTAGGTTGGGGAGGGGGTCCGTGCCGGGGTGGAGGTTGGGGGGGGGTCCGTGCCGGGTTGGGGAGGGGGTCCGTGCCGGGGTGGAGGTTGGGGGGGGGGAGGGGGTCCGTGCCGGGGTGGAGGTTGGGGGGGGGTCCGTGCTGGGGTGGAGGTTGGGGGTTGGGGAGGGGGTCCGTGCCGGGGTGGAGGTTGGGGGGGGTCCGTGCTGGGGTGGAGGTTGGGGGTTGGGGAGGGGGTCCGTGCCGGGGTGGAGGTTGGGGAGGGGGTCCGTGCCGGGGTGGAGGTTGGGGAGGGGGTCCGTGCCGGGGTGGAGGTTGGGGGGGGGTCCGTGCTGGGATGGGTGTTGGGGAGGGGGTCCGTGCCGGGGTGGAGGTTGTGGGGGGGGGGGGTGGGGGGGGTCCGTGCCGGGGTGGGTGATGGGAGGGCAAATGAGTTGGTCCACCTGGCCAGGTGCCAGCCTCCAACAGTTGGACCCATGCGGTCCATGCCACCTGGCTGGGGGGAGGAGGGGATATGGGCAATGATGACATGTCGTCGTTCCCCTCCCCCCCCCACCAGGCTGTCATGTTTTCAGACCATCCAGCGATGTTGGCCGCCGTGGTGGCAGCCGCTCATGTCTATGTTGCCCTGGATGAGGAGGAGGAGGAGGAGGAGGAGGAGCGTGCCAGAGAGGCGGCGCAGGCTGCCGCAGAGGGGCAGGCGGCAGCCGCCCAGGCTGGAGGGACACCTGACCGACAGGACGAGGAGGGGGAGGAGGACGTCGCGGCCCCACGGCAACGGAGGCACCCGAGGGCGCCCCGTGTGTACCGGCCCCGGCAGTCATACCAGGACCTCACGGACCGGGAATGCAGGAGGAGACTCCGGATGAGCCGGGAAACCGTGGCACACATCTGCCATCTGCTGGCACACCTGTCACCGCGTGGCACTGGCGGGGGACACCCTCTCCCCGTGTCCGTCAAGGTTACGGTGGCCCTGAACTTTTATGCAACGGGGTCATTCCAGGCACTGAGTGGGGACCTGTCCGGCATATCGCATGCATCGGTGCATCCGGGCAGTGACAGATGCCCTTTATGCCATGGCGCACCGCTACATCCGCTTCCCCGTGGACCGGGCCAGCCAAGATGCCCGGGCCGTGGGCTTCTCTGCCATTGCCGGGTTCCCCATGGTCCAGGGCGCGATCGATGGGATGCACGTCGCCGTGCGGCCACCTGCAGATAACAGGGCCGTGTTCACTAATAGGAAGGGGACCTATTCGATGAACGTACAGGTGGTCTGCGACCACCGCATGATGATCCTGCACGTCTGCGCCCGTCACCCAGGCAGTGTACACGACTCATTCGTGTTGTCGCGGTCATCCATCCCCAGCATGTACGAGGGACGCCATCCCCGGCTGAGGGGCTGGTTGCTGGGCGACAGGGGCTACCCATTGCGATCATGGCTGATGACGCCTATACGGAGGCCACGCAATGAGGCGGAGAACCGCTACAATGATGCCCATGTAGCGACAAGGGGAGTGATCGAGAGGTGCTTTGGCGTGCTGAAGATGCGTTTCAGGTGCCTGGACCTCTCTGGGGGCGCCCTCCAGTATCGGTCAGATAGGGTCGGCCGCATCATTGTGGTGTGCTGCGTCCTGCACAACATAGCCCAGCAGAGGGGCGATGTGCCACAGGCAGAGGAGGGCGGAGTGGAGGAGCAGCAGGAAGAGGCCCAGTCCTCCCCGGATGGGGGCAATGGTCAGGGCAGACGGGGTAGACACAGACGGGTGGCTGTCCACCGTTACCGGCTGGCCTAGCGGGCACGGGACAGACTGATAGACGCCCGCTTCACTGACTAGATGGGCGTGGGAATCGGGTAGTATGGCCACAGACCGCACACCATGACAACAGCCGACCACCCACCCAGCACCCTCACCCCCCTCCCCAACCCCACACACCCCACCCGCATGCACACCACCCCCCCACTCCCAATTGCCGATCCACCGGCGGCACAACGGGCCGGGCTCACCCAGTTGCGGGTGGACGCGTGTCTATCGCAGGCCATGGAGAATGATGACAACCCGCCTCCGATGAGCTCCTGGCTCTACATCGTTGGACTATGTCTGACCCATGGCCACAGTACCACCATCCACCCGGACCATCCCTGCATGCGGCTGTGACACTGCAGCGCACGGTCCCGTCCTCTGCCCGGGGGATGTTGATGGCGGCCCAGGGGGAAGGGGGCAGACTCACCTGGAGCTGAGGTAAGACCACCCCTCACACACACACTTGCGCTCAACGTACATGACACCCCCGCACACTTTGGACAGAGCACAAAGGCAGCTTCGGTAGGTGTAACATTGACTTTAATAACCAAAGGAGTTCATGCACGTGCCCTAGCGCCTAAAACTCATCTGTGCCCTGCACCCGTGCCAACTTACTCAGTGTCTAATTGTTTGGCCTTACGGGCCCTTTGACTACGTCTACGTGGTTCCCCAGACGGTACAGCAGAACTGGAGGTGGACTCCTGTGATTCCTGCCCTCTGACACTGGATCCCTTTGGCGGCCGTTTCCTGGGGCGTCCTGGCCTAGATGGGCCAGGCTGCGGCCCGGGCGACTGGGATGGCGAGCTGCCAGCCTGTCCTGCCCGTTGCCCACCCGATGCACCTGGGACGGAAGGGGGGGGAGTCCGAGGTGTCGCGGTGTACCGGGACCTCCCCTACAGAGGGAGCCGGGACGGACCACACCACCTCCTCCTCCCTCGGGGTGCCCGATGGCCCCCAGGCCTCTACATGGGTGGGGGATGCGAACGGACTGGCCATCCGACGCGCCCCCGACATCTGGCGCTGCCAGTCCTGGAGGCCCGTGCTGGTATCGACAGGGGTCTGCAGGTTTGCAGCCATGGAGCCCAGGGGGTTGTCGAACCCTGTCTGCGACAGTGCGACGCCAGCTCGCACATGGCCACTGGCGCCGATGCCCTCAGCGATGGCCTGCTGAGACTGGGCCATGGCCTGCTGAGACTGGGCCATGGCCTGCTGAGACTGGGCCATGGCCTGCAGAGACTGGGCCATGGCCTGCAGAGACTGGGCCATGGCCTGCAGAGACTGGGCCATGGCCTGCAGAGACTGGGCCATGGCCTGCTGAGACTGGGCCATGGCCTGCTGAGACTGGGCCATGGCCTGCTGAGACTGGGCCATGGCGTGCTGAGACTGGGCTATGGCGTTGAGCGCCTCTGCCATCTGGCGCTGGCACTGGCTCATGGCCTCCTGTGAGAGGGCAGCCATTTCCTGGGCCACAGACGCCGCCTGCACGGAAGGCCCCAGGCCTCGCAAACCGTTCCCCATGTCTGACACCGTCGCACCCATTGCCTCCACCGCGGACGCCACCCGTGCGGTGTCAGCCTGGGTGGCACGCATGACCGGGACCACTCCCAGCTCCTGGACGCGGGTGGACGCCTCTATTCGCTCGTCTCCGTGTCGGTGGTTGCATCGGATCTATGTGTGGGTGTGGTAACTGCAGGAACACGGGATCCATCTGGGCGGCAGATGTTCGCTTGGCCTGGGCTGCCCTCCGACCGCCCGGTCCCTCTGCTGCTCCTACCTCCACCTGCTGTACCGGGACGGCTGTGTTGTGCGCACCAGTGAGTGTACCAGACGCCTCATCACTAAAGTGCCCAACCGTGGTGAGTGTTTCTGCGATGGTGGAGGGTGTTGGTGACAGCAGTGGCGTTGTGTCGTGCTCTTCGTCCCACTCTGAGTCCATGGCACTTTGGGGTGGGGGTTCGTCTCCAACCATCCACTCTGAGTCACTGTCCGGTATTTCGTCTTCCCGGGTAGTGCTGTCCCGGGTAGTGCTGTCCCGGGTAGTGCTGTCCCGGGTAGGGCTGTCCCGGGTAGGGCTGTCCCGGGTAGGGCTGTCCCGGGTAGGGCTGTCCCGGGTAGGGCTGTCCCGGGTAGGGCTGTCCCGGGTAGGGCTGTCCCGGGTAGGGCTGTCCCGGGTAGGGCTGTCCCGGGTAGGGCTGTCCCGGGTAGGGCTGTCCCGGGTAGGGCTGTCCCGGGTAGGGCTGTCCCGGGTAGGGCTGTCCCGGGTAGGGCTGTCCTGGCTCGGATGTGACGGGGGCCTGTGGCTGCCCCCTCATCGCTGGGTGGTCGCTCCCGCACGTGACGGGGGTGTCGTCTCCCTGTTGCTCCAGGTCTCTCCGTCTCCCGTGGTCTCCGAGGGGCATCCTGCGGGCGGTCTGCATCTGCGGGGATGGGTGCCTGGACGTTTGGTCCTGCGATACACAATGAAGCATGCATGGTTAGACATCAGGCAGTGATCAGGTGATACGGGAGAGGGGGATATAGGGGAGGGGGGATATGGGGACGGGCTGTTGGTGGCTCACTTGCTCGTGGGGCCCCGACCTCTGCATCAGCAACCTCCCGGTCCTCAGGTCCGCCAGCCAGTTCCAGGGCCCTTTCCTCGTGTACGGTCAGTGGCCTCTCATCAGCGGGCCCTCCTCCAGTCCTCACATGCTCCCTATTGTTGTGTGCGCGCTTCTCCTGGGGGGGGGGGGGGGGGGGGGTGGTGGCAGGGGTAAAAGGCAACAGTGTTAGGCAGGTATATGAATGCACGCCATCGGTTGCGCGTGCATTGCAGAGGTTAAGGTTAGGGCTGGATTCACGGGGGGGGGGATATGGGGGGGGGGGGGAGATATGATGGGGGGGGGGATATGGGGGGGGGGGATATGGGGGGGGGGATGATATGGGTGGTGGGGGGGGGGATATGGGTGGGGGGGGGGGGATGGGGGATATGGGTGGGGGGGGATGGGGGATATGGGTGGGGGGGGGGGGGGGATGGGGGATATGGGTGGGGGGGGAAGGGGGATGGGGGATATGGGTGGGGGGGATGGGGGATATGGGTGGGGGGGGGGGGGGATATGGGTGGGGGGGGGGACGCTCACCCTGCCTGCTCTGACGAGGTCGTTCACCTTCTTGTGGCACTGGGTGCCTGTCCGTGGTGTTAGGGCCACAGCGGTGACGGCCTCTGCCACCTCCCTCCACAGACGCCGGCTGTGGCGTGGGGCAACTCTGCGGCCGTGCCCGGGATACAGGGCGTCCCTCCTCTGCTCCACCGCATCCAGGAGCGCCTCCACATCGCGTGACTCGAACCTCGGGGCTGAGCGACGGCCAGCCATCAAGTCGGGTGTTGCGGTCGGCTGTTCCGGTTGGGTGGGGGGGAGCTGCGCGGCCTTATGAGCCGTCACGCCGTGCAGCGCGTATGACGCTGCACGGCGTGAACCACTGCGCAAGCGCGGATCCCGTTACGTCGCTACTAGCCCATTTCGGGCCGCAGACTATCGGCCCATTTTTATGACGTGACGCAAGTGGGATTTGCGCCGTTTTTTGCGCCGATCGGCGGAGTTTCCGCCGATAACGGAGAATTTCGCCCCCTGTTCTTTACTGTTTGATTGTTGACTGCTGCCTCTGTGGTGCTGACGCTCCATGGGCGGGATTCTGCGGGAATCGGCGGGGCGGGCAACTCAGGCGGAAAGGAGTGGCGTGAACCACTCTGGCGTCGAGCCGCCCCAAAGGTGCGGAAGGACCTCCGCCGGCCGGCGCGATTTGGCGCATGCACGGGAGCGCCAGCGTGTGCTGGCGTCATCCCAGCGGATGCGCAGGTGGGATCTTCTCCTCGTCGGCCATCGTGGAGGATCATAGTGGCTGACGCGGAAGAATAGAGTGCCCCCACGGCACAGCCCACCCGCGGATCGGTGGGCCCCAATCACGGGCCAGGCCACCGTGGGGGCACCTCCCGGGGCCAGATCCTCCCTCGCCTGCCTGAGGACCCCGGAGGCCGCCCGCGCAGCCAGGTCCCGCCGGCAATTACCTGGTGTAATATTCGCTGGCGGGACTGGCCGAAAATGGGCCGTTGAATTGCTGGGGGGGGGCGCTGCCAACTGCTGCCGACCGGGCAGGCGCGATCCCTGCCCCCGCCAAATCCCCGGTGCCGGAGAATTCGACAGTTGGCGGGGGCGGGATTCACGCCGCCCCCCGGCAATTCTCTGACCTGGCAGGACGTCGGAGAATCCCGCCCCTAGAGTTTAGGCACACTGTTCGGGCATCAAAGTTTGCTTGACATGCAATGCACTAATCATCCACTGAGGCATGGCACGTGTGCATTCGAAGAGGCACTTGAGATTTGAGGAGTATGAAGTGCTATCACAACAAACCAGGCTAATTCCTCATTTAAAATAGCCTTCAGCTGTGAAGGTGCTCACAGTCCAAGAGAGTGAAGTTGACTTTCAGGATAGAAGCTGCAGCAGGGCTGTGTCCTGGAAGTGTCTGTTAGGACAGATAGGCTGCCGCAGTGGTTGCCCCTGTTATGGGTCTCCACAATATTTAAGGATGGCTTGAAGGCCTCATAGACGCAAAGGCCCTCATCCCATAGCCCAGAGGAAACCCCCAATCTAGAATGCTTCAATGCTTGACCAAGCATGACCCTCGAGTGGTCCCCCCCCCCTCCTCAATATCCCCAAGCACTGGGGCAGTAGCTCCGGTGCCTTTGAGCTGCATGCTAGAAAATAGAAATGTCTACTCACCTCCTCACTTCCCCTCAGCAGCCATTACACCAGCTTCGCATCTTTGAAAAGGAGTACTAAACAACTCCCCCGTGACTTCCCGCTGGGGAGTTGGCTAATTCCCTGCAGGCTGCTGCATTCAACTTCAATCTCGCTAATGAGATTGAAATGCATCCAAATTAGGGTTAATGATATGCTAACCATTTTTGGGCGAGATCCGGAACTCTCCATCGGGAGCGGGCTGGGTGAATTACAAACTGGTTTCCACGCGGTGAAAATCTCAATTTTGGCCTTGCCCGCTATTCACCCGCGTGCCCCAAACCGTGCCGGGTGCAACGCAGTGGTTAAATCACACCCAGAACAATTTCAAAGAAGATCATGTGCTGGCTGACTACATTTTAAATCATTATCATTGACTATAAAGCACTTGAGATTTTCTGAGGTTGCGAAAGGTGCTAGATAAATAAAAGTTCTTTCTTCGTCACTCTATAAAAATTGATTAAACCATAAAAATGCTTTCTTAAGCACCTTATAAAGCACTGCCGCAACTGGTCAATATTCTTGGCACCAGGATGTTATCCTTCAGGCCATCAATTATAGTGAATGTAATTAAATGATCAACTGTAAACCATTAGGCTTTCAATCACATTTCTTCAAATCCACGAAGCATGTCATAAAGCAATTTAAGTTAGTACAGTTCATCGTACAGTTGCCTATTCTGTCGAGATAATTATCAAGAGTTCATGCACAAAAATCTGGAGACATAAAAATCACAACTAGTTCAGTTATGAGCAATGGGAAGGCGAGTTGATAGCGCCAGCTGTAACACATGGAACTTGCTGCTACAGTCCAGTTGAATCCACTTTCTGGATATGGGTTGTGTGATCCAGTCTTTGCCTCTCATTAGAGCAATATCATGCTGCCTTTGGGGTACAGTGCTATTGGCAATTTCAATGGGGTATGCAAGCTGAGGAATGGAGTTAAATGGTGTAAAAATTCAAATTAATGATATAATTCAGTTTTTTTTTGCGCAGATATTATTACTCAATCCCCTCTGCTGGCACTGAGGTGAGTCAAATAGAGAAAATATTTTTTATTTACATGGTTCGATATACTGTCCAAGATTTTGCAGCTGCAATGATGGCAAAACAGCTCCCATTCTGTGTTATTATTCCCTGAAACTGACACAAGTTTCTGAGGTTGAATTTTGCTACAAGTGCCAATCCAGACATCGGAATGAATTCCAGATTCTGAACTTGGAAGTGGCAGTGATGATTCATTGGACACCATCCTTCCAGAAGCGGTCAATTTAGAAGCTACCGCCAGGTGCCCCACCCAATTAGGGAAGGTGGCAGGGTTCCGACATTGCGTGGTCCAATCCGTGGGGCTCGTGGGGATGACCGCTGGCTGCCTTCCCAGTGTGGGCAATGCCCGCTCATTAACCGGAGCAGCAGCATTGATGTTGAGGCACTTTTAGTCCGATAGAAACAAGAGCGGTGCTATCAGTTGCCATGGAGTAGCGGAAGGCCTCTTGTCTGGGCATAGATCCCCTTTGTGAATTACTGCTGACAAATAAACTTAAAACCTTGGATGAGTCACAGCACTGATCACCCCCTCCAACTGATAAGCCAACTCTGATGAATTGTCAGATTCCTGACCATCTGCCCCATGTGACCCAGGGAAAATCTCTTGTGGCATGGAAAATTGCAGGTAAATGATTTTTTTACCAATCTTGATTGGTTTACCGGGTGGGTTGCCTTCGAGCACTCTAGTCCACTTCCAGGGAATATGCACGGAGGAGGGAACACAGCCATGAGCCAATCTCACGTGCATCTTTACAAATTTCCTCGCAGCCCCACCTCCATCGCCACTTGCTGGGACTGGGAAAACTCAAAGCGCGATTCTACGTCCTCGTTACGCTCTCGCTCAAGCAGAAGGAGGCCGCTTAATAGCGGGAGAGGCCAAAAATGAGATCCGCGCCAGGCGGCAGTTTGCGACTCAACCGTCCCGCTCCCATAGGCGAAATCGGAACCTTGCCGTCGTGTGGCGAGAAACCAATTATCACCAGTTAAGTCCCATTTCCATAATATTAACGCGAGGGACCCCATGTCCAATGGTCTCCCATCATTCAGCGGCCTCCCCAGTCTGTGGTCATGCTGGCGCTGATTAGTACTCCTTGTGAAACTGGCGAAGTGCTCCTGTGGGGAGTCGAGGAGGTGAGTAGCTGTCTTTGCTCACAGGCAAAGAGCCCAGGGGCGCTGGGCTTGCCACACCAGTGCTCAGTGGGGGGGGATGGGTGACCCTCAGCTAGGAGGGTCCTCCTCCTCCTCCCCCCCCCCCCCCCTACCCCCCCCCCCCCCCCTCCTCCTCCTCCTCCCCCCCTCCTCCCCCCCCCTCACTTGTTCTTTACTGTTTGATTGTTGACTGCTGCCTCTGTGGTGCTGACGCTCTATGGGCGGGATTCTGCGGGAATCGGCGGGGCGGGCAACTCCGGCGGAAAGGAATGGCGTGAACCACTCTGGCGTCGAGCCGCCCCAAAGGTGCGGAAGGACCTCCGCCGGCCTGCTGTCTCACTTGGGGGTCCCTGCCTCCATCTAATGTGCATCAACAGCAGTGTGGTGCTCACCAGATTGTGCCCCAGAAGCCTGTCCACTAACATGTCCCACCGAGGTGTGTGTATCTGCGCTGGTGGAGGGTGGGGATGACAGTTGTGCCACGACTACGGTTACATCCTCAGAGCTCCCCACCGAGGTGTTCTCCTTGGAGTCAGGAGTGGGTGCCGCCCAGGATGGGACGGCGCCATTGGCTGGAGGACCTGTTGGAGAATAGACATGTGGTCAGTGGGAGGGATGGGTCAGTCAGTAAGGCAATAACAACTCATGTTTAACAGGTCCTCTGGGCGGAGCCCGGTGGTTCCTCACCTCTGCGGAGTCTGCCAGTCTCCGCATGAGTGACCGATCTGTCCTCGGCCACACCGGTCACCTCCATGGCCCGCCGCTCGAAAGTGGTGAGGGTTCTTATGTCTGTCACCCCTCCGCCAGTCTGGGCCCTCTCCGACAATTATGAGAGAGCTTTTCTGAGGAGACACAGAGAGGGCATCATTAGTCACATGCGTGGTTCACAGTGGGGGGGTGGTATGAAGGAGGGGTTCGAGACGGGTTGAGTGGGGGCAGGGTGGAGTCGCATGGGGAGTTGGAGGGTGGATGCTCCCATGGGGGGGGGGGACGGACGACGACGACGTTAATGTCTACTCACACGTGCTGCCCAGTGTAGGTCGTTGACCTTTTTTCGGCACTGGAGACCTGTACTCCTGCTCACACTCTCTGAGCTGACAGCTGCCGCCACCTCAACCCAGGCAGCACTGGCTGCCTTGTGGCTGACTCTCCGGGACCCTCAAGGGAACAGAACATCCCTCCTGACCTCCATGGCAACTAGCAGCCTCCCCAGGTCAGCATCACCGAATCTTGGGGCCGGTCTCCTGGGCGCCATTGTTGCGAGCTGGCTGGGGTTGGCTGAACAGGTGCAGCTTAAGTGCTGCTCGACCTTGTAGTGGGGCTGGTGCGTGCGGTCCCGGCGAATCAGTTGGCGAACCTTCATTTGTGACAAGAAACCCATGAGGCCTCGTTCAGTGGACAAATTAATGTTGAATTGAGTTGACAGCATCACCGGGCCGAGCACCTGGAAGCTCACGGCAATTCCCGCTCACTACCACACCTAGAAATCTTTCCAGAGGATTGCGTCCTCAGTCTCCAGAATCCACACATGTACAGTTAAATGGAAAGTTCAGAAGTTTTTGTTAGTGATCTACTCTTCTCATCTGGCTGCAATGTTGAAGCCCCCACAGACTGTAATCAAATGGGAATCACTGAACTGACAAGAACTTGCTCTTTTACGCCTCCAAACACCCCTCTGAGTCCTGGGGAAACTCCCCCTCCTCTATCATAATATGCACCCACGCACATCAAGAGGTAAAACCAGGCAGCGACAGACACCCAGGTTAGCCAATCAACATTCAGGACAGAACACAACCAATCACCAGACAGAATACCAGAGGGGAGCTTCCAACGATAAAACACACGAGGCATCAGCACTCCACCTCTTTCCACTGGTGACAACTGTAGTGACAGTCTGGGTGTATATATCAGTCAGCATCTTCTACACGTGGATCAGAGCTAGCCTGGTCTAGTAAGTTAGAGTTAGTACACTTGAGTAGTAGAGTGTCAACCCACAGCCAGCTGTGTGCATTGTTACAGAAGTTCATAAATCGTATTGAACCAATGCCTACGTTTGGTGTATGCTTTACCGTTCAACTGTATCCTGTTGCAGTCAGGGTTACCCCAGGGTGAATAACATGACATGATACCAGGAGTCTACTTCATCTAAGTAATTTACCTTGAATAATTCAGTGACGACCAGCAAGTGCCTTCCAGCGGCATGGAGAAGATCCAGGCCCCTCCACAGCTCTGGATCTCCGGAAATCTCGGTGCCAACTGGCGGGTCTTCAAGCAGAAATTCAGTCTCTACATTGAGGCCTCGGGCCTCGAGGATGCGTCCGATGCCAGAAAAATCGCGCTGCTTCTATCGACTGCGGGGGACCAGGCCATCCAAATTTTCAATTCGCTCACTTTTGCCAAAGGCCAAGGCTAGACCAAGTTCCAGACCGTGTTAGCCAAATTCGACCGTCACTGTGAAGTCGAAACGAATGAGAGCTTTGAGCGCTACATCTTCCAGCAACGCCTTCAGGATGAGCCTTTCCAATCCTTTCTAACTCATCTCCGCATATTAGCGCAATCCTGCAACTACGGTGACACTGCTGATTCCCTTATCAGGGATCAGATCGTGTTTGGGGTCCACTCCGACGCCCTGCGGGAGCAGCTCCTAAAAATAAAAAACATGACCCTGCCAGTAGCCGTCGAGACGTGCAAAGTGCATGAACAGGCGAAAAGTCACTACTTCCGCCTTAAATCGGCAGAACAGGATCAACTTGCCTCCCACGAGGCAGAGAGTGTACAGGCCATCGCCCGAATGCGGCGCCTTAGCATCGATGAAGGCGGCCATTTTGCTCGCTTTTCTCTGGGTCCCACGCATGCGCACCACAGACGGGAGAACGAAGCGGCCGAAGACCACATTGCGCAGGTGTGAGCGGCGGCTGACCGCACTATGCATGTGCGATGGCGCTTGGAGCGTTACAACGTCAACGTCATGGCGTGCCCGAACTGCGGCACCGCCCACTTAAAGCGGCAATGTCCTGCAAGAGGCAGGCGATGTTTAAATTGTGGGAAGCCTGGCCATTATGCAGCCTTGTGCAGGTCTGCACCTCCGATCGTGGGCCAGCGATCCCAGTTCCAACGCAAACACGTTCGAAGTGTGCAGCAAGGGCTGCTGGATTCGGAACCTGGTAACACCATGGATCCAGAGGACGACTGCCTGGTGTCCCCATATCGTGTGGGCATCATTACCATGTATGACAAGGCCTCCTCAAATTCAGCATCACGCCTACCCATCCTCAACGTGGATTCTGCGGACGAATGGCGTGCTGTTGTACAAGTGAACCAATGCAGCATTCGGTTCAAGCTGGACACTGGTGCTTCAGCCAATCTCAAGCAGATCTTGTTCGCATCCAAAGGCAGCCAAAAATTCTTCCGCCTGCCAGCTTCTTGATTATAATGGCAATGCCATTACTGCATGAGGGTCTTGTCAACTGCATGTCTCCAACAAGGCCATCAAAGCCACACTGCAATTCAAAATCGTCAAGCCTGACAAGGCTTCCCTGCTTGGTGCCCATGCATGCAAGCTACTCAATCTCGTGCAGCGTGTACATGCCATGTCCTCTGCCAATGTGAATCTTCAGGCTGACATTGATGAAATCCTGTCACAATACCCGGATGTTCAGTGGGATGGGCACGCTGCCGTACCGCTACAAAATCTTACCTCAGGCCTGATGCCATGCCTGTGATCCATGCACCACGCTGGGTGCCGGCTCCTCTGAAGGACCGTTTAAAGGCGCAGCTGCAGGAGCTCCAAGACCAGGGTATAATCTCTAAAGTGACGGAACCGACTGACTGGGTCAGCTCGATGGTCTGTGTAAAGAAGCCCACTGGAGAACTGCGCATATGTATAGATCTCAAGGATCTTAACCGAAACATAATGCGGGAACACTACCCGATCCCGAAGCAGGAGGACCTAACCAGTGAGATGGCACATGCCAAATTCTTCACTAAGCTAGATGCATCGCGTGGATTCTGGCAGATACAACTAGAGTCCAGCAGGAAGCTCTGCACGTTTAACGCACCTTTCGGAAGGTACTGTTACAACCGCATTCCGTTCGGTATTGTTGCAGCCTCAGAAATCTTTCACAGGATCATGGAACAGATGCTGGAGGGCATTGAGGGTGTGCGGGTTTATGTTGATGACATCATTATATGGTCCACGACCCCAGAGGAACACATATCTCGTCTCCAACAAGTCTTTAGACGCATACATGCCAACAGCCTCAAGTTGAACAAGGCCAAATGCTCCTTTGGCATGTCATCAATCAAGTTTTTGGGTGACCAAATATCCCAGCAGGGGGTGCAACCGGACTCTGACAAAGTCAAGGCCATCAAAACAAAAAGAAGACAAAAAGGCGGTACTCCGCTTCCTGGGTATGGTTAACTTCTTGGGAAAGTTCATTCCCAACCTCTCATCACACACCACGGCTCTCAGGCATCTGGTGAAGAAGTCCACTGCCTTTTAATCGCTACCCACAAGCAGAGTGGCTCGAGTTAAAGGCAAAGCTCACCACTGATCCAGTACTAGCGTTTTTTGACCCAGAGCGGGAGACAAAAATCTCCACGGACCCCAGCCAGGGCGGCATTGGTGCGGTGCTCCTCCAGAAGGATGACTCCTCATCCTGGGCTTCAGTGGCCTATGTGTCCAGGGCCATGACTCCCACTGAGCAGAGGTATGCTCAGATAGAGAAAGAGTGCCTGGGCCTCCTCACCGGTTTTGTAAAGTTCCATGATTACATCTATGGTCTACCAACCATCACTGTAGAGACTGACCCCTAGTCCATATCATTCACAAGGACTTGAATGACATGACGCCCAGGCTTCAGCACATTCTCCTTTGACTCCGCAGATATGATTTTGAATTGGTTTACACACCGGGCAAGGAGCTAATCATTGCGGATGCCCTGTCTCGCGCCATCACCGCGCCCTGTGAACAGGTCGACTTCATCCGCCAAATTGAGGCACAGGTGCAACTGTGTGCCAGGAACCACCCAGCCTGACGAATGTGTCGTCAACATTCGAGAAGAGACTGCCAAGGACCCTCTTCTGCAGCGGGTCATACATCACCTTGCAAATGGTTGGCAGAAAGGGCAATGCCCCCAGTTCTTTAATGTCAAGGATGACCGAATAGTTGTAGAGGGGATCCTCCTCCAGCTGGACCATATCATTATACCTCGCAGCCTCCAGAGCTTAATGCTCAAATAGATCCACGAGAGACACCTTGGTATCGAGAAATGCAGGCGCAGGGCCCGCAGGCTGTCTATTGGCCTGGCATCAACGAGGACATATCCAACATGGTCCTCAATTGTGCGACTTGCCAGCATTTCCAACCTGCTCAGCCCATTGAAACACTCCAGCAACACGAGGTAGTGACCTCTCCGTGGTCTAAGGTGGGAATTGACCTTTTGCACGCCAATGGGCGTGACTATGTGCTTATAATTGACTACTTCTCAAATTACCCCGAAGTGGTGAAACTGTCCGACCTCCCATCAAGGCCTATAAGGAGACATTTGCCAGGCATGGTATTCCGCTCACGGTCATGAGCGACAAAGGTCCTTTCTTCTACAGCCAAGAGTGGTCCAACTTCGCAAAGCTATACCAGTTCAAGCACATTACCTCAAGCTTGCATTACCCCAATCTAACAGAAAGGTCAAAAAAGGGGTCCATATCGTGAAGCAACTGCTCTGCAATGTTGCGGATTCAGTTTCTGACTTTAACCTTGCGCTCCTGGCATACAGGGCAAACCCTCTGTCCAGCGGTATGTCTCCAGCACAACTTCTTATTAATCGTGACCTGCGGACAACTGTTCCGGCCATTCATTTACCTGACCTGGGTCACCTCCCAGTGCTGCAGAAAGTGCAGCAACTCAGAAACCGGTAAAAGCTGACATACGATGCTCATGCTACTGATTTCCTGTGCTCTCTCCGGAAGATGCTGTTCGCATCAAGTTGCCTGGTGGAGGCCGGTCAGCTCCAGCTGTTGTTGTTCGATAGGTTGCTCCAAGGTCGTTTGTGGTGGAATTGCAGATAGCGATGAGGACTGTCCGAGGATACAGCAGGATTTAGATTGTTTGGAGACTTGGGCGGAGAGATGGCAGATGGAGTTTAATCCGGACAAATATGAGGTAATGCATTTTGGAAGGTCTAATGCAGGTAGGGAATATACAGTGAATGGTAGAACCCTCAAGAGTATTGAAAGTCAAAGAGATCTAGGTGTACAGGTCCACAGGTCATTGAAAGGGGCAACACAGGTGGAGAAGGTAGTCAAGAAGGCATACGGCATGCTTGCCTTCATTGGCCGGGGCATTGAGTATAAGAATTGGCAAGTCATGTTGCAGCTGTATAGACCCTTAGTTAGGCCACACTTGGAGTATAGTGTTCAATTCTGGTCGCCACACTACCAGAAGGATGTGGAGGCTTTAGAGAGGGTGCAGAAGAGATTTACCAGAATGTTGCCTGGTATGGAGGGCATTAGCTATGAGGAGCGGTTGAATAAACTCGGTTTGTTCTCACTGGAACGACGGAGGTTGAGGGGCGACCTGATAGAGGTCTACAAAATTCTGAGGGGCATAGACAGTGGATAGTCCGAGGCTTTTTCCCAGGGTAGAGGGGTCAATTACTAGGGGGCATAGGTTTAAGGTGCGAGGGGCAAGGTTTAGAGTAGATGTATGAGGCAAGTTTTTTTACACAGAGGGTAGTGGGTGCCTGGTACTCGCTGCCGGAGGAGATGGTGGAAGCAGGGACTTGTGACATTTAAGGGGCATCTTGACAAATACATGAATAGGATGGGAATAGAGGGATACGGACCCAGGAAGTGTAGAAGATTTTAGTTTAGTCAGGCAGCATGGTCGGCATGGGCTTGGAGGGCCGAAGGGCCTGTTCCTGTGCTGTACTTTTCTTTGTTCTTTGTGGTTCGCATGGCTGATGGGTCCATTGTCAGGCGCAACAGAAGGGCACTATGCAAACATGCCTGCCCACCACCGGATCTCATGTTCCCAGCTGTCGTTATGCCTTTTCCGGACTCATCGCTCCACAAGGCCACCAATCTGGCTGCAATCCCGCCTGTCAAGGCGCCGTCGTCCCCACCTCCACCTCTCAGGCAGTCGACAAGGATCCAACACCAGCCCCAGAGATTGGACTTATAAATATTTCCTCTGTACATATTGTTCTGTATCTGCACGCTAGACACCTTACATGTACATATGCATTCACTCGCCATTTGCTGTAGTTATATCTGTAAATATGTCGTATGCTCTAAGCAACCTACAAACTTTTTTTAAAAAGGGGGATGTCATAATATGCACCCATACACATCAAGAGGTAAAAACAGGCAATGACAGACACCCAGGTGAGCCAATCAACATACAGGACAGAACACAACCAATCGCTAGACAGAACACCAGAGGGGGGCTTCCAACATGAGGCATCAGCACTCCTACTCTCTCCACTGGTGACAACTGTAGTGACAGTCTGGGTGTATATATCAGTCAGCATCTTCTACACGTGGATCAGAGCTAGCCTGGTCGAGTAAGTTAGAGTTAGTACACTTAGAGTAGTAGAGTGTCAACCCACAGCCAGCTGTGTGCATTGTTACAGAAGTTCAATAAATCGTATTGAACAAATGCCTACGGTTGGTGTATGCTTTACAGTTCATCTGCATCCTGTTGCAGTCCGTGTTACCCCAGGGTGAATAACACAACATCCTCCATGTTGCAGATTCTGATGGGTATTGTGCCATATAGTTGTCCAATTAGTCACCATACAAATCTGCCCCACGATGAGATCCACAACTGAATCTTATTTAACAATTTTAGCTACAAAATTACACAGGAAAGTTAATAAATTTAAGTACATCTTATCTAGACAAAATTGATCAAATTAGCTTCAATAAATGAGTATTATATTGCATTAATGTTCTATATTAAGATATTAAAGATCCCAATACATTATTTCAAAGCACATTGGTGGAGGTCTAGCGGTGTGTTGGACAATATATATCCCTTAAATATTACTAATAACTTGCTTGGAGGGGCAAGTAGCTCCAGATTGCCACTTTGTGCCGACTTACCTGAGCTTGAATTCCAAAGTGCCTGTCTCGCCGGACTTTCCTGACTCAGGCTGGATAAGGCTGAGGAAGCGATGCATGGCCACAGCTCCAGCGGCGGAGTGCAAAAGGAATGGAGTGAAGGAAAACATGCCCCCCTTGAACGGCATGAGCTGCCATAAAGTAAGTGGGTTTAAAGGTGCCACAGAAAGAGAGAAGGTAAGCAAACAGGAAGTGAAGGTGGAGTTTTGGACATCGGCAGCAGTCAGGTTGGTAATGGGGTTCGGGTCGGACGAGCCGGGGAGTTCAGGTTGGATATGGGGGAGTCCGGCACGGGGCAAGGGGAGGTTGGATCGGACATGGAGGGGTCCAGACATGGGGGCGGATGTGGTAAATGAGGAAGAGTCAGGTCATACATGAGGGGGTAGGGTTAGGGACATGTGGATGGATCTTGACACGGAGGATGGTCGGGACATCAGGGAGGGACATGGGGGGGGATGTTTGGGACATGAAGGGGTTCAGATTGAACTTGATTGGTGGTCGGGTTGGATATGGGGGAACAGGTTTGAAATAAGAGGTTATCTGAACATGGGGGAGGTGGTCTAGGCTTGGGGTTGTCTGGACATGAGTAGGGGTTGGGACATGGGGGTCATCTAGACATGTGAAAGGATGGTCAGGACATGTGGAGGTGGGTCACGACTGGGGGTGTCATCCGTGTCTGCCATTTGGGTTGGGTGGGGGCCGAGCCCGAAATGGTGTGGTAGGAGGTCAGGTCGAGGTTGGGGAGAGGATGGAGGGGGGGGGGGGTTGTCGGGGGGGGGGGGGGGGGGGTTGGGCGGCGGGGGGGGGGAAGAGAAAATGGGAATACCATGGAATGGACTTTCATAGAACATACAGTGCAGGAGGAGGCCATTCGGCCCATCGAGTCTGCACCGACCCACTTAAGCCATCACTTCCACCCTATCCCCGTAACTCAATAACCCCTCCTAACCTGATTTTGGTCACCAAGGGCAATTTATCATGGCAAATCCACCTAACCTGCACGTCCTTGGACTGTGGGAGGAAACCGGAGCACCCGGAGGAAACGCACGCAGAAAGGGAGAGAACGTGCAGACTCCGCACAGACAGTGACCCAGCGGGGAATTGAACCTGGGACCCTGGCGCTGTGAAATCACAGTGCTATCCACTTGTGCTACCATGCTGCCCAAATCTGAGATGTTTAGTTGGGAATCATCTGGGGGTCGGTGTTGTGTGGGGGGGGGGGGGGGGGGGGGTGGGGTGGGGGTGGGGGTGGGGGGTCTCGTGCAGGTCTCTGTCTGGGTGTTTAAAATAGTTACGCTGATGTTAAAGTGCTTTTTTTTCTTTCTAACTCTTTCAGAGTAACTGAGTGTACAACTGGAAAAAAACGCCTGAAGTTAGTGATTTAAAATTGCATCCGTCAGATGGTTCTCACCGCAATTGCCAGGCAAAGTAATATTTCTGGATAATTACACGCGGGAACTTCCAAGAGGGAATCTCCAGCGCATCTTTGGGGTATCCCCCAAATATGCCGCAGGGGAACCAGGAAGGTATGGCACTTTACCTTGTCATTATCTTATTGCAGGTTGTAGGACCTTTCTGTCACACATTGTTACCATATTTCCTACATTACAACAGTGACTAGATTTCAAATATGTTTCATTGCGGGGGAGGATCCTTGGTTCCCCTTTACGGGGGGGGGGGGGGGGGGGATCGGTGACAGGAGTGGAAAATCCTGTGGGAGTCCCAAAACGTGATATATGCTGGTTGGATTTCCCATTCCGATTGTCCTCGTCGCCTCCGCCAATAACGTAATGGGAATGTCGATGTTCAATGGCGGGATCCCCATTTGAATGGATTTAAATGTAATTATGAGACCATTCCACGCACTCTTCCAATTACATTGTTCATTCACGTTGGTGTGCTCGCCTGGTGTGAATCACAACAGGTCCCCTACGATGTGAACCTAGCGAGCACCATCCACCAGAAGAGTTCAGGTGAGTACTTGGCTTGGGGGAGAGGGTCATGTTGGGGTCCTGCCCTCTGACTCTGCCCTGGTACTGCTATCATTCAGATCCCGACCCGCCAGTGTGATGGCACGGAACTTGCCCCTTGGAAATGTTTTTCTATATGCCAAACAATACAGACGATGGCTTCCACACTGCTTTTCCTGGCTGCTGCCACGCTTTGCAACAATGAGAAAATTCTGTCCATTGGCTAGAAAGCACTTTGGGTCACCTTGAGGTGGTAAAAGGTGCTATTTTTATATCATCAGCAGATCTGCTCTGCCAATTTACTACCTAAACTGAGAAGGTGCCAATTCCCCTGAAATATTTATCAAAATAATTCAAAGAGTAGCATAATGCCAGAATTGGCTCTTTAAAGTCTGTAGATTGAACCTTCTTTAAGTGTACCGAGTGTCTGGGGGTTTGACGATTTTTTTGTGTGAAATGCCATTGTTCTTAGTGAAAGATCGAGAAACAAAAAGCTTTCCCCTTCTTCCTTTAAGTTTAACAGTGATATCTTTGAGGTTGTGTATATTTTATAAGGCCAGCAAAAAGATGGAGAAGAGACAGGAACAAATGTGATGAATGGTTAAAATGAAAGCGAAAATAAAACCAAGCAAGCCTGGATGGAAAAATTAATGGAGATATTAAAAGTTTGTGTTGAGATTGGCATTCATTCAAGGCTTTCCATCTCAGTGTTTTCAACACGTACCAGAAGTGTATATGAGAAATCGCACACTCCCAGCCCCTAATTTTCTACCTATTCATTCCGATAAATAGAAATCCAAAGGGCAGAGACATAAAATATCCTGATATATGCTTTCAGGTGCTCCAAGAGACTGAGTGGAAACCACCCCCTTATATTTAGAACACACACCTACATTCTTTCTATGAGCTTCCTGCTGCAACAAGGCAGTTGGATGGTGGAATTACTAAATCATCTATAAAGCTGGATGAACATTCCATATCATAACAAATAGACATGTGGTGCAATGTGTTGTGTACAGTGTCAGAATTTGCAGTTTTTGCCAGTTCTCAAACCATTAAATATCACCAATGTGATGTGATTAATCAAAGTTCTCAATATTTAATGCTTAAACAAATGAAGGACCATTTTACTGTTTGTTCTGAAGATCAGTGGTTTCATTTAACATCAGAAACTTTTGAACATCACCAAGAAGACGGCATGCAGAAAATGCACTTATCAAGATCCCATATAAAAGAACAGGGCAGCACGGTGGCGCAGTAATGAGCATTGTTCCCTCACGGCACTGAGGTCCCAGGTTCGATCCCGGCTCTGGATCACTGTCCATGTAGAGTTTGCACATTCTTCCCGTGTTTGCGTGGGTTTCGCCCCCACGACCCAAAAATGTGCCGGGTAGGTGGATTAGTCATGCTAAATTGCCCCTTAATTGGAAAAAATGAATTGAGTACTCTAAATTTGTGGGCAGCACAGTGGTTAGCACGGATGCTTCACAGCGCCAGGGTCCCAGGTTCGATGCCTGGCTTGGGTCACTGTCAGTGCGGACTCTGGACTCTGCACGGTCTCCCCCTGTCTGCGTGGGTTTCCTCCGGGTGCTTCAGTTTTCTCCCACAGACCAAAGATGTGCAGGTTAGGTGGATTGGCAATGCTAAATTGCCCATAGTGTCCAAAAAGATTAGGTGGGGTTGCTGGGTTACGGGGATAGGGTGGAGGTGTGGGGCTTAAGTGGGGTGCTCTTTCGAAGGGCCGGTGCAAACTCGATAGGCCCAATAGCCTCCTTCTACACTATAAATTCTATGTTTCATGTTCTAACTGGAATGGGAATGTGTCAAATCATTTTCAAAGAATATTTGAGGCACGATCAATTGGACAAAGACGGTAGTTGAATCCAATTGAGGCTTTATTGCTATCAGGGGTGAAATTCTCCCCCAACGGTGCGATGTCTGCCGACTGGCGCCAAAAACGGCGCCAATCAGACGGGCATCGCGCCGGCCCAAAGGTGCGGAATGCTCCGCATCTTTGGGGGCCGAGCCCCAACATTGAGGGGCTAGGCCGGCGCCGGAGGGATTTCCGCCCTGCCAGCTGGCGGAAATGGCGTTTGGTGCCCCGCCAGCTGGCGCGGAAATGTGGCTACACTACACGTGTAGTGTCTCCCACCCGCCCTCCTCCTCTAACCTAATAATAAGACCCATTGGTGTAAGGTAAGTGCCATATTATATTATTATATTATTAGCATTGTGCAGGTCAAGGTTCGGAGGTGGAGGAGCAGTCTCTGTCAGCGAGAGAACCTGAGAACATCTAAGACACTCAGAAGGTAAGAAGGTAAGTAAGTGATTTTTACTTATTTTTACTTTTATACCTTTTTTCAAATTGTGTGTCGGGGAGAAACTGAAGTGACATCACAGAAAAGCTGTGGCCAGAGTGGCTGGTTGGGATTCTACCCTAAATTTAAAAAAAAAATTGAGTATTTGGTAACTAATTAAACATAATAACTTAATTATAATTTAGAGGGATATCTAAGCCAGAGATCGGAGAGAATTATAGTTAGCTATCGCATTTCTATTAGAAAGCTAGTGCTAGGAAACAGATAGTTGACAGTAACTTTGAAATTTAAAAAAAAAAGACAAATTTTAATTTTAATTTTAATTAATTGACGCAATGTCAGTTAGAGGGGTGCTGTGCTCTGACTGTGAGATGTGGCAGGTCCGGGAGGCTTCCAGTGTCCCGGATGGCTTCATCTGCAGAAAGTGCACCCAACTGGAGCTCCTCACAGACCACATGGTTCGGTTGGAGCAGCAATTGGATGCACTTAGGAGCATGCAGGTGGCGGAAAGCGTCATAGATCGCAGTTATGTAAATGTGGTCACACCCAAGGTGCAGGCAGAGAAATGGGTGACCACCAGAAAGGGCAGGCAGTCAGTGCAGGAATCCCCTGTGGTTGTCCCCCTCTCAAACAGATATACCCCTTTGGATACTGTCGGGGGGAATAGCCTATCAGGGGAAAACAGCAGCAGCCAGAGCAGTGGCACCACGGCTGGCTCTGATGTTCAGAAGGGAGGGTCAAAGCGCAGAAGAGTAATAGTAATAGGGGACTCTATAGTCAGGGGCACAGATAGGCGCTTCTGTGGACGTGAAAGAGACTCCAGGATGGTATGTTGCCTCCCTGGTGCCAGGGTCCAGGATGTCTCCGAACGGGTAGAGGGAATCCTGAAGGGGGAGGGCAAACAGGCAGAGGTCGTTGTACATATTGGTACTAACGACATAGGCAGGAAGGGGCATGAGGTCCTGCAGCAGGAGTTCAGGGAGCTAGGCAGAAAGTTAAAAGACAGGACCTCGAGGGTTGTAATCTCGGGATTACTCCCTGTGCCACGTGCCAGTGAGGCTAGAAATAGGAAGATAGAGCAGATAAACACGTGGCTAAACAGCTGGTGTAGGAGGGAGGGTTTCCATTATCTGGACCACTGGGAGCTCTTCCGGGGCAGGTGTGACCTGTATAAGAAGGACGGGTTGCATCTAAACCGGAGAGGCATAAATATCCTGGCCGCGAGGTTTGCTAGTGTCACACGGGAGGGTTTAAACTAGTATGGCAGGGGGGTGGGCACGGGAGCAATAGGTCAGAAGGTGAGAGCATTGAGGGAGAACTAGGGAATAGGGACAGTGTGGCTCTGAGGCAGAGCAGACGGGGAGAAGTTGCTGAACACAGCGAGTCTGGTGGCCTGAAGTGCATATGTTTTAATGCAAGGAGCATTACGGGTAAGGCAGATGAACTTAGAGCTTGGATTAGTACTTGGAACTATGATGTTGTTGCCATTACAGAGACCTGGTTGAGGGAAGGGCAGGATTGGCAGCTAAACGTTTCAGGATTTAGATGTTTCAGGTGGGATAGAGGGGGATGTAAAAGGGGAGGCGGAGTTGCGCTACTTGTTCGGGAGAATATCACAGCTGTACTGCGAGAGGACACCTCAGAGGGCAGTGAGGCTATATGGGTAGAGATCAGGAATAAGAAGGGTGCAGTCACAATGTTGGGGGTATACTACAGGCCTCCCAACAGCCAGCGGGAGATAGAGGAGCAGATAGGTAGACAGATTTTGGAAAAGAGTAAAAACAACAGGGAGGACTGGAGAATAGCCAATGTTGTTCCTCTGTTTAAGAAGGGTAGCAAGGATAATCCCGGGAACTACAGGCCGGCGAGCCTTACTTCAGTGGTAGGGAAATTACTGGAGAGAATTCTTCGAGACAGGATCTACTCCCATTTGGAAGCAAATGGACGTATTAGTGAGAGGCAGCACGGTTTTGTGAAGGGGAGGTCGTGTCTCACTAACTTGATAGAGTTTTTCGAGGAGGTCACTAAGATGATTGATGCAGGTAGGGCAGTAGATGTTGTCTATATGGACTTCAGTAAGGCCTTTGACAAGGTCCCTCATGGTAGACTAGTACAAAAGGTGAAGTCACACGGGATCAGGGGTGAGCTGGCAAGGTGGATACAGAACTGGCTAGGCCATAGAAGGCAGAGAGTAGCAATGGAGGGATGCTTTTCTAATTGGAGGGCTGTGACCAGTGGTGTTCCACAGGGATCAGTGCTGGGACCTTTGCTCTTTGTAGTATATATAAATGATTTGGAGGAAAATGTAACTGGTCTGATTAGTAAGTTTGCAGACGACACAAAGGTTGGTGGAATTGCGGATAGCGATGGGGACTGTTGGAGGATACAGCAGGATTTAGATTGTCTGGAGACTTGGGCGGAGAGATGGCAGATGGAGTTTAATCCGGACAAATGTGAGGTAATGCATTTTGGAAGGTCTAATGCAGGTAGGGAATATACAGTGAATGGTAGAACCCTCAAGAGTATTGAAAGTCAAAGAGATCTAGGAGTACAGGTCCACAGGTCATTGAAAGGGGCAACACAGGTGGAGAAGGTAGTCAAGAAGGCATACGGCATGCTTGCCTTCATTGGCCGGGGCATTGAGTATAAGAATTGGCAAGTCATGTTGCAGCTGTATAGAACCTTAGTTAGGCCACACTTGGAGTATAGTGTTCAATTCTGGTCGCCACACTACCAGAAGGATGTGGAGGCTTTAGAGAGGGTGCAGAAGAGATTTACCAGAATGTTGCCTGGTATGGAGGGCATTAGCTATGAGGAGCGATTGAATAAACTTGGTTTGTTCTCACTGGAACGAAGGAGGTTGAGGGGAGACCTGATAGAGGTATACAAAATTATGAGGGGCATAGACAGAGTGGATAGTCAGAGGCTTTTCCCCAGGGTAGAGGGGTCAATTACTAGGGGGCATAGGTTTAAGGTGAGAGGGGCAAGGTTTAGAGTAGATGTACGAGGCAAGTTTTTTTACGCAGAGGGTAGTGGGTGCCTGGAACTCGCTACCGGAGGAGGTAGTGGAAGCAGGGACGATAGGGACATTTAAGGGGCATCTTGACAAATATGAATAGGATGGGAATAGAAGGATACGGACCCAGGAAGTGTAGAAGATTGTAGTTTAGTCGGGCAGCATGGTCGGCACGGGCATGGAGGGCCGAAGGGCCTGTTCCTGTGCTGTACATTTCTTTGTTCTTTGTTCTTTGTTTGCATGCGCGGGAGCATCAGCGGCCGCTGACAGTTTCCCGCGCATGCGCAGTGGGGAGAGTCTCTTCCGCCTCCGCCATGGTGGAGGCCGTGGCGGAGGCGGAAGGGAAAGAGTGCCCCCACGGCACAGGCCCGCCCATGGATCGGTGGGCCCTGATCGCGGGCCAGGCCATCGTGGGGGCACCCCCCAGGGTCAGATCGCCCCACGCGCCCCCCAGGACATCGGAGCCCGCCCACGCTGCCTGGTCCCGCCGGTAAATACCAGCTTTGATTTACGCCGGCGGGACAGGCAATTTCTGGGCGGGACTTCGGCCCATCCGGGCCGGAGAATTGAGCGGGGGGTCCCGCCAACTGGCGCGGCCCAATTCCCGCCCCTGCCCAATCTCCGGTACCGGAGTCTTCGGCGGGGGCGGGATTCACGGCGGCCAACGGCCATTCTCCGACCCGGCGGGGGGCCGGAGAATGACGCCTCAGATGTGTGGCCTCCCACAGCAGTTGGCGAAATGGCTGCTGGCTGGAAGACACGCATATTTATATCTGCCTCCTGGGCGGAGCCAGCAGGCAGGGACTCCTGGCAAACCTGTAGTCCAGGTCCTACCATACATCACCTAATACAGGTGCAACAATGGTTTACCACATTCACCCACTGTTAAAAATTGAGTCCGGCGGGGGTGGTGGATAACTATATACAACAATGAATTAATATTTACAAGATTTGAGCAAACAAATTTCCTTTGATGTCCGGTGGACCGGTCAGAGGTTTAGCCGGTCCGGGGACTTGATGTTCCTCTGGGAGCGACGCAGTGGTGTCGGCAATGTTGGTGCTGATCTGGTCGATGGTGACTCCGGGAGCGTGCCAAAATCCTCTTCATCGTCGGGCGTGAGCGGGGGGGGGGGGGTGACGGATGGTCCTGGGGGTGTGTGTGCTGTTGGGAGCGACGGGGGAGGAGAGGGTGGCACCGGGGGCGGATTAGGTGTGGGGGTGCAACCTGCTGGTGTCAGGTCCCTGAGGGAGACGGTATCCTGGCGGCCGTCGGGGAACATCACGTAGGCGTACTGGGGTTTGTGTGGAGCAAGTGCACCCTCTCCACCAACTGGTCCGCCTTGTGGAGTCAGACGTGCTTGCGGAGATGCTGCGAGCCAAGTCGGGAGCGACACCCCGGATGTGGACTTCCTGAGAAGGCAAAAAGACGTTCATGGTGTGTATTGTTAGTGGCAGTGCAGAGTAATGAGCGAATGGAGTGGAGTGCATCCGGGAGGACCTCCTGCCAGTGGGAGGCCGGGAGGTTTCTGGACCGTAGGGCCAGCTGGATGGCTCTCCATACCGTCCCATTCTCCCTTTCTACCTGTCCGTTTCCCCGGGGGTTATAGCTTGTCGTTCTGCTGGAGGCGATCCCTCTGCTGAGCAGGAACTGACGCAGCTCATCACTCATGAATGAGGATCCCCTGTCACTGTGTATGTAGGCGGAGAAACCGAACAGAGTGAAGATTGTGTTGAGGGCTTTAATGACGGTTGCAGACGTCATGTCGGGGCATGGGATGACAAAGAGGAATCTGGAGTATTCGTCGATCACACTGCGAAAATATGTGTGATGGTTGGTGGAGGGGAGGGGGCCTTTGAAGTCCACGCTGAGGCGTTCAAAGGGGCGGGAGGCGCGCGGTCTGGCCGGTAGAAGTGCGGCTTGCACTCCGCACAGACCTGGCAGTCCCTGGTGATTGTCCTTACTTCCTCGACGGAGTAGGGCAGATTTTGTGCTTTAATGAAGTGGTACAACCGTGTGACTCCTGGGTGACAAAGGCTGTCGTGCACAGCCCGCAGTCAGCCGACCTGTGCACTGGCACATGTACCTCGTGATAGGGCGTCTGGAGGTTCGTTGAGTTTGCCTGGGCGATACGTAATCTCGTAATTATACGTGGAGAGCTCGATTCTCCACCGCAAGATTTTATCATTTTTGATCTTGCCCCACTGTGTTGTTGAACATGAAGGCTACCGACCGTTGACCAGTGAGGAGAGTGAATCTCCTGCCGGCCAGGTAATGCCTCCAATGCTGCACAGCTTCAATGATAGCTTGGGCCTCCTTTTCGACGGATGAGTGCCGAATTTCTGAGGCATAAAGGGTGCGGGAAAAGAATGCCACAGGCCTGCCTGCCTGATTGAGGGTGGCGGCAAGGGCGACTTCTGATGCGTCGCTTTCTACTTAAAAGGGCAGTGCCTCATCTACAGCGCGCATTGTGGTCTTGGCAATATCAGCTCTGATCCCGGCGAAGGCCTGTTGGGCCTCGGCCGTCAGGGGAAACTGGGTGGACTGTATGAGTGGGCGGGCCTTGTCCGCATAGTTTGGGACCCACTGAGCGTAGTACGAAAAGAACCCCAGGCAGCGTTTGAGGGCCTTGGGGCAGTGGGGGAGGGGGAGCTCCATGAGGGGGCGCATGCGGTCGGGATCGGGCCCCAGAACTCCGTTCTGGACCACATAGTCGAGGATGGCTAAGCGGTTCGTGCTGAACACGCACTTCTCCTTGTAAGTGAGGTTTCGGAGAGTAGCGGTGTGGAGAAATTTAGCAAGGTTGGCGTCGTGGTCCTGCTGATCATGGCCGCAGATGGTGATGTTGTCTAGGTACGGAAAGGTGGCCCGCAACTCGTACCGGTCGACCATTCGGTCCATCTCCCTTTGGAAGACGAGACCCCGTTTGTGACGCTGAAGGGGACCCTAGGGAAGTGGTATAGGTGGCCGTCTGCCTCGAAGGCAGTGTATGGACGGTCCGATTTACGGATGTGGAGCAGGTGGTAGGCGGATTTCAGGTCTACCGTTGAGAAGACCCGGTTCTGCGCAATCTGGTTAACCATGTCAGATATGCGTGGGAGGGGGTACTGCGAGCTGCGTGTATCGGTTGATGGTCTGGCTATAGTCCATGACCACTCGGTTATTCTCCCCAGTTTTAACTACTGCCACTTGAGCTCTCCAGGGGCTGTTGCTGGCCTCGATGATGCCTGCCACTGGACTTCGGACCTGATGAAGGTCTTGTCCTGGGTGCTGTACCATCTGCCCCTGGTGGTGACAGGTTGCAATCTGGAGTTAGATTGGCAAAGAGGGAAGGTGGGTCGACCTTTAGGAGCGCGATGCCGCACACAGTAGGGGTGGTAAGGGCCCGCTGAATTTCAGAGTTCGGCTCTGGAGGTTGCTCTGGAAGTCCAGGCCGAGGATTAGTGCAGTGCAGAGGTTAAGGAGGACGTAGAGGCGGAAGCCGCTGAATTCTACGCCCTGGACCGTGAGCGTGACCGTACAGTATCCCCGGATCACTACGCAATGGGATCCGGAGGCCAGGGAGACTTTTTGGTTGGCGGGGTGTATCGTGAGGGAGCAGCGCCTTACCGCATCCGGGTGTATAAAGCTTTTGGTGCTCCCGGAGTCCAGCAGGCAGGAGGTTACATGTCCGTCGACTTTCATGCTGGTGGATGTGTTGGTCAGGTTATGCGGACGAGACTGGTCGATTGACATGGAGGTCTGAGTGTTTTGTGGCCGTAACAGCCTGACAGTCACAATCTCGGGCTAGTGGGATTAGGGCCCGCCAGAAGTCTTCTATGGACTCACCAGGGAGTTGAGAGCGAGTGGCGAGTGCTTGCCTGGCGAAGAGTGTGTTCGTTTTCTGTGCGTAGTTGTCCTTGAGTAGAGTCATGGTTTCTGTGTAGTTCTGGATTAACGGAAAGACTTTGGAGCTCAACCTGGAATATAAAATCTGAATCTTCTGAGCCTCCAGAATAGGGTTTGGCGCCACGTTGATATACACTTCGAAGCAAGCTAGCCAGTGCTGGAAGTCCTTTCTGCCGTCGCATGAGTGCGGATCCAGCTGCAGGCGATCCGGTTTGATACGGAGGTCCATCCTTAGAAACTGATAGCAATAAATTGAGGCACGATCAATTGGACAAAGACGATAGTTGAATCCAACTGAGGCTTTATTGCTATTAGATGTGTGGCCTCCCACAGCAACTGGCGAAATGGCTGCTGGCTGGAGGACACGCATATTTATACCCCGCCTCCTGGGCGGAGCCAGCAGGCAGGGACTACCGGCGAACCTGTAGGCCAGGTCCTACCGTACATCACCTAATACGGGTGCAACCGTGGTTTACCACATTCATCTTTTAAAAAAAAAAAGATCAGAAAATCAAGTGAGCTTGTGGGAACCAAAATGGCGGCTCAGGCTATTGTGACGAGCTGGGAATTCTCCAAACTGACCCCCTTTTTCTTATAAAGCAGCAACTAATGTGTTAAAATGCAATGCCCCCTGGCTAATTCAGAATTTTCTCAAATTTTTGTAGATCTATTCAGCACTATATGCATGGCAGCACTGCATCAACAAGCTGCTTAACATACCAATTTCAATGAGCGTTAGCAGCTTAAGAAGCATTCTAAGATCATTTCCAAGTTGCATTCTGACTGAATTTCTTCTCGTTTCCATTGAATGGTTTCATAATCCCTATAAATTACACATTTTTCGGCCAAACAAGAATATGGAACCTGTTACGGACAGGAGAGGGATGTGGGATAATTACCTTCTTTGCCAACCTCTTGGCTGATTGCAACAAGAAGCAATTGTGTTAACCCCTTGAGTGCTGTGACACCTCAGCACTTCACTTTACCGCAAACCCACGGATAACCTCACGATGCTTCACTTCTCCAGCTTCCACCCTAAACACATTAAAGAAGCCATCCCCTATGGACAAGCTCTCCATATACACAGGATCTGCTCAGACGAGGAGGAGCGTAACAGACATCTACGGACGTTGAAAGATGCCCTCGTATGAACGGGATATGGCGCTCGACTCATCGATCGACAGTTCCAACGCGCCACAGCAAAAAACCGCACCGACCTCCTCAGAAGACAAACATGGGACACAACCGACAGAATACCCTTCGTCGTCCAGTACTTCCCCGGAGCGGAGAAACTACGACCTCTTCTTCACAGCCTTCAACACGTCATCCATGAAGATGAACATCTTGCCAAGGTCATCCCCACACCCCCACTACTTACCTCAAACAAACCATTGTTTGCAGCAAACTACCCAGCCTTCAGAACAGTGACCACGACACCACACAACCCTGCCATGGCAATCTCTGCAAGATGTGCCAGATCATCGACATGGATACCACCATTACACGTGAGAACACCACCCACCAGGTACGCGGTACATACTCGTGCGACACGGCCAACGTTGTCTACCTCATACGCTGCAGGAAAGGATGTTCCGAAGCGTGGTACATTGGCGAGACCATGCAGATGCTGCGACAACAAATGAACGGACATCGCGCGACAATCACCAGGCAGGAATGTTCCCTTCCAGTCGGGGAACACTTCTGCAATCAAGGGCGTTCAGCCTCTGATCTCCGGGTAAGCGTTCTCCAAGGCGGCCTTCAGGACGCGTGACAATGCAGAATCGCCGAGCAGAAGCTTATAGTCAAGTTCCGCACACGAGTGCGGCCTCAACTGGGACCTGGGATTCATGTCGCATTACATTCATCCCCCACCATCTGGCCTGCGAAATCCTACCAACTGTCCTGGCTTGACACAATTCACACCTCTTTAACCTGGGGTTACCCCATCTCTGGATCTGTAAAGATTTAATCACCTGCTAATGCTCGCATTCCAAGCATTGTCTGGCATCTTTGAATCTGTCTATATATATATTGTAGCGCACAATGACTTACGAGAGACGAGAAGTGATGAAGTCGATCCAGGCTTTATTAAGCGATGCTTGTCCCCAGCAGCCCAGCAACAGAATGAAGCTGCGGGGAGAAGCTCGGGTTCTTATACTCCGCCTTCAGGGCGGAGCCAGGAGTCGGCAGCCAACCAGGACCCGGGATCTGTCAGCCAATAGCATCACGGCTTCACCGTCCCACATGACCCCTAATACATACCACCACATATATGTTTCTGGAACATACCTCTTCATTCACCTGAGGAAGGAGCAGCGCTCCGAAAGCTAGTGACATCGAAACAAACCTGTTGGACTTTAACCTGGTGTTGTAAGACTTCTTACTGTGACTTTTAAGAACAGACACCAGATAGGCTTTCTCATAAATTTTTGAACCAAATGAAAGGTAAACATTTATTTTCTCGGCACCTGAAAATTAAACATAAAATACATATCCACATATCCACGTACCCACATACTCGTGCAAGACACACATACACAAGAAAAGATGGCTACAAGAGATGTAGCATGCACTCAGATTTCCTAAAGAATCGAAAAACAAGATGGTACTTTGAAACATTGCAGGCCTGAGCATTATGTTTGTGATCAGTGAAGACAATGAAGTTGGAGGTTTCTGGAGATAAACCCACAATGGCGTGCTTTAGGCAACTGAAAGGCTGTCATTGAGTGAGGGCAGAATATTGGATTTTTCAGTCAAACTTGTGGTCAAGCCCTTGTAGTGAAAAATTAATCTGCAGGTGAAAAGAACCGTAGGTGGCATTGTAGGCAGGGCTATTTCTTTTTCTTGGCGCGATCTCTTTCCTCTGTACTCTGGATATCCTAGACTACCTGACCTGGTCTGTCCTTGTGAATTATTACGGGGTGGCACAGTAGCACAGTGGTTAGCATTGTTGCTTCTGCTTCACAGCGCCAGGGACCCGGGTTTGATTCCTGCTTGTGTTACTGTCTGTGTGGAGTCTGCATATTCTCCCGGTGTCTGCCTGGGTTTCCTCCAGTGCTCCGTTTTCCTCCCAAGTCCCGAAAGACACGCTGTTAGGGGAATTGGACTGTGGTGGTATGTATTAGGGTAATACGGTACACCACGTGTCGACAGGCTATTGGTGGAGGGATGCCAGGTCCTGATAGGATCTGCCACCTACTGGACTCCACCCAGAAATGCCGGTATAAGAACCCAGTTTTTCCCTCCATTTCCCTCAGCAGCTGCATTCTGTAACCACGCTGCTGGGGATAAAGTTCTGCTTAATAAAGCCTTCAATTGACATTACCTCAACCTGCCTCGCGTCATATTGATGGTGCTACATGGACATTCTGAATTCTCCCTCTGTGTACCCAAATAGGTGCCGGAATGTGACGACTAGGGGATTTTCACAGTAATTCCATTGCAGTGTTAATGTAAGTCTACTTGTGACACTCATAAAGATTATTATTATTATTATTAAGGTGTTTCCTATCACAAGTCAGTTTCTGTCATGTGCCTAAAATTTCACATTCCTATTGTCCACACAAATGGTTTGATGGGCTAAGCATTTGTCGCACAATGTTGATATCTCCATCAACGTTCCAATTGTGAATAACTTCTGAATATCTTTATTTGCAATTCAATGTCAATGAGGCTGGCAGTCTTGTTACTTTGAGTCACTTTAATTAAAGTGTGTGTGTGTGTGTGGGGAGGGGGGTTGGAAGGAGGTCATTAGCACCCATGGAGGAGTTTGTATTTTCATTGACTTCCAAGCGATATGCCCAGATATGATTTAGGCTCTGTTTGTACAAATAATATGTAAGAAAGTCATCTGATCACTGCATTCCATCTTGTCAGGCTAAATTGTCCATATTTCATATCGCTTTGTGGAAATAAAATGTCCACTTTCTTCATAAGTTCATAGGAACATGACAAGGGTGTTCATATATTTTCTTACTGTAACAAAGATAAAATTAATTGTTTGCAATATATATCTTGTAAGAAATGTTTTAAATAAATTAGGCATCTACATCTGAATGAAGATTTTTTATACATTCAAGATTCTTTAATCTTCAACTTTGTACAAACATTTTCCCACCAGTGGGATGTGAAGCACATCAAACCCTCTTGAAATACATTTTCTTTCAAATTTCTGTTGGCAATTCATATTGTTTTCTCTAGGGCTCAGCTGTTTAGCACTCTGATAGATTTCTGGGCTTTCAGTCAAATCTCATTATGTACTCTTGGCTGAGAGGCCAGGCACCCACTGGAGTATCAAATACCTGGCACACCGGAAACACTTCGCTTGATTGATCTCTTCTGTCAATTGCACAATGTGTATTTACACAAATAAATAGTGCTTTCAGTTTCAGTTATTGATAGAAACTATTAATAGATCCCATTGAAACCTATAAAATTCTAACAGAACTCTAATAGATTCAGGAGGATGTTCCCGATGTGTCCAGAACCAAGGGTCACAGTCTGAGGTTACTGGGTAGACCATTTAGAACAGAGACGAGGAGAACTTTCTTCACCCAGAGAGTGGTCAGCCTGTGGAATTTGTTACCACAGGATGTAGTCAAGGCCTAAATATTGTATGTTTTCAAGAAGCAGTTAGATAAAGTACTTAAGGCAAAAGGGATCAAAGGATATGGGGGTAAGCAGGATTAGGCTATTGAGTTGGATGATCAGCTATGATCATAATGAATGATGAAGCAGTTTCGAGAGGACGACTGGCCTCCTCCTGCTCCTATTTTCTATGTTTCTATATTTCTAAAGGGCGTGGATGATTGTCTTTTTTGGCCTGTAGTAAAAAGGACTTTTTCTAGGAAAGTGGAAATTTTCAATAAATTATTATTAATTATTATTTTTGTTTAAAGCTTTTAAATATATATATATATATATATATATATATTATTGTCATTATATGGCTCATTTTGTTCTGTACAGTGGGTGAAGGGGCATGGAAATGCCATAATATGGCGTGAGGGACTCTGGGAATGAGTGCTGAATACCTAGGTATGGGGCATGAAGGGCCTTAGAGGTGTGTGGGGGCACATCTTGGCAGGAGGGGCATGTAGGGCCCTTTGAGGTGAATGGGGGCCATACCTTGACATGGGGACATGTAAGGTCATAGGTAATGAGCGGGGGAATGCCTTGGCATGGGTGACATAGGGGCCATGCGGTGTGTCTAGGGCATTAGAGGCCATGGATAAGGCATGGGAAATGCATGATTGCACTTTTAAAATATGACTAGGATAAAGTCTCACAGCACCAAAGTAAACCCTTTAACCAGTTAGCATCCACATCTAACAATCTCTGTTTCTGTCTCTTAACTCTTTCCCTGGTTGGCCGGCCCAATGATAGCCCATATCTGCACCCCCACAATGAAAGTCCCACCTTTTCTGGCACTTTCTCCCGATTCCTTCCACCCACCTCCAGGATGAAGATCCAGCCCAATATGTGAGCTCTCCTCGTATCTTGATTGATATTCTTTCCTCAGTCTGTTAGGATCCTGGACAAGAACCCAACTATATTCAATTTGTAAAACTGTGAGGAAATGTTGATGCTCCACAGGAGTAATAACAATGACATATAGGTACATTTATGTTAAAACAAATTTTAATTTAAACACAGAATTAACCACGTTAGCAACAAAGAAGTAGCTTGACAGTTAACAGTTGCAACAGTTCTGAAATAAAAGGAGAAACCTGAACTTGTTTGATAAATATGCCACCATACTCCAATTAAACAAACCAATATATACTAAATACCATTTATGAATAAAATTAATGACCAGGATTTTTCTTCTTTCCTCTGTGCAGAATGTTTGGAGAGAGAACCTTTCAACACCAACTAAACTGAAATACCTTTCTTCAGATTAGAGTTCCAGGACCTACTGACTCTTCAGACAGACCTGGCTCCTCCCATTATAAACACCACCTGTACCCAAAGCATAAGGCACTCTTTTGTCTCTTCTTACAAAATGTCCCTTGACTTGTTTAGCCAGGGCCAAACATAATACCCCTCATACATTATCTACACATGATGGGATTGCTGTTGTTGAAATGGGGATTAACATTGTATTTGTTACTGTTTATTGTTTATTGCTGGCCGGTGTAAATTTGGGAGAAAATGTGAAAAAGGAGGATAAAAATATTTAAATATACATTATCTACACTACAGGGGTCCTTCAAACATAAACAATGTTCCATTAGCTAGCTATCTGTAAACAAGAACATGATTCTTAAGATCTATTAGCCGAACACTTCACCTGAAAACCAATGATTATCTCACTTTTACGACACTTTAATCATCTCTCCAGCAGCCATACTGTCTGTATGCATCTTAACCCACGTTTTCATAACAGTACTGCAAAAAATATATAAAATGTCAATTTCTTACATTCATCACCAGTCAACAACAACCTTTCTCAACTTCTGTTTATTCTTTCCACAGGCAAAATGAAACATTTTTGTGACTAGGTTACTTGAGTAACTAATATTTTTAGGAAATTGACACAGACGTAGGTTGCACATTATGAATCAAATCAAAAATGTATTATGTAATGCATTGATTATTAATAGCATGTACAGGAAACATTTTAAATTTAGATTCGGAACTCCTCAGAGTATAAATTGCTATTTATGAACCATTGTACAGTTCATTTTCAGTAGTTCATTGGATAGATTACATTGAAGGCAACAATATAATCGCCATTCTATTTCTGGTCAGAATCAATCAAGACGCTTCTGCTTTTTCTTGTCTGAAATACGAATTCAGTAATAATTTATGGATATTACCATCTAAAACTTAAATTCACAACATGTAATGGCATGTTTGCGCATTGAAAAGCATTCCATAATGCAACACCAGGAATGTTGTAGCCCCATCTTAACAACCAATTTGAATTACAATTGGATATAAATGTAGGACAATGAACAAACTGTGTTAAATGGCACCATCAGTACAAAACCAAGAGCAACATCATGAAATACATTATGTGGACAGGAATTTTATAAACATTACACCCCCAACCGCTATCCCAGAAAAATAGTTGGTCAGTATCCCACCAATGTTTTACATTGACCTCAATTTCTGGCAGTTGCGAATTTTTATACATTTTTTACAAATGGTGTGTATGCACACACCCATGTCAGAGCAGAAAGACGGTTTGCAACAATATAGATATTATCAAAAAGACAAAAAACATAAGGAATAGGCCATACAGCCGGTCAAACCTGCTTTGTCAATCAATGCAATCAATGCTGATCTTGAGCTTCAACTTCACTTTCCTGTCTGCTCCCATACCCCTTGATTTCTCGATGGACCAAACATTTGATTATCCCAGCATTGAATCTATTCAACAATGGAACAACCCCAACGATCTGGAGTAGGGAATTCCAAAGATACACAACCCTTTGAGTGATGAAATTTCTCTCCATCTCAATCCTAAATGACCATTCTCCTATCCTGGGATTGTGCTCTTGGTGTTTTAGATTCCCACCCGAGGAAACAACATCTCAGCATCTACCCTGTCAAGCCTCTTCAGAATATCACATGTTTCAATGCAATCACCTCCCATTCTTATAAACTCCAAAGAATGTAGCCCCATGTTTACTCAACCTCTCATAACAGAACAACTCTCTCATCCCAGGGAGCAATACAGTGAATTCTTGCTGTACGTAGGGAGGCCATTCGGCCCATCGTGTCTGCACCGATCTTCTCAAAGGTCACCTAAATAGGCCCACTCTCCCACCCTAGTCCCGTAACCCCATAACCCCACCTAACCTGAACATCCATGGACACTAAGGGACAATTTTGCTTGGCCAATCCACCTAACCTGCACATCTTTGGACTGTGGGAGGAAATCAGAGCATCCAGAGGAAACCCACGCAGACATGGGGAGAACGTGTAAACTCCACACAGACAGTTACCCAAGGTTGAAATTGAACCCAGGTCCCTGGCGCTGTGCGGCAGCAGTGCTAACCACCGTGTCAGCAATGGAAGTATATTCTTCCTTAAAAGTGGAGACCAAAGCTTTCATCCCCATGTGAGATGGAGATGATGCATATTCACAACAAAATCTAAACTTTATTTTCCTTAATTCTTTTTAGATATTTTTCAGAAATGCATTACAAGTTTAGGGGACATTATTTACATTGGTCAGAAATATTTTTTTCCATGTGCGGCACAGTAATGCAGTGGTTAGCCCTGCTGCCCTACAGCGCTGAGGACCCGGGACCAGGATCCACCCCGGGTCACTGTCTGTGAGAGGTTTGCACATTCTCCCCATGTCTGCATTGGTTCCAACCCCACAACACACAGATGTGCAGGTTAGGTGGATTAGCCATGCTAAATTGCCAAAAATAATTGGGTAATCAAAATTTAAGAACAAAACAGAAATATTTTTTCTAAAGATTCTTTGCACATTAATTTCCATTGACACCACTATATCATTCAGTGTTACACTGTATCAATGACTTGTTCTGTATCAGTCATTTAGTTGCTCTGTCAGCCAATGATTGGCATTGTATAAGCCAATGAGGTGTGCTGTGTCAACCAATGAATTGCATTTTATCAACCAATGAGTTGCACTGTATCAGTCATTTAGTTGCTCTGCTAGCCAATGAAGGGCACAACGCCAGTTAACGAGTTGCACTGTATCAGTCATTGAGCTGCACTGTGTCAGTCATTGAGGTGCACTGTCCGTCAATGAGTTACACTGGATCAGTCATTTATTTGCTTTGTATCAGTCATTGAGTTGCACTGCCCATCAATGCGTTGCACTGTATCAGTCATTGAGTTGCACTGTCAGTCAATGAGTTGCAGTGTGTCAGTCAATGATTTGCACTGTCAGTCAATGAGTTGCACTGTCAGTCAATGAGTTGCACTGTGCCAGTGAATGAGTTGCACCATGTCAGTCAATGAGTTGCACTGTCAGTCAATGGGTTGCACTGTGTCAGCCAATGACTTGTTCAGTATCAGTCATTTAGTTGCTCTGTCAGCCAATGATTGGCATTGTATCAGCCAATGAGCAGTGCTGTATCAACCAATGAGTGGCACAGTGTCAGTCATTGAGTTGCCTGTGTCAGTGAATGAGATGCACTGTGTCAGTCAATAAGTTGCACTGTGTCAGCCAATGAGTGGCACAGCGTCAGTTAATGAGTTGAAGTGTTTCAAGTAATAAGTGCCCTGTGTCATTCAATGAGTTGCCCTGTGTCATTCAATGAGTTGCCCTGTGTCATTCAATGAGTTGCCCTGTGTCATTCAATGAGTTGCCCTGTGTCATTCAATGAGTTGCCCTGTGTCATTCAATGAGTTGCCCTGTGTCATTCAATGAGTTGCCCTGTGTCATTCAATGAGTTGCCCTGTGTCAGTCAATGATTTGCACTGTGTCAGTCAATGAGTTGCACTGTATCAGTCATTGAGTTGCACCGTGTCAGTCAATGAGTTGCACCGTGTCAGTCAATGAGTTGCACTGTCAGTCAATGAGTTGCACTGTCAGTCAATGAGTTGCACTGTGTCAGTCAATGAGTTGCACTGTGCCAGTCAATGAGTTGCAGTGTGTCAGTCAATGAGTTGCAGTGTGTCAGTGAATGAGTTGCACTGTGTCAGTCGATGAGTTGCACTGTCAGTCGATGATTTGCACTGTCAGTCAATGAGTTGCACTGTGCCAGTCAATGAGTTGCAGTGTCAGTGAATGAGTTGCACTGTGTCAGTCAATGAGTTGCACTGTGTCAGTCAATGTGTTGCACTGTGTCAGTCAATGTGTTGCACTGTGTCAGTCAATGTGTTGCACTGTGACAGTCAATGAGTTGCACTGTGTCAGTCAATGAGTTGCACTGTGTCAGTCAATGAGTTGCACTGTGTCAGTCAATGAGTTGCACTGTGCCAGTCAATGAGTTGCAGTGTGTCAGTGAATGAGTTGCACCATGTCAGTCAATGAGTTGCACTGTCAGTCAATGGGTTGTTCAGTATCAGTCATTTAGTTGCTCTGTCAGCCAATGATTGGCATTGTATCAGCCAATGAGCTGCGCTGTATCAACCAATGAGTGGCACAGTGTCAGTCATTGAGTTGCCTGTGTCAGTGAATGAGTAGCACAGCGTCAGTTAATGATTTACTGTGTGTCAGCCAATGAGTGGCACAGCGTCAGTTAATGAGTTGCAGTGTTTCAGTTAATGAGTTGCTCTGTGTCATCAATGGGTTGCACGGTGTCAGTCATAGAGTTGCACTGTGTCAGTCATAGAGTTGCACTGTGTCAGTCAATGAGTTGCAGTGTATCAGCCAATGCCTTGTTCAGTATCAGTCATTTAGTTGCTCTGTCAGCCAATGATTGGCATTGTATCAGCCAATGAGTTCTCAGCGCCAGTCATTGAGTTGCACTGTGTCGGTCAATGAGTGGCACAGCGTCAGTTAATGAGTTGAAGTTTTTCAGGTAATGAGTTGCCCTGTCATTCAATGAGTTGCCCTGTGTCAGTCAATGAGTTGCAGTGTGTCAGTCAATGAGTGGCACAGTGTCAGTCAATGAGTTGCACTGTGTCAGTGAATGAGTTGCACCATGTCAGTCAATGAGTTGCACTGTCAGTCAATGGGTTGCACTGTATCAGCCAATGACTTGTTCAGTATCATTCATTTAGTTGCTCTGTCAGCCAATGATTGTCATTGTATCAGCCAATGAGCTGCGCTGTATCAGCCAATGAGTGGCACAGCGTCAGCCAATGAGTGGCACAGCGTCAGTTAATGAGTTGAAGTGTTTCAGGTAATGAGTTGCCCTGTGTCAGTCAATGATTTGCACTGTGTCATTCAATGAGTTGCCCTGTGTCAGTCAATGATTTGCACTGTGTCAGTCAATGAGTTGCACTGTATCAGTTAATGAGTTGCTCAGTGTCATCAATGGGTTGCACTGTATCAGTCATAGAGTTGCACTGTGTCAGTCAATGAGTTGCACTGTGTCAGTCAATGAGTTGCACTGTGTCAGTCAATGAGTTGCAGTGTCAGTCAATGAGTTACAGTGTGTAGGTTAATGAGTTGCATTGTCAGTCAATGAGTTGCAGTGTTTCAGTTAATGAGTTGCTCCATGTCATTAATGAGTTGCACTGTCAGTCATTGAGTTGCACTGTGTTAGTCATTGAGTTGCACTGTGTCAGCCAATGAGTGGCACAGCGCCAGTTAATGATTTGCTGTGTGTAGGTTAATGAGTTGCATTGTGTCAGTCAATGAGGTGCACTGCGTCAGTCAATGAGTTGCATTGTGTCAGACATTGAGTTGCACGGTGTCAGTCAATGAGTTGCACTGAGTCAGTCAATGAGTTACACTGTGTCAGTGAATGAGTAGCACCATTTCAGTCAATGAGTTGCACTGTCAGTCAATGGGTTGCACTGTGTCAGCCAATGACTTGTTCAGTATCAGTCATTTAGTTGCTCTGTCAGCCAATGATTGGCATTGTATCAGCCAATGAGCTGCGCTGTATCAACCAATGAGTGGCACAGTGTCAGTCATTGAGTTGCCTGTGTCAGTGAATGAGTTGCACTGTGTCAGTCAATGAGTTGCACGGTGTCAGTCATTGAGTTGCACTGTCAGCCAATGAGTGGCACAGCGTCAGTTAATGAGTTGAAGTGTTTCAGGTAATGAGTGCCCTGTGTCATTCAATGAGTTGCCCTGTGTCATTCAATGAGTTGCCCTGTGGCATTCAATGAGTTGCCCTGTGTCATTCAATGAGTTGCCCTGTGTCAGTCAAAGATTTGCCCTGTCAGTCAATGATTTGCACTGTCAGTCAATGAGTTGCACTGTATCAGTCATTGAGTTGCACCATGTCAGTCAATGAGTTGCACTGTCAGTCAATGAGTTGCACTGTGCCAGTCAATGAGTTGCACTGTGTCAGTTAATGATTTGCACTGTCAGTCAATGAGTTGCACTGTGTCAGTCAATGAGTTGCACTGTGTCAGTCAATGCATTGCACTGTGTCAGTCAATGCATTGCACTGTCAGTCAATGCATTGCACTGTGTCAGTCAATGAGTTGCAGTGTGTCAGTCAATGAGTTGCAGTGTGTCAGTCAATGAGTTGCACTGTGCCAGTCAATGAGTTGCACTGTGCCAGTCAATGAGTTGCACTGTGCCAGTCAATGATTTGCACTGTGTCAGTCAATGAGTTGCACTGTGTCAGTCAATGAGTTGCACTGTGTCAGTCAATGAGTTGCACCATGTCAGTCAATGAGTTGCACTGTCAGTCAATGGGTTGTTCAGTATCAGTCATTTAGTTGCTCTGTCAGCCAATGATTGGCATTGTATCAGCCAATGAGCTGCGCTGTATCAACTAATGAGTGGCACAGTGTCAGTCATTGAGTTGCCTGTGTCAGTGAATGAGTTGCACTGTGTCTGTCAATGAGTTGCACGGTGTCAGTCATTGAATTGCACTGTGTCGGTCAATGAGTGGCACAGCGTCAGTTAATGAGTTGAAGTGTTTCAGGTAATGAGTTGCCCTGTGTCATTCAATGAGTTGCCCTGTGTCATTCAATAAGTTGCCCTGTGTCAGTCAATGAGTTGCCCTGTGTCATTCAATGAGTTGCCCTGTGTCAGTCAATGAGTGGCCCTGTGTCAGTCAATGAGTGGCACAGTGTCAGTCAATGAGTGGCACAGTGTCAGTCAATGAGTGGCACAGTGTCAGTCAATGAGTGGCACAGTGTCAGTCAATGAGTGGCACAGTGTCAGTCAATGAGTGGCACAGTGTCAGTCAATGAGTGGCACAGTGTCAGTCAATGAGTGGCACAGTGTCAGTCAATGAGTGGCACAGTGTCAGTCAATGAGTGGCAGTGTCAGTCAATGAGTGGCAGTGTCAGTCAATGAGTGGCACAGTGTCAGTCATTGAGTTGCACTGTGTCAGTCATTGAGTTGCACTGTGTCAGCCAATGAGTGGCACAGCGTCACAGTTAATGAGTTGCTCTGTGTCATCAATGGGTTGCACGGTGTCAGTCATAGAGTTGCACTGTGTCAGTCATAGAGTTGCAGTGTGTCAGTCAATGAGTTGCACTGTGTCAGTCAATGAGTTGCAGTGTATCAGCCAATGCCTTGTTCAGTATCAGTCATTTAGTTGCTCTGTCAGCCAATGATTGGCATTGTATCAGCCAATGAGTTCTCAGCGCCAGTCATTGAGTTGCACTGTGTCGGTCAATGAGTGGCACAGCGTCAGTTAATGAGTTGAAGTTTTTCAGGTAATGAGTTGCCCTGTCATTCAATGAGTTGCCCTGTGTCAGTCAATGAGTTGCAGTGTGTCAGTCAATGAGTGGCACAGTGTCAGTCAATGAGTTGCACTGTGTCAGTGAATGAGTTGCACCATGTCAGTCAATGAGTTGCACTGTCAGTCAATGGGTTGCACTGTATCAGCCAATGACTTGTTCAATATCATTCATTTAGTTGCTCTGTCAGCCAATGATTGTCATTGTATCAGCCAATGAGCTGCGCTGTATCAGCCAATGAGTGGCACAGCGTCAGCCAATGAGTGGCACAGCGTCAGTTAATGAGTTGAAGTGTTTCAGGTAATGAGTTGCCCTGTGTCAGTCAATGATTTGCACTGTGTCATTCAATGAGTTGCCCTGTGTCAGTCAATGATTTGCACTGTGTCAGTCAATGAGTTGCACTGTATCAGTTAATGAGTTGCTCAGTGTCATCAATGGGTTGCACTGTATCAGTCATAGAGTTGCACTGTGTCAGTCAATGAGTTGCACTGTGTCAGTCAATGAGTTGCACTGTGTCAGTCAATGAGTTGCAGTGTCAGTCAATGAGTTACAGTGTGTAGGTTAATGAGTTGCACTGTCAGTCAATGAGTTGCAGTGTTTCAGTTAATGAGTTGCTCCATGTCATTAATGAGTTGCACTGTCAGTCATTGAGTTGCACTGTGTTAGTCAATGATTTGCACTGTGTCATTCAATGAGTTGCCCTGTGTCAGTCAATGATTTGCACTGTGTCAGTCAATGAGTTGCACTGTATCAGTTAATGAGTTGCTCAGTGTCATCAATGGGTTGCACTGTATCAGTCATAGAGTTGCACTGTGTCAGTCAATGAGTTGCACTGTGTCAGTCAATGAGTTGCACTGTGTCAGTCAATGAGTTGCACTGTGTCAGTCAATGAGTTGCAGTGTCAGTCAATGAGTTACCGTGTGTAGGTTAATGAGTTGCACTGTCAGTCAATGAGTTGCAGTGTTTCAGTTAATGAGTTGCTCCATGTCATTAATGAGTTGCACTGTCAGTCATTGAGTTGCACTGTGTTAGTCATTGAGTTGCACTGTGTCAGCCAATGAGTGGCACAGCGCCAGTTAATGATTTGCTGTGTGTAGGTTAATGAGTTGCATTGTGTCAGTCAATGAGGTGCACTGCGTCAGTCAATGAGTTGCATTGTGTCAGACATTGAGTTGCACGGTGTCAGTCAATGAGTTGCACTGAGTCAGTCAATGAGTTACACTGTGTCAGTGAATGAGTAGCACCATTTCAGTCAATGAGTTGCACTGTCAGTCAATGGGTTGCACTGTGTCAGCCAATGACTTGTTCAGTATCAGTCATTTAGTTGCTCTGTCAGCCAATGATTGGCATTGTATCAGCCAATGAGCTGCGCTGTATCAACCAATGAGTGGCACAGTGTCAGTCATTGAGTTGCCTGTGTCAGTGAATGAGTTGCACTGTGTCAGTCAATGAGTTGCACGATGTCAGTCATTGAGTTGCACTGTCAGCCAATGAGTGGCACAGCGTCAGTTAATGAGTTGAAGTGTTTCAGGTAATGAGTGCCCTGTGTCATTCAATGAGTTGCCCTGTGTCATTCAATGAGTTGCCCTGTGGCATTCAATGAGTTGCCCTGTGTCATTCAATGAGTTGCCCTGTGTCAGTCAAAGATTTGCCCTGTCAGTCAATGATTTGCACTGTCAGTCAATGAGTTGCACTGTGCCAGTCAATGAGTTGCACTGTGTCAGTTAATGATTTGCACTGTCAGTCAATGAGTTGCACTGTGTCAGTCAATGAGTTGCACTGTGTCAGTCAATGCATTGCACTGTGTCAGTCAATGCATTGCACTGTCAGTCAATGCATTGCACTGTGTCAGTCAATGAGTTGCAGTGTGTCAGTCAATGAGTTGCAGTGTGTCAGTCAATGAGTTGCACTGTGCCAGTCAATGAGTTGCACTGTGCCAGTCAATGATTTGCACTGTCAGTCAATGATTTGCACTGTGTCAGTCAATGAGTTGCACTGTGTCAGTCAATGAGTTGCACTGTGTCAGTCAATGCATTGCACTGTGTCAGTCAATGAGTTGCAGTGTGTCAGTCAATGATTTGCACTGTCAGTCAATGAGTTGCACTGTGTCAGTCAATGAGTTGCACCATGTCAGTCAATGAGTTGCACTGTCAGTCAATGGGTTGTTCAGTATCAGTCATTTAGTTGCTCTGTCAGCCAATGAGCTGCGCTGTATCAACCAATGAGTGGCACAGTGTCAGTCATTGAGTTGCCTGTGTCAGTGAATGAGTTGCACTGTCAGTTAATGAGTTGCACGGTGTCAGTCATTGAGTTGCACTGTGTCAGCCAATGAGTGGCACAGCGTCAGTTAATGATTTACTGTGTGTCAGCCAATGAGTGGCACAGCGTCAGTTAACGAGTTGCAGTGTTTCAGTTAATGAGTTGCTCTGTGTCATCAATGGGTTGCACTGTATCAGTCATAGAGTTGCACTGTGTCAGTTAATGAGTTGCTCAGTGTCAGTCATAGAGTTGCACGGTGTCAGTCATAGAGTTGCACGGTGTCAGTCATAGAGTTGCAGTGTGTCAGTCATTGAGTTGCAGTGTGTCAGTCAATGAGTTGCACTGTCAGTCAATGAGTTGCAGTGTATCAGCCAATGCCTTGTTCAGTATCAGTCATTTAGTTGCTCTGTCAGCCAATGATTGGCATTGTATCAGCCAATGAGTTCTCAGCGCCAGTCATTGAGTTGCACTGTGTCGGTCAATGAGTGGCACAGCGTCAGTTAATGAGTTGAAGTTTTTCAGGTAATGAGTTGCCCTGTCATTCAATGAGTTGCCCTGTGTCAGTCAATGATTTGCACTGTGTCAGTCAATGAGTTGCACCATGTCAGTCAATGAGTTGCACTGTCAGTCAATGGGTTGTTCAGTATCAGTCATTTAGTTGCTCTGTCAGCCAATGATTGGCATTGTATCAGCCAATGAGCTGCGCTGTATCAACTAATGAGTGGCACAGTGTCAGTCATTGAGTTGCCTGTGTCAGTGAATGAGTTGCACTGTGTCTGTCAATGAGTTGCACGGTGTCAGTCATTGAATTGCACTGTGTCGGTCAATGAGTGGCACAGCGTCAGTTAATGAGTTGAAGTGTTTCAGGTAATGAGTTGCCCTGTGTCATTCAATGAGTTGCCCTGTGTCATTCAATGAGTTGCCCTGTGTCAGTCAATGAGTTGCCCTGTGTCATTCAATGAGTTGCCCTGTGTCAGTCAATGAGTGGCCCTGTGTCAGTCAATGAGTGGCCCTGTGTCAGTCAATGAGTGGCACAGTGTCAGTCAATGAGTGGCACAGTGTCAGTCAATGAGTGGCACAGTGTCAGTCAATGAGTGGCACAGTGTCAGTCAATGAGTGGCACAGTGTCAGTCAATGAGTGGCACAGTGTCAGTCAATGAGTGGCACAGTGTCAGTCAATGAGTGGCAGTGTCAGTCAATGAGTGGCACAGTGTCAGTCATTGAGTTGCACTGTGTCAGTCATTGAGTTGCACTGTGTCAGCCAATGAGTGGCACAGCGTCACAGTTAATGAGTTGCTCTGTGTCATCAATGGGTTGCACGGTGTCAGTCATAGAGTTGCACTGTGTCAGTCATAGAGTTGCACTGTGTCAGTCATAGAGTTGCACTGTGTCAGTCATTGAGTTGCAGTGTGTCAGTCAATGAGTTGCACTGTGTCAGTCAATGAGTTGCAGTGTATCAGCCAATGCCTTGTTCAGTATCAGTCATTTAGTTGCTCTGTCAGCCAATGATTGGCATTGTATCAGCCAATGAGTTCTCAGCGCCAGTCATTGAGTTGCACTGTGTCGGTCAATGAGTGGCACAGCGTCAGTTAATGAGTTGAAGTTTTTCAGGTAATGAGTTGCCCTGTCATTCAATGAGTTGCCCTGTGTCAGTCAATGAGTTGCAGTGTGTCAGTCAATGAGTGGCACAGTGTCAGTCAATGAGTTGCACTGTGTCAGTGAATGAGTTGCACCATGTCAGTCAATGAGTTGCACTGTCAGTCAATGGGTTGCACTGTATCAGCCAATGACTTGTTCAGTATCATTCATTTAGTTGCTCTGTCAGCCAATGATTGTCATTGTATCAGCCAATGAGCTGCGCTGTATCAGCCAATGAGTGGCACAGTGTCAGTCATTGAGTTGCACTGTGTCAGTCATTGAGTTGCACTGTGTCAGTCATTGAGTTGCACTGTGTCAGTCATTGAGTTGCAGTGTCAGTTAATGAGTTACAGTGTGTAGGTTAATGAGTTGCACTGTGTCAGTCAATGAGTTGCACTGTGTCAGTCAATGAGTTGCAATGTTTCAGTTAATGAGTTGCTCTGTGTCAGTTAATGAGTTGCACTGTATCAGTCAGAGTTGCACGGTGTCAGTCATTGAGTTGCACTGTTAGTCATTGAGTTGCACTGTGTCAGCCAATGAGTGGCACAGCGCCAGTTAATGAGTTGCACTGTGTCAGTCAATGAGTTGCACTGTCAGTCATTGAGTTGCATTGTGTCAGACATTGAGTTGCACTGTGTCAATCAATGAGTTGCACTGTCAGTCGTTCTGTTGCACTGTCATCAATGAGTTGCACTGTCAGTCAATAGAATTGTACTGTATCAGTCATTGAGTTGCACTGTGTCAGTTAATGAGTTGCTCAGTGTCAGCCAATGAGTTGCAATGTGTCAGTCATAGAGTTGCATTGTGTCAGCCAATGCTTGGCACAGCATCAGTTAATGATTTGCACTGTGTCAGTCAATGAGTTGCACTGTGTCAGTCAGTGAGTGCACTGTATCAGTCAATGAGTTGCAGTATGTCAGTCAATGAGTTGCATTGTGTCAGTCAATGAGTTACAGTGTGTCAGTCAATGAGTTGCACTGTGTCAGTCAATGCGTACCACAGCATCAGTAATTGAGTTGCACTGTGTCAGCCAATGATTGGCACTGTATCAGCCAATGAGCTGCGCTGTATCAACCAATGAGTTGCACTTTATCAGCCAATGAGCTCTCAGCGCCAGTCATTTAGTTGCACTGTGTCAGTCATTGAGTTGCACTGTGTCAGCCAAAGAGTGGCACAGCGTCAGTTAATGATTTGCAGTGTGTCAGTCAATGAGTTTCCTGTGTCAGTCAATGAGTTGCACTGTGTCAGTTAGTGAGTTGCTCAGTGTCAGTCATTGGGTTGCACTGTCTGTCATAGAGTTGCGTTGTGTCAGCCAATGATTGGCACAGCACCAGTTAATGATTTACTGTGTCAGCCAATGAGTGGCACAGCGTCAGTTAATGAGTTGCAGTGTTTCAGTTAATGAGTTGCTCTGTGTCATCAATGAGTTGCACTGTGTCAGTCAATGAGTTGCACTGTGTCAGTCAATGAGTTGCACTGTGTCAGTTAATGAGTTGCTCTGTGTCAGTTAATGAGTTGCTCAGTGTCAGTTAATGAGTTGCTCAGTGTCAGTTAATGAGTTGCTCAGTGTCAGTTAATGAGTTGCTCAGTGTCAGTTAATGAGTTGCTCAGTGTCAGTCATAGAGTTGCACTGTGTAAGTCTTAGCGTTGCATTGTGTCAGCCAATGATTGGCACAGCACCAGTTAATGATTTACTGTGTGTCAGTCAATGAGTTGCACTGTGCAGCCATTGAGTTGCACTGTGTCAGTTAATGCGTCCCCTCAGCAGGAGCCCTCCTCGATGAGCACCCACTCGACTTCTGGCTCCTTTATCCACCCCTTTGGCTCTCTGCGGTTGTCTCTCAGTGGTAATATTGCAGGTTCGGGAGGGCTAGGCCCCCCATCAATCTCGTTCTCTGCAGTACTCTCTCTCCTGATCCCATTCCAGTTCTTTACCGCCCTAAATGCGATCGGCAGTGGATTCATCGCTCAGATGAACAGCAGCGGGGACAACGGGCATCCCTGCCTGATGTCCCTGTGCAGCTGGAAGTACTTAGAGCTGGTGGTATTTATCCGTACGCTCACTAGAGTTTCACCCAGGTGGTGAATCCTGTTCCAAGCCTGAACCGCTCCAGTACCTCTACGAGGTACTTCCATTCGACTCTGTCGAAGGTCATATCTGCGTCCAGGGAGGCGATCACCTCTGGTGCTCTCTTCCCGGATGTGGTCATGATCATGTTCAGCAGGCGCCTGATGTTTGATGTTAGTTGTTTGCCTTTCACCATGCCCATTTGGTCTTCTGCAACCACCTCTAATATGCAGTCCTCGAGCCTCTTGACTAGGACCATGGCCAGCATTTTCACGTCTGCGTTTAGAAGCGAGATGGGTCTGTTCGGTTTTTGTCTTTCTTGGGTACCAGTGAGGTTGAGGTTTGTGCTAGTGTAGATGGCAGTGTATCTATGAACATCTCCTGCAAGTGCAGGGCCAGTACCTTCGCAAATCTTTTGTAGATGCCAGCTGGGAAGTAGTCTGGTCCCGGCACCTTCCCCACCTGCATGGAGCTAATACTCTCCATGACTTCTCCGAGTTAAAGCGGTGCTTCCAGGCTATGTTTCCTATCCTCCCACATAACTGGCATGTCCAGTCCATCGATGAGGCACGATCACTTGAACAAAGACTAGAGTTGGGTACAACTGAGGCTTTATTGCTCTAAGATGTGTGGACTCCCACAGCAGCTGGCGAAATGGCTGCTAAATGGAGGACACGCATATTTATACTCCGCCTACTGGGCGGAGCCAGCAGGCAGGGACTACCGGCGAATCTGTAGTACAGGTCCTACCTTACATCACCTAATATAGGTGCAACAGTGATTTACCACATTTACCCCCTGTTTAAATTGAGTCCGGCGGGGGTGGTGGAGAACTATATACATCAATGAATCTATATCTACAGTATTTGAGCAGAAATAAAAATGTCTTTTGAAGTCCGGCGGACCAGTTAGAGGTTTAACCGGTCTGGTGCCTTGATGTTCTGCTGGGAGCGACGTAGTGGTGGCGGCGATGTCGATGCAGGCCCGATGCTCGGTGACTCCGGGAGCGTGCTGAAATCCTCTTCTTCCTCGGGCGTGGGCAGGGGAAGGACGGATGGTCTTGGTGGGGTTAATGCTGGGAGCGCCTGGGGAGGGGAGGGTGGCGCCTGGCCGGAGGGGTGTGTGTGTGTGGAGCCTGCTGGTGCCAGAACCCTGAGGGAGACAGTATCCTAGTGGCCGTCGTGGTACGCCACGTAGGCATACTGGGGGTTTGCATGGAGCAATTGCACCCTCTCCACCAACGGGTCCGCCTTGTGGAGTCGGATGTGCCTATGGAGCAGGACTGGTCCAGGAGCTGCGAGCCAAGACTGGAGCAACACCCCGGATGTGGACTTCCTGGGGAAGGCAAAAAGACGTTCATGGTGTGTTGTTAGTGGTGTTGCACAGCAGTGACCGAATGGAGTGGAATGCATCAGGGAGGACCTCCTGCCAGCGAGAGGCTGGGAGGTTCCTGGACCATAGGGCCAGTTGGACGGCCCTCCATACCGTCCCGTTCTCCCTCTCTACCTGCCCGTTTCCCCGGGGTTATAACTGGTCGTCCTGCTGGAGGCGATACCCCTGCTGAGCAGGAACTGACGCAGCTCATTGCTCATGAATGAGGATCCCCTGTCACTGTGGATGTAGGCGGGGAAACCGAACAGAGCGAAGATAGTGTTTAGGGCATTGATGACAGTGGCAGACGTCATATCAGGGCATGGGATGGCGAAGGGGAATCTGGAATACTCATCGACCACACTGAGAATATACGTGTTTCGGTTGGTGGAGGGGAGGGGCCCTTTGAAATCCATGCTGAGGCGTTCAAAGGGGCGGGAGGCTTTCACCAGGCGCGCACGGTCCGGCCGGTAGAAGTGCGGCTTGCACTCCACACAGACCTGGCAGTCCCTGGTGATTGTCCATACTTCCTCGACCGAGTAGCGCAGATTGCGAGCCTTGACAAAATGGTACAACCGTGTGACTCCCGGGTGACAAAGGCTGTGGTGCAGGGCCGGAGTTGGTCTACTTGTGCGCTGGCACATGTACCTCGGTATAGGGTGCCTGGGGGCTCGTTGAGTTTGCCAGGGCGATACAAAATCTCATAATTATAGGTGGAGAGCTCGATCCTCCACCTCAAGATTTCACCGTTTTTGATCTTGCCCCGCTGTGTGTTATTGAACATGAAGGCTACCAACCGTTGGTCAGTGAGGAGGGTGAATCTCCTGCCGGCCAGGTAATGCCTCCAATGCCGCACAGCCTCAACAATAGATTGGCCTCTTTTTCGACGATGAGCGCCGAATTTCTGAGGCATGAAGTGTGCGGGAGAAAAATGCCATGGGTCTGCATGCCTGATTGAGGGTGGCGGCTAGGGCGACGTCCGATGCGTCGCTCTCTACTTGAAAGGGCAGTGTCTCATCTACTGCATGCATCCCGGCCTTGGCCATATTGGCTCTGAAATGGGCGAAGCCTGTTGTGTCTCGGCCGCCAGGGGAAAGTGCGTGGACTGTATGAGTGGGCGGGCCTTGTCCGCATAGTTTGGGACCCACTGGGCGTAGTATGAGAAGAACCCAGGCAGCGTTTGAGGGCCTTGGGGCAGTGGGGAAAGGGGAGCTCCATGAGGGGGCACATGCAGTCTGGATCGGGCCCCAGAACTCCGTTCTGGATCACATAACCAAGTATGGCTAAGCGGGTCATGCTAAACACGCACTTCTCCTTGTTGTAGGTGAGGTTTCGGAGAGTGACTGTGTGGAGAAATTTGGCAAGGATGGCATCGTGGTCCTGCTGGTCATGGCCGCAAATGGTGACATTGTCAAGGAACGGGAAGGTGGCCCGCAAACCGTACCGATCGACCATTCGGTCCATCTCCCTTTGGAAGACCAAGACCCCATTGGTGACGCCGAAGGGAGCCCTGAGGAAGTGATCGAGACGACCGTCCGCCTCGAAAGCAGTGTATGGACGGTCCGATTTATGAATGGGGAGCTGGTGGTAGGCGGATTTGTGGTCTCCTGTTGAGAAGACCCGGTAGTGTGCAATCTGATTGACCATATCAGATATGCGTGGGAGGGGGTACGCGTCGAGCTGCGTTTACTGATTGATGGTCTGGCTGTAGTCCACGACCATTCTGTGTTTCTCCCCAGTTTTAGCGACTACCACTTGGGCTCTCCAGGGGCTGTTGCTGGCCTCGATGATGCCTTCCCGAAGCAGCCGCTGTACCTCGGACCTGATGGAGGTCCTGTCCTGGGTGCTGTACCGTCTGCTCCTGGTGGCGATGGGTTTGCAATCTGGGGTAAAATTTGCGAAGAGAGAAGGCGGATCGACCTTTAGGGTCGCGAGGCCGCACACCGTGAGGGGTGGTAGGGGCCCGCCGAATTTGAGGGTTAGGCTCTGGAGATTGCACTGGAAGTCCAGGCCTAGTAGTAGAGCAGCGCAGAGGTTAGGGAGGACATAGAGGCGGAAGCCGCTGAATTCTATGCCCTGGACCGTGAGTGTGACCGTACAGTACCCCGGATCATGACGGAATGGGATTCGGAGGCCAGAGAATTCTTTGGTTGGCGGGGTGTACCGCAAGGGAGCAGCGCCTTACCGTATCCAGGTGGATGAAGCTTTCGGTGCTCCCGGAGTCCAGCAGTCAAGAGGCCACGTGGCCGTTGACTTTCACGCTGGTCGATGCGGTGGCCAGGTTGTGCGGACGAGACTGGTCGATCGTCACTGAGGCGAGTCGTGGTCGGTCGTCGCTGGCGTCGGATGATGGGGAGCCTGGGGGGGCCCAGGTCCTGGAATGCTGTCGGTGCCCATGCCCCGTGGGGGAGACAAGATGGCGGCACCTGAAGATCCTGCGGGGGACAAAATGGCGGCACCCAGGGGCCGCACGTGGATTGAGGGGGAGAAGATGGCGGCGCCCACTGGCCGCGCGTGGTCCGGGGAGGTGAAGATGGCGATGCCCATTGTGTGTAGACTAGGGGGGTGGGGGCGACAGCGGTGACTGCACGGGCCTGGCATACCACGGCAAAGTGGCCCTTTTTGCCGTAAGCCTTGCAAAGGGCCGCATGGGCTTGGCAGCGTTGGCGAGGGTGTTTCTGCTGGCCGCAGAAGTAACATCGGGGACCCCCAGGCTGCGCGGGCTGGTGCATGGCACAGGCGTACTGGCTGGGTAAGGCCCCCGCTGGGGCAGCCGTCTGTGGGGTCCACGATGCATAGGAGGGGTGGGCCACGCGGCTGGGGGGGGTAGGCCTGACTGTTGCACGAGGCGACCGTCATAGAGAGCGCTAGCTTCTTTGTCTCAGCTAGATCGAGCGTGGCCCCTTCTAACAGTCTTTGGCGTATGAGGTCCGTCCCAATCCCCGTAACGAACGTGTCCCGCATAAGGAAGTTCGAATGTTCAGTGGCCGTAACGGCCTGACAGTCACAGTCCCGGGCGAGTGGGATTAGGGCCCGCCAGAAGTCTTCTATGGACTCGCCAGGGAGTTGAGAGCGAGTGGCGAGTACGTGCCTGGCGAAGAGTGTGTTCGCTTTCTGTGCGTAGTTTTCTTTGAGAAGCGCCATGGCGTCGCCGTAGTTTGGGGCGTCCTGGATCAGCGGAAACACGTTGGAGCTCAACCTTGAGTAATGGATCTGTATCCTCTGAGCCTCCGGAACAGGGGTGGTCGCTGAGTTGATATAGGCCTCGAAGCAAGCTAGCCAGTGATTAAAGTCCTTTTTGGCGTCACTTGATTGCGGGTCCAGCTGCAGGCGATCTGGCTGGATATGGAGGTCCCAACTTTTAGAAAATCTTGAAATGAAATGAAATGAAAATCGCTTATTGTCACAAGTAGGCTTCAAATGAAGTTACTGTGAAAAGCCCCTGGTCGCCACATTCCGGCGCCTGTTCGGGGAGGCTGTTACGGGAATTGAACCGTGCTGCTGGCCTGCCTTGGTCTGCTTTCAAAGCCAGGATTTAACCCTGTGCTAAACAGCTCCTCTTAGGGAAATAAATTGAGGCATGATCAATTGAACAAAGACTAGAGTTGGGTACAACTGAGGCTTTATTGCTCTAAGATGTGTGGCCTCCCACAGCAGCTGGCGAAATGGCTGCTAAAAGGAGGACACGCATATTTATACTCCGCCTACTGGGCGGAGCCAGCAGGCAGGGACTACCGGCGAACATGTAGTACAGGTCCTACCTTACATCACCTAATATAGGTGCAACAGTGGTTTACCACAATTGAGGAACAGCTTCATCCTCAAGTCCCCTTCTACCAGCCCCCGGTAGAAGGTCTTGAATGTTTCGTTGACCTTTTCCGGCTCCGTTACAAGGCTGCCTTTGCTGTTCCTAATCTGGGCTATTCCCTCATGGCTGCCTGTTTTTTCAGCTGGTGAGCCAGCAGGTGGCTGGCTTTGTACAGGGTCCCCCATGACTGGCAGAGTTGGTGCACTGCTCTCCTCGTGGAGAGCAGATCAAAGTCCATCTGTAGCTTTTTTTCTCTCCACCAGGAGCTCCACGGTCAGGACCTCAGAGTAGCATCGGTCTACTTCCAGTATGGAGTCGACCAGCTGTTGTGGGACTTGTGTCACCCACTCATCCCTATCTCTCTGTGCTTTATACACAATAATTTCTCCCCTCATCATAGCTTTTAGCACCTCCCAGAACGTGGAGAGTGAGATCTCCCCATTCTGGTTACTAGCAGTATACTCGTCTATGGCCTGTGTTATTTTCTCGCAGAAAGCCTCATCGGCCAGGAGGGCCATGTCCAATCTCCATGGTGGGTATTGGGCACGACCGGTCTCCAACCTCACATCTATAGAGGCTGGATTAGGACAGTGGGCTAAACAGCTGGCTTGTAATGCAGAACAAGGCCAACAGCATGGGTTCAATTCCTGTACCGGCCTCCCTGAACATGTGCCGGAATGAGGCGACTAGGGGCTTTCCACAATAACTTAATTTGAAGCCTACTTGTGACAATAAGCGATTCTTATGTAATGTTGAGCGTGGTCGGAGAGTACAATTGTGGAGTATTCCGCTCTTACTAGCCCTGGAAGCACCTATTTCCCCACTACGAAGAAGTCGATCTGTGAATATACATGTGTACTTGGGAGAAGAAGGAGAATTCCTTCTCCCATGGGTGGTTCCACAGCCCCCATCTGCTCCATGAATATACTGAGTTCTTTCGCCACGCTGGAGGTCTTCCCCATTTTGGGATTCAACTTGTCTGTCCATGGGTCCTGTCCACAGTTAAAGTCCCGTTCCCCCCCCCCCCCCCCCCCCCCCCCCCCCCCCCCAACCCCCACCACCACCACCATGTTTAGTCTGTGTGCATTTATATCGGGGATTTCCACCATGATATTTTTTATAAACTCCATGTTGTCCTAGTTGGGCACGTACACATTGACCAGGACTACCGCTGCCTTCTCTAGGACATCACTGATCATGACATGCTGTTCCCCCTGGATCCGTAACTGTCTTTGTCGCCGTAAACATCATCCTCATATTGAGCAGTATGGCTACCCCCCTGGCCCTCGTCCCATAACAGAAATGGTAAGTCTGTCCCACCCAGTCCTTCCTTACCCACAATCAGTCCTTCTCCCTCAGGTGCGTCTCTTGGAGGAAGACTATGTTGGTTTTCAAACTTTTCAGGTGGGCGAAGACTCTTTTCACTGGGCCATTAAGTCCTCCTGACATTCCAGGTGACTATCCTGATGGGGGGTTTCTGTCCAACCGTTCCTGTGGGATCAACCATAATCATCTGGTGGATGCTCCCCTGTGACTCAGGGGTTTCCCTTTTTTAGGGCACCACCCACGATAGCCGCAGTCACTGTCCTCCCCATGCCGTCGGACCTCTGCGCTCCGGGATTTCACTTGTCCAGGGGGCACCCAACATGGCCGCCAATTGTGATTTTGCCATGTGGGTGAGCCCCTGCTCTCTGGGGTTTCCCTTTGTTCAGGGACCCTCCAAAGTGGTTGCTTGCGGCGCAATTTTGTTCCAAGTCGCCGCCTGTGGCCTGTTGCAGCCAGCCTAGTGGCCTCGCTCCCTCTTTACCAGTGTTCCCCTTGTGGTGTTTTCTTTCCCCCCCCCCCCCCGTCTTCTTTCACCCCCCACCCCCGGCCTTGTAGCTGACCTCCTTCTCCCTTCCCTTTGTTTCTTTCCCCAGTTGTCCGCCTGTTACTGATGACTGCGCACCCCCCCCCCCCCCCCCCCCCCCCGCACCCCGGCCAGGTGCTTTACCTCTTGCGGAAGATGCGCCGTGGCCACTCTCTCCTGCATGCTTCCTGGTGCTAGCTACCTGTTATTATAGTGGTCCCCCCCCCTCCCGGGGCTAGTTGTGCATCCTTCCGTTGCCCATTCCCTGAGCTTTTACTCTGCCATTCCCCTCACCTTCTCCTGCGCTCTGCTGCCCTCGCTCCTACCTTCTTCTCTTTGTCCGCAGAACGAGGCAGTACAATCTCGTGCAAAGTGATCGACATGGTGGTTCACAGTTGACAATCAAAGTAGAACGTCAAGAATAAAAATAACAGTATCTTCTTATGATCTCCTCTTCGCTGTCCTTGCTGCCGCTTCTCCAGTCCGTTCTCCGAGATTAACTTGTCCGCATCTACGGGGGCCAGGAAGAAGTGCTCCCTGCCTTGGAACATGACCCAGAGCTTGGCTGGGTACAGCATCCCAAACTTTACGCCCTTTGCCCTGTTGAATTCTGCCTGGCTCTTGGCCAGGTCAGCCCCAATGTCACCCTCGGCTGTTCCCCAGTTTTGGGCCTTGGGCAATGCGACTGGTGTGGTCTGTCAATTTCTGGTGGGCTGGAGAAGCTATCCCTTCCCACCAGGTTGCCCAGCATTTGGGCCACCTAATCCATGGGGTTCCTACCTTCGATCCCCTCCGGCAGGCCCACAATCCGTACGTTTTGACGCCTCGACCGATTGTCTTGGTCTTCGACTTTCCCCTTCAAACTGTCCTGCATCACGACCAGCCTTGCCACCTCTTTCTCTAGGGTGATGTTCCAGTCGCCCTGGTCTGTTACAACTTTTTCCAGTTCTTTAATCGTATTTTCCTGAGCTTCCAGTCGCCTCTCCGACTTGTCCAGGGCCACCTGCATGGTCGCCAGAGCTTCCGCAGCCGCACCCTTGACCGCAGCTTGGATATCTGATTTTGTTTCTTCCCGATGTTCTCTCAGTCCTCTTGAGAGAAACATCCTCCACCCATCCCCTAGTCGGTTGGGGCTTCTTGCGCAGTGGGTCGGTCCCTCTCGCACTGGCGAGGCCCGGGATTCGACACCTCGTGCGCCAGCCGCCTCAGACGTTTTTTTATCCAGGTTTTTTCCACACAGCTACTGGAATGGCTGCCATTTGGCATTTTCCTCTCCCTGTGTTGTTGGTGGAGGTGTGGGGATGTGTTTCCTTGGTGTTAGCAGGCTAGTTAAGGTGAAAAGAGTCTATTTTTCAGGTTCATGGGAGGAGAGCCACCTGATGTGTGACTTCTCAGCACATCCTCATCAGAGCAAGTCCGGAAACAGAATTCCGGACCAAAACTACAGCAGCCTCCTCTGATAAAAGCTGATTGATTTTCTATTATTATTGTTGTGGTCTTAGATATGATGTGATGGGGAGATACTGGCGTTGGACTGGGGTGAGCACAGTAAGACGCCTTACAACATTAGGCAAAGTCCAACGGGTTTGTTTCAAATCACTAGCTTTCGGAGCGCTGCTCCTTCCTCAACTGAGGAAGGAGCAGTGCTCTGAAAGCTAGTGATTTGAAACAAACCTGTTGGACTTTAACCTGGTGTTGTAAGACTTCTTACTTAGGTATGATAGTCATGGATCAGAACTTACAGGTAAAGATGAAACCTAGTGTTATAACCTGCCTGCTTACCATTGGCTGGGGAGTAATGACAATCCCACAATCCTGTGGGTGTATGAGCTTCCCCAATGAGTGGGGGGGGGGGGGGGCGGCGGAAGGTGTGCAGCAAGGGAAGTTGCTGCTGCTGTTATATATATATATATATATATATATATATATATAGGCCCTTACAAAACTGGCGACGAGGGTTAAAGTGAATAGCTGTCTACACTGCTGAAGCCACCTCCCTGGATTTTTGTTGGATACAGGTTGGAAGTTGTTTTCTATTATACCATGCCTCTGTACGGACGTTTGGATGCTTTTGATGCTGCGCTGGAAAGCTGGAACCAGTACACACAACGGATGCGTTACTATTGCCGGGCAAACAATATCACCGAAAACGAGCGCCAGGTGGTCATATTGCTCACCGCCTGCGGCCCGCATACGTTTGGGGTGATTAGGAGCCTTGCGTACCCAGCTGCGCCGGACACCAAAACGTTTGATGAACTTGTGAATATAGTGGGGCAACATTTTACCCCAACCCCGTCCACGATAGTCCAGCGTTACCAGTTTAATACCGCTGAGAGGACCCCTGGAGAATCCCTTGCTGACTTTCTATCCAGGCTACGCAGGATTGCGGAATACTGTGACTATGGTGAGACCTTGTCAGAAATGTTACGCGACCGTTTGGTTTGCGGTATTAACAATGCGGCTACCCAGAGAAAGTTGTTAGCTGAACCAACATTGACTTTTCAACAGGCCATTCATATAGTATTGTCCCGAGAGAGTGCAGAACGAGGAGTGCAGGAGCTACAGGGAATGGAAGTGCATGCCTTGGGGCGCAACCCCTTCCGTCCGAAAACGTCCCCCCGCACTCCTGCAGTACCTTGGGCGAGGCGACGTCCGGACCGACGCCAGTGGCCGCCGGACACTCCTCCCCGAAGGGAGCCTTCTCCAGAAGCAATGGATGAGGAGCCATGTCCGTGTCAGACTTGTAGGCGCCGACCCCATCGAGGACGCCGGTCCTGGGGGCGCCAGAGGCGCCTTCGTTCCGACCGAAACTGGGACCAGCCCAGGGGCCGTACCTTCCATGTGGATGAACCTGCGGCGACTACTCCTGAGGACGTGGAGACGGAGGACGACTGCCTGCAGCTGCATTGTGTGGCAGCTCCCCGTGTGGCCCCCATTAAGGTGACAGTACGGGTTAATGGTCACCCGCTTGAGATGGAGTTGGACACTGGCGCAGCGGTCTCCGTGATCGCCCAGAGGACATTCGACCGCATCAAGCAGGGCTTACAGACCCTTACATTAACCGACTCACAGGCCAGGTTGGCCACCTACACGGGGGAACCACTGGACATTGCAGGAACTACAATGACCCCTGTTGTTTATGGACGCCAGGAGGGGCGTTTCCCACTTATCGTGGTGCGCGGCCATGGGCCCAGCCTGTTGGGTCGGGACTGGTTGCGCCATTTGCGGTTGCAATGGCAGCACATCCTCCAAACAGTTTCTGGAGGGTTGACTGAGGTGCTAGGACGATACCCAGAAATATTCCAGCCTGGTTTGGGGAAAATAAAAGGGGCCGTAGCCCATATCCAAATCGAACCAGGAGCCACGCCGCGCTATTTTTGGGCGCGCCCAGTGCCTTACGCCTTGCTCGAGAAGGTAGAAGGGGAGCTCACTCGTTTGGAGAGTTTGGGTATTATCAGGCCCGTCCGTTTTGCTGACTGGGCAGCACCAATTGTACCTGTAATGAAGCCAGATGCCACAGTTCGCTTGTGTGGCGACTATAAACTTACAGTGAATACGGCTTCCCGACTCGACCGATATCCAATGACTCGCATAGAGGACCTCTACGCGAAGTTTGCAGGTGGACTCTCGTTCACAAAATTAGATATGAGTCACGCCTACCTGCAGTTGGAGCTGGACCTTGCCTCCCGACCATATGTAACGATTAATACACACCGGGGCCTGTATGAAGATACACGGTTGCCCTTTGGAGTATCCTCTGCCTGCGCTATTTTTCAACGTGTTATGGAGGGCATTTTGAGAGGTTTACCACGTGTCGCTGTCTACTTAGATGACGTTTTTATTACAGGGACGTCGGAGCAAGAACATTTGGAAAAGCTGGAGGCTGTCCTTAGACGCCTTTCGGAGGCTGGAGTCCGTTTACATCGCACAAAGTGCGTATTTCAGGCAAAGGAAGTAGTCTACCTAGGTTATCGGGTGGACCGCGAAGGTTTGCACCCCGTCGCAGAGAAGGTGCGTACGATTCAACAGGCCCCCGCCCTGACTGACACTTCGCATCTTTGTTCTTTTCTTGGTCTCGTAAACTATTACGGGAAGTTGCTCCACAATCTGGCAACTACACTGGCCCCGTTGCACCTTCTGCGAAAGAAAAATCACACCTGGGTTTGGGGTCAGCCGCAAGAAACCGCTTTCCGGCGGGTAAAGCAACAATTGTCGTCGTCTGGGTTACTAACCCACTATGATCCTGGAAAGCCTTTGCTCGTCACATGTGATGCATCCCCGTATGGTATTGGGGCCATCCTGTCCCGCAAGATGGAGAACGGGGCTGAGCGACCGATAGCTTTCGCCTCCCGCACATTGACTGCAGCGGAGAAAAAGTACGCGCAGATCGAGAAGGAGGGCCTGGCAGTGGTTTTTGCGGTGAAACGCTTCCACCAGTACGTGTATGGCTGCCATTTCACTATCGTGACTGATCATAAGCCTCTGTTGCGACTTTTCAGAGAGGATAAGCCAATACCGCCCATTGCTTCCGCACGGATCCAGCGCTGGGCTTTGTTGCTTGCTGCATACGAGTATTCTCTGGAGCACAAACCAGGAACGCAGATAGCAAATGCCGACGCACTGAACCGATTGCCTTTATCGACCGGCCCCATGTTGACCCCCACGACCGGTGAGGTGGTTGCAACCCTAAATTTTATGGACACCTTGCCTGTCACGGCATCACAGATCCGTGAGTGGACCCAGACGGAGCCAGTCCTGTCAAAGGTTCGGCACATAGTCCTGTATGGTGGGCAGCATAGACAGCTCCCAGGCGAGTTGCGGGCATTTTCCTCCAAGCTGTCAGAATTCAGCGTGAAAGACGGCATCCTCTTGTGGGGGACGAGTGTGATTGTCCCGGAAAAAGGCCAGGAGCAGATACTAAGAGACTTGCACAGTGGGCATCCAGGTGTGACCAAAATGAAAATGTTGGCCCGGAGTTATGTCTGGTGGCCAGGCCTCGACACCGACATTGAGAAGGTGGCCCAAAACTGCTCCATTTGCCAGGAGCATCAGAAGCTTCCGCCGGCCGCGCCCCTACATCACTGGGAATGGCCAGGGTGGCCTTGGGCGCGCTTGCATGCAGATTTCGCAAGCCCTTTTCAAGGATCCTTCTACTAATCGACGCCCAGTCTAAATGGCTAGAGGTGCATAAGATTCAGGGGACAACGTCCTGCGCAACAATTGAAAAGAAGCGTTTGTCTTTTAGTACGCATGGCCTCCCCGAGGTGCTGGTCACGGATAACGGCACTCCATTCACGAGTGAGGAGTTTGCGAGGTTCATAAAGATGAACGGCATACGCCATATCCGCACTGCCCCTTACCACCCGGCTTCAAATGGGTTGGCAGAGCGCGCAGTGCAGACATTCAAAAGAGGCCTAAAGAAGAAGTCTTCTGGATTAATGGACACGAGACTGGCTCGCTTTTTGTTTACGTATAGGACCACCCCCCATGCGGTGACTGGGGTAGCTCCCGCAGAACTCCTAATGGGCCGGAAACTTCGCACCCGCCTTAGTATGGTTTTCCCGGACATTGGCGCAAATGTACGCCGCAAACAAGAACGGCAGGGACAGGGATTTTCTCTGCATCGGCCAATTCCGCAGTTTGCGCCCGGTGACCCAGTGTTCGTTCGGAATTTTGCTGGTGGTGCCCAGTGGGTTCCTGGCATAATCTTTCGCCAAACGGGCCCTATATCTTACCAGGTGCAAGCCCAGGGTCGTCTCCAGCGCAAACATGTAGACCACGTTCGGTCCAGAGGACTATCCCCTCCAAAAATTCCTCGCGCCCGGAGCTCATTTCTACAGCCGCAAAGACCAGAGACAATGGAAGGTAGTCCTCACAATCTTCCACTGGTGCCTCACTCAAAGCCTGTGCAGGTCGTTACAGAACCAAATGGAGATAGAGACTCTGACATGACAGAGGCAGCGGACTCTGACTCCGAGATGGAGACACAGGACGCATCAGAAGGGGAATCCTAGGGTCCACGGGCTGTGGATGTACAATCGTTACGCTGTTCATCACGGAAGCGCCGGTCTCCGTCTCGTTACACGCCGCCTGATCCAGCGCCGCATGCAAATGGTGTCCGGCCTGCGGCAAAACGAGTCCGACGCCCTCCTTCGCCAGGGTCTTCGGTGGATTCCTTGGACTTTGGGGGGGAGGGATGTTATAACCTGCTTGCTTACCATTGGCTGGGGACTAATGACAATCCCACAATCCTTATTTCCCCCCACCACAACCCCTCCAAGTCTCTGACTCCATAAATACGATTTACGTTATTCTACATCTGCCCTGAAGTCTCTGGTTCACTGAGATAAGCATTGTGATTGTTTCACAAATCTCCCTGACGTTGTTGTCAATTTTCTCAGAGGTTGTATCGGACTCAAGTTCTCCATATTCTCTCTGGAAATTGTAGAATAGCTCTGTGATTCTTCAGACTCTATTCATTCTCTATGCAGATTGTCTTCCAGATCATTTGGGTTGTTAGTACATTGCATTGATTGTCTTCTTCTTGTAGAGATAAGTGTGTCTCTATCCCTTCTCATGATGCCATTTTCAGTCTCCACACGAAATGATCTCAGGCTTTTTCAATACTTGGCCTTCTCTATTTTGGTTTCTAATTCAGACTGATTTGCCTGGTTGGAGTTCTGGTAACACATGTGGCCAACAACATAGACTGTCATTTCTGATCTGATTGTCATGACACTCATCCGCCTCCATCCTTACTCTGTCTAGATCAGTGCATGGGCATATGTGGAACAACTGGAAGTTGAAAAATAGTCTTCTTCCTATCAGTAGTTCTGATGAAGCCAAAACATTCTGAAATGATGTGGAACGGTAGCTTAACAGTGCTAAGTCGACACTATCTTCTTTCTTACTCCTCTCTCGCCTCTCCATTTGCTAGTTGGTACTTGGGTCAACTATTTTTGTTCACTAATCCGTAGTCTTTTGTAAATTTCTTGCACCTCTCATTCACAAACTGTGCCATTGTCTGAAATGACAAGACCTGGACCACCATGCATGGCCATAACTGCTTTTAGTGAATTAGCGACTGCTTCTGAGGTTGTACTATGGATCTGTTTAACCGCAATCATCTGGAGAAATAGTTACCAACGATGAGGAATGTTTTCCTCTTAAGCTCGAAATAGCCTATTTCTAGATGTTCTCACAGTCTGGAAGGGAATGCAGACACCATCAACAGTTTTTTTTGCTCTCGTCGATAGTTTGCACAGTTGGGGTGCGATTCTCCGCTCCCGCGCCGGTTGGGAGAACCATCTGGGTCGCCAAATTTCCCCGCGACGCCGGTCCGACGCCCTGATTCACCCAAGTGGCGAGAACGGCCCCGTCGAGTTCAGCGCGGCGCAGGCAGGAGAATCGCCCGAGACACCCAAAATGCCGATTCTCCGCCACCCCCGCTATTCTCGGGCCCGGATGGTCCGACGTTCCGACGGCGTGAACCCAGCTCACGCTGTCGCCATTCACACCTGCTATTTAAAGTCGTCAGCCAGTCGTGCTGGCTCACGCTGACCAATGAGGAGGTGAGCAGACTGTTCCGCGGCGCCTGGAGACCGGGTCGGTTTCCCCAAGTAGGCTGCGGCCAACTGAGGGAAGAGTGTGCAGGCGGGAGGGGGTATGAGGGAGAGTGTGCAGGTGGGAGGGGGGGATGAGGGAGAGTGTGCAGGTGGGAGGGGGTATGAGGGAGAGTGTGCAGGTGGGAGGGGGGGATGAGGGAGAGTGTGCAGGTGGGAGGGGGTATGAGGGAGAGTGTGCAGGTGGGAGGGGGGGATGAGGGAGAGTGTGCAGGTGGGAGGGGGGATGAGGGAGAGTGTGCAGGTGGGAGGGGGGATGAGGGAGAGTGTGCAGGTGGGAGGGAGGGGGGGGAGGGGAGAGTGTGCAGGTGGGAGGGAGGATGAGGGAGAGTGTGCAGGTGGGAGGGGGGGATGAGGGAGAGTGTGCAGGTGGGAGGGGGGGATGAGGGAGAGTGTGCAGGTGGGAGGGGGGATGAGGGAGAGTGTGCAGGTGGGAGGGGGGATGAGGGAGAGTGTGCAGGCGGGAGGAGGGGGGAGGGGAGAGTGTGCAGGTGGGAGGGAGGATGAGGGAGAGTGTGCAGGTGGGAGGGGGGGATGGGGGAGAGTGTGCAGGTGGGAGGGGGGGATGGGGGAGAGTGTGCAGGTCGGAGGGGGGATGAGGGAGAGCGTGCAGGTCGGAGGGGAATGAGGGAGAGTGCAGGTGGGAGGGGGATGAGGGAGAGTGTGCAGGTGGGGGGGGGGATGAGGGAGAGTGTGCAGGTGGGAGGGGGATGAGGGAGAGTGCGCAGGTGGGGGGGGTGAGGGAGGGTGCGCAGGTGTGAGGGGGATGAGGGAGAGTGTGCAGGTGGGAGGGGGGATGAGGGAGAGTGTGCAGATGGGAGGGGGGATGAGGGAGAGTGCGCAGGTGGGAGGGGGATGAGGGAGAGTGTGCAGGTGGGATGGGGGGTGAGGGAGAGTGCGCAGCTGTGAGGGGGGATGAGGGAGAATGCGCAGGTGGGAGGGGGGATGAGGGAGAGTGTGCAGGTGGGAGGGGGGATGAGGGAGAGTGTGCAGGTGGGAGGGGGGATGAGGGAGAGTGTGCAGGTGGGAGGGGGGATGAGGGAGAGTGTGCAGGTGGGAGGGGGGATGAGGGAGAGTGTGCAGGTGGGAGGGGGATGAGGGAGAGTGTGCAGGTGGGAGGGGGGATGAGGGATAGTGTGAGGTGGGAGGGGGGGTGAGGGAGTGCGTGCAGGTGGGAGGGGAGATGAGGGAGAATGCGCAGGTGTGAGGGGGATGAGGGAGAGTGTGCAGGTGTGAGGGGGGATGAGGGAGAGTGTGCAGGGGGGATGAGGGAGTGTGCAGGTGGGAGGGGGGATGAGGGAGAGTGTGCAGCTGGGAGGGGGATGAGGGAGAGTGTGAAACTGGGAGGGGGATGAGGGAGAGTGTGCAGGTGGGAGGGGGGATGAGGGAGAGTGTGCAGGTGGGAGGGGGGATGAGGGAGAGTGTGCAGGTGGGAGGGGGGATGAGGGAGAGTGTGCAGGTGGGTGGGGGGCGGGGGGGGGAGAGTGTGCAGGTGGGAGGGGGATGAGGGAGAGTGTGCAGGTGTGAGGGGGGTGAGGCAGAGTGTGCAGGGGGGATGAGGGAGTGTGCAGGTGGGAGGGGGGATGAGGGAGAGGGTGCAGCTGGGAGGGGGATGAGGGAGAGTGTGCAGGTGTGAGGGGGATGAGGGAGAGTGTGCAGGGGGATGAGGGAGAGTGTGCAGGTGGGAGGGGGGATGAAAGAGAGTGTGGAGGTGGGACGGGGGATGAGGGAGAGTCTGCAGGTGGGAGGGGGGATGAGGGAGAATGCGCAGGTGGGAGGGGGGATGAGGGAGAGTGTGCAGGTGTGAGGGGGGATGAGGGAGAGTGTGCAGGAGGGAGGGAGGGGGGATGAGGGAGAATGCGCAGGTGGGAGGGGGGATGAGGGAGAGTGTGCAGGTGTGAGGGGGGATGAGGGAGAGTGTGCAGGTGGGAGGGGGATGAGGGAGAATGCGTAGGTGGGAGGGGGATGAGAGAGAGTGTGCAGGTGTGAGGGGGGATGAGGGAGAGTGTGCAGGTGGGAGGGGGATGAGGGAGAATGCGTAGGTGGGAGGGGGATGAGAGAGAGTGTGCAGGTGTGAGGGGGGATGAGGGAGAGTGTGCAGGTGGGAGGGGGGATGAGGGAGTGTGCAGGTGGGAGGGGGGATGAGGGAGAGTGTGCAGGTGGGAGGGGGGATGAGGGAGAGTGTGCAGGTGTGAGGGGGCTGAGGGAGAGTGCGCAGGTGGGAGGGGGGGATGAGGGAGAGTGCAGGTAGGAGGGAAGATGAGGGAGAGTGTGCAGGGGGGATGAGGGAGAGTGTGCAGGTGGGGGGGGTGAGGGAGAGTGTGCAGGTAGGAAGTGAGTTGAGGGAGAGTGTGCAGGTGGGTGGGGGGCGGGAGGGGGGGGGAGAGTGCAGGTGGGAGGGGGGGATGAGGGAGAGTGTGCAGGTGGGAGGGAGGATGAGGGAGAGTGTGCAGGTGGCAGGGGGTGAGGGAGAGCGTGCAGGGGGGAGGGGGGAATGAGGGCGAGTGCGCAGATGGGAGGGGGGATGAGGGAGAATGCGCAGGTGGGAGGGGGGATGAGGGAGAGTGTGCAAGTGGGAGGGGGGATGAGGGAGAGTGTGCAAGTGGGAGGGGGATGAGGGAGAGTGTGCAGGTGTGTGGGGGGATGAGGGAGAATGTGCAGGTGTGAGGGTGGATGAGGGAGAGTGTGCAGGTGTGAGGGGGGATGAGGGAGAATGTGCAGGTGTGAGGGGGGATGAGGGAGAATGTGCAGGTGTGAGGGGGGATGAGGGAGAGTGTGCAGGGGGGGTGAGGGAGAGTGTGCAGGGGGAATGAGGGAGAGTGTGCAGGTGGAAGGGGAGGATGAGGGAGAGTGTGGAGGTGGGACGGGGGATGAGGGAGAGTGTGCAGATGGGAGGGGGGATGAGGGAGAGTGTGGAGGTGGGACGGGGGATGAGGGAGAGTGTGCAGGTGTGAGGGGAGATGAGGGAGAGTGTGCAGGCGTGAGGGAGGAGGAGGGAGAATGCGCAGGTGGGAGGGGGATGAGGGAGATAGTGCAGGTGGGAGGGGGGATGAGGGAGAGTGTGCAGGTGGGAGGGGGGATGAGGGAGAGTGTGCAGTGGGAGGGGGCTGAGGGAGAGTGCGCAGGTGGGAGGGGGGAAGAGGGAGAGTGCAGTTAGGAGGGGAGATGAGGGAGAGTGTGCAGGGGGGACGAGGGAGAGTGTGCAGGTGGGACGGGGAATGAGGGAGAGTGTGCAGGTGGGAGGGGGGTGATGGAGAGTGTGCAGGTGGGAGGGGGGTTCAGGGAGAGTGTGCAGGTAGGAGGGAAGATGAGGGAGAGTGTGCAGGGGGGATGAGGGAGAGTGTGCAGGTGGGATGAGGGAGAGTGTGCAGGTGGGAGGGGGGATGAGGGAGAGTGTGCAGATGGGAGGGGGGATGAGGGAGAGTGTGCAGATGGGAGGGGGGATGAGGGAGAGTGTGCAGGTGGGAGGGGGGATGAGGGAGAGTGTGCAGGTGGGAGGGGGGATGAGGGAGAGTGTGCAGGTGGGAGGGGGGGGATGAGGGAGAGTGTGTAGGTGGGAGGGGGGTTGAGGGAGAGTGTGCAAGTAGGAAGGGAGATGAGGGAGAGTGTGCAGGTGGGAGGGGGGGGGATGAGGGAGTGTGTGCAGGTGGGAGGGAGGATGAGGGAGAGTGTGCAGGTGGGAGTGGGATGAGAGAGAGTGCGCAGGTGGGAGGGGGGATGAGGGAGAATGCGCAGGTGGGAGGGGGGATGAGGGAGAATGCGCAGGTGGGAGGGGGGATGAGGGAGAGTGTGCAGGTGGGAGGGGGGATGAGGGAGAGTGTGGAGGTGGGAGGGGGGATGAGGGAGAGTGTGCAGGTGTGAGGGGGGATGAGGGAGAGTGCGCAGGTGTGAGGGGGGATGAGGGAGAGTGTGCAGGTGGGAGGGGGATGAGGGAGAGTGTGCAGGTGGGAGGGGGATGAGGGAGAGTGTGCAGGTGGGAGGGGGATGAGGGAGAGTGTGCAGGTGGGAGGGGATGAGGGAGAGTGTGCAGGGGGTTTGAGGGAGCGTGCAGGTGGGAGGGGGGGATGAGGGAGAGTGTGCAGGTGGGAGGGGGATGAGGGAGAGTGTGCAGGTTGGAGGGGGGATGAGGGAGAGTGTGCAGGTGGGAGGGGGGTGAGGGAGAGTGTGCAGGTGGGAGGGGGGATGAGGGAGAGTGTGCAGGTTGGAGGGGGGATGAGGGAGAGTGTGCAGGTGGGAGGGGGATGAGGGAGAGTGTGCAGGTGGAAGGGGGGATGAGGGAGAGTGTGCAGGGGGTTTGAGGGAGTGTGCAGGTGGGAGGGGGGATGAGGGAGAGTGTGCAGGGGGTTTGAGGGAGTGTGCAGGTGGGAGGGGGATGAGGGAGAGTGTGCAGGTTGGAGGGGGGATGAGGGAGAGTGTGCAGGTGGGAGGGGGATGAGGGAGAGTGTGCAGGTGGGAGGGGGGATGAGGGAGAGTGTGCAGGGGGTTTGAGGGAGTGTGCAGGTGGGAGGGGGGATGAGGGAGAGTGTGCAGGGGGTTTGAGGGAGTGTGCAGGTGTGAGGGGATGAGGGAGAGTGTGCAGGGGAGATGAGGGAAAGTGTGCAGGTGGGAGAAGGATGAGGGAGAATGCACATGTGGGAGGGGGATGAGGGAGAGTGTGCAGGTGTGAGGGGGGATGAGGGAGAGTGTGCAGGTGTGAGGGGGGATGAGGGAGAGTGTGCAGGTGGGAGGGGGATGAGGGAGAGTGTGCAGGTGTGAGGGGGGATGAGGGAGAATGCGCATGTGGGAGGGGGATGAGGGAGAGTGTGCAGGTGGGAGGGGATGAGGGAGAGTGTGCAGGGGGTTTGAGGGAGCGTGCAGGTGGGAGGGGGGGATGAGGGAGAGTGTGCAGGTGGGAGGGGGATGAGGGAGAGTGTGCAGGTTGGAGGGGGGATGAGGGAGAGTGTGCAGGTGGGAGGGGGATGAGGGAGAGTGTGCAGGTGAGAGGGGGGATGAGGGAGAGTGTGCAGGTTGGAGGGGGGATGAGGGAGAGTGTGCAGGTTGGAGGGGGGATGAGGGAGAGTGTGCAGGTGGGAGGGGGATGAGGGAGAGTGTGCAGGTGGGAGGGGGGATGAGGGAGAGTGTGCAGGGGGTTTGAGGGAGTGTGCAGGTGGGAGGGGGGATGAGGGAGAGTGTGCAGGGGGTTTGAGGGAGTGTGCAGGTGGGAGGGGGGATGAGGGAGAGTGTGCAGCTGGGAGGCAGATGAGGGAGAGTGTGCAGGTTGGAGGGGGATGAGGGAGAGTGTGCAGGTGTGAGGGGGGATGAGGGAGAGTGTGCAGGGGAGATGAGGGAAAGTGTGCAGGTGGGAGAAGGATGAGGGAGAATGCGCATGTGGGAGGGGGATGAGGGAGAGTGTGCAGGTGTGAGGGGGGATGAGGGAGAGTGTGCAGGTGTGAGGGGGGATGAGGGAGAGTGTGCAGGTGGGAGGGGGATGAGGGAGAGTGTGCAGGTGTGAGGGGGGATGAGGGAGAATGCGCATGTGGGAGGGGGAATGAAGGAGAGTGTGCAGGTGGGAGGGGGGTGATGGAGAGTGTGCAGGTGGGAGGGGGGATCAGGGAGAGTGTGCAGGTAGGAGGGAAGATGAGGGAGAGTGTGCAGGGGGGATGAGGGAGAGTGTGCAGGTGGGATGAGGGAGAGTGTGCAGGTGGGAGGGGGGATGAGGGAGAGTGTGCAGATGGGAGGGGGGATGAGGGAGAGTGTGCAGATGGGAGGGGGGATGAGGGAGAGTGTGCAGGTGGGAGGGGGGTGATGGAGAGTGTGCAGGTGGGAGGGGGGATCAGGGAGAGTGTGCAGGTAGGAGGGAAGATGAGGGAGAGTGTGCAGGGGGGATGAGGGAGAGTGTGCAGGTGGGATGAGGGAGAGTGTGCAGGTGGGAGGGGGGATGAGGGAGAGTGTGCAGATGGGAGGGGGGATGAGGGAGAGTGTGCAGATGGGAGGGGGGATGAGGGAGAGTGTGCAGGTGGGAGGAGTGATGAGGGAGAGTGTGCAGGTGGGAGGGGGGATGAGGGAGAGTGTGTAGGTGGGAGGGGGGGTGAGGGAGAGTGTGCAGGTGGGTGGGGGGCGGGAGGGGGGGTAGAGTGTGCAGGTGGGAGGGGGGGGATGAGGGAGAGTGTGCAGGTGGGAGGGAGGATGAGGGAGAGTGTGCAGGTGGGAGGGGGATGAGAGAGAGTGCGCAGGTGGGAGGGGGGATGAGGGAGAATGCGCAGGTGGGAGGGGGGATGAGGGCGAATGCGCAGGTGGGAGGGGGGATGAGGGAGAGTGTGCAGGTGGGAGGGGGGATGAGGGAGAGTGTGGAGGTGGGAGGGGGGATGAGGGAGAGTGTGCAGGTGTGAGGGGGGATGAGGGAGAGTGCGCAGGTGTGAGGGGGGATGAGGGAGAGTGTGCAGGTGGGAGGGGGATGAGGGAGAGTGTGCAGGTGGGAGGGGGATGAGGGAGAGTGTGCAGGTGGGAGGGGGATGAGGGAGAGTGTGCAGGTGGGAGGGGATGAGGGAGAGTGTGCAGGGGGTTTGAGGGAGCGTGCAGGTGGGAGGGGGGGATGAGGGAGAGTGTGCAGGTGGGAGGGGGATGAGGGAGAGTGTGCAGGTTGGAGGGGGGATGAGGGAGAGTGTGCAGGTGGGAGGGGGATGAGGGAGAGTGTGCAGGTGGGAGGGGGATGAGGGAGAGTGTGCAGGTGGGAGGGGGGATGAGGGAGAGTGTGCAGGTTGGAGGGGGGATGAGGGAGAGTGTGCAGGTGGGAGGGGGATGAGGGAGAGTGTGCAGGTGGGAGGGGGGATGAGGGAGAGTGTGCAGGGGGTTTGAGGGAGTGTGCAGGTGGGAGGGGGATGAGGGAGAGTGTGCAGGTGGGAGGGGGGATGAGGGAGAGTGTGCAGGGGGTTTGAGGGAGTGTGCAGGTGGGAGGGGGGATGAGGGAGAGTGTGCAGGGGGTTTGAGGGAGTGTGCAGGGGGTTTGAGGGAGTGTGCAGGTGGGAGGGGGGATGAGGGAGAGTGTGCAGCTGGGAGGCAGATGAGGGAGAGTGTGCAGGTGTGAGGGGGGATGAGGGAGAGTGTGCAGGTGGGAGGGGGGATGAGGGAGAGTGTGCAGGTGGGAGGGGGGGATGAGGGAGAGTGTGCAGGTGGGAGGGGGATGAGGGAGAGTGTGCAGGTGGGAGGGGGATGAGGGAGAGCGTGCAGGTGTGAGGGGGGATGAGGGAGAGAGTGCAGGGGGGATGAAGGAGAGTGTTCAGGGGGGATGAGGGAGAGTGTGCAGGTAGGAGGGGGATGAGGGAGAGTGTGCAGCTGGGAGGGGGATGAGGGAGAGTGTGCAGGTGTGAGGGGGATGAGGGAGAGTGTGCAGGGGAGATGAGGGAAAGTGTGCAGGTGTGAGGGGGGATGAGGGAGAATGCGCATGTGGGAGGGGGATGAGGGAGAGTGTGCAGGTGGGAGGGGGGATGAGGGAGAGTGCAGGTAGGAGGGGAGATGAGGGAGAGTGTGCAGGGGGGATGAGGGAAAGTGTGCAGGTGGGAGGAGGATGAGGGAGAATGCGCATGTGGGAGGGGGATGAGGGAAAGTGTGCAGGTGTGAGGGGGGATGAGGGAGAGTGTGCAGGTGGGAGGGGGATGAGGGAGAGTGTGCAGATGTGAGGGGGGATGAGGGAGAGTGTGCAGGTGGGAGGGGGGGATGAGGGAGTGTGCAGGTGGGAGGGGGATGAGGGAGAGTGTGCAGGTGGGAGGGGGGATGAGAGAGAGTGTGCAGGTGGGAGGGGGGATGAGAGAGAGTGTGCAGGTGGGAGGGGGGGTGAGGGAGAGTGTGCAGTGGGAGGGGGCTGAGGGAGAGTGTGCAGGTGGGAGGGGGGTTTGAGGGAGTGTGCAGGTGGGAGGGGGGATGAGGGAGAGTGTGCAGGGGGTTTGAGGGAGTGTGCAGGTGGGAGGGGGGATGAGGGAGAGAGTGCAGGGGGTTTGAGGGAGTGTGCAGGTGGGAGGGGGATGAGGGAGAGTGTGCAGGTGTGAGGGGGGATGAGGGAGAGTGTGCAGGTGGGAGGGGGGATGAGGGAGAGTGTGCAGGTGGGAGGGGGGTGAGGGAGAGTGTGCAGTGGGAGGGGGGATGAGGGAGAGTGTGCAGGTGGGAGGGGGATGAGGGAGAGCGTGCAGGTGTAAGGGGGGATGAGGGAGAGAGTGCAGGGGGGATGAAGGAGAGTGTTCAGGGGGGATGAGGGAGAGTGTGCAGGTAGGAGGGGGATGAGGGAGAGTGTGCAGCTGGGAGGGGGATGAGGGAGAGTGTGCAGGTGTGAGGGGGATGAGGGAGAGTGTGCAGGGGAGATGAGGGAGAGTGTTCAGGTGGGAGGGGGTTGAGGGAGTGTCTGCAGGTGGGAGGGGAGATGAGGGAGAGTGTGCAGGGGGGATGAGGGAAAGTGTGCAGGTGGGAGGAGGATGAGGGAGAATGCGCATGTGGGAGTGGGATGAGGGAGAGTGTGCAGGTGTGAGGGGGGATGAGGGAGAGTGTGCAGGTGTGAGGGGGGATGAGGGAGAGTGTGCAGGTGGGAGGGGGGGATGAGGGAGAGTGCAGGTAGGAGGGGAGATGAGGGAGAGCGTGCAGGGGGATGAGGGAAAGTGTGCAGGTGGGAGGAGGATGAGGGAGAATGCGCATGTGGGAGGGGGATGAGGGAGAGTGTGCAGGTGGGAGGGGGGATGAGGGAGAGTGTGCAGGTGGGAGGGGGGATGAGGGAGAGTGTGCAGGTGGGAGGGGGGGATGAGGGAGAGTGTGCAGGAGGGAGGGGGATGAGGGAGAGTGTGCAGGTGTGAGGTGGGATGAGGGAGAGTGTGCAGGTGGGAGGGGGGGGATGAGGGAGTGTGCAGGTGGGAGGGGGATGAGGGAGAGTGTGCAGGTGGGAGGGGGGATGAGAGAGAGTGTGCAGGTGGGAGGGGGGATGAGAGAGAGTGTGCAGGTGGGAGGGGGGGTGAGGGAGAGTGTGCAGTGGGTGGGGGCTGAGGGAGAGTGTGCAGGTGGGAGGGGGGGATGAGGGAGAGTGCAGGTAGGAGGGGAGATGAGGGAGAGTGTGCAGGGGGGATGAGGGAGAGTGTGCAGGTGGGAGGGGGAATGAGGGAGAGTGTGCAGGTGGGAGGGGTGATGAGGGAGAGTGTGCAGGTGGGAGGGGGGATGAGGGAGAGTGTGTAGGTGGAGGGGTGTGAGGGAGAGTGTGCAGGTGGGAGGGGGGATGAGGGAGAGTGCAGGTAGGAGGGAAGATTAGGGAGAGTGTGCAGGGGGGATGAGGGAGAGTGCAGATGGGAGGGGGGATGAAGGAGAGTGTGCAGGTGGGAGGGGGGATGAGGGAGAGTGTGCAGGTGGGAGGGGGGGATGAGGGAGAGTGTGCAGGTGGGAGGGGGGGTGAGGGAGAGTGTGCAGGTAGGAGGTGAGATGAGGGAGAGTGTGCAGGTGGGGGGGGGGATTAGGGAGAGTGTGGAGGTAGGAGGGGGGATGAGGGAGAGTGAGCAGGTGGGATGGGGGATGAGGGAGAGTGTGCAGGTGGGAGGGGGATGAGGGAGAGTGTGCACGTGGGAGGGGGATGAGGGAGAGTGTGCAGGTGTGAGGGGGATGAGGGAGGGTGTGCAGGTGTGAGGGGGGATGAGGGAGAGTGTGCAGGTGGGAGGGGGCTGAGGGAGAGTGTCCAAGGGGAGGGGTGATGAGGGAGAGTGTGCAGGGGGAGGGTTGATGAGGGAGAGTGTGCAGGTGGGAGGGGTGATTAGGGAGAGTGCGCAGGGGGGATGAGGGAGAGTGTGCAGGGCGGAAGGTTGATGAGGGTGAGTGTGCAGGTGGGAGGGGTGATTAGGGAGAGTGTGCAGGTGGGAGGGGGGTGATGAGGGAGAGTGTGCAGGTGGGAGGGGGGATGAGGGAGAGTGTGCACGTGGGTGGGGGGATGAGGGAGAGTGTGCAGGTGTGAGGGGGGATGAGGGAGAGTGTGCAGGTGGGAGGGGGATGAGGGAGAGTGTGCAGGTGTGAGGGGGGATGAGGGAGAGTGTGCAGGTGGGAGGGGGATGAGGGAGAGCGTGCAGGTGTGAGGGGGGATGAGGGAGAGAGTGCAGGGGGGATGAAGGAGAGTGTTCAGGGGGGATGAGGGAGAGTGTGCAGGTAGGAGGGGGATGAGGGAGAGTGTGCAGCTGGGAGGGGGATGAGGGAGAGTGTGCAGGTGTGAGGGGGATGAGGGAGAGTGTGCAGGGGAGATGAGGGAAAGTGTGCAGGTGTGAGGGGGGATGAGGGAGAATGCGCATGTGGGAGGGGGATGAGGGAGAGTGTGCAGGTGGGAGGGGGGATGAGGGAGAGTGCAGGTAGGAGGGGAGATGAGGGAGAGTGTGCAGGGGGGATGAGGGAAAGTGTGCAGGTGGGAGGAGGATGAGGGAGAATGCGCATGTGGGAGGGGGATGAGGGAAAGTGTGCAGGTGTGAGGGGGGATGAGGGAGAGTGTGCAGGTGGGAGGGGGATGAGGGAGAGTGTGCAGGTGTGAGGGGGGATGAGGGAGAGTGTGCAGGTGGGAGGGGGGGATGAGGGAGTGTGCAGGTGGGAGGGGGATGAGGGAGAGTGTGCAGGTGGGAGGGGGGATGAGAGAGAGTGTGCAGGTGGGAGGGGGGATGAGAGAGAGTGTGCAGGTGGGAGGGGGGGTGAGGGAGAGTGTGCAGTGGGAGGGGGCTGAGGGAGAGTGTGCAGGTGGGAGGGGGGTTTGAGGGAGTGTGCAGGTGGGAGGGGGGATGAGGGAGAGTGTGCAGGGGGTTTGAGGGAGTGTGCAGGTGGGAGGGGGGATGAGGGAGAGAGTGCAGGGGGTTTGAGGGAGTGTGCAGGTGGGAGGGGGATGAGGGAGAGTGTGCAGGTGTGAGGGGGGATGAGGGAGAGTGTGCAGGTGGGAGGGGGGATGAGGGAGAGTGTGCAGGTGGGAGGGGGGGTGAGGGAGAGTGTGCAGTGGGAGGGGGGATGAGGGAGAGTGTGCAGGTGGGAGGGGGATGAGGGAGAGCGTGCAGGTGTAAGGGGGGATGAGGGAGAGAGTGCAGGGGGGATGAAGGAGAGTGTTCAGGGGGGATGAGGGAGAGTGTGCAGGTAGGAGGGGGATGAGGGAGAGTGTGCAGCTGGGAGGGGGATGAGGGAGAGTGTGCAGGTGTGAGGGGGATGAGGGAGAGTGTGCAGGGGAGATGAGGGAGAGTGTTCAGGTGGGAGGGGGTTGAGGGAGTGTCTGCAGGTGGGAGGGGAGATGAGGGAGAGTGTGCAGGGGGGATGAGGGAAAGTGTGCAGGTGGGAGGAGGATGAGGGAGAATGCGCATGTGGGAGTGGGATGAGGGAGAGTGTGCAGGTGTGAGGGGGGATGAGGGAGAGTGTGCAGGTGTGAGGGGGGATGAGGGAGAGTGTGCAGGTGGGAGGGGGGGATGAGGGAGAGTGCAGGTAGGAGGGGAGATGAGGGAGAGCGTGCAGGGGGATGAGGGAAAGTGTGCAGGTGGGAGGAGGATGAGGGAGAATGCGCATGTGGGAGGGGGATGAGGGAGAGTGTGCAGGTGGGAGGGGGGATGAGGGAGAGTGTGCAGGTGGGAGGGGGGATGAGGGAGAGTGTGCAGGTGGGAGGGGGGGATGAGGGAGAGTGTGCAGGAGGGAGGGGGATGAGGGAGAGTGTGCAGGTGTGAGGTGGGATGAGGGAGAGTGTGCAGGTGGGAGGGGGGGGATGAGGGAGTGTGCAGGTGGGAGGGGGATGAGGGAGAGTGTGCAGGTGGGAGGGGGGATGAGAGAGAGTGTGCAGGTGGGAGGGGGGATGAGAGAGAGTGTGCAGGTGGGAGGGGGGGTGAGGGAGAGTGTGCAGTGGGTGGGGGCTGAGGGAGAGTGTGCAGGTGGGAGGGGGGGATGAGGGAGAGTGCAGGTAGGAGGGGAGATGAGGGAGAGTGTGCAGGGGGGATGAGGGAGAGTGTGCAGGTGGGAGGGGGAATGAGGGAGAGTGTGCAGGTGGGAGGGGTGATGAGGGAGAGTGTGCAGGTGGGAGGGGGGATGAGGGAGAGTGTGTAGGTGGAGGGGTGTGAGGGAGAGTGTGCAGGTGGGAGGGGGGATGAGGGAGAGTGCAGGTAGGAGGGAAGATTAGGGAGAGTGTGCAGGGGGGATGAGGGAGAGTGCAGATGGGAGGGGGGATGAAGGAGAGTGTGCAGGTGGGAGGGGGGATGAGGGAGAGTGTGCAGGTGGGAGCGGGGGATGAGGGAGAGTGTGCAGGTGGGAGGGGGGGTGAGGGAGAGTGTGCAGGTAGGAGGTGAGATGAGGGAGAGTGTGCAGGTGGGGGGGGGATTAGGGAGAGTGTGGAGGTAGGAGGGGGGATGAGGGAGAGTGAGCAGGTGGGATGGGGGATGAGGGAGAGTGTGCAGGTGGGAGGGGGATGAGGGAGAGTGTGCACGTGGGAGGGGGATGAGGGAGAGTGTGCAGGTGTGAGGGGGATGAGGGAGAGTGTGCAGGTGTGAGGGGGGATGAGGGAGAGTGTGCAGGTGGGAGGGGGCTGAGGGAGAGTGTCCAAGGGGAGGGGTGATGAGGGAGAGTGTGCAGGGGGAGGGTTGATGAGGGAGAGTGTGCAGGTGGGAGGGGTGATTAGGGAGAGTGCGCAGGGGGGATGAGGGAGAGTGTGCAGGGCGGAAGGTTGATGAGGGTGAGTGTGCAGGTGGGAGGGGTGATTAGGGAGAGTGTGCAGGTGGGAGGGGGGTGATGAGGGAGAGTGTGCAGGTGGGAGGGGGGATGAGGGAGAGTGTGCACGTGGGTGGGGGGATGAGGGAGAGTGTGCAGGTGTGAGGGGGGATGAGGGAGAGTGTGCAGGTGGGAGGGGGATGAGGGAGAGTGTGCAGGTGTGAGGGGGGATGAGGGAGAGTGTGCAGGTGGGAGGGGGATGAGGGAGAGTGTGCAGGTGTGAGGGGGGATGAGGGAGAGTGTGCAGGTGGGAGGGTGGATGAGAGAGAGTGTGCAGATTGTAGCGCACAAAGACTCCGTGAGACGAATAGAGTGAAGTCCATGAGGCTTTATTAAGCGTGTCTGTACCCCCGCAGCTCGATAGTAGAATGGCCTGCGGGGGAGGACTCCGGCTTCTTATACTCCGCCTTCAGGGCGGAGCTAGAGGTCAACGGCCAACCAGGACCTGGGATCTGTCAGCCAATGACATTAGGGCTTCCAGTCCCACATGACCCCTAATACATACTACAACATTCACCCCTTGTCAAAAATGAACCCGGCGGGGTGATGCTTCGCATGGTGGTAAGGGTTTACAGGGCTGGTCCTGGGAGGAAAACATTCATATGGCAATACAGTATGTACAATTTTGTCCTGTTTCAACTATTTACAGAAGGTATCGGGAGAAAAGCAAAATGTTCTTGTGAAAAGTCCATATATTGATTTCGATCGACGCCACGAGTCTGTCGGGCGGTCTGGTCGTCCGTGTCGATCGCCTCGGCACCGGTGGTGGTGGTGGTGCTTGTACCGGTGTTGTCGTCTCCGGGAGCCTTACGGTTTCAGCTTGGGCTTTATTCTTGGTCGGGCCTGAGGGGAGGGGAACCGATCCTCCTGGGAAGGGGCTGGTCGCGGGGTGCGGCGGTGGCAGGAAGGGGGGGGGGGGGGTTGGGTGAATGGTGTCGGGGGGGTGTGTGTGTTGCCGGCGGGCGCCAGATCCCGCAGGGAGACCGTGTCCTGTCGGCTGTCGGGGTACTCCACGTAAGCGTACTGCGGGTTCGCGTGGAGGAGGTGAACCCTTTCGACCAACGGGTCCGCCTTGTGTGCCCGCAGATGCTTTCGGAGCAAGATGGGTCCTGGGGCGGCCAGCCAGGTCGGCAGCGACGTTCCAGAGGAGGACCTCTTAGGGAAGACAAGGAGACGCTCATGAGGCGTTTGATTAGTGCTCGTACATAATAGCGACCGGATGGAGTGGAGAGCGTCCGGGAGGACCTCCTGCCACCGTGAAACTGGGAGGTCCCTGCACCGTAGGGCCAGTAGACGGTCTTCCAGACCGTGCCGTTCTCCCTCTCTACTTGCCCGTTCCCCCGGGGGTTGTAGCTGGTCGTCCTGCTTGAGGCTATGCCCTTGCTGAGCAGGAACTGGCGCAGCTCGTCACTCATGAAAGAGGACCCCCTGTCGCTGTGGACGTATGCGGGGCAACCGAACAGTGTGAAGATGGTGTTCAGGGCTTTAATGACTGTGGCCGCGGTCATGTCAGAGCAGGGAATGGCGAATGGGAAGCGGGAGTATTCGTCCACCACATTAAGGAAGTATGTGTTGCGGTCGTTGGAGGGGAGGGGCCCTTTGAAATCCAGACTAAGGCGTTCAAAGGGGCGGGAAGCCTTAATCAGGTGCGCACCATCCGGCCTGAAAAAATGCGGTTTGCATTCCGCGCAGATGTGGCAGTCCCTTGTGACTGTACGGACCTCCTCTAAAGAGTATGGGAGATTGCGGGACTTGATAAAGTGGAAAAACCGAGTAACCCCCGGGTGGCAGAGGTCCTCGTGGAGGGTTTGGAGGCGGTTAATTTGTGCGTTGGCACATGTGCTGCGGGATAGGGCATCGGACGGCTCGTTCAGCTTTCCGGGACGATACAAGATCTCATAGTTGAAGGTGGAGAGCTCGATCCTCCACCTTAAGATCTTGTCGTTTTTGATTTTGCCCCGCAGTGCATTATCGAACATGAAGGCTACCGACCGTTGGTCGGTGAGGAGAGTGAATCTCCTGCCGGCCAGGTAATGCCTCCAATGTCGCACAGCTTCCACTATGGCTTGGGCTTCCTTTTCCACTGAGGAGTGGCGGATTTCTGAAGCGTGGAGGGTTCGGGAGAAAAAGGCCACGGGTCTGCCCGCTTGGTTAAGGGTGGCCGCTAGAGCTACGTCGGAGGAGTCGCTCTCGACCTGGAAGGGGAGGGACTCGTCGATGGCGCGCATCGTGGCCTTTGCGATATCCGCTTTGATGCGGCTGAAGGCCTGGCAAGCCTCTGTCGACAGAGGGAAGGTCGTGGTCTGTATTAGGGGGCGGGCCTTGTCTGCGTACTGGGGGACCCACTGGGCGTAGTACGAAAAAAAACCCAGGCAGCGTTTCAGGGCTTTTGAGCAGTGCGGGAGGGGAAATTCCATGAGGGCGCGCATACGTTCGGGGTCGGGGCCTATTATCCCATTGCGCACTACGTAGCCCAGAATGGCTAGCCGGTTGGTGCTAAAAACGCACTTGTCCTCGTTGTACGTGAGGTTCAAGGCTTTGGCGGTCTGGAGGAATTTTTGGAGGTTGGCGTCGTGGTCCTGCTGGTCGTGGCCGCAGATGGTTACATTGTCGAGATACGGGAACGTGGCCCGCAACCCATGTTGATCAACCATTCGGTCCATCTCCCATTGGAAGACCGAGACCCCGTTTGTGACGCCAAATGGGACCCTTGGGAAATGGTATAATCGCCCGTCTGCCTCGAAGGCTGTGTACTTGCGGTCACTTGGGCGGATGGGGAGCTGATGGTAGGCGGACTTGATGTCCACGGTGGAGAAGACTTTATATTGGGCAATCCGATTGACCATGTCGGATATGCGGGGGAGAGGGTACGCGTCTAGTTGTGTGTACCTGTTGATGGTCTGGCTATAGTCTATGACCATGCTTTGTTTCTCCCCTGTCTTCACTACTACCACCTGTGCTCTCCAGGGACTATTGCTGGCCTGGATTATGCCTTCCTTTAGTAGCCACTGGACTTCGGACCGAATGAAGGTCCGGTCCTGGGCGCTGTACCGTCTGCTCCTAGTGGCGACGGGTTTGCAATCCGGGGTGAGGTTCGCAAACAAGGACGGGGGTTGCACCTTGAGGGTTGCGAGGCCGCAGATAGTGAGTGGGGGTTTTGGGCCGCCGAATTTGAACGTAAGGCTCTGTCGATTGCACTGGAAGTCTAATCCCAGTAATGTGGGGGCGCAGAGTTGGGGAAGGACGTGTAGTTTGTAGTTTTTGAACTCCCTCCCCTGCACCGTTAGGGTAACTATGCAGAAACCTTCGATCTGTACGGAGTGGGATCCTGCAGCTAGGGAAATCTTTTGTGCGCTGGGATAGGTGGTCAAGGAACAGCGTCTTACCGTGTCGGGGTGGATAAAGCTCTCTGTGCTCCCGGAGTCGACTAGGCATGGTGTCTCGTGCCCGTATATTAGCACCGTTTTCGTCGTCGTCTGGAGTGTCCGGGGCCGAGCTTGATCGAGCGTAATTGAAGTGAGACGTGGTTGTAGTAGTGGAGCGTCTTCCTCGAACCCCGTGGAGCCGTCGACACTGGGGTCCGTTGTTGCCGTCCAAGATGGCGTCGGGGATGAACAAAATGGCTGCCCCCATACATCGCACATGGCTGGGGGGTCACAAGATGGCGGCGGGGATGGACAAAATGGCATCCCCCACGCGTCGTACAGGTCTGGGGTGGTCCAAGATGGCGGCGCCCTTCCTCCCCTCGTGGTGGCCGGTACCCAAAATGGCGGCGTCTGCGGGTCGCACATGGGGCGCTGGGGGGGTTGGGGAGCGTTAGGACCGCGCGGGGCTCCCTCATCTCTGGGGACAGCGGTGGTCGGGACCCAAATTGGTAGCGCCGGCGGGTCATACGTGGGGATGGGGACGGGGGGTTGGGGAGCGTAAGCGGCGTGCAGGGCTCCCTGTTCTCCCGGGACCGCGGTGGTCGGGACCCAGAGCGGCTGCGCCTGCGGGTCGGACATGGGGCGCTGGGGGTTTGGGGAGCGTAAACGGCTTGCAGGGCTCCCTGTTCTCCCGGGACAGCGGCGACCTCGCGGGACCGGCACACAACCGCGAAATGGCCCTTTTTCCCGCAGCTCTTGCAGATTGCTGCGCGGGCCGGGCAGCGCTGCCGGGGGTGTTTCGCCTGGTCGCAGAAATAGCAGCGGGCGCCCCCGGTGCGACTTGGCGTTTGGACCGCGCAAGCCTGTGGGGTGTCCGGGGGTGGGGGTGGTTTTGTCGCGACGGGTACGTACGGAGCCCAATGGGCTGCCGCGCGGTTGGGGCCGTAGGCGCGGGTATTACGCGCGGCAACGTCTAGGGAGGCTGCTAGGGCCCGTGCCTCAGAGTCCTAGCGACTCTCTTTCTAGAAGTCTTTGGCAGATTTGGGAGGAATTCATACCTGCCACAAAAGCATCGCGCATTAACATGTCCGTGTGTTCACTTGCGTTCACCGAAGGGCAGCTGCAGGCTCGTCCCAAAATCAGCAGCGCGGCGTAGAATTCGTCCATCGATTCTCCGGGACTTTGCCGTCTCGTCGCGAGCTGGTAGCGAGCGTAGATTTGGTTAACTGGGCGGACATAGAGACTTTTCAGTGCTGCGAACGCCGTCTGGAAATCCTCCGCGTCTTCGATGAGGGAGAAAATCTCCGTGCTTAACCTCGAGTGCAGGACCTGTAGTTTTTGGTCTTCTGTGACCCGGCCGGTGACCGTTCTGAGGTAGGCCTCAAAACAAGTCTGCCAGTGCTTGAAGGCAGCTGCTGCGTTCACTGCGTGGGGGCTGATCCTCAGGCATTCCGGGATGATCCTGAGCTCCATAGTCCTTTTTAGGCACGCTTAATAAATTGTAACGCACAAAGACTCCGTGAGACGAATAGAGTGAAGTCGATGAGGCTTTATTAAGCGTGTCTGTTCCCCCGCAGCTCGATAGTCGAATGGCCTGCGGGGGAGGACTCCGGCTTCTTATACTCCGCCTTCAGGGCGGAGCTAGAGGTCAACGGCCAACCAGGACCCGGGATCTGTCAGCCAATGACATTAGGGCTTCAAGTCCCACATGACCCCTAATACATACTACCACACAGGTGGGAGGGGGATGAGGGAGAGTGTGCAGGTGGGAGGGGGGGATGAGGGAGAGTGTGCAGGTGGGAGGGGGGATGAGGGAGAGTGTGCAGGTGGGAGGGGGGATGAGGGAGAGTGTGCAGATGGGAGGGGAATGAGGGAGAGTGTGCAGGTGTGAGGGGGGATGAGGGAGAGTGTGCAGGGGGATGAGGGAGAGTGTGCAGGTGGGAGGGGGGATGAGGGAGAGTGTGGAGGTGGGACGGGAATGAGGGAGAAGGTGCAGGTGGGAGGGGGGATGAGGGAGAGTCTGCAGGTGGGAGGGGGATGAGGGAGAATGTGCAGGTGGGTGGGGGGATGAGAGAGAGTGTGCAGGTGGGAGGGGGGATGAGGGAGAGTGTGCGTGTGGGAGGGGGGATGAGGGAGAATGCGCAGTTGGGAGGGGGGATGAGGGAGAGTGCGCGGGTGGGAGGGGGGTGAGGGAGAATGCGCAGTTGGGAGGGGAGATGAGGGAGAGTGTGCAGGTGGGAGGGGGGTGAGGGAGAGTGTGCAGATGGGAGGGGGATGAGGGAAAGTGTGCAGGTGGGAGGGGGGATGAGGGAGAGTGTGCAGGTGGGAGGGGGGATGAGGGAGAGTGTGCAGATGGGAGGGGGGATGAGGGAGAATGTGCAGGTGGGAGGGGGGATTAGGGAGAGTGTGGAGGTAGGAGGGGGGAAGAGGGAGAGTGTGCAGGTGGGAGGGGGGATGAGGGAGAGTGTGCAGGTGGGAGGGGGGATGAGGGAGAGTGTGCAGGTGGGAGGGGGGATGAGGGAGAGTGTGCAGATGGGAGGGGGAATGAGGGAGAGTGTGCAGATGGGAGGGGGATGAGGGAGAGTATGCAGGTGGGAGGGGGGATGAGGGAGAGTGTGCAGGTGGGAGGGGGGGTGAGGGAGAGTGTGCAGGTGGGAGGGGGGATGAGGGAGAGTGCGCAGGTGAGAGGAGAGATGAGGGAGAGTGTGCAGGGGGGATAAGGGAGAGTGTGCAGGTGGGAGGGGGAATGAGGGAGAGTGTGCATGTGGGAGGGGAGATGAGGGAGAGTGTGCTGTTGGGAGGGGGGATGAGGGAGAGTGTGCAGGTGGGAGGGGGGGTGAGGGAGAGTGTGCAGGTGGGAGGGGGGGTGAGGGAGAGTGTGCAGGTGGGAGGGGGGGATGAGGGAGAGTGTGCAGGTGGGAGGGGGGGATGAGGGAGAGTGTGCAGGTAGGAGGGAAGATGAGGGAGAGTGTGCAGGGGGGATGAGGGAGAGTGTGCAGGTGGGAGGGGGGATGAGGGAGAGTGTGCAGATGGGAGGGGGGATGAGGGAGAGTGTGCAGGTGGGAGGGGGGATGAGGGAGAGTGTGCAGGTAGGAGGGAAGATGAGGGAGAGTGTGCAGGGGGGATGAGGGAGAGTGTGCAGGTGGGAGGGGGGATGAGGGAGAGTGTGCAGATGGGAGGGGGGATGAGGGAGAGTGTGCAGGTGGGAGGGGGGATGAGGGAGAGTGCAGGTGGGAGGGGGGATGAGTGAGAGTGCAGGTGGGAGGGGAGGTGAGGGAGAGTGTGCAGGTGGGAGGGGGGATGAGGGAGAGTGCAGGTGGGAGGGGGGATGAGGGAGAGTGCAGGTGGGAGGGGGGGTGAGGGAGAGTGTGCAGGTAGGAGGTGAGATGAGGGAGAGTGTGCAGGTGGGAGGGGGGATTAGGGAGAGTGTGGAGGTAGGAGGGGGGATGAGGGAGAGTGTGCAGGTGGGAGGGGGGATGAGGGAGAGTGTGCAGATGGGAGAGGGATGAGGGGGAGTGTGCAGGTGTGAGGGGGGATGAGGGAGAGTGTGCAGGGGGGATGGGGGAGGGTGTGCAGGTGGGAGGGGGGATGAGGGAGAGTGTGGAGGTGGGACGGGGGATTAGGGAGAATGTGCAGGTGGGAGGGGGGATGAGGGAGAGTGTGGAGGTGGGAGGGGTGATGAGGGAGAGTGTGCAGGTGGGAGGGGAATGAGGGAGAGTGTGCAGGTGGGAGGGGGGGTGAGGGAGAGTGTGCAGGTGTGAGGGGGATGAGGGAGAGTGTGCAGGTGTGAGGGGCGATGAGGGAGAGTGTGCAGGTGGGATGGGGGATGAGGGAGAGTGTGCAGGTGGGATGGGGGATGAGGGAGAGTGTGCAGGTGTGTGGGGGGATGAGGGAGAGTGTGCAGGTGGGAGGGGGATGAGGGAGAGTGTGCAGGTGGGAGGGGGGGTGAGGGAGAGTGTGCAGGTGTGAGGGGGGATGAGGGAGAGTGTGGAGGTGGGAGGGGGGGATGAGGGAGAGTGTGCAGGTGGGAGGGGGGGTGAGGGAGAGTGTGCAGGTGTGAGGGGGGATGAGGGAGAGTGTGCAGGTGTGAGGGGGATGAGGGAGAGTGTGCAGTTGGGATGCGGGATGAGGGAGAGTGTGCAGGTGGGATGGGGGATGAGGGAGAGTGTGCAGGTGTGAGGGGGGATGAGGGAGAGTGTGCAGGTGGGAGGGGGGATGAGGGAGAGTGTGCAGATGGGAGAGGGATGAGGGGGAGTGTGCAGGTGTGAGGGGGATGAGGGAGAGTGTGCAGGTGGGAGGGGGGGTGAGGGAGAGTGTGCAGGTGTGAGGGGGATGAGGGAGAGTGTGCAGGTGTGAGGGGGGATGAGGGAGCGTGTGAAGGTGGGAGGGGGTGAGGGAGAGTGTGCAGGGGGAAGGGGATGAGGGAGAGTGTGCAGGGGAGGGTTGATGAGGGAGAGTGTGCAGGTGGGATGGGGGATGAGGGAGAGTGTGCAGGGGGGAGGGGGGATGAGGGAGAGTGTGCAGGTGTGAGGGGGATGAGGGAGAGTGTGCAGGTGTGAGGGGGGATGAGGGAGAGTGTGAAGGTCGGAGGGGGTGAGGGAGATTGTGCAGGTGGGAGGGGGGATGAGGGAGTGTGTGCAGGTGGGAGGGGGAATGAGGGAGAGTGTGCAGATGGGAGGGGGATGAGGGATAGTGTGCAGGTGGGAGGGGGGATGAGGGAGAGTGTGCAGGTGTGAGGGGGGATGAGGGAGAGTGTGCAGGGGGGATGAGGGAGAGTGTGCAGGTGGGAGGGGGGATGAGGGAGAGTGTGGAGGTGGGACGGGAATGAGGGAGAAGGTGCAGGTGGGAGGGGGGATGAGGGAGAGTCTGCAGGTGGGAGGGGGATGAGGGAGAATGTGCAGGTGGGTGGGGGGATGAGAGAGAGTGTGCAGGTGGGAGGGGGGATGAGGGAGAGTGTGCGGGTGGGAGGGAGGATGAGGGAGAATGCGCAGTTGGGAGGGGGGATGAGGGAGAGTGCGCGGGTGGGAGGGGGTGTGAGGGAGAATGCGCAGTTGGGAGGGGAGATGAGGGAGAGTGTGCAGGTGGGAGGGGGGTGAGGGAGAGTGTGCAGATGGGAGGGGGATGAGGGAAAGTGTGCAGGTGGGAGGGGGGATGAGGGAGAGTGTGCAGGTGGGAGGGGGGATGAGGGAGAGTGTGCAGATGGGAGGGGGGATGAGGGAGAATGTGCAGGTGGGAGGGGGGATTAGGGAGAGTGTGGAGGTAGGAGGGGGGAAGAGGGAGAGTGTGCAGGTGGGAGGGGGGATGAGGGAGAGTGTGCAGGTGGGAGGGGGGGATGAGGGAGAGTGTGCAGGTGGGAGGGGGGATGAGGGAGAGTGTGCAGATGGGAGGGGGGATGAGGGAGAGTGTGCAGATGGGAGGGGGATGAGGGAGAGTATGCAGGTGGGAGGGAGGATGAGGGAGAGTGTGCAGGTGGGAGGGGGGGTGAGGGAGAGTGTGCAGGTGGGAGGGGGGATGAGGGAGAGTGCGCAGGTGGGAGGAGAGATGAGGGAGAGTGTGCAGGGGGGATAAGGGAGAGTGTGCAGGTGGGAGGGGGAATGAGGGAGAGTGTGCAGGTGGGAGGGGAGATGAGGGAGAGTGTGCTGTTGGGAGGGGGGATGAGGGAGAGTGTGCAGGTGGGAGGGGGGGTGAGGGAGAGTGTGCAGGTGGGAGGGGGGGATGAGGGAGAGTGTGCAGGTAGGAGGGAAGATGAGGGAGAGTGTGCAGGGGGGATGAGGGAGAGTGTGCAGGTGGGAGGGGGGATGAGGGAGAGTGTGCAGATAGGAGGGGGGATGAGGGAGAGTGTGCAGGTGGGAGGGGGGATGAGGGAGAGTGTGCAGGTAGGAGGGAAGATGAGGGAGAGTGTGCAGGGGGGATGAGGGAGAGTGTGCAGGTGGGAGGGGGGATGAGGGAGAGTGTGCAGATGGGAGGGGGGATGAGGGAGAGTGTGCAGGTGGGAGGGGGGATGAGGGAGAGTGCAGGTGGGAGGGGGGATGAGGGAGAGTGCAGGTGGGAGGGGAGGTGAGGGAGAGTGTGCAGGTGGGAGGGGGGATGAGGGAGAGTGCAGGTGGGAGGGGGGATGAGGGAGAGTGCAGGTGGGAGGGGGGGTGAGGGAGTGTGCAGGTAGGAGGTGAGATGAGGGAGAGTGTGCAGGTGGGAGGGGGGATTAGGGAGAGTGTGGAGGTAGGAGGGGGGATGAGGGAGAGTGTGCAGGTGGGAGGGGGGATGAGGGAGAGTGTGCAGATGGGAGAGGGATGAGGGGGAGTGTGCAGGTGTGAGGGGGGATGAGGGAGAGTGTGCAGGTGGGAGGGGGGGTGAGGGAGAGTGTGCAGGTGTGAGGGGGATGAGGGAGAGTGTGCAGGTGTGAGGGGGGATGAGGGAGAGTGTGAAGGTGGGAGGGGGTGAGGGAGAGTGTGCAGGGGGAAGGGGATGAGGGAGAGTGTGCAGGGGAGGGTTGATGAGGGAGAGTGTGCAGGTGGGATGGGGGATGAGGGAGAGTGTGCAGGTGTGTGGGGGGATGAGGGAGAGTGTGCAGGTGGGAGGGGGATGAGGGAGAGTGTGCAGGTGGGAGGGGGGTGAGGGAGAGTGTGCAGGTGTGAGGGGGGATGAGGGAGAGTGTGGAGGTGGGAGGGGGGATGAGGGAGAGTGTGCAGGTGGGAGGGGGGGGTGAGGGAGAGTGTGCAGGTGTGAGGGGGATGAGGGAGAGTGTGCAGGTGTGAGGGGGATGAGGGTGAGTGTGCAGTTGGGATGCGGGATGAGGGAGAGTGTGCAGGTGGGATGGGGGATGAGGGAGAGTGTGCAGGTGTGAGGGGGGATGAGGGAGAGTGTGCAGGTGGGAGGGGGGTGAGGGAGAGTGTGCAGGGGGGAGGGGGGATGAGGGAGAGTGTGCAGGTGTGAGGGGGATGAGGGAGAGTGTGCAGGTGTGAGGGGGATGAGGGAGAGTGTGAAGGTGGGAGGGGGTGAGGGAGAGTGTGCAGGGGGAGGGGGATGAGGGAGAGTGTGCAGGGGAGGGTTGATGAGGGAGAGTGTGCAGGTGGGATGGGGGATGAGGGAGAGTGTGCAGGTATGTGGGGGGATGAGGGAGAGTGTGCAGGGGAGGGTTGATGAGGGAGAGTGTGCAGGTGGGATGGGGGATGAGGGAGAGTGTGCAGGTGTGTGGGGGGATGAGGGAGAGTGTGCAGGTGGGAGGGGGATGAGGGAGTGTGTGCAGGTGGGAGGGGGGGTGAGGGAGAGTGTGCAGGTGTGAGGGGGGATGAGGGAGAGTGTGGAGGTGGGAGGGGGTGAGGGAGAGTGTGCAGGGGGAAGGGGATGAGGGAGAGTGTGCAGGGGAGGGTTGATGAGGGAGAGTGTGCAGGTGGGAGGGGGAATGAGGGAGAGTGTGCAGGTGGGAGGGGAGATGAGGGAGAGTGTGCTGTTGGGAGGGGGGATGAGGGAGAGTGTGCAGGTGGGAGGGGGGGTGAGGGAGAGTGTGCAGGTGGGAGGGGGGGATGAGGGAGAGTGTGCAGGTAGGAGGGAAGATGAGGGAGAGTGTGCAGGGGGGATGAGGGAGAGTGTGCAGGTGGGAGGGGGGATGAGGGAGAGTGTGCAGATGGGAGGGGGGATGAGGGAGAGTGTGCAGGTGGGAGGGGGGATGAGGGAGAGTGTGCAGGTAGGAGGGAAGATGAGGGAGAGTGTGCAGGGGGGATGAGGGAGAGTGTGCAGGTGGGAGGGGGGATGAGGGAGAGTGTGCAGATGGGAGGGGGGATGAGGGAGAGTGTGCAGGTGGGAGGGGGGATGAGGGAGAGTGCAGGTGGGAGGGGGGATGAGGGAGAGTGCAGGTGGGAGGGGAGGTGAGGGAGAGTGTGCAGGTGGGAGGGGGGATGAGGGAGAGTGCAGGTGGGAGGGGGGATGAGAGAGAGTGCAGGTGGGAGGGGGGTGAGGGAGAGTGTGCTGGTAGGAGGTGAGATGAGGGAGAGTGTGCAGGTGGGAGGGGTGATTAGGGAGAGTGTGGAGGTAGGAGGGGGGATGAGGGAGAGTGTGCAGGTGGGAGGGGGGATGAGGGAGAGTGTGCAGATGGGAGAGGGATGAGGGGGAGTGTGCAGGTGTGAGGGGGGATGAGGGAGAGTGTGCAGGTGGGAGGGGGGGTGAGGGAGAGTGTGCAGGTGTGAGGGGGATGAGGGAGAGTGTGAAGGTGGGAGGGGGTGAGGGAGAGTGTGCAGGGGGAAGGGGATGAGGGAGAGTGTGCAGGGGAGGGTTGATGAGGGAGAGTGTGCAGGTGGGATGGGGGATGAGGGAGAGTGTGCAGGTGGGATGGGGGATGAGGGAGAGTGTGCAGGTGTGTGGGGGGATGAGGGAGAGTGTGCAGGTGGGAGGGGGATGAGGGAGAGTGTGCAGGTGGGAGGGGGGGTGAGGGAGAGTGTGCAGGTGTGAGGGGGGATGAGGGAGAGTGTGGAGGTGGGAGGGGGGATGAGGGAGAGTGTGCAGGTGGGAGGGGGGGTGAGGGAGAGTGTGCAGGTGTGAGGGGGGATGAGGGAGAGTGTGCAGGTGTGAGGGGGATGAGGGAGAGTGTGCAGTTGGGATGCGGGATGAGGGAGAGTGTGCAGGTGTGAGGGGGATGAGGGAGAGTGTGCAGGTGTGAGGGGGGATGAGGGAGAGTGTAAAGGTGGGAGGGGGTGAGGGAGAGTGTGCAGGGGGAGGGGGATGAGGGAGAGTGTGCAGGGGAGGGTTGATGAGGGAGAGTGTGCAGGTGGGATGGGGGATGAGGGAGAGTGTGCAGGTGGGAGGGGGATGAGGGAGAGTGTGCAGGTGGGAGGGGGGGTGAGGGAGAGTGTGCAGGTGTGAGGGGGGATGAGGGAGAGTGTGGAGGTGGGAGGGGGGATGAGGGAGAGTGTGCAGGTGGGAAGGGGGGGGTGAGGGAGAGTGTGCAGGTGTGAGGGGGGATGAGGGAGAGTGTGCAGGTGTGAGGGGGATGAGGGAGAGTGTGCAGTTGGGATGCGGGATGAGGGAGAGTGTGCAGGTGGGATGGGGGATGAGGGAGAGTGTGCAGGTGTGAGGGGGGATGAGGGAGAGTGTGCAGGTGGGAGGGGGGTGAGGGAGAGTGTGCAGGGGGGAGGGCGGATGAGGGAGAGTGTGCAGGTGGGAGGGGGGTGAGCGAGAGTGTGCAGGGGAGGGGGGATGAGGGAGAGTGTGCAGGGGGAGGGTTGATGAGGGAGACTGTGCAGGTGGATGGGGTGATGAGGGAGAGTGTGCAGGTGGGAGGGGGGTGAGGGAGAGTGTGCAGGGGGAGGGGGATGAGGGAGAGTTTGCAGGGTGGAGGGGGGATGAGGGAGAGTGTGCAGGGGAGGGGGGATGAGGGAGAGTGTGCAGGGGGAGGGGGGATGAGGGAGAGTGCGCAGGTGGGAGGGGTGATTAGGGAGAGTGTGCTGGTGGGAGGGGGTGAGGGAGAGTGTGCTGGTGGGAGGGGGTGAGGGAGAGTGTGCAGGGGGTGGGGGGATGAGGGAGAGTGTGCAGGGGGAGGGGGGATGAGGGAGAGTGTGCAGGTGGGAGGGGGGATGAGGGAGAGTGTGCAGGTGGGAGGGGGGATGAGGGAGAGTGTGCAGATGGGGGGGTGGGGGGGTGAGGGAGAGTGTGCAGGTGGGAGGGGGAATGAGGGAGAGTGTGCAGGTGGGTGGGGGGGTGAGGGAGAGGCGTGCAGGTTGGAGGGGGGTGAGGGAGAGTGTGGATGGTATCGTCCATCCTCGGATGACACATGTCAGCCACCCTGATATGGCAGGACGGTGACGAGGACACGGCCGCAGGTTGCCGTGTGGCTGATGGGCACAGGCGAGTGGCACACTGGTGAGCAGTACGGTGTGAACTGACCGTTGGACGCAGACAGTGACCAGGTGTTAGGCTGGCTGCGTATCTGCAGCGCGACCATCCCACCGGGGCACACAGGTTTCCCATGCAACACGACTGGCGAGGTGTGGAAGAACCTCCGTGTAACATGTCGTTTCTCTGCCCCCCACCACCCTCCTGCAGGTCACCATGTATGCCAACCAGACAGCGATGTTTACTGCCGTGGTTGGAGCCGCAGCTCTGGAGTTTGCCATCTGGCAGCGTAGAGTCGGGCGGCCCACAGTGGCTACAGATGCAGCGGTTGCCGATGCAGCAGAGGGGATGGCCGCGGAGTGGCCCGTCGTCGCCGCGCAGGCCGCAGGCGCTCAGGACCCGAATGTACAGGGGGATGCCGAGGGGAACATTGACCCACGGACAGCGAGGAATGCAGAGGAAGTGTTTGGGGGGGGAGGAGCAGGAGGATCCACTGATGGAGGTGCCAGGGCACCACAGGCGTCCAGCAAGGCCGAGGGTGTACCGTCACAGAATGTCGTTCGAGGCCCTAACGGACATCACATGCAGGAGGAGACTACGGTTCAGCAGGGAGACGGTCGCACATAAATGCCACCTCGTGGCGCACCTCACACCACGTGGAATGGGAGGAGGACACACAATACCAGTCTCCGTCAAGGTGACGGTGGCCCTAAACCTTTATGCGACTGGTTCCTTCCAGGCGCCAAGCGGGGACCTCTCCGGGATATCACAGTCATCGGTCCACAGGTGCATCAGGGCCGTCACCGACGCCTTGTACGCCATCGCGGACAGGTACATAAAATTCCCCGAGGACCGAGCACAGCAGGAAGCACGGGCACGTGGATTCGCCAAGGTGGCCGGGATACCGATGGTCCAGGGTGTCATCGATGGTGTGCACGTCCCCATGCGCCCACCTGCAGACAACAGGGACGTGTTCATGAACAGGAAGGGCGCATACTCCATGAACACTCAGGTGGTGTGCGACCCCCACATGAAGATCATGCACGTGTGTGCAAGGTACCCTGGGAGTGTGCATGATGCCTCCATTCTGGCACAGTCGTTCATCCCCGCAATGTTCGATGGATGCCCCCCCCCCCGGCTGAGGGGCTGGCTGCTGGGCGACAAGGGCTATCCGTTGAGGTCATGGCTGATGACGCCAATACGGAGGCCTCACACCAACGCGGAGAGCCTATACAACGAGGCACATGCAGCAACCAGGGGTGTGGTGGAGCGGTGCTTCGGCCTGCTGAAGATGCGATTCAGCTGCCTGGACCGCTCCGGAGGGGCCCTGCAGTACCGGCCCTCTGGTCGCATGGTTGTGGTCTGCTGTGCGCTGCACAACATTGCCATGCAGAGGGGAGATGCACTGGTGGAGGAGTCAGAGGGAGGCCCCGACGGCACCGGAGCCAATGCAAACGAGGGGGATGGGGAAGAGGAGGATGCGGAGGATGAGGATGATGCCGCGCATCAGGGTGGGGGGAGGGGCACAGGACACAGACACTGCCCGGGTGCTGGTTACGTCCAGGAGGCTGCACGACGGCACCGCCGGGGACAGCGGGCACGCGACGCGTTGGTGGCCGCACGGTTCACGCACCGTGGGGGTGGGATTCGCTGAACACTGCCACTTGCACCGTCAGTCCTGCACACGGGCAGCACACAGCACCCATCCCGCACCCCCTCACCGCGTTCACGGCACCAATTCCACATCACCTTACCACTGCGGCACTACGGGATTGCACAACAGTGATGATTGGGTAAGCGGGTGTGATCAGTGCCATGTTGAATGATGACAGCCCGCTCTGCGATGAGCTGTGTGCTTAGATTCGCCAGCCGAGGTCTGACTCATGGCTATAGCTGAACCATGCACTCCGGTGGTCACAGCCTTCGTGACGGATATTCCACCACATGCCCGTGGGGTGGCTGGCGTCGGAGTGCCGAGGACAACGGTGTCCGATTATGGGAGGCAGAGGGGGAAAGGGTCAGCACATCCGGAACAGACCTTGAACGGCTCGTATACCACGACGCCACTCGGGCACCCTCACCAGTCCCCTGGCACCGGACATAGCACACAGTCTTACAAGTCAAATTCAACAGTGGGTTTATTTGTGTGATTAACATAGGTGCCCTACCCGCTACGACTAAACTGTGCCCTGCACCCGTGCCAACTTCTTACGTGCTTAACTTCTTTGCCTTACGGGCCCTACCACTACGTCTAGGTGTGTTGCCAGATGGTACAGCAGGAGTGGAGGTGGACTGCTGTGAATCACGCCCTTCGACATGGCTCCCCGTCGGCACGCGTTTCCTGGGGCGGCCCGGCTTCAATGGGCTAGGCTGCTCGACGGGCGCGCTGGATGGCGTTGTGCCACCCTGACCTGCCCGCTGCCCACCACATGCGCCAGGGACGGAACGGGGGGAGGCCGAGTGTACCGGGACGTCCCTTTGTGGAGCTACCGGGACGGGCCCCAGAACCTCCTCCTCCCTCGGGGAGCCCGGTGGCCCCCGGGCCTCACTGTGGGACGGAGATGCGATCGGAGATATGCCCCGTCGCACCACCGACACCTGGCGCTGCCAGTCCTGGAAGCCTGCAGCGGGATCGACCACGGTCCGAATGTTCGCCGAGACGGAGTCCAGGGAGTGCGACATTCCTGCCAAGGACTGTGCGATCTCGCCCTGTGAGTGCACCACGCCATCCATCACATGCGCCAGGCGGTCTATGCTCTCCATGACTGACTGCTGGGACTGTGCCATCGCTTGCTGGGACCGGGCCATGGCATGGTGAGACTCGCCCAGGGCCCGGAGAGCGGCGGCAATGTTGTGTTGGCTCTGGCGCATGGCTACCTGTGAGTGGGCAGCTCTCTGCTGGGCCATGGATGACGCGTGCACGTGAAGCCCAACGCCTTGCAGAACCTGACCCATGGCCGAAACCCTTTCACCCATTGCCTCCACCACGGACGCCACCCGTGCGGTGTCGGCCTGGGTGGCTGCGATGAGCGGCACCACTCCCTGCTCCTGGACGTGAATGGACTCCTCCAACTGCGTGTGCAGGTCCTGGAAGATGGCCCTCATCCCGTTAATCAGTCCCTGGGTGTCCACACGCATCGGTTGTCCGGGTGGGTCAAGTACATCCAGGAATCTGGGAACCGTCTGGGTGGCAGCTGGTTGCTGGGCCTGGGCTGCCCTCCAACCGTCCAGCCCCTCGGCTGCTCCAAACTCCACCTGCTGTACCGGCTCGGCTGTGGGGTGCGCACCAGACAGTGACCCGGGAGCCTCATCACTTATATGCCCAACCGAGGTGCGTGTCTCTGTGATGGTGTATGGTGTGGGAGACAGCAGTGCCGCTAGCTCGAGGTCATCATCCATTAGGAATTCTGGTCTGTTCTCCTCCCACTCATGGCCTGGCGCAAGCTCCATGCCGGCCATGTCGTGCTGACCTCCAGGTGATTCCCCCGAGTGTGTGGCCGTGATGTGCGATTCTTCTTGAATGTCTGCCCTGTGCCCCTCATTATTGTCTCTCTCGGTGGTGTGAGCATCCCGGTCCTGCGTCCCATACTGAGAGGTTTACCCTCCTGCCCGACCGACTGCCAACCTCTGGCGTGCGTCCCTGGGTGCACTTGTCATTGGCGATGTTCCGCTGTCTCTTGGCCGAGACGTCCCTAGACGTTCGGCAGCTGGCCCTGGGGAACATAAAGATTCGGGTTGCGTTAGACACGGTGGCCCGGGTGTATGGTGGTGGTGGGTGCACAGTGTGAGGGGGGGAGGGGAGCGAGGGTGCAGTGGCATGAGTGTAAGGGGGGAGGGGATCGAGGCTGCAGTGGGCAATGTGTGAGGGAGACGATGACGGGTTGGGGGTGGCGAGGACATGCAGGGTTGTCTCACTTGCTTCTGCACCTCTGAGCTGGCATGTCGCAACCTCCCAGGTGGCGGATCCCCCAGCGAGGTCCAGGGCCTTCTACTCGTGAATGTTTAGGGGGTGCAGCACAGGAGAGCCTCCTCCGGTTCTCATACGCTCACGCTGATTGTGAGCTGTCTTGTCCTGGGGGGCGGGGGGGGGGGGGGGGGGGGGGGGTTGGATAAAGCATCACAATTAGGTGGGTATCATCAGGGCGTGCAGATATAAACTACATTTTTGCTGGTTCAGGAGACAGCACGCCATGGCATCGCTCCGGGGGGGGGGGGGGTCCCGGGGCTCATGTGGGTCAAGTAAACCGTTGGGCACCCTGACCCTCCCAAACCCCCCCCCCCCCTGATGCCCCAACCCCCCCTGACTCCCCACCACTGCCCCTGATGCCCTAACCCCCCCCCCCCCCGACTCCTCCAACCCCCCCTGACCCCCCCACCACCCCACTTCCCCCCCTCGTGCCGGGGGGGGGGCCTGGGGGCACCCTCATGGCACTTACCCTCGCAGCCCGAGTGAGGTCGTGCAGCTTCTTCCGACACTGCTCCCCCGTCCGGGGAGTCTGCCCCACAGCACTCAGTGGTGCCAACCTCACCGCGCTGGATGGCTGGCGATGTCTTGGGCAGAGGGTGTCCCTTCTGTGCTCGACCTCATCCAGCAGGGTGTCCAGGTCTGTGTCCCGGAACCTCGGTGCGGCTCGTCGGGGCTCAGCCATTTCTTCCTCTCTCTTCTCCTCCGGGTCCGCTGTGCGCAGATCGCGCCATTTATAACGCAGCGCCGCGTCATTCGGGCGTCGCACGGTGACGACGTGGCTTTCGTGACACCCCCCCCCCCCCCCCCCGAGTTTCTCACGGCCCCAATCCTAGCCCATATTCGGGCCCTCAATCGGTCGGGATCGGGGCCGTTTCGCGCCGTCGTGAACCTCGACGCCGTTCACGACGGCGTGGGCACTTAGTCGCGGGAGCGGAGAATCGCGCCCGTGATGTTTGCATTTCTAGACGTATTGTTGCATGATTAAACTGTTCGAGTCATATTCTGGCCATTCATTTTCGCCGAATTCTCTTATTTTAGCACGTTCTTCATCTGATTTCAGTGCTTGCTTATTTTCTTCAGCCTCTGTGGTTGCTGGTAGGAACCTTGTAGTCAGTGAGGTATAGGACCCGATATCTACAACAAGATTGATATCTACAGCAAAAATCTTTGGACTCGAGGTGGCAACCTAGAATTGAACCTGGATCCCTGGCAGTGTGAGGCAGAAGTGTTAACCACGTTGCCACCATGCCAATTATCTTTTCCCAGTAAAGGCTGCAACATTTTAAACCCCTCAGTGAGCCAGTTAGCATTAGTCCTGTTGAGACTTAAAAAGGGCATAAAAAGGAAGTTTCCTAGCCTGAGAATTACCTCACGCACACATCCTTCCCATTGGTGCTGGGAGTGTGAAGGTGAAAACCCCACCCCCTTTCCACCTACAAACCTACTTGGCTTTCTCCCAAGTGCCTTATTCCCATAGAATGCAGTCTCCAGAACATTTAATTAACTTTCTGTGGCCTTGAGTATGAGTTGAGCATACTGAACACAGCAAAAATTAGGGACCTAATAATATCCCTGTTGTAGTGCCGAAGGCTCGTAGTCGAGAAGTAACTGCACCCCTAGCCAAATTGTTCCAGTACAGCCAGAACATTGGCATCTACCTGCCACTGTGGAATGTTGTTCAGCAATGCCTTGTCCACAAAAGATAACACAAATCAAACCTTGGCAATTGCCTCTCCACCTTCCTTCTCCCAAATATCAGTAAAGTGATTGAAGGAATCATTAATAGCACAACGACTGACACCTCAATGACATGCTCACTTCTGGTTCCACCAGAATTATTTAGTTCCTGACCGTATTAATGCCTTGACTCCATATGAACAGAAGAGCTGAATATCAGAGGAGAGGTGAGAATATCTGCACTTGACATCGAGGTAGCATTCAGCTGAGAATGGCAACAAGGAAGCATAAAGGGAGTCAGGAGAAACTTCCAGTAGCAAGTGTTATATTGTCACCAAATGAAGAAAGCTGTGGCTACTGGAGTCCAGTCATTATAGATTCAGGGCATTGGTGTAGGAGTTCCTTAAGGAAGTGTCTTAGGCTCAATTATTTTCAGCATCTTCATCAATGACATTTCTCTTGGTACAATGACAGAGTAAGGCTGGCCACTGACAATTCACAACTTCTCTGTAATGAAGTGGCCAAGTCTATCTACTGCAGGTCAGGATAGCTTTGGGCTTACAATTGGCAGAAAAGCTTAGCGTTGGATAACTGCTTGATAATGACTGTCTGGAAAAGAGAAATCCTCTGACTTTTAACAGCATTACCATTTCCAAATGCCCCAAAAAACAACAGGCGCAACTGAGCGACCCTGTTGCGCCCGGTGCGGATCCAGGCGCAATGGATTAATCGCGCGAGAGCCATAAATCGAGCACCGCACCGGGCCGATCTTGGGTCACCTGACTCACTCCGCCCTGCGAGATCAGGATCTCACCCTCGCTGTGCGAGAGCCAGATCTGAATATTTAAATCGCCCAGGCCTCAACAGCCAAGCCTGGGAGACCTCGCCAGGGCGCCTTTTAGTACAGATCCACACAAACATAGACCAGTCATAATGGCAGCTGAGGGGGGCCTCTCAGGCCACTGGAGATCCCCGGGTGGTCAGGGAAAGGGCAGGGTGCTACTCAGGCACTCCCCTGGCACCCGGGAACCTTGGCACCACCAGACTGGCGGTCGGTCGGGCCCGGGGGTGGGGCGTGCCACTTGGAGGGGAGATGAAGGGAGGTTCCCAGGTGCTTCCCCAAGGTTGTTGGGGGGGGGGGGGGGGGTGAGAAGGGTCAATAAAGCTGGTGGGGGGTGGGGGGGGGGGGGGAATGAGTCTGAAAGGGCAAGTGAAGGATTGGAGCAGCCAGTCAAAACGGCGCCTCGATCTGGAGACAGCCTTCGATGCTGGTGAGAGCAGCTCACCAGCAGGAAATCACCAGCAGGAGAGAAACTCCCAAGACCTGCACATCTTTGGACTGTGGGAGGAAACCAGAGCACAAACCCACGCAGATACGGGGAGAACATGCAGGCTCCACACAGACAGTGGCCCAAGCCAGGATTCTAACCTGGGACCCTGGAGCTGTGAAGCAATTGTGCTAGCCACTATGCTACCATGCTGCTACAGAATACAGGTTACAGAACAGCAACTGTCTCTCAGTAATTCCATCAGGAAAGAGAAGAGCAGTAATTTTGTAGAAATATCACCATTTCTAAGTTCCCTTTAAAGCCACACACCAGCTTAACTGACATCCAGAGGATCCTTTCCAAAGTTCCTTTCCAACACAGCAACTAACAACACTCTAGTTCACAGTCTGGTTACCTCTGGTATAAATACCCAGATCTGTAGCATACCTTATCTAATCACACAACTTTAAGGTTTCAGTCCATTTTAGCTAGCTCGCAATTTACTTCCCAAAGTGCTCAAGAAGTTCTCTGCATTCTTCTTTCTGCCAAACAGAAAACTGACCTTTGTCTTCGAGGGATTTTCTTCCTCTCCTGAGCACTGGGGGTTCTGTGTGTTTGTTTTTTGCACACCAAACACTGTTAGCTGAAATCTGAGGACACCTTCCCCATCCCACCAATTAGCTTTTCTTTGCCTTTTCAGTTACCCAACTTTCCATAGCAACATAAAGTCAGCAGGTCACTTCTCAGAAATGGCTGCACAGCTAGGAAATCCGATGATGTATTGCTTTCTCAGAACAAACTTAGTTTAGTTTCACCTTGGGTTAAGAGGACATCTCACAAATACAAGCTTTTTGCACAGTGCAGAGTTCATCACATTAGGACAGGCAAAGAAACAGATAAGTCAGGCATTAAGGGAATGCACAGGGGTGATTAGTTTAAACGGAATCATAGGACTTAATATTGTGGGTAATGGCCAAGTGACTGAAAACAGGAGCTGAGCCTTCTTCACCTGGCAGCAGGAGAAGCTTATTGCCAGCGGTGGCCAACTGAGCGTTTGCTGTTGGGGCTGCCATCCAATTAAGAGGAGAGAGTGCCTCAGTGGTGGAACACCTTTGAAGGACAGTATGCATGGCTGGGGCCAGGCAAGCAGGCCCTGACAATCAGGGGTTATGGATAGTTGAGCACCAACAATGCCAGTGCCATCAGGGCGGTCCCGTCCATGGAGTGCCCATAAAGAAGAGCAACCCTGTTCCCGGACCCTGTGGAAGGCTGCCAGATTTTCCTGTGTGGCCTCTCCACACAGTGCCAGGGACTGCTGATGCAGGCAAAATACCTTCAGAGGTGGGAAGTGGCTCTTGATGTGACTTAATTGGTTGCCCACTAAGTGGCTGAGTTGCCACATTTCCTACCACTTTGCAAAGCTATCCTTTCTGACACCACCCCCTGCTGTTTTGCCGGCCCGCCTACCTCCACACTCATTGTCAATAGGCCAGGAAAATTCAGCCCATGAACGGTTACAGAATATCCATTCTGACTCTCTGCAAGAGCAAATCAGGTAGCCTCACTCCCCTACCTTTTCCTCGCAGCCCTGCAATCTGTTCCTCTTCAGCTGCTTACCCAATTTCCTTTAAAAGCCTCAATGGTTTCTGCCTATGAATATCATGGTGCGGGGGATTAGTTTCTCTTTGGTTGGAGATGATCGTTGCTTGGCACTTGTGAGGCGTGAATGTTACTTCCAACCAAGTCCGATGATGTTCAGATCATGTTGCATGTAGGCATGGGCTACTTCATTATCTGAGAATGGGAATTATCAATCACCCGGAACATCCCCACTTCATACTTTATGATGGAGGGAAGAGCATTGATGCAGCAAATAAAGTTGATTGAGCAGTGGACACTGCCCCGAGGAACCCATTGACCCCATTTTGGGAGAGGCTATTACTTGAATTATATTTTTATGCATATATGCAAAAATTGAAGTAAGTAACGTTTTTTAAAATTTAAAGTACCCAATTCATTTTTTTTTCCAATTAAGGGGCAATTTAGCATGGCCAATCCACCTACACTGCACATCTTTAGGTTGTGGGGGTGGGACCCACACAGAAAATATGCAAACTCCACACGGAGAATGACCTGGGGCCAGGATTGAACCCGGGTCCTCAGTGTTGTGAGGCAGCAGTGCTAACCACTGTGCCACCATGCCGCCCTGTAAGTAATGTTAACAAAATTACAATTCATGCATTTTCCATGATCGATGGTAACCTGCAAAAAGTCATGCTTACTTTAAGTTGAATTGTTATGGAATGTAAACAGATTCAGAATAGAACATGACACCAACTTTTTAATGTACAATGGATTTGCTGTCATTTGCCTCGGGTGACAAGACATAGTTATTGATCTGATCTTTTTTTTTGTATTGTGCTATCATAATATATTTTGCTAACAGGTCAGCAACAATGTGATGTGCGCAATAGTTGATGTTATCTGTCTCTTGCTGTCAAGAAGTCATCAATCTGGCAAGCAGAGTGAGCCCTCGCTCCTGTCAGCAAAGTGTCCAGTTGACGAACTGATGTCTCAGCTCTTTTCAGAACTGAAGAACTAGTTCCATCTGCTTATTTTGCATTTCCTTTGAGAAAATGTCCCCCTGCAGTGCTCTCATATTCCTGTCTAATAGCCTGTCACTCAGCAATGATTTACAGCCTCAAGCCTATTGCACTTATTGTTTAAGGATAAAGTTCCTGAGCTGGACCATAGGGCAGTAACACTTGACTAGATTTATGACAATTATCAAGTACCCTATCGATGAATTAACAATTAATTAAAATGAATTATACATATATACTGGTTACAGGAATGATTGAAGTATAAGGAATCATTTCATTTGAAAAACCTTTCATTGGAGTTCTGTTTGCAAATTCGGTCCCAAGCTTCTGACCTACGGACACCTAGAGAAGCGAAAGGCAGGGAGGAAGGAGGACCTCCTCGTGAACCTGCTCCTGGGCCTGGCCAAATAAACAGGCCCAGTCACGGGTGGTTGAGGGAGTCGTCTGATCCCCTACCCTGGCTGAATTTGTGGCCGGGTGTTACTGGCGAGGGAGCATGCAGTACCTGCCGGCACCATCAAAGTCTTCCATTCTCTGTGGGCACCGCGGGGATTGGGGTGCTTTATTGACCCCATTAATCACATTTTGGTTTGATGCTTTATATCTTCTTTCAAATTCTGTTTCATTTCTGCAGTATTCCTTTAAGGGGCTATTCCTTTAATTTGTCCCTAAGTTTGTTTAATTTAGTAATTGGTTGTTTGTTCTACTTAAAACAATACAAGGGATCATTCTTGTAAAATAGAAGAAATGAATGGTATTTAATTATATATATATACTTATCTTTCTTCTATGGTTCCTGAGGAAGGAGCAATGCTGCAAAAGCTAGTGTTTGAAACAAACCTGTTGGACTTTAACCTGGTGTTGTAAGACTTCTTACTAAATCACATCAGCAGTGTGGGAGAAGCTCTGAGGATATGTATGACCTTTATGGGCATGATATATGTTCACAGTATTTATTTGCCAACGTGGGAATGACCTTTTGATGAGCTGAAAAATCACTAACATTTCTTTTAGGCAACAGAACCATATTTAGACAAATGCTGCTGTCTTGGAATTATATTCCTTAGTATCTTTTCTCAGCCAGATGTCTGACACACTTGGTAATCCATCACTCTGCTTAAAACTCTTCAAACCAAGTTACCAAGGGAGCGATCCTTCCTCTTTTAGATAATAATCTTTATTATTGACACAAGTAGGTTTACATTAACACTGCAAGTTACTGTGAAAATCCTCTAGTCGCCACACTTCGGCGCCTGTTTGGGTACACCAAGGGAGAATTCAGAATGTCCAATTCACCTAAAAGGCACGTCTTTCAGGACTTGTGGGAGTAAACCGGAGCACCCAGAGGAAACCCACGCAGACACGGGGTGAACGTGCAGACTTCACGCAGACAGTGGCCCAAGCCGGGAATCAAACCTGGGTCTGTGAAGCAGCAGTGTTAACCACGATGCTACTGTGCCGCCCTTGGAATAGGACTGAGGATCACTTAATACTAGCCCTTGGATCTCATTATCATTAAATCAGCGAGCTTCCGACACCTAATGGGTATCGCCAAGTGACTTGTCAGAGAAGAGGCTTCAAAGACCAGACCACTGCATCATTAACAGCTGCTGTCAGGTAAGTCAGTGGATGCTAAAGAGCATTTATTGAGAGTTTCTTTATTGTATCATTTCCAATATTACCCCCATGAAAACTATGGTCAAAGCAGACATTTTAATTCTCTTCTTGTGCTGTCTCTCTCTCTCTCTTCCCCCTCTTATAGAACATGCAGTGCAGAAGGAGGCCATTCGACCCATCAAGTCTGCACCAACCCACTTAAGCCCTCACTTCCACCCTATCCCCATAACCCAATAACCCCTCCTAACCTTTGTGGACACTAAGGGCAATTTAGCAGGACCAATCCACCTAACCTGCACGTCTTTGGACTGTGGGAGGAAACCGGAGCACCCGGAAGAAACCCATGCAGACACGGGGAGAACGTGCAGACTCCGCACAGACAGTGACCTAGCGGGGAATCTAACCTGGGACCCTGGCGTGTGAAGCCACAATGCTAGCCACTTGTGCCACTGTGCTGCCCTTAATTTCTGAGCACCTCGACCTGTCAACTGCTGCAAATTGCTATAATTCAACCGTATTTTCTTCCAAGTACCGGTCAGGAAGGGGAAGTCCGACTTTAATCCCTCCAAGCATATTGTAAGACTGTCCTCTCCAATCCCACATTCCTCCCCAGGGAAATACTGTGGACAGAATTGCGCTCACTGGCTGTCCAGTCCCACTACGTTCCAAGCAGGCCTGAGTAAGTCCAGACTATTTAGCAGGAGGAAGAAACAGCATCAAACTTATCTATACCCTTTGCAAAGATTTCCTTTATGGTTAGATATTCCATTGAGTATTGAATATGCATGCAACAATTATACACAAAACACCATTTGGTCTGCCAGAATGGTGCATTGCAAAATAAAGTAAACATTCTGTGCTCTTATTACAATTTATAAAATTATTGTTGTGGTACTTACAAATTTATAAAATCTTACTTTATGTTTTATAAGCCAATTGGCAAACAAATAATTAGCTGAGTAAGAGTTAAAAGAAAAATCAAAAATGTGGTTTCTGTACTCGCTTTCAAATGTCATCAGAAAGGAAGAGCAGGAGCTGATTCATCTGGTCCTGTTTGACAAGCTTCCTTTATTTTATGTAAAGAAGGAAACATAATTATGTGAACCAACACTGGAAGCCGACTACACAAAGGTTTGCTCACGTATAACAATATGGAACACAACATTAGAAGTTCCTGGCTTTGAACATTGTCATACCCAGACTGAAACAATTTTATGAGCAAAACTTGGTTGATAAGCTGAAAGGGATATAATCACCAAGTGATCAAGAATTCCTCTCACACACACAGAGGAAATTTTAAATTTTCATTAATAAATACTATTTGGTGTATACTTGTAAGGCACTCTTTCTAGTCTACGATAGGCACACAAGGGGTTCTTTTCCTCCTGTACCGATTTATTAATCGAGAAATAAAATTTATTAGCAGTGCAAATGGAAACACCCTTTACCTCCAGTACTGCCCGAGGTTGTTCATCATGAACAGGCTGCCAGTAACCAGAGTGGTTGTTTGCTCTGCAGCTCTCAAGAGATTAATTATTTTAAGCCTTGAAACCATAAATTGGGGTTCTGGATCTATATATAATAGAGCCTACTTGCATTGTAACCCCCATGCCATGCCACAAGTTTGTACATAGTCAAATAAAGGGAATACAACTGGAAGTAAGTATCTTGTACTATGTTGATCTTCAGAGATACAGACAACTCGAGGTTTAGTTATCCTGGGAAAAAATGCATGGTAACATCCAATTTCAGTATTTGGAGCCAGGAGAAGAGCACTAGGGTCACTAGTCTTGAGATTATATAAGGTTACCACGAGTCATGGGAAGGGAAAAAGGAGAAAAATAGAATGTTTTTTAAGCAAAGAGGGAGAAAATAACAGCTGGTATCTTAGCCTCGGACCACCTGGACATGACTTGCGGGGTACACCCATCTCTAGGGCGAGTAGCCAATTAAAGAAACTTTCATGATCAGTGTCAAAGGTTTTGTGGAAGAAATAACATTTCCAAGCATTGAATTCAGAGCTAACCTTAGTCATCTATAGTCACCTCCAGTAATTTTGCCTTTCATTATCTAGACGGCAGCACGGTGGCACAGTGGTTATCACTGCTGCCTCACAATGCCGGCCTTGGGTGACTGTCTGCGTGGAGTTTACACGTTCTCCCCGTGTCTGCATGGGTTGCCCCCGAGGTTCTCCGGTTTCCTCCCACAGCCCAAAGATGTGCAGGTTAGGTGGATTGGCTGTGCTAACTTACCCCTTTGTGTCCAATGATGTGTAGGTTAGGTGGGGATAGGGTGGGCGAGTGGGCTTACGTAGGGTCCTCTTTTGGAAGGTCAATGTAGATCCGATGACCAAATGGCCTCCTTCTGAACTGTAGGGATTCTATGGATTCTATAACCTATTGACTGAAGGACACTACAAATGACTTCTGGTTTCCAAGGATCATTATAAACTGAAATACTCGTGATAAAAACGACCATGATGATTTTGTAGGCTAATCACCTAAACTTGGAGTGCCTAAAATATTGAAATATGGCCTTCATTTTTATCCTTCACAGGGCCACGCACTGGAATTGAATTTAACAACCATGGCAGTGCTTCGTTCACCAGAGGAAAGCAAGTGACAACCAGGTCCTGACCATTTCCAAGAACCCAAATGGGATTAAATGTCAGGCAGCTAACTGCCTGCCATTGGGATTCCCACCCCTTTAAAGGTCAATCATAGGGCCTACAGCACTTTACTTACTCCCAGCAATGTCACTCAGAGCAGTGACCACACTGGGACTGCAGCTGGCCTCGAGCAGCAGCTATGCAGCAGAATCCTGAAGAGAGGTGAGTGGGTCAGACTCACTGGAGCCAATCAGGCAGGCTTTGGCGAAGGAACAGGGTGATGTTATTGTAGAGGGTGGAGGAGGCTCTTTCTGTGGCACTGGCCCTCACCACCGGGGGTCCTCCTTGGGGTGCAGAGTGCTCAATCAGGAGACCCCCCCAACATACAGGAAGGGCACATGGGTGCACATTGCGGCAACCCCATGTAACATACAGTGCTCAATTAGCCAATTAAGGCTCTCAGTTATCCTCTTGGCAGGTTGGCTGTCCTCAACCTTCTCTGCCCCAACTTCATTGCAGGGAGTCCAAGAGCTAACTGGTTCAACACCCTGTAGCTTTCCAACAGGTTATATAGCATTCCTCCGCCCCCCCCCCCCCCTTCCCCCTGCTTCTGAGCCTGCTCCCAGGTGGCCGTGGTGGGGTGAGAATTAAATTCCTCCCTGAATGGGCATTGCCCATCAACTATGGGATGAATGTCAGCAGTTAACCACAGAGCCAAAGTGATTTGACAATACACTCCAGATAAATTTCACAATACGTTGATGTGGGTACAGCCAACAAGAACACTTTGAAAGCCTCATTTCTGTGACTGGGCATATGTGAGTGCATATGCGTGTGAGTGTAATGTGTGAGTATATGTGTGAGGAAGTTTGTATATTAGTGTGGTGCTAGTGTGTATATTTGTGTGTGTTTGTGTGAGAGTGATGTGTGTGTATATGTGTGAGAGAGTGTGTCTATTAGTGTGGTGCCAGTGTGTGTATTTGTGTGTGAGTGTGTTTGTGTGAGAGTGATGTGTGTGTATATGTGTGAGAGAGTGTGTCTATTAGTGTGGTGCCAGTGTGTGTATTTGTGTGTGAGTGTGTTTGTGTGAGAGTGATGTTTGTGTATATGTGTGAGAGAGTGTGTCTATTAGTGTGGTGCCAGTGAGTATATTTGTGTGTGTGTTTGTGTGAGGGTGATGTGTATGTATATGTGTGAGAGAGTGTGTCTATTAGTGTGGCGCATTGTGTATATTTGTGTGAGTGTATTTGTGTGTGAGTGATGTGTGTGTATATGTGTGAGAGAGTGTGTCTATTAGTGTGTGAGCGTGTTTGTGCGAGAGTGATGTGTGTGTATATGTGTGAGAGAGTGTGTCTATTAGTGTGTGAGCGTGTTTGTGTGTGAGTGATGTGTGTGTATATGTGTGAGAGAATGTGTCTATTAGTGTGGTGCCAGTGTGTATATTTGTGTGTGAGCGTGTTTGTGTGAGAGTGATGTGTGTGCAAATGTGTGAGGGAGTTTGTATATTAGTGTGGTGCCAGCGTGTGTATTAGTGTGTGAGTATGTTTGTGTTATAACCTGCCTGCTTACCATTGGCTGGGGAATAATGACAATCACACAATCCTGTGGGAGTATGAGCTTCCCCAATGGGGGGGGGGGCGGAGAAACCATTAGTAAACTCCAAGTATAAATAAAGCTGGCCAGTTTAGGAACCAGCAGGAAGGAGTGTGCAGCAAGGGAAGTTGCTGCTGCTGTTATATATATATATATGTGTTATTGTAAATAACTGTTATTACTTTGTATCCTTAAAACTCGTGCTGGATTTTTCATGGCCCTCACAAACCGGCGACGAGGGTTAAAGTGAATAGCTGTCTACACTGCTGAAGCCACCTCCCTGGATTTTTGTTGGATACAGGTTGGAAGTTGTTTTCTATTATACCATGCCTCTGTACGGACGTTTGGATGTTTTTGATGCTGCGCTGGAAAGCTGGAACCAGTACAGACAACAGATGCGTTACTATTTCCGGGCAAACAATATCACCGAAAACGAGTGCCAGGTGGTCATATTGCTCACCGCCTACGGCCCGCATACGTTTGGGGTGATTAGGAGCCTTATGTACCCAGCTGCGCCGGACACCAAAACGTTTGATGAACTTGTGACTATAGTGGGGCAACATTTTAACCCAACCCCGTCCATGATAGTACAGCGTTACCGGTTTAATACCGCTGAGAGGACCCCTGGAGAATCCCTTGCCGATTTTCTATCCAGGCTACGCAGGATTGCGGAGTACTGTGACTATGGTGAGACCTTGTCAGAAATGTTACACGACCGTTTGGTTTGCGGTATTAACAATGCGGCCACCCAGAGAAAGTTGTTAGCTGAGCCAACATTGACTTTTCAACAGGCCATTCAAATAGTATTGTCCCGAGAGAGTGCAGAACGAGGAGTGCAGGAGCTACAGGGAATGGAAGTGCATGCCTTGGGGCGCAACCCCTTCCGTCCGAAAACGTCCCCCCGCACACCTGCGGTACCTTGGGCGAGGCGACGTCCGGACGGACGCCAGTGGCCATCGGACATTCCTCCCCGAAGGGACCCTTCTCCAGAACCAATGGATGAGGAGCCATGTCCGTGTCAGACTTGTAGGCGCCGACACCGTCACGGACGGCGGTCCTGGGGGCGCCAGAGGCGCCGCCGTTCCGACTGAAACTGGGACCAGCCCAGGGGTCGTACCTTCCATGTGGATGAACCTGCGGCAACTACTCCTGAGGACGTGGAGACGGAGGACGACTGCCTGCAGCTGCATTGTGTGGCAGCTCCCAGTGTGGCCCCCATTAAGGTGACAGTATGGGTCAATGGTCACCCGCTTGAGATGGAGTTGGACATCGGCGCAGCGGTCTCCGTGATCGCCCAGAGGACATTCGACCACATCAAGCAGGGTATACAGACCCTTACATTAACTGACTCACAGGCCAGGTTGGCCACCTACACGGGGGAACCACTGGACATTACAGGATCTACAGTGACCCCTGTTGTTTATGGACGCCAGGAGGGGCGTTTCCCACTTATCGTGGTGCGCGGCCATGGGCCCAGCCTGTTGGGTCGGGACTGGTTGCGCCATTTGCGGTTGCAATGGCAGCACATCCTCCAAACAGTTTCTGAAGGGTTGACTGAGGTGGTAGGACGATACCCAGATGTATTCCAGCCTGGTTTGGGGAAAATAAAAGGGGCCGTAGCCCATATCCAAGTCGAACCAGGAGCCACGCCGCGCTATTTCTGGGCGTGCCCGGTGCCTTACGCCTTGCTCGAGAAGGTTGAAGGGGAGCTCACTCGTTTGGAGAGTTTGGGTATTATCAGGCCCATCCGTTTTGCTGACTGGGCAGCACCAATTGTACCTGTAATGAAGCCAGATGCCACAGTTCGCTTGTGTGGCAACTATAAACTTACAGTGAATACAGCTTCCCGACTCGACCGATATCCAATGCCTCGCATAGAGGATCTCTACGCGAAGCTTGCAGGTGGACTCTCATTCACAAAATTAGATATGAGTCACGCCTACCTGCAGTTGGAGCTGGACCCTGCCTCCCGACCATATGTAACGATTAATACACACCGCGGCCTGTATGAATATACACGGTTGCCCTGTGGAGTATCCTCTGCCTGCGCAATTTTTCAACGTGTTACGGAGGGCATTTTGAGAGGTTTACCACGTGTTGCTGTCTACTTAGATGACGTTTTGAATACAGGGACGTCTGAGCAGGAACATTTGGAAAATCTGGAGGCTGTCCTTAGACGCTTTTCGGAGGCTGGAGTCTGTTTACGTCGCACAAAGTGCGTATTTCAGGCAAAGGAAGTAGTCTACCTAGGTTATTGGGTGGACCGCGAAGGTTTGCACCCCATCGCAGAAAAGGTGCATGCGATTCAACAGGCCCCCACCACGACTGACACTTCGCATCTTTGTTCTTTTCTCGGTCTCGTAAACTATTACAGGAAGTTCCTCCCCAATCTGGCAACTACGCTGGCCCCTTTGTACCTTCTGCTAAAGAAAAATCACACCTGGGTTTGGGGTCAGCTGCAAGAACCCGCTTTCCGGCGGGTAAAGCAACAATTGTCGTCGTCTGGGTTACTAACCCACTATGATCCTGGAAAGCCTTTGCTCATCACATGTGATGCATCCCCGTATGGTATTGGACCACCCCCCATGCGGTGACTGGGGTAGCTCCCGCAGAACTCCTAATGGGCCGGAGACTTTGCACCCGCCTTGGTATGGTTTTCCCGGACATTGGCGCAAAAGTACGCCGCACACAAGAACGGCAGGGACAGGGATTTTCTCGGCATCGGCCGATTCGGCAGTTTGCGCCCGGTGACCCAGTGTTCGTTCGGATTTTTGCTGGTGGTGCCCAGTGTGATCCTGGCGTAATCTTTCGCCAAACGTGCCCTATATCTTACCAGGTGCAAGCCCAGGGTAGTCTCCAGCGCAAACATGTAGACAACGTTCGGTCCAGAAGACTATCCCCTCAAAAGATTCCCTGCCCCCGGAGCTCATTTCTACAGCCGCAGAGACCAGAGACAAGGGAAGGTAGTCCTCACAATCTTCCACTGGTGCCTCACTCGAAGCCTGCGCAGGTCGTTACAGAACCGAATGGAGATAGAGACGCTGACATGACGGAGGCAGCAGACTCTGACTCCGAGATGGAGACACAGGATGCATCAGAGGGGGAACCCTCGGGTCCACGGGCCATGGATGTACAACTGTTGCGCCGTTCATCATGGAAGCGCCGGTCTCCGTCTCATTACACGCCGCCTGATCCAGCGCCGCATGCAAATGGTGTCCGGCCTGCGGCAAAACTAGTCCGACGCCCTCCTTCGCCAGGGTCTTCGGTGGATTCCTTGGACTTTGGGGGGGAGGGATGTTATAACCTGCCTGCTTACCATTGGCTGGGGTCTAATGACAATCCCACAATCCTGTGGGAGTATGAGCTTCCCCAATGAGGGGGGCGGAGAAACCATTCGTAAACTCCAAGTATAAATAAAGCTGGCCAGTTTGGAACCAGCAGGAAGGAGTGTGCAGCAAGGGACGTTGCTGCTGCTGTATATATATATGTTATTGTAAATAAATGTTATTACTTTGTATCCTTAAAACTCATGCTGGATTCTTTGTGGCCCTCACAAAAGTTTGTGTGAGAGTGATGTGTGTGTATGTGCAGGCAAGGAGGGAGGTTACTGGTTGCCAACTCCTGTTTATTGAAACAGATTGTGTAAAGAATGGCTATATACATTTTTGGGTATGGTTCGAGTTTCTCCAGTCCTATAGCCAGAATCTGGAGACCCCACAAGGATTACTTACCACTGTTCCATAGGATTCATTTGAATATTATGGGCAAGCATTGGCAATTGATGCCCCTCCTGAAGCAGCTCATTGGTTTGAATATGAACAATTTGTGCTGGCTGCCAAAAGTGCTTAACTGGTTGCGCTGCACTTTGGGATTTCCTGAGAAATGCAAAGTGCTTTGTAAATTCTCCCAGCAACTCTGATTGGTAATTCTGGTAGAGTTTCTATGCTATTTTCCCAATCTTTTTCAGTAAGGGTGGCCAGTGACTTTAAAGCACTGTTACTTAATTCACTGAGAAATAAACCTATATGGGGAAGATAAACTGAACAATTCTTACATGATGATTTATTATATCTAACTGTACATGATAATGCGTAGCAAGTAATGCTCTATTTGCATTGTTTATGTTTCAGTTCTCATCAGGAAACTATTAAGGATACTTTTTTTTTCATTCCCAATGTACGTGTATCATATTGTTCTGTATTTTCCCAATATCACTGTGGTAGATTGTGAAACAGGCTTGCCTTTGTGTATGAGCGTGACTAATTTAAATAGGCTGGAGACAGTTAGATTGCAAGGTTAAAATCATCAAAAAGGAGTTAGGTGTGAAACCAAGTATTTTGAAATGGAGATGAACTGGGATAACAGTGTGCAGCGTGAGTAAAAATTTGCATTAGGAAAATAAGGGAGGTGACTTGAAGTTGAACTATTGTATTTCAAAAGGAGAATGTACAATTGGGACAAATCATAAATGAATAAAGCAAAGTATTGAGTTGATTTTTACCCAGACGTATTAGCCATAAACAATTAATGAAAGGTCTGTATATTCTGGGAAAGGGAACTTCCAAAAGGATGTAAAAACAATAAGAGTTAATGATGAACGTGGAAAATCCAATTTAAAGAGAGAGTGAAGGCTGTATGAATAAGTGTGGCCATCATGAGGTCCTGAAGCGCACGTGTGCTGAAACAGACCTATGAAGAAAACACCCTCAGAGAAGACAAGTGTTGTATCTGCAAGGTTTAGATACACGCGTGTCTTTCCCAGTCTTGAGTGAAAGAGGGAGAAGCCTGTATAATATTTCCCCTCGAGCAACAGAGGATATTTGTGGTCATCTTACTTGAATTCCTATCGAGAAAACCTATGAGGGCTGTTGCCTAAAAGGGGTGTTTAGTGTTGAGTTTAACTAAGGCGAAATATTTTGGAAAATGTTAATGGAACTACTGTTAACTGTGTAAATGTAATCCTGCATGTTTAAGTTTTCTTTTCTTTTATAAATAAATGTTTAAATTTCATATTTAAAATCTCCAAAGGTGATTAGAAATGTTTACCCCTCATTTCACCTTCTCATAACAAAATACAAATTGCATATCATTCTGATAGCTTGCCCATGTTTATCTTTGGAATTTCAGCAGCCTGGTAATTGCTATCTGCCGTACCTTAACATTTAGCTGCCATTGTATCTCCTCTCCGTGCCCATTCTGGGTGTGCTCACTGGCCTCATGAGTCATTGCTTCAATAGGTAACCGTTGGAACTCATAAGCCATCCATCCATGGCATCAGGGCTGCTGAAAATGTCTGGCAACTGTTAATTTTGCAGAATGGAAATGACAACAAACTCGGCAAATACAGCAACAGAGAGCAAGGAAAATACGGGCAAAAGATGGGATGACCGGCCGAAGCAGAGGTGAACGCGTGACGACAACCGCTCAGGAGAAGCAAGTAACAACACCAACACTAGATCCATTCTCGTATTGCCCTCTCTGTATTGGACATAACTACTGTAATTGTTTCTCCGGCACCCAAATGTATATGTACCTCCCCAGTTCTCCCCCCCCCCCCCCCCCCCCCCACAACAGGTGCCTACTTATTTGTTAAAAATAATATCGCTAACTGTACGGAGTTCCTGTTGTTGAGCTACTGCACAATATGCCAATTTTGTTTTGTTTGTTTTTTTGTTTTTTCTCTTCTCTTCTATATATAGATATATATTATTCTGTGTACATAACCGTAAATATACTTTGTTCAAAAACCCAATAAAAAACATATAAAAAATAAAAAATATTTGCAGAATAAGGAATCATAGCTACTTCCTGGGTACCTGCCGTATACCTGCATTATCCATCAATGATGACCGCAGACCAGCTGGATGTTCAATGGAAGCCATTCCTGTTAATAAAGGTGCAGGCTGTCCAGCCGGAGCCTTTATGACAATGTACACTTAGTTAATGGCTCCCTGTACCCTGAGGAAACCTGCAATCACTGCAAACCCTCTGGCTCTGACGAGTTGACTCTGTTCACCTAACGTGAAGGAGATGCCATTCCCTCCCCTTAAGTCTCAGTGAAGACCTTGGTGCAGTGGTGTGCAGCAGGTTGTGTTACATCACTGAGGTTGCCACAGGCTGCCTGAAAGGACCACCTTACGAAGATGTTGAGCGCAACAGTGATCTTTAGAACTACAGACATTAGGTGACTTCAAATACAGTCGGAGGAGCCCTCTCCTGCCACCGTTTCACCAAATCATGTGACTGTGGCTCTTGAGAGCCTGAGCTTTCTCTTGCATTGTGTTGCAGATATTTGCAGTTAGTTCAGTCTCTACCTGTATACTCAAGGAGCTGCATATGCCCTTCTAACTCTCTGTTGAGTTGATGGCTTCATCATCCTCTGGGTCTAGCACAACTCTGGAATCTACATGCCCCACGAGTGCAACCTGGATCTCCCGCTCTGCCCTTCTTCTTTTCACTCTCCCCTTCCTCCTCCTCACTGGAGGTTATGTTAATCCTTATTTTTTTTGGCAAGTTTAAAATCCAGGGTGATATGGACATCTCAGCAGGAGGAGGAAAGCCTCTAATTGAGATAGGTTTTAAATGGAAAATCTGTTTCCTGCATGAAGCACTTCCACCAGTCACAGAACCCTGAACTGCAAAACTGAAACTCGGGCTCAACTGCAGCCTTTAAACCTGGCCGAACAAACTGCTCCAAAAAACAACAAGCGTTTGATTGCAGACACTGCATATTATTCAGGTCAATTGCTGCATTAATGAGCTTAAACACCCACTTTAGTTAAATTTGAAGAACACAAGTGGGTTCCCAATTTTTAACTCTGCCTGCCAGCTGTATTATCCGGAACCGGCATGACAACACCAGGTTGTCTTGCTCTTCAAAATTCACTGCTTTAATCAAGCTGTTAGTCACACTACCTGATATCTATCTCCTTTATCGGCACATTGCCAATTTTAATTTTAATTGCACGTCTGCAAAATGACTTGGAGTAGGCTCTATATAGATGCACGCTTTAATTGATTGACAAGGGGAAGAATGAAATGGTCATCATTCAGAATATGAAAGCACCAGCCACCAAATTATACTTAAATGGATATTCGCCCATTTAAAATTACGGGACTGTTGTATAATTTTCCACCACGAAATACACATCCAACAAGAAACAATGCTGGGCGGGATTCTCCGTCGACCAACGGTGAAATCAGGAAAGGCGATTGGGCGGAGAATCTGTTTTGATCCAAAAATCATGGCGGGCACCGGGTTCACACCAAATCACAATTCCCGTTGCTTCGACAGCGTCGTCAATGCTTTCTACTCCGCACGTACAACCAGCCTCGTTGTCCTTTCCATTCTGCGAAATTACCAGTTGCCTCAGCCCTGAGGGATGCACTGCGGCTGTATGAGCTGGAGCTGCTCGAGAAAGAGGAGGAAGCTGCAGCAGTGGAGCCTACCCCAGAGGAAGCCACTGAGGAAGGAGAGCCAACCGCCCAACAGGCCGAGGAGGGGGAGGAGGAGGTGTAATGTAGGCGCCGCCTGAGGCCTCACATGTACCAGCAGCGCCTGTCATTTGAGGACCTGCCGGACAGGGCATGTCGTCCATGGCTCAGGCTGAGCAGGATGACAATGCAATATATCTGACAGATCATGGCGCACCTGACACCGCAGGGAAATGGGGAAGGACACCCGCTCTCGGTGGTCATCAAGGTGGCCCAGCAAGCCACTCAGTCAAAGGGCAATTAGGGCTGGGCAATAAATGCTGACTCAGTCAGCCACGCCCATATCCCAAGAACAAATTTTTTAAAAATCAGAATCTAAAAGTTTTGTAAGGGCCCCGAAGAATCCAGCACGAGTTTTAAGGATACAAAATAATAAAGTTTATTTACTATAACAATATATACATAGCAGTAACTTCCCTTGCTAGCTTCTCCTTCCTGGACTGGCCAGCTTATTTATAGTAGGAGTTTCTCCGCCCCCCTCATTGGGGAAGTTCATACTCCCATAGGATTGTGGGATAATCATTAGTCCCCAGCCAATCGTCAGTAGGCAGGTTATAACATCCCTCCCCCCCAAAGTCCAAGGAATCCACCGTAGGCCCTGGCGAAGGGAGGCGTCGAACTCGTTTGGCCGCAGGCCGGACGCCATTTGCACGTGGCGCTGGATCAGGCGGCGTATAACGAGACGGAGACCGGCGCTTCCGTGATGAACGGCGCGGTTGTACATCCACGGCCGGTGGACCCGAGGATTCCCCCTCTGATTCATCCTGTGTCTCCATCTCGGAGTCAGAGTCTGCTGCCTCCGTCATGTCAGCGTCTCTGTCCCCATTCGGTCCCGTCATGACCTGCGCAGGCTTTGAGTGAGGCACCAGTGGAAGATTTGGAGGACTACCTTCCCTTGTTTCTGGTCTTTGCCGCTGTTGAACTGAGCTCCGGGGGCGGGGAATCTTTTGCGGGGATGATCTTCTGGGCCGGACGTGGTCTACATGTTTTCGCTGGAGACGACCCTGGGCTTGCACTTGGTACGATATAGGGCCCGTTTGGCGAAAGATTACCCCAGGAACCCATTGGGCACCACCAGCAAAATTCCGCACGAATACTGGGTCACCGGGCGCAAACTGCCGAATCGGACGATGCTGAGACAATCCCGGTCCCTGCCGTTCTTGTGTGCGGCGTACTTCTGCGCCAATGTCCGGGAAGACCATACTAAGGCGGGTGCGAAGTCTCCGGCCCATTAGGAGTTCTGCGGGAGCTACCCCAGTCACTGTATGGGGGGTGGTCCTGTACGTAAACAAAAACCGAGCCAGTCTCGTGTCCATTGATCCGGAAGACTGCTTCTTTAGGCCTCTTTTGAATGTTTGCACTGCACGCTCTGCCAACCCATTTGAAGCCGGGTGGTAAGGGGCAGTGCGGATATGGCGGATGCCGTTCATCTTTGTAAACCTAGCAAACTCCTCACTCGTGAATGGAGTGCCATTATCCGTGACCAGCACCTCGGGGAGGCCATGCGTGCTAAATGATAAACGCATTTTTTCAATTGTTGCGCAGGACGTTGTCCCCTGCATCTTATGCACCTCCAGCCATTTGGACTGGGCGTCAATTAGTAGAAGGAACATGGATCCCTGAAAATGGCCTGCGAAATCTGCATGTAAGCGTGCCCAAGGCCGCCCTGGCCATTCCCAGTGATGTAGGGGCGCGGCCGGCGGAAGCTTCTGGCAAATGGAGCAGTTTTGGGCCACCTTCTCAATGTCGGTGTCGAGGCCTGGCCACCAGACATAACTCCGGGCCAACATTTTCATCTTGGTCACGCCCGGATGCCCATTGTGCAAGTCTGATAATATCAGCTCCTGGCCTTTTTCCGGGACAACCACACGCGTCCCCCACAAGAGGATGCCGTCTTCCACGCTGAACTCTGACAGCTTGGAGGAAAATGCCCGTAACTCGCCTGGGAGCTGTCTATGCTGCCCACCATACAGGACTATGTGCCGAACCTTTGACAGGACTGGCTCCGTCTGGGTCCACTCACGGATCTGTGATGCCGTGACAGGCAAGGTGTCCATAAAATTTAGGGTTGCGACCACCTCACCGGTCGTGGGGGTCGACATGGGGCCGGTCGATAAAGGCAATCGGCTCAGTGCGTCGGCATTTGCTATCTGCGTACCTGGTTTGTGCTCCAGAGAATACTCATATGCAGCAAGCAACAAAGCCCAGCGCTGGATCCGTGCAGAAGCAATGGGCGGTATCGGCTTATCCTCTCTGAAGAGTCCCAGCAGGGGCTTATGATCAGTCACGATAGTGAAATGGCGGCCGTACACATACTGGTGGAAGCGTTTCACCGCGAAAACCACTGCCAGGCCCTCCTTCTCGATCTGCGCGTACTTCTTCTCCGCTGCAGTCAATGTGCGGGAGGCGAAAGCTATCGGTCGCTCGGCCCCGTTCTCCATCTTGTGGGACAGGACAGCCCCAATACCATACGGGGATGCATCACATGTGACGAGCAAAGGCTTTCCCGGATCATAGTGGGTTAGTAACCCAGACGACGACAATTGTTGCTTTACCCGCCGGAAAGCGGTTTCTTGCGGCTGACCCCAAACCCAGGTGTGATTTTTCTTTAGCAGCAGGTGTAAGGGGGCCAGCGTAGTTGCCAGATTGGGGAGGAACTTCCTGTAATAGTTTACGAGACCGAGAAAAGAACAAAGATGCAAAGTGTCAGTCGGGGTGGGGGCATGTTGAATTGCACGCACCTTCTCTGCGACGGGGTGCAGACCCTCGCGGTCCACCCGATAACCTAGGTAGACTACTTCTTTTGCCTGAAATACGCACTTTGTGTGACGTAAACGGACTCCAGCCTCCGAAAGGCGTTTAAGGACAGCCTCCAGATTTTCCAAATGCTCTTGCTCCGAAGTCCCTGTAATCAACACGTCATCTAGGTAGACAGCCACACGTGGTAAACCTCTCAAAATGCCCTCCATAACACGTTGAAAAATTGCGCAGGCAGAGGATACTCCAAAGGGCAACCGTGTATATTCATACAGGCCCCGGTGTGTGTTAATTGTTACATATGGTCGGGAGGCAGGGTCCAGCTCCAACTGCAGGTAGGCGTGACTCATATCTAATTTTGTGAATGAGAGTCCGCCTGCAAGTTTCGCGTAGAGATCCTCTATGCGAGGCATTGGGTATCGGTCGAGTAGGGAAACTGTATTCACTGTAAGTTTATAGTCGCCACACAAGCGAACTGTGGCATCTGGCTTCATTACTGGCACAATTGGTGCTGCCCAGTCAGCAAAACGGACAGGCCTGATAATACCCAAACTCTCCAAACGAGTGAGCTCCCCTTCTACCTTCTCGAGCAAAGCGTAAGGCACTGGGCGCGCCCGGAAATAGCGCGGTGTGGCTCCTGGTTCAACTTGGATACGGGCTACGGCCCCTTTTATTTTCCCCAGACCAGGCTGGAATACCTCTGGGTATCGTCCTAGCACCTCAGTCAACCCTCCAGAAACTGTTTGGAGGATGTGCTGCCATTGCAACCGCAAATGGCGCAACCAGTCCCAACCCAACAGGCTGGGCCCATGGCCACGCACTACGATAAGTGGGAAACGCCCCTCCTGGCGTGCATAGACAACAGGGGTCATTGTAGTTCCTGCAATGTCCAGTGGTTCCCCCGTGTAGGTGGCCAACCTGGCCTGTGAGTCAGTTAGTGTAAGGGTCTGTATACCCTGCTTGATGCGGTCGAATGTCCTCTGGGCGATCACGGAGACCGCTGCGCCAGTATCCAACTCCATCTCCAGCGGGTGGCCATTGACCCGTACTGTCACCTTAATGGGGGCCACACGGGGAGCTGCCACACAATGCAGCTGCAGGCAGTCGTCCTCCGTCTCCACGTTCTCAGGAGTGGTCGCCGCAGGTTCATCCACATGGAAGGTACGGCCTCTGGGCTGGTCCCAGTTACGGCCCCTAGGCTGGTCCCAGTTTCGGTCGGAACGACGGCGCCTCTGGCGTCCCCAGGACCGCCGTCCGCGACGGGGTCGGCGCCTACAAGTCTGACACGGACATGGCTCCTCATCCATTGGCTCTGGAGAAGGCTCCCTTCGGGGAGGAATGTCCGATGGCCACTGGCGTCGGTCTGGTCGTTGCCTCGCCCAAGGTACCGCAGGAGTGCGGGGGGACGTTTTTGGGCGGGAAGGGTTTCGCCCCAAGGCATGCACTTCCATTCCCTGTAGCTCCTGTACTCCTCGCTCTGCGCTCTCTCGGGACAAGACTATTTGTATTGCCTGTTGAAAAGTCAATGTTGGCTCCGCTAACAACTTTCTCTGGGTGGCCGCATTGTTAATACCGCAAACCAAACGGTCGCGTAACATTTCTGACAAGGTCTCACCATAGTCACAGTATTCCGCAATCCCGCGTAGCCTGGATAAAAAAATCGGCAAGGGATTCTCCAGGGGTCCTCCCAGCGGTATTAAACCGGTAACGCTGGACTATCGTGGACGGGGTTGGGTTAAAGTGTTGCCCCACTATATTCACAAGTTCGTCAAACGTTTTGGTGTCCGGCGCAGCTGGGTACGTAAGGCTCCTAATCACCCCAAACGTATGCGGTCCGCAGGCGGTGAGCAATATGACCACCTGGCGCTCGTTTTCAGTGATATTGTTTGCCCGGAAATAGTAACGCATCCGTTGCGTGTACTGGTTCCAGCTTTCCAGCGCAGCATCAAAAACATCCAAACGTCCGTACAGAGGCATGGTATAATAGAAAACAACTTCCAACCTGTATCCAACAAAAATCCAGGGAGGTGGCTTCAGCAGTGTAGACAGCTATTCACTTTTACCTTCGTCGCCAGTTTTGTAAGGGCCCCGAAGAATCCAGCACGAGTTTTAAGGATACAAAATAATAAAGTTTATTTACTATAACAATATATACATAGCAGTAGCAGTAACTTCCCTTGCTACCTTCTCCTTCCTCCTGGTTCCTGGACTGGCCAGCTTATTTATAGTAGGAGTTTCTCCGCCCCCCTCATTGGGGAAGTTCATACTCCCATAGGATTGTGGGATAATCATTAGTCCCCAGCCAATCGTCAGTAGGCAGGTTATAACAAAAAGGCAATTGCAACAAATCTGAAACAAATACAATTCAAATGAAGTTAATATTCAAATCTCCGACCTACATTTTATTCCATGTTTAAAATCATTGATAAATCTCAATGCTTAGTTCACAATTTGTTTTAAATCTGTCATCCTTTGAGAGATATAACATCCCCCAAATCATTAAACCAGAATCTAGATGCAATCTCTGATTTTCTCTAATGTTGGCCTTCAGAATTTGAACCTTAAACTTTTCGAGGTTTGAGATTTAAAAAAAATAAATTTACAGCACCCAATTCTTTGTTTCCAATTAAGGGGCAATTTAGTGTGGCCAATCCAGCTACCCTGCACATCTTTGGGTTGTGGGGGTGAGACCCACACACACACAGGGAGAATGTGCAAACTCCACACGGACAGTGACCCGTGACCGGGATGGAACCTGGGACCTCGGCGCCGTGAGGCAACAGTGCTAACCGTGCCTAGATTTGAGATCTAAGTTGCCCAGCCGAGTTTTATTTTCCTCTCCAGTAGCAATTGGAAAGTAAGAACAAGTTTCACTTTGCAGGGATGCAATACTAACTTTTGGACTTGACTTGTTTTTGACGTGAAGCAACTTGCTCATCCGTATTAAACAATACGGAGCATCCTTCTGCTGAATTCCTTCAGCGTACAGGTTCTGAATATCAAACAGATAGAGAGCAACTGGAGGGAAATATCTCTGCCTTGGATTCGGCAGAGTTGAACTCACAAGAAATTTCAAATGTTGGGAAGGAAAAGCTATCGGTACTTTCCAGAACCAGCTGTCGAAAGTCCGTATTGGAGAGGTATAGCTGGCATTGCTCATTCGAGAACACGGTTGGCTGTCAGTTTGTAGGATTGAAAAAAACATTTTAGCACTGGTGATCAGATTGAGCTGTCAAACCATTTCAACGGAATGCTCTGATTACTGCAGTGACTGACACAACAAGCAGAATATTCTGGACTAAATACAGGCACATCAAGTGATGCAAGTCTTCCACTCACCGTGTTTAATCGAATGCTGATCCTGTCGGTTCAGCCTCATTAGAATTCCCCCACCAAGATATCTGCATCAACAATTTTTGCCATTGGCCTGAGACAGCAACTCCGATACAGCTGCAAGATTTCAAGTCCTGCAGCAGTGTGTTAAAGGAGTCATTGAGTCACAGAAGGAGGTCATTCAGCCCATCAAGCCACGTGGAGCAATCCAGTCAGTCCCATTCCCCTGCTCTATTCCCATAGCAAAGGGAGAGCTGCATTTTTTAAATGTTGCTAGCACCAAAAGTTCTTTTGTTCTTTGTTTGTTCTAAATGAAAAATAAATTGCGTACTCTAAATTTTAAGAAAAACGTGCTTCGTGAAGACATTAATTGACGAGGACCAATAAGGGGACGTACAAAGGCTATTTGGTCGATTGATGAATTGCTTTTTGTCAGTGGCATTAGGGATGCAGGAAGAATGGCCATTGTATGTGGTCCTGGCACCAGTCCACTGGTGCTACTGATGTGACCCTTGCATAAATAAGGGCATCCCTGGCATTCCAGTTGGCAATATGAGCATCTCGTGCTATATTGCCTTCAACTTCTTTGTTCCCACCATTTTCCCCTTCCTCCTTGGAATATTCCACAGATGATTTACTCTCTGTCCTTTATTTCTCCTGTGAGGCTAAATCTGGCTGCCATGCAGGGTTGTGCAGACAGTTGCACACACAGTTTGAAGTGTCTCCGAGGAGTCACTCTTTATGTTTGGTCAAAGGTTCAAAGATGTCAGGGAGATTGGATTGCTGATGGATGAAATGATTTTGACAGTTCCCAAGGAATCTTATGCAGCTTTAGAAATATCTTTCCATCAGTCCATATACCAACTGCACATTGATGGAGGTGAAGCCCTTGCAGTTGATCAGTGCTCCTGGTTGATCTGTGTATGTCTGCATTGTCATGAGTGTGCATTCAATGATGCGCTATGGACCTGTGGGAAGCCAGCCAGAGCGGCAGAGCCAATTGCATGATCAATCTGAAGTGCTGGTAAAGTTCACCGAATTGCTGTGCCTGACAAACAAGTCATCACCACCTGTATTATACATTTGTGACTTGCTGAATTTGTGACTAGGATGGCACAGTAGCACAGTGGTTGGCACTGTTGCTTCACAGCGCTAGGGTCCCTGGTTCGATTCCCGTCTCGGGTCACTGTGTGTGGAGTTTGCATGTTCTCCCTCTGTCTGCGTGGGTTTCCTCCGGGTGCTCCGGTTTCCTCCCACAAGAACTGAAAGTCGTGCTGTTAGGTGAATTGGACATTCTGAATTCTCCCTCAGTGTACCCGAACAGGTGCCGAAATGTGGCGACTAGGGGATTTTCTCAGTAACTTCATTTCAGTGTTAATGTAAGCCTACTTGTGACACTAATGTGACTTGTGATGTCTCGGATCGTGTTTTTGGGATCCTTAAGGGGGAGGGGGAGCAGCCCCAAGTCGTGGTCCACATAGGCACCAACGACATAGATAGGAAAAGGGATAGGGATGTAAGGCAGGAATTCAAGGAGTTAGGGTGGAATCTTAAAGCTAGAACAAACAGAGTTATTATCTCTGGGTTGTTACCCATGCCACGTGCTAGCGAGACGAGGAATAGGGAGAGAGCAGTTGAACACGTGGCTACAGGGATGGTGCAGGAGGGAGGGTTTCAGATACCTCTACAAACGGGATGGTTTACACATGGACCAGAGGGGTACCAATATCCTGGGGGGGGGGGGAATTTGCTAATGCTCTTCGGGAGGGTTTAAACTAATTCAGCAGGGGGTTGGGAACCTGAATTGTAGCTCCAGTATACAGGAGGTTGATAGTAGTGAGGTCATAAGTAAGGTTTTAAAGGTTGTAGGAGTGTACCGGCAGGCAGGAAGGTGGTTTAAAGTGTGTCTTCTTCAATGCCAGGAGCATCCGGAATAAGGTGGGTGAACTTGCTGCATGGATTGCTACCTGGGACTTTGATGCTGTGGCCATTTCGGAGTCATGGATAGAGCAAGGACAGGAATGGTTGTTGCAGGTTCCGGGGTTTAGATATTTCAGTAAGCTCAGGGAAGGTGGTAAAAGAGGGGGAGGGGTGGCATTATTAGTCAAGGACAGTATTACGGTGGCAGTATTACTGCTGCCCTCTCCGCTGCTGCCTTCTCTGCTGCTGCCCTCTCCACTGCTGCCCTCTCCACTGCTGCATTCTCCGCTGCTGCACTTTCCACTGCTACCCTCTCTGCTGCTGCCCTCTCTGTTGCTGCCCTCTCTGCTGCTGCCCTCTCTGCTGCTGCCCTCTCCACTGCTGCCCTCTCAGCTGCTGCACTCTCTGCAGCTGCCCTCTCCACTGCTGCCCTCTCCGCTGCTGCCCTCTCCGCTGCTGCCATCTCTGCTGCTGCCCTCTCCACTGCTGCCCTCTCTGCTGCTGCCCTCTGCTGCTGCCCTCTCTGCTGCTGTCCTCTCTGCTGCTGTCCTCTCCCCATTGCCCTCTCCACTGCTGCCCTCTGCTGCTGCCCTATCCACTGCTGTCCTCTCCCCAGTTCCCTCTCCGCTGCTGCCCTCTCCACTGCTGCACTATGCTGCTGTCCTCTCCCCACTGCCCTCTCCACTGCTGCCCTCTCCACTGCTGCCCTCTCTGCTGCTGCCCTCTCCACTGCTGCCCTCTCTGCTGCCCTCTCTGCTGCTGTCCGCTCCCCACTGCCCTCTCCACTGCTGCCCTCTACCTTACTGCCCTCTCCGCTGCTGCCCTCTCCACTGCTGCCCTCTCCACTGCTGCCCTCTCCACTGATGTCCTCTCCACTGCTGCCCTCTCTGCTGCTCAACTCTCCACTGCTGCCCTCTCCACTTCTGCCCTCTCTGCTGCTGCCCTCTCTGCTGCCGTCCTCTCCCCACTGCCCTCTCCACTGCTGCCCTCTCCAATGCTGCCCTCTCTAATGCTGCCCTCTCCACTGCTGCCCACTCCACTGCTGCCCTCTCCACAGCTGCCCTCTCCACTGCTGCCCTTTCTGCTGCTGCCCTCTCCACTGCTGCCCACTTCACTGCTGCCCTCTCCCCACTGCCCTCTCCACTGCTACCCTCTCCTCTGCTGCCCTGCTGACATGGATAGAGCAAGGACAGGAATGGTTGTTGCAGGTTCCGGGGTTTAGATATTTCAGTAAGCTCAGGGAAGGTGGTAAAAGAGGGGGAGGGGTGACATTATTAGTCAAGGACAGTATTACGATGGCAGTATTACTGCTGCCCTCTCCGCTGCTGCCCTCTCAGCTGCTGCACTCTCTGCAGCTGCCCTCTCCACTGCTGCCCTCTCCGCTGCTGCCCTCTCCGCTGCTGCCATCTCTGCTGCTGCCCTCTCCACTGCTGCCTTCTCTGCTGCTGCCCTCTGCTGCTGCCCTCTCTGCTGCTGTCCTCTCTGCTGCTGTCCTCTCCCCATTGCCCTCTCCACTGCTGCCCTCTGCTGCTGCCCTATCCACTGCTGTCCTCTCCCCAGTTCCCTCTCCGCTGCTGCCCTCTCCACTGCTGCACTATGCTGCTGTCCTCTCCCCACTGCCCTCTCCACTGCTGCCCTCTCCACTGCTGCCCTCTCTGCTGCTGCCCTCTCCACTGCTGCCCTCTCTGCTGCCCTCTCTGCTGCTGTCCGCTCCCCACTGCCCTCTCCACTGCTGCCCTCTACCTTACTGCCCTCTCCGCTGCTGCCCTCTCCACTGCTGCCCTCTCCACTGCTGCCCTCTCCACTGCTGCCCTCTCCACTGATGCCCTCTCCACTGCTGCCCTCTCTGCTGCTCAACTCTCCACTGCTGCCCTCTCCACTTCTGCCCTCTCTGCTGCTGCCCTCTCTGCTGCCGTCCTCTCCCCACTGCCCTCTCCACTGCTGCCCTCTCCAATGCTGCCCTCTCTAATGCTGCCCTCTCCACTGCTGCCCTCTCCACTGCTGCCCTCACCACTGCAGCCCTCTCCACTGCTGCCCTCTCCACTGCTGCCCACTCCACTGCTGCCCTCTCCACAGCTGCCCTCTCCACTGCTGCCCTTTCTGCTGCTGCCCTCTCCACTGCTGCCCACTTCACTGCTGTCCTCTCCCCACTGCCCTCTCCACTGCTACCCTCTCCTCTGCTGCCCTCTCTGCCACTGCCCTCTCCACTGCTGCCCTTTCTGCCACGGACCTTTCTGCTGCTGCCCTCTTCACTGCTGTCCTCTCTTTTGCTGTCCTCTCCCCACTGCCCTCTCCAATGCTGCCCTTTCTGCCACTGACCTTTCTGCTGCTGCCCTCTCCACTGCTGCGCTCAACACTGCTGCCCTCTCCACTGCTGCCCTCTCCACTGCTGCCCTCTCTACTGCTGCCCCTACTGCTGCCCTCTCCTCTGCTGCCCTCTTCACTGCTGTCCTCTCTTTTGCTGTACTCTCCCCACTGCCCTCTCTAATGCTGCCCTCTCCACTGCTGCCCTCTCCACTGCTGCCCACTCCACTGCTGCCCTCTCCACTGCTGCCCTCTCCACTGCTGCCCTTTCTGCTGCTGCCCTCTCCACTGCTGCCCACTCCACTGCTGTCCTCTCCCCACTGCCCTCTCCACTGCTACCCTCTCCTCTGCTGCCCTCTCTGCCACTGCCCTCTCCACTGCTGCTCTTTCTGCCACGGACCTTTCTGCTGCTGCCCTCTCCACTGCTGCGCTCAACACTGTTGCCCTCTCTCCTGCTGCCCTCTCTGCTGCTGCCCTCTCTGCCACTGCCCTCTCCACTGCTGCTCTTTCTGCCACGGACCTTTCTGCTGCTGCCCTCTTCACTGCTGTCCTCTCTTTTGCTGTCCTCTCCCCACTGCCCTCTCCAATGCTGCCCTTTCTGCCACTGACCTTTCTGCTGCTGCCCTCTCCACTGCTGCGCTCAACACTGTTGCCTTCTCTCCTGCTGCCCTCTCTGCTGCTGCCCTCTCTGCTGCTGTCCTCTCCCCACTGCACTCTCCACTGCTGAAGTTTCCCCTGCTGCCCTCTCTGCTGCTGTCCTCTCCACTGCTGCATTCTCCGCTGCTGCACTTTCTGCTGCTACCCTCTCCGCTGCTGCCCTCTCGGCTGCTGCCCTCTCTGCTGCTGCCCTCTCAACTGCTGCCCTCTCTGCTGCTGCTGCCCTCTCAACTGCTGCCCTCTCTGCTGCTGCACTCTGCTGCTGCCCTCTCCACTGCTGCCCTCTCTGCTGCTGCCCTCTCTGCTGCTGCCCTCTCTGCTGCTGCACTCTGCTGCTGCCCTCTCCACTGCTGCCCTCTCCACTGCTGTCCTCTCCACTGCTGCCCTCTCTGCTGTTGTCCTCTCTGCTGTTGTCCTCTCTGCTGCTGTCCTCTCCCCACTGCCCTCTCCACTGCTGCCCTCTGCTGCTGCCCTGTCCACTGCTGTCCTTTCCTCTGCTGCCTTCTCTGCTGCTGCCCTCTCCACTGCTGTCCTCTCCACTGCTGTCCTCTCCACTGCTGCCTTCTCTGCTGCTGCCCTCTCCACTGCTGTCCTCTCCACTGCTGTCCTCTCCACTGCTGCCCTCTCCACTGCTGCCCTCTCCACTGCTGCCCTCTCCACTGCTGCCCTCTCCACTGCTGGCCTTTCACTGCTGTCCTTTCACTGCTGCCTTCTCTGCTGCTGCCCTCTCCACTGCTGTACTTTCACTGCTGCCTTCTCTGCTGCTGCCGATTCCGCTGCTATCCTATCTCCTGCTGCCCTCTCCACTGTTACCCTCTCCCCTGCTGCCGTCTCTGCTGCTGCCCTCTCTTCTCTTCTCCTCTGCATTGCCAGAGCTGTTACAGTGGATCTGGCCATTGTTGCTCCTCTTCTGGGGTGAAATTCTCTGGTATCGGCGCGATGTCCGCTGACTGGCGCCCAAAACGGCGCAAATCAGTCGGGCATCGCGCCGCCCCAAAGGTGCATAATGCTCTGCATCTTGGGGGGCCGAGCCCCAACCTTAAGGGGCTAGGCTCACGCCGGCCAAATTTCCACCCCGCCAGCTGGCGGAAAAGGCCTTTGGTGCCCCGCCAACTGGCGCGGAAATGACATCTCCAGGCGACGCTGATGGCATTCCCGCGCATGCGCAGTGGAGGGAGTCTCTTCCGCCTCCGCCGTGGTGGAGACCGTGGTGAAGGCGGAAGGAAAAGAGTGCCCACACAGCACAGGCCCGCCTGCGGATCAGTGGGCCCCGATCGCGGGCCAGGCCACCGTGGGGGCACCCCCCCGGCGGCAGATCGCCCCGCGCCCCCCCCAGGACCCCGGAGCCCGCCTGCGCCGCCTTGTCCCGCCGGCAAGGTCGGTGGATTAATCTACACCGGCGGGACAGGCATTTTAGCGGCGGGACTTCGGCCCATCCGGGCCGGGAATTGCGGGGGGGGGGGGGGGGGGCCGCCAACCGGCGCGGCTCGATTCCCTCCCCCGCCGAAGATCCGGTGCCGGAGAATTCGGCAACCGGCGGGGGCGGGCTTCACGCCAGCCCCCGGCGATTCTCCGACCCGGCGGGGGGTCGGAGAATCTCGCCCCGAGTCCATTTTAAGGCAGCCAAGCACCACCTACACTGATGTGAAAACCTCCAAACTATAGAAAATATATTCCTAGCAAAAATACTGTTAATGGTTCCTATCCCACAAGGAGGTAAGAAAGCAGCTTTGGGCACTGAGAATTCACTCTGATTTGATCCTCAATTCCTGGCGTCCTCTTGCCTTCCCACGAATTTTAAGAAATTCGGAAAACTCATGGGCTAGTTAATAAATTTAAAAGCATGTTGATATATCACTCCAATTGAACTAATAATTGAATTAATAAGCAGCTTGCCCCTGCCGAGGTGGTTGTGCACAACTAACAAAAGGTTGCCCGAGTTAAACATTGAAGTCATCAGGCTGGACCCGGCTTCAATTGGTTTGCTCTTCCCCCTTCTCCCCTACCCATTCCTAAACTTGCACTCTCGATCAAGTTGCAATTCCCTCATTATGACTGCCATTTTTCAGCCCAATGCCTGTGGAATTGAATGGAGGATGTAAGTGTGGTAGTCACCACTGTTGTATTATATTGTATATATGGGTATTACGGTAAGGCCCCTGTACTACAGGTACGGGAGTAGATCCCTGCCTTCTGGCTCCGCCCAGGAGGTGGAGTATAAATGTGTGTGCTCTCCGAACAGCAGCCATTTCATAAGCTGCTGTAGGAGCCCACACATCTTGTGTAATAAAGCCTCGATTACATTCTACTCTTGTCTCGTGCGGCCAGTGGGCACCGCCATCTTCCTCTCCTCAGACCACGTGCGGCCCGTGGGCGCCGCCATCTTGCTCCACTCACAACACGTGCGGCCCGTGGGCGCCGCCATCTTGCTTGCCTCAGAACCAATGGGCATCACCATCTTGCCTGTCCCAGGACACTTGCGGCCCGAGGGCGCTGCCATCTTGCCTGCCCCAGGACACGTGCGGCCCGTGGGCACCACCATCTTACCCGCCTCAGGACCCCTGCCCGTCGGGCACATCATCGGGCGGCTCATCGCCTGCAACCACCGACAATCAAGCCGACGCCTGAGTCGCCACCAGCACTGCGGCGCTCTCAATGACAGATCAAGGCGCCCGATCGTCTAAATTTGTAACCTTCTCTGTAATTTTAAAACCAATCTGTATGTATATAGTTTTCCACCCCCGCCGCTGGACTCATTTTTAACAGGGGGTGAATGTGGTAGTCACCGCTGTTGCATTATATTGTATATATAGGTATTACGGTAAGGCCCCTGTACTACAGGTATGGGGGTAGATCCCTGCCTGCTGGCTCCGCCCAGGAGGCGGAGTATAAATGTGTGTGCTCTCCGAACAGCAGCCATTTAGTAAGCTGCTGTAGGAGGCCACACATCTCTGTGTAATAAAGCCTCGATTACAGTCTACTCTCGTCTTGTCGTAATTGATAGTGCATCAGGAAGCATCCACTCCAATCATTTCCAACAGATATGCATTTTGAGATAGGCCTACTGTCTGCAGTTGGCGGGCATTTTACATGCCCAATGCTGAACCCCTTTCAAAATGGCTGCACCAGCATCCCTGGGGTTAACTGGCGGAAACACATCCCATTTTGAAACCATTATCACCCCATTAACAGCGAACAAAGCAAGTTAAAATCAAACCCCGGGAAAACGACAACACAGGGAAATTGCAATGACAAACTGATGTGCCATCAATGAACACAAGACAAGTAATGAACATAACTGAGGCTTTAATAAACTAAACAGAAAGCCTCCTGGCCTCTGATCCCGAACTGGGTCAGAGGCGGAGACCAGCCACCTTTATACCGGGCCCGAGGGGAGGCAGATCCATCGGGCAGTGGTTTACCACGTTCCATGTAATACAGTAGCCGTTTACCACAATACACGTATTATATACTACAGTGGTTTGCCACACAAACAATTGCCTGCATCCATAATATGCATCTCCAATTCATCCTTCGCATACATTTAAAGAGATTGACACCGCAACACCTTGACATCTCCATAGAGTTGCACGAAGCACATACTGCATTTTGGAACTTAACTATTTTGTCCTTTTGTTTGGGGGCGGGGGAGGTTGGAGGTTTCCCCTTAAATCATGTTGCTATAAAAACGACAATCTATCAGGCCACATTTGCAAAACAAGGGATTACCGACAATGCACACGACAAGTGCAAAAAAAAATCAAGTAAAGCAGATTCAGTGGCAATGATCCAGATGAAGGAATTTCTAATTTTCCTGAATTAAACTGAATCACCAGTGTTTGAATTGTGAGTGTGATTCAACACACAGCCAGTTTTGTTTATGCAGTTACTGTCTTTGGCTCCATTATTTCCACAGTACAGGAAGAACTGATGTTGCATGACTGGACATTAAAGTTTGCCAATCTCTTCATCAACAAAGATACAGAAGTGCTAAAACATCCCCAAATGATTATATTGGAGATTTTCCCTGACATGGAAACGTATGTCTGTTTACTTTCCTCTCAGTTTGACTGTTTCCTGTTCCTGTTTCAAATTGGTGTGAATTACAATTACTAAAAGTGCACTATAGAAACCCAGGGAAGAGATTTTCAAATAGACCATACACACGCACAAATGTTTATACATGTGCACATGATCAATTAATGTCATTTTCAAACATGCTTGGGTCGAATTAGATCTGATGTGATATAATGATGCATTTAAAACAAGGTGAACGAGAAATGTGGATTGAAAAGCTTACAGTATTTAATATCAACTTGATCATCGGTTATCAGTTGTAATAAGCTTTGTCTAAAATGAGTAAAAATTACACATTCCAAAATAATATTTATATTTACAAAATCCTATTACTTTATTCTCAAACTATTGAATCATTTTGTCCGGTGACTTTGACACTTCTGGACTCATCATTGTGAGGGATATCTTGTGGCTGGAAATTGAACATTTCTTTGCACTCTGCAGCACCATCAACCAAAGCCTGATTGGATATTTAGGGTTCTATGCAAGATAATGGCCTAGATCTTCCGGTACTGCTGGGTGCATTGCCACTGTCAGCAACGTTTGTACCGATCTGATGGTCCTGCACATTTCTTCTGGGATCTTCCGATCCCGGCTGAAGAAGAAATGCTCCCGGGCCCTCCCAGCAGACATACTCGCTGGGCATGAACCAGATTAGCATATTAAAATTAGCTTATAAATATGCAGGATCGGCTTTAAGCCAAATTTCCCCAGCTCTTTCAACTCTCCCACGCTCCAGCACAACGTAAAGCCAGTACGAATTACTGCTGGTCTCCACGAAAGGAGACCAGACATGATGGCCACTCTGGGGGATTTGGAGGCCATTTTAGCCCCCTGGTGATTGGGGACATGGCAGGGCTCAGCCCTGGACCTGTCCCTGGCACCCTGGCAGTGCTAACCTGGCAGTATCAATAGAGCGGGCCAGTAGAGGAATGGCCTGAAGGGAGACCCATTGGGAGGGCCCCAATACCAGAATTCCTTGGTGGGGGAGGGGTGGGATAGGGGGTTCATGCCATCAATCCTTGGGGGAAGAGTTGATGATGGCAAGGATGTGAAGGGTGAAATGATGCCGGCGATGATGGGGGTGGGGGGGGGGGGTAACCCTGATGCCTGCATTGTGTGGGGTGGGGCGACTCTAACATTTAGTGGTGGGTGGAGGTTGCCCCTCTATGGTTAAGAGTTGAGGATGTTCCTATTGTCTGGGGGGGCGGGGGGGGGGGGGGGGGGGGTGTCGCGATATCTGTAGGCAAAGGGTGATCTAGGGGCCCAGAGAGGATGAAAGACACATCTCAGCTGCTACTGTCTCCTCCGAAGTCAGAGGCCTGGTGTGGTTCTCCATCTACTGATGAGGTGGACAAACTCTCAAGATGTTTTCAGCCCTTGGCATTCTCATGACTAGAGAATACTGGCAGACATGAGAAGACTGAGCGTTGATATGGGGAGGAGGGCATTAACATTCCATGGATGGGGTGTGTGGGGAAACTGGGGGCCAGGTGCGGCACGGTTTTACTGTGTCGCCAATGTGGGGGGAGGGAGAAAGATAGTGCTGCTATTCTCACTGTACGGGGATGAAGTGCCAAGTTTGCACAGGGGTTTGTGGAGCATGGCGCCATGAAATAACAGCGTGGAGGATCCATATGCGTGAAGAAAGTGATTTTTAACACAAGTGCACTGTTCAGAGGCATCTTAGAGCCCTGGACCCTGATGCTGGATGCTGAGAACCACATCGGTGCCATCCACCATGCCCTGTTTTGTTTGGGTGAAAATGCTTTGACCTATTTAGTTTACAAAGTGGAAGTGACCAGTGTACTGCCAGTTGAAAACAGAGCACTTGTCATTTGGAGGTGATACATCCACAAACTACATGCTGAGAGATTTGGTATATGTATTAACCGTGGCTTGGAACAATCCAGCAGCATGAAGGGCGGCACGGTGGCACAGTGGTTAGCACTGCTGCCTCACAGCTCTAGGGTCCTGGGTTCAATTCCGGCCTCGCGTGACTGTCTGTGTGAAGTTTGCACTTTCTCCCCGTGTCTGCGTGGGTTTCCTCCGGGTGTTCCGGTTTCCTCCCACAGTCCAAAGATGTTCAGGTTAGGTGGATTGGCCATGCTAAATTGCCCCTTGATGTCAAAAAGTTTAGATCAGGTTACGGGGTTACGGGGATAGGGTGGCGGTGTGGGCTCCAGTAGGGTGCTCTTTCCAAGGGTCCGTGCAGACTTGATGGGCTGAATGGCCTCCTTCTGCACTGTAAATTCTATGATTTTATGAAAGTATAATTCTTTTGTGACCTTCACCGCAGTGAGAAGAGCAGCTACTTTTCAAGAAGTTGCAAAGGGCAGCCAGAATCACACCGGTTCCTTTAACCTCACATGGGATGCAGGAGTGAAGAAAGATTCCTCTGACACTCCCAAGTAAATGCCTTGTGGGATCTGTGAATGAGGGTGTTGGAGACAAAACCAATGCCTCAATATTTACTGTGCCCACATGAATCTCACCTTCGATATCAAAATGATGGAATTTATTGAAACTCCTCTAGGAATTCCCATTATCAGCAGTTCGTTGAAAGTTCTCATGTAGCAACAATCAGCAATGTTATCGAAAAATAAGATTAGGAACCAGTGTCCAAAATGGTGGTCTCCACAAGAAAAGGTATTAATTATCCAAACTGAATTCAATTAAATATTCATATTTATAAAAATAGTCACAATGTTCTTTGAAAGAGTAGGAAGAGTAACATTTTAAGATAAAAGCAAATTACTGCGGATGTTGGAATCTGAAGCCAAAACAGATAATTCTGGAATACCTCAGCAGGTCTGACAGCATCTGTGGATAGAGAATGGAGATAACATTTTGAGTCTGGATGGCTCTTTGTCATTGTAAGAACCCAGCATTGACAGAACCCTCCATGAAGCTTTGGCTGGGTATTTCTTTTTGCGATGCTGCTGGTTGTTGTTACTGAAGTCTGATTGTTGTCACTGGAGTCTGGTTGAGATTCGTTTTTGCAAGTATATTTTTCTTCCTTTGAACGGAGATTCTTTCTTTCTCCCTAAAGCTGACTATTCTACTCAGGAAGAACACCTGGTACCATGTGGTGTTCTCTACTTTGCTTTACCTGGAGGCTTAAAGTGTTGAATAGTGTTGAATAAAGAACACCAAGCTTTGATAACAAACAAACCTAATTTATTAACACTACTAACTAAGATTTGTACGCATTCCTAAAGTACAAGGTTACTACATTAAACTATGCTATCTCTAACTACAGAACTCTCAAATATACAACTGCTTTCATGCCTCACCATCTTCTACTGCCTTTTAACTCCCAAGTATTAGCATCAATGCCTTATATACTAGCAACTGTAGCTCCCTCTAGTGGTTACTCTAGGCATTTCATTAACCCATGCAGTTCTTACAGTTATGATAATACCACAGTCTGGCCTATGTTAGTTCTGAATCCACTTTGTATGGGTGAGTTGAGCTCTGTGGCCGAAGAGGGTGAAGCCTCAGTGTTATAATTTCTTCTTTGCAGGGAAAAGGGTGACTCTAACGAACAGAGTGGCCTCCCTCTAGCCCCATTTTCATTTGACTCCTAAAGTCCTGTCACGCACATGCCCACATCAAAATCCTGCAGCCAGTAGGTGTAGCTTTTTGAATTGATCAGTAATGCAGCAACAACTTGCCTTTATCTAGTGCCCTCAACATAGTGAAACATCGCACCCCAGTTCACAGGAGTGTTAACAGACAAAACTTGAAACCGAGCGACATGTTAGGGCAGATCACCAAAAACCTGGTCAAAGAGATAGTGCCTCAAAGGAAGAGATAGAGGGAGAAAGGCAGAGTAATTTAGGGAGGAGATTCCAGGGTTTACAGCCACAAGCACAGCCGCCAACACAGCTGTGATGGAAACCAGGGTAAAGGAAATAATCAAGGATCAGGAAAAGATGGTCAGCGAATCATAGAATTTACAATGCAGAAGGAGGCCATTTGGCCGATCAAGTCCACATCGGCACTCGGAAAGAGCACCCTATTTAAGCCCACGCCTCCACCCTGTCCCCGTAATCCAGTAATTTCACCTAACCTTTTGGATACGAAGGGGCAATTTATCATGGTCAATCCACCTAACCTGCACATCTTTGGAATGTGGGAGGAAACCGCAGCACCCGGACAGACGTAGGGCAGCACGGTAGCACAAGTGGCTAGCACTGTCACTTCACAGCGCCCAGGGTCCCAGGTTCGATTCCCCGCTGGGTCACTGTCTGTGCGGAGTCTGCACATTCTCCTCGTGTCTGCATGGGTTTCCTCCGGGTGCTCCGGTTTCCTCCCACTGTCCAAAGACATGCAGAGTAGGTGGATTGGCCATGATAAATTGCCCTTAGTGACCCAAAAAAAGGTTAGAGGGGGTTATTGGGTTACGGGGATAGGGTGGAAGTGAGGGCTTAAGTGGGTCGCTGCAGACTCGATGGGCTGAATGTCCTCCTTCTGCACTGTATGCTCTATGTTCTATGTGTCATGATATTCAAACATACATCATAACACATACATAATGATAGACAGACCAACGGACCAATTAGCACACATAACACGACAGACAATCACAGACAAGAGCAGGCACAGTATAAGACAAGAAACACGACACTTCCTGGGCAGTCCAACTGGAGACAGCACGGGGCCAGGACCTCATAACAAGACACTCACACAGTCACAACGTGCTGAGTACCAAGTCTGATGTATAATTAGTTAGATGGAATAAAACTGCATTGTACCAATCGCAACCGTGTTAGTTCGTCTGTACCTCCGAGCACCCAACACCTCACTATGTTCCACACAGTCACCCAAGGCCGGAATTGAACCCGGGATCCTGGAGCTGTGAGGCAGCAGTGCTAACCACTGTGCCACCGTGCCGCCCTCATTATCGTCCTGTTCACCACCTTCACCATTGAGCCGCTCCACCATCCATGCACTGTAGCAGCAGTGTGTGCAATCTAAAAAATGCGATGCAGCAACTCACCAAGATTCCTTCAACAGAACCTTCCAAACATGCAACCTATACCACCTAGAACAACAAGTGCAGCAGAGGCTTAGGAACACCACCATCTGCAAGTTCCCCTCCAAGCCATACACCATCTTTACTTGGAACAATATCAGTGTTCCTTCACTGTTGCTAAAGCAACCACCCTTCCTAACAGCACTTTAGGTGTTCCTACACCATATAGACTGCAACGGTTCAAGAAGGTGATTCACCATCACCTTCTCTTGGGAACTTAAGTATAGGACCATAGGTGAACCACGTTTGCTGAAATGGTAGTGAAATTTAAAGTACCGAACTAGGTTTACTATGTGTTTAGGAGAAGCGAACGGTTTGAAAGAAAAAAAAATAGAGACTTGAGCCATAGTTGCAAAAAAATAGACAATCAGGGAAGTATGGAGAGCTGTGGGATGCTGTTCGTTGCTAGAGGCTAGTCAGGAGAAAACATCCAGTGGACTGCGGTTCTTGGCATCAGCCCCTCTCATCGGCTGGTTTTATATTTAGTCACCCACTGAGGAGGGAGGCTGGAGACTCTTTAACGGGAGTATTAAGCATAAAGAAAAGCTGCATGTGCTTTCCTTCAGCTGTCTAAATATGACATCCTGACTTTTAAAAAAGTTATTTAATGCAGTTCACACCAAATTGCTGAGTAGAAGAAATGCACTTTATATTGTGAGAAAAAACCCCTTGTAGTGCCCCTCAGCTGCATTTGCCGTAATGTACAATCAGCACGGTCCATAATTAAATCACTGATTCTTCCCGTACAGCAAGATTGGAAATTATCATTTTAGACACTGAGATGAAGACCTGCGCAAATTGATCAACTCCATTTGAAATTATTTGGACTGCTATTATTATATTTTTAAAATAAGCGGTGCATTTTCTAATTTATAGTGCAAATATTACTGAAGTTTTGAAACTGTTTTTAATAGTTTAGGAGCAAAATGCTTGCTCTCCCTCTGTTTTCTGCAAGCTTCAGTTTCAAAAACAGAATAAATGCAAAACAGCATCTTGGTTTCCATCCTCTTATTTCCACAATAAATTGCCTTCTAATTATTTGTGGCTGACCATAAACAGTTTCCTGGCCCGAGTCTACAGGCTGTCCTTGAATGTGGTCCAACACTACAGCCGCTGACTCCTGCCCAAGTCGTTGTGTAGCCTTCAACTCCCTGCCATACCGAGTCAGGAGCCTGCTGAAAACTTTGAGCAATGAGGAGATTGTCAAGGTTTCTGCCTACAAGGCAATGAAAAAAAGGCAACTCCCATTAAAATCACCAACTTCCCCTTATGTGTGAAGTTTTTAACAGGAGCTTCTTGTAATGCTGCTGACGTTAACACAGGGGAAACACAGCAAATTATATCATACTCCAGAAAAATATTTAACAGCCATCCAGTTTCCAATGAATTAGATCATCCTACCGGCTATGTTTTATTGTTTAACAGAGTAAACGAGATGGAACATAAACATCAAGGCAAGTTTTGCAGAGCTTTGCACAATTTAGCCTAATGTTTTTATTAGTTTAAGTGCAATGCGGTACTGTGCTCTAGGCCAGTATAATATTGCTAGCAAAGCTATAAACACTATGCAGGTGAAATATATGGCAGGGGAGGGGGAAGGACTTGGCTCCACTCTGCAGTGTATTGTCCCCATCCCTATTCTCTCCCCCCCACCCACCAAATAAACCTAGCCTTATTGGACTAATTCCAAGACAGAAAAGAGGAGTGCACACGCGGGGAGCTGGTGGGGCAGTGATAATGTCACTGCACTAGTAATCCAGAGGTCCAGGCTAATGCTTTGAGGACACATGTTCAAATCCCAACATGGCAGCTGGTGGAATTTAAATTCCACCTAATAAAACTTGAAATCATTATCAGTTATCACAAAAACTAATTTGGTTCACTAATACTCTTTCGGGAAAGAAACCTATTATCCTTACCTGGTCTGGTCTACCTGTGACTCCAGACCTACAGACTCTTAACTGCACTCTGAAACTGCCTCGTAAACCACTCAGTTGTAGAAAACCAGAAAAGTCAGTAAGGAATAAAGGCTAGGCACTAGAAGCAATAATGACACACCCAGCCCTGCTGACTCTGCAAAGTACACCATACTAACATCTAGAGGGTTGTGCCAAAATTGGGAGAGCTGTCCCAACTTCCAGCTGTCCTACAAGCTGCCAAAGCCATTCTCACCGAATAATACCTTGTAGACAATATCCCAGACCATCACCATCACCATCTCTGATATGTTCTGCCCCATTGGCAGAATAGCAGAGGAGGCAGCACAATGGTATACCATCAGGAGGGAGTTGCTCCGGGAGTCCTCAACGTCGACTCTGGATCCAGTGACGTTTAATAGCATCAGGTCAAACATGGGCAAGCAAATATCCATCTGATTACCACCAATGTCACCCCCTCGCCTCCACCTACCCAACCTCCAGCTGATCAGTCAGTACTCCTCCATGTTGAACACCAATTGGAAGAAGGCGGCAAGGGCACAGAATGTATCTTAGGTGAGGGACTTTAATCGCCATCACCGAATAGCACTGCTACTGACTGAGATGTCCAAGTCCTAAAGATCATAGCTGCTAGACTGTGTCTGTGGCAGGTAGTGAGGGAACCATCAATAGGGAAAATCTGACTTGACCCCCACCCTCACCATTCTACCTGTCGTAGATACACCAGTCCACCACACAGTCCTTGTGGAGACAAAGTCCTGTCTTCACATTGAGAACACTACCACCATGCTAAAATGGATAGTTTTAGAACAAATCTAGAAACTCAAAACTCGGCATCCCCAAGACGCTGTGGGCCATCAGCAGCAACAGAATTATATTCACCCACAATCTGTAAGCTCATGGCCCAGCACACCCTCACTGTACTAAGCTGGGGGATCAACCCTGGTTCAATGAAGAGTGCAGGAGGGTATGCCAGGAACAGCACCAAGCATACCTAAAAATGAGGTGCCAATTTGGCGAACTATAGTAGATCAAACAGTGGAAGCAGCATGTGATAGGCAAAACAAAGAGATCCCATAACCCAATGAATCAAATCTGAGCTCGGCAATCCTACCAAATCTCACCGTGAATGGTGGCCATTTAATCAACTTACTGGAAGATGAAGCTCCACAAATATCTCCATGTCCAATGATGGAAAGCCCAGCACATCGGTACAAAAGACAAGGCTGAAGCATTTGCAGCAATCTTCAGTCATAATTGCCAATGGATGATCCATTTTGGCCTCTTCCGGGGGTCCCCAGCATCACAGATGCCAGTCTTCAGCCAATTGGATTCACTCCATGCGATATTGCAAAGGCTTTGGGCCCCGACAGAGGAACCAAGGCCTTGTATTCCAGAATTATCCATTTAGCTGGCCAAGCTGTTCCAGCATAACCACTCCACTGGCATCCACCCAACAGTATGGAAAACAGGTATATCCTGTCCCCAAAAAGCAGGACAAATCCATATGGCCATGAACCGCCCCATCAGTTTACTTTCGATCATCAGCCAAGTGATAGAAGGGGTCATCAATAGTCGTATCAAACGGCACTTACTCAGCAATCACCTGCTCAGTGACGCTCAATTTGGGTTCCGCTAGGGTCATTCAATTCCTGACCTTGGGCCAAACATGGAAAAAAGCGTTGAACTCCAGAGATGAGGTGAGAGTGACCCTCTTTGATATTAAGGCAGCATTTGACCGAGTATAGCATAAAGGGCCCCAGCAAACATAAACCAGGGAATCGTGAATATTGTCCTCTGGTTGGAGTCATAGCTGACACAAAGGAAGGTGGTTGTCATTGTTGCAGATTATTCATCTCAATCCCAGGACATCACTGCAAGAGTCCCTCAGGGTGGTGCCCTAGGCCCAACCATCCTCAGCTGCTTTATCAATGACCTTCACTCCTTCATAAGATCAGAGCTGAGGATGTCCACAGATGTTGCGCAATGTTCAGCACCATTCACAATGCCTCAGATATTCAAGCAGTGCGTGCCCATACACAACAAGTCCTGACAATATTCAGGCTTAGGCTATTAAGTGGCACTACACAAGTGGCAGGCAGTGACCATCTTCAATAAGAAGAGAATCTATCCAATTCCCCTTGACGTTCAATGGCATTATCTTGCCAAATTTACCACTATCCTAGGGCGTACCATTGACTAGAAACTGACCTGGACCAGGCATATAAATACTGTGGCTACAAGAGTAGGTCAGAGGCTGAGAATTCTGTGGCAAGTGACACACCTTCTGATTCCCTAAAGCTTGACAATCATCTATAAGGTGCAAGTCAGGAGTGTGATGGAAAATTCTCCATTTGCCTGGATGAGTGCAGCTCCAATAATACTCAAGAAGCTCAAAACTATGCAGGCGAAGTAGACCGCTTGATTGGCAACCCATTCACCACCTTCAACATCCATTCCCTCCACCTTCAATGCACAGTGGCAACAGTGTGTACCAGCTACAAGATGCACTGTAGGAACTCACCAAGGTTCCTTTGACAGCACCTACCAAACTCACCACCTCTGCCACATAGAAGGGCAAGGGCAGTAGAGACATGGGAACACTGCCACCTGAAAGTTTATATCCAAGTCACTCACCATCCCGACTTGGAAATATATCACCCCTCCTTTACTGTCACTGGGTCAAAATCCTGCAAGTCTTCCTAACAGCTCTGAGGGTGTACCTACACCTCAGGGCTGCAGCAGATCAAGAAGGCAACTCACCACCACGTTCTGGAGGGAAAATAGGATGGGAATAAATGCTGCCCTTGACTGTGATGCTCACAACCCACAAAACAATGAATTAAAAAAATTCGACTGAACAACATTTTAAATTACATGGGGCAGAATGTTCCGATTTTTTTCAAAGTATCAGTTTCAGTGAGAAAACCGGGGAAAAATTCATCTGTGTCGTCAGTGGGAAAAATCGTGGTATCTTCAGCCACTTTGAAAAACATTCAGCCAAGTTTTACGTTCCTAGACCAAGGGCTGAATTCCTCCGCCCCAAGAACGCCACGGGCGAGAGGCAGACAATGGAGAAGTCCATTGACCTCGGGCAGGATTCTCCGGTCACCGGTCGGATGCGGCCGGTGAATCCCGCCCTAAGTGTTGATGCCGGGCAGGATTAGTGGAGTTCTACAACAGCAAAACAGGCACCGCACCTGGACCAATTGAACAACCGTTAAGGGGCTAGCACCGGTGCCACGTGGAACACAATCGATTCCAATGAGAAATGGTGCCGGATGCGCTGGATTTGGGATTGGCATGTAGGAGGCTGACAAGCTGCAGCCGCATAGACACACTTCACTCCCCACACACACCATCCCAGCCAACAAGATGGCAGCAAGACGAGCGGCCCCGAGATTCACCGACGCAGAACTGGAGACCCTGCTGGACGCCATGGAGGAAAGGCGGGTGACCCTGTACCCCAGGCTGGGAAGGAGGCTGCCCGGTGCAACTGTTCACCAGGCCTGGGCGCAGGTGGCAGAGGCGGTCTGCGCAGTGGGCAACGCCTGGCCAGCAGTGCCGGAATAAACTGCACAACCTCCTCAGGGTGGCCAAAGTGAGTAGTCAGCACGGTGCCCCTGGCACCAACCCCTGTCCCATATCAGTAAACCCACGCCCCCCACCCCCACCAGGAGGGGGCCAAACCCCTATCCTCCACTACATGCCAGCATCCATACCGGCTACAATGGCTCGGTACCCTGGCCACTGAAGCCATCAACTACCCACTCACTGGGCTGCATGCGTCAGACTGCTAAACATTGTGCGTTCCCCCCCGCTCCACTCGCCCTTAGGAGAAGGCCGCGCACAAACGCCGAGAGTGAAAGAAGAATGGGTGGGGAGCTCCGGATCTGTGGCCCTTCACCGTAGCAGAACAGAGGGCACTGGATGTGGTCTGTGGGCCCGAGGAAAGGGCAGTTACCGGGGTGGAGGTCGGCATCAGGCGAGATCCTGCTGAGTTGCAGTTCCCTATGGCATGTGTGCCATCCCCCCTCACCACCACCACCCCACACCCACACCAACACCACCCCCTCCACCACCCCTCCATTCTCACCACCCCACACCCACACCAACACCACATCCAGAACCAACCCCACACTCACAATACCCCCACCACTCCACCACCACCTCTACGCCCCCTGCCCCCTCCCCAACACCCCCCCTGCACCCCCCCCCCCACCCCCCGGCCTGTGATGCAATCGTGCGTCTTGTCTTGCAGGAGCTGCTAATGATTGGGCGGGCCCATCTGGTGTCCCCCGCTCCTGGCCCAGCCACAACCAGAACCCCGTGTGTCACCAACCAGCAACAAGGACGGGACCGACATGGCCGGGAGCCTTGACCACAACCCGAGGCATCGCGGAGCTTGAGTCAGGGGATGACACTGACTTCCCGTCATAGCTGTCTCCAACACGCTCCACTATCCCAGAGATACTCACCTCGGTTGGACACTTTAGTGGAGAGGCTCTTGGGGCACTATCTGGTGCGCACCACACAAGTGCTGCGGTACAACAGGTGGAGGTAGGAACTTCCGAGGGGGTGGAAAGTCAGAGGGCAGGCTGACCCCAGGGGCCAGCTGCCATCCAGATGGGATTTGGGCTTCTGGAATGGACCATCCCAAATATTGTGGGGATGCAGTCGCAGAGCCAGGGGCTACATGACGGGATTGTCAGCGAGCATCCAGTACCTGCAGCTGGAGGAGTCCAACCACGTGCAGAAGGTGGTGCCAACCATGTGCGCCACCCAGGCCAAACCCCAAGGGGGTCGTCCGCTGTGGAGGCATTTGGTGCGACAGTTTTGGTTATGGATCAGCACTTCCAAGGTCTGGAACATTCTCTGCAGGCCCAGGACATTGCAGCGGCGCTTCTGAGCATGGCCCTGTCACAGCGGGTCATGGATGAGAATGTCGGCAGCATTGCCCAGGCGCGGGCTGACTTTGCGCAGACGCAGAAGGAGGTGGCCCAGTCCAAGAGGGAGAGGCACAGTCACTGGCTGTTGTGGCACAGACCCACAGGGTGGTGGCACAGTCGCAGCGTGATGTGGCGCAGTCCTGGATTAAGTTGTCCACCCCCTATGCTCCATGGCTGCAAGCATGCAGACCCTGGTCGAGACGAGAGCAGGCCTCCAGGACTGGCAGTGGCAGATGGCAGGAGAGTCTCAGGGGTTAGCTCCGCTCGAACCCCCGTCCCATGGAGTAGCCCGGAGGCCATCGGGCACCCCCAGGAAGGTAGAGGTGATGGGGCCCGTGCCGGTGAGTCCCGCAGGTGAGGTGTCAATGTCACAGATCAGCCAGCACTCACTGTTTCTGTTTCCCCCCCACCCCACCCCAACCCTCCCACCGTCCCCACCTCCACCACCCAAGGAATTCGATGGGACGTGTGATGGAATGGCCATCTCAAATGCAGGGGTCACCCAGGTGGACAGTGAAAAGTGCCATTGAGAGCAGGAGTCAGACGTTGTCAAATGATGTGGAGCACCAGAGCTCATCTCAGAGCGGATTGGTCATCACCCTCCACCCCATGGGCCAGACCCGCAGTTACTGCCAACCCAGGGCCCCCAACCCATAGTGTGGCAGGTATGAATCGTGGATGGAGTTGCAAGCGGAGGGGTGGGTAGTCCTTTGGGGGTGGGGGTGGGGGTTTGTGTTGGTGGGATGCGGTGTCCATGCCCCTGGCCAGCCCCCCCCCCCCCCCCCCCCAACACCCCCCACCCACCTCCCAGTCGGTGAATCTGGAGGTGATTAGAGCATCTCGTGTACACGTTGTGCGGCCTCCAGTTGTGCGGCCTGCCTGAGCCTATGTCCTGCCCGTCCTTGCTCTCCCCCCCGCATCCGCTTCATCGGATGAGGCCTGACGTTCATCCTCCTCCTCCAGCATGTCACCTCTCTGCTCTGCAATGTTGTGGAGGACGCAGCAGACCACCATGATTTGGGAGACCCCCCCCCCCCCCCCCCCCGCGCTAAATTGGAGGACCCCTCCAGAGCAGTCCAGGCACCTGAGCACAATCTTCAGGATGCCGAAGCACCGCTTGATCACACCCCTTGGCAGCGTTGTAGTGTGTCTCCGCATCGGTCTGTGGTCTCTGGAGAGGTGTCATCAGCCATGACCACAACGGATAAACCTTGTTGCCCAGGAGCCATGCCCTCACCCAAGGGTTCGCCTCAAAGATGTCGGGAACCATCGGGTCTGCCAGGATGAAGGCGTCGTACACACTGCCCAGGTATAGGGCACAGACGTGCATGATCGCAGCTCATGGCCACACACCAGCTGCACGTTCATCGAGTGGAACCCCTTTCAGTTTGTGAAGGACGGCCCGTCATGGGCCAGTGCTCGTAGGGTGACATCCCATCGATCACTCTCTGGACACAGGGCATCTTGACGATGGTGGTGAACCCCACTGCCAGGGCATCCTGGTGGGCTTGGTCCACATTGAAATGGATGTATTGTGCCAACTGGGCATATAGGGCTTCCGTGACGGCGTGGATGCACCTGTGCACCGAGCTCTGTGAGATTCCGGGCAGGTCCCCACTCGGCGCCTGGAAGCACCCCGTAACATAGAAATTCAGGGGACCATCACCTTGATGGCCACCGAGAGCGGGGGCCTTCACGATTCCCCCGCGGTGTCAGGTGCATCATGATCTTGCAAATATGTCACACTGTTCCCCACTCAGCCGGAGCCCCTCTGTAGGGGCGACATTGGCATTGCCCTTGGTTGGGCCGATAATGCCCAGCATGCGGGTGCCAGCTAGTTGGTGGGATGGTATGATGGAGGATAGGGTGTGGGGGTGGTGGATGGAGGCTAGATGTAGGGATGAAGGGGTGATGGGGTGGAGAGTGGGGGCTGCTGACCAGGGGGTGGGAACCTGTGGGGCAGGTGTCATCCTTGAGGGGGCAGTTAAGAGGCAAGCACATTGCTGTGGATCTGGAGTCACATGTAGGCCAGACCAGGTAAGCACAGCTGATTTCCTTCCCTAAAGGGCATTTGTGAATTGCTGGTTGAACACCAATATCCAATATCTGCAGGGGGTGAAAGGCCGACATGTTAACATGGTGCATACTTCCGTACCCAACCAGGTCCACTGGGCTACATGGTTGGCCCTGTGGACTCTGCCCCCATGTGCACCCCCATTCCCAAACCCCTGGCCCCACCGGTGCCCAGCACCGAGGGGGCTTCTGACCCTGCTGCCTGTCCCTCCTGCCAGGGGTACCGTCGGCTGGCTCTGCCTTTGCCAGCGGTACACTTTTGTGGCCCCCGGTCTGCGCCCTCATAGGGGCTACATTGTGGGATGTCCTGGGTGGGTCATCTGATGCCTGCCAGCGGGTGCCGGCCAGCTGGGTGGTGGGGGTATGGCGGAGGGTGGGGTGTGGAGTGGGGGGATAGGGGCACTCATACGACTGGTGTCACTGTGCAGAACCAGTACCAAAGTGGATGGCCAATAGGGTGTGCAGCAAGATGGCTGCCTTGTAGGCGACAGCAATGGCGGTCCATGGCTGGGGACCGCCCCAGTCCCGTGGGGTGTCCCCCGGCCACTCAGCCCGTTCACCCGTCACAGCCCCCCCACCCCCCCACCCAGCCCTGGCAGGGCCCTACCCCCATCCCAGCCAGCCTGACCAGTGTCCAGCCCGGCAGCTCACAGTCGCGCCTCTCTGTTTCCTACCTCCTATCTCTCTCCCTCATCAGCCACGGCGTCAGTTTCATGATTTGTAAAAGCACAAGTGAACCACGCCAACAAGAATTCGGCCTTCGGAGGCAGACAATCGCGAAGGCCCAGGAGAATACAGGGTCAGGCCTACCAATTATATGCAAATAGTGTTTACTGTACGTGCGTTACGGACTGCATTAACGCCGTTGTCGAGGCGACGGAGAATCGCGATTTGGCGTCAAATCGGTGCCCGCTGCGATTTCGGCGTCGGAACCGATTCTCCGCCCAATTGTATTTCCCAATTTTGCCATTGGCCGACGGAGAATCTCACCCAATTTGTTTCAGTTTTTTGATTAAGGGCAAGGGAAAGCAGTACGGGAGAGATAGCAGCTTGCTTAAAAGAGTTTTGCTTGTATAATAATTCAGGTGCCAAAAATGTGACAAAATAAATCCATTATTGATTTATTTCATTGAAGAAAGGACCTCAAAATATCTATTCTTACAGACTAATCGCTAGCCTATGGACAGATTGGGGACTGCAGGGGCTGGGGCTGCAAATACCTGTTCACGTGGTCACAAGGGTGACATGACATTGTTGCTGACAGCTCAATGGGACGACTCCGGTGTACAGTCAGCACTTTTCATTAGTTTTCTGCCTGATTGTACGGGTAGAAATTGGGCACCACTGATCCATGTAAAGGCACCCAGCACCTCCGTAAAAAGGAGGTGACTGTGGACAGGAGAGAGCACATGTGAAGCAATAAAACCTGTAGCTCTAACTAACACTTATCCTTCTCTTTCAGTAAAAGTGCTCCGCCAGTTCAGAAGAGGCCAGCCTTCCAAAAGATGGGTGAGTTGAGCTCTGTGACACTTGGCCCTAGAAAGTAGAGATTGATGCCATATGCACTTTAGCATCTCGATCAGTGAAGGGGCAATCAAGAGCTAGGGCCGGGGGTTAGGGCATCACAGCTGCCAACTCGCTGCATGAGATCACGTTATGAGCTCTGTTGCAGAGGACGTGGGTGAAGATTTATAAGGCCCAGGTTGCCAAAGGGAATGCTTCAGGAAAAAGTCAGATACATTGGGCAATGTGCCAGGAAGCACAGCAGCTAAGAGCACAAGTAGTTCAGCTTTTCTTACAGATCATTCTGTGCAACATGGGCAGAGTGGAAGGAACCTGGTACATAAAAGTGAAGAGCCATTGTGATCTTGATAGACACGAGTGGTGCTACCCTTGCCCTGGGTATGAGACTCCAGTTGTGGTTGCAACAGGCGGTGTAGTTTGGTGGTCACCACCTTGGTGATGTGAAAGCACCTGAGTCATGGCTCCTCAGCGAAGTTAAAGTAGAAAACTGTACCCTGAAGATCCGCTGTAAGCATGGCCTCCCGAGCAGCGCCATACTCCTCTGTCTTCTTCCAACCGCTCCTCTCTCCTGTATGGTTTACTGCCCACACCTCACTCTCCCTTCTCCAAAGTCAAATCTACAAGATCACCCACGACTACAGTAAAACTGTTGATGGTGGTAAAAATTGATTGAGCATTAGCAAATCCTCTTGGCAAAAGTTAGAAATCAATTGTAAAGGGCAATGTTAGTCCACAATGACACTCAGAGGTTAACCAGCAAAACCAGCAGCTAACATGTGTGTGTATCCTATCGTTACCTGCACTTGTTTATGTGAGTCATGGCAATAATGGAGACATGGCTCAAAAAAGGGCATGATTGGCGGCTAAATATTCCTGGATGTTTTTCAGGAAATATAGAAGGAAAGGAAGGTGGTGGGGTGAGGTGTGTGGGTGTGGTGGGTATGTCAGGAGGAGAGGGAATTGGTGGTGTTAGTTTTGTTTAAGGGTTAGTGTGAAGATACAGTTGGGGCACCATTTACACTGCTGGGTGTTAGCTAGGCTGTTAATTCATTCCGGAGCTGGTTGGTGAATTAGGAAACAAGACATCAATGTTTTATTTCATATTAGATTTATTTACAGATGTGCAGCAAGTTTGGGTCATCCCTTAACATCGCCCAATGTTCCATAAGTCTCTTTATACTACTTTGAGCAGACGACAAGAAAATGAACCAATTAACTATTTCACATCGCTTTAAGGAACGCCGTAAGGAAAACATTTTGTTTAACACAACTTTATTGAATTAAATTATAATATTATTAGCTATCCATCGCTGGTGAGAATGATTGTCTTCCACAAAGATGGCTGATGAAGCCAATTCGGGATTGGCAGACTTTCTAGCATGTAGAGCATTTTTGTCATGTGGGATGTCTGATCTTCTATTATTCGTTTGGGTCATGGCAGTTTTTTTCACCACACTTTTCCTTTAAATTTTGTTGTCATTGTTGGGGCACAAAATGCTGGGATCTCTCCCACAGGCTGTGCCAGCATCTGATTTGGCCCAGGCCCATGGTCTCCCAGGAGTCAATGTCAATGTTGCAGCATTGGAGTCCATGAACCACCCTAACCTTTTCTTGCATGGGACTGCTGCATGCAACACCCTCCGCGGCATGTCCCTGACGGTAAAAGGGAGAATTTCCACATAGAGAGCCCCCATAGAGAACCTCTCACAGCCTGGTATGGCAACAGTTCAGCCCAAGACCGTAAGAAACTACAGAGAGTCGTGAACACAGCCCAGTCTATCAAGCGGACCCGCCTCCCATCCATTGACTCTATCTACACCGTCCGCTGCCTTGGGAAAGTGGGCAGCATCATTTACTCTTATTTACTCTTCCAACTTCTTCCATCGGGCAGGAGACACAAAAGTCTGAGAACACGCACTAACAGATTCAAAAACAGCTTCTTCCCCGCGGTTACCAGACTCCTCAATGATCCTCTTATGGACTGACCTGATCTCTTCACACATCTGCTGTACTGAGTAGTACTACACTCCTGTATGCTTCACCCAATGCCTGTGTCTATGTATTTACATTGTGTATTTATGTTTGTCCTATGTTTTTCATGTATGGAATGATCTGTCTGGACTGTAAACAGAACAATACTTTTCACTGTACCTCGGTACGCGTGACAATAAACAAATCCAATGAGGGCCCCTGCTACAGTCAGGTGACAAGACAGAACGCCATGACGTGTACGGATGGTTGACAAGGGCAAGGAAGTGAAGGGTGTGCAACAGCAGCCCATATTGGAAACCCCTTGGCACCAAATGGAATGGCATGAAGGAGATTTCAGCAAGATGGCTCAATTGTGAAGTTGAGGTTCCTGAGGTAGGTTTCGATATCTGGGACGAATGTGAAATTCTGTCCGAATGGGGGTCAGTTCAGACTGGAGTCCACCACAAGTCTGAGCCGTCTCCTTACCTCAAATGCAGTCAGGGCCGAGCACCATGTTTGAACTATCTTACCCTTTTATTGCACAGGACAGCTTCATGCAACACCCTTCATGCCAAATCCCTGATGGTAAAGTGGAGGACTCCTACATAGACAATCTCCCAATGATGCCCGATTCCACCTCAGATGGCAGGATGGAATGCCACAGCATGGCCAGATGATTTACAAAGGTTAGGAAGTGCAGCATATACAGCAGTAGCCCATGCAGGAAACCCCTCCATGCAGAATTGAATAGCACGGAGGGTGTTTCCATGAGCTGGCTCAAATTGCCGATCTGGGGCTCACGTGGGAGGTTTCAGGATCAATGTAAAATTCTGTCCAAATAGGAGTCAATGAGTATGGGAGTCCACCACACTCTCAACACTCCATTTAAATTTGGGCTTGAGTAGTACAGTTTTAAGGCTCTGGGTGGCTTTAGCCATAAGCTGGACATCTACCGAAGCATGACGCATAAGTTAAGGCTTTCTTCATATGCACTCTAGATACTTAATTAATGCCCTTCATCTGTGTATTCTTAACTTATTATTAACATGCCATAACATCAGCCACTAACTAGTAGGAAAAATAGAGAAGAACATATTTGCCAGGATGTTACAGAAAGGTGAATGAACCATGGTACAGTGATAGTGGTGCACTTCAAGAATCCTAAAATAGACTGGCATGGTAATAGTCTGAACACAGAGTAAAGCAAGAGTTTATAAAGTGTATTCAGGAAACTTTCTTGATCAATTTTCTTTCAAAACAGCACAGGAGAGATTATTACTGGATCTGGTAAAGTGCATCAAGTGTCAGTCAGGGAACATTTAGGAAACAGTGATCATTTTATCATAAGTTGGGCAGCACGGTGGCGCAGTGGGTTAGCCCTGCTACCTCACGGCGCCGAGGTCCCAGGTTCGATCCCGGCTCTGGGTCACTGTCCCTGTGGAGTTTGCACATTCTCCCCGTGTTTGCGTGGGTTTCGCCCCCACAACCCAAAGATGTGCAGGCTAGGTGGATTGGCCACGCTAAATTGCCCCTTAATTGGAAAAAATGAATTGGATACTCTAAATTTATTTAAAATTTTTTATTTTTTTAATCATAAGTTTAGATCAGCAATGGAAAAGGATAAGGAGTAACCGAGAACAAAAATACTTATTTGCTAATAGAATGGCTACGGCGAAGAAAGAGACTATTTGGCCTATCAACTCTCTGCAAGAGCAATTCACCTAGTCCTGACCTTCATAGAATCATAGAATCATAGAATTTACAGTGCAGAAGGAGGCCATTCGGCCCATCAAGTCTGCACCGGCTCTTGGAAAGAGCACCCTACCCAAGGTCAACACCTCCACCCTATCCCCATAACCCAGTAATCCCACACAACACTCAGGGCAATTTTGGTCACTAAGGGTAATTTATCATGGCCAATCCACCTAACCTGCACATCTTTGGACTGTGGGAGGAAACCGGAGCACCCGGAGGAAACCCATGCACACACGGGGAGGATGTGCAGACTCCGCACAGACAGTGACCCAAGCCGGAATCGAACCTGGGACCCTGGAGCTGTGAAGCAATTGTGCTAACCACTGTGCTACCGTGCTGCCCAATTCCCTGTTGCCCTGCAATATTTTTCTCTTCAGATAATTTTCCAATTCTTTTGAAGGTCTCGATTGAATTTGCTTCTGCCATACTCATAAACACATACTGAGTATTCTTTCCCCTCAGGTCGCCATTGCTTCTTTTGCCAATCACCTTAAATCATACTGTCTGGTTCTCAATCCTTCCGCCAATGGAAACAGTTTTTCCCTATCTACTCTGTTCAAATCCTTCATGATTTTGAAAATCTCTATCAAATATATTCTTAATCTCCTCTTCTCCAAGGAGAACAGCTCCAGCTTCTGCAATCTATCCGCACAGTTGAATATCCTCAACCCTGGTTGGAAGAGGGTGAATTGCAATGGGTTGGGAACAGGTGTGGTCTGGGTAAATTGGAATCAAAAATTGACAGGTAGAACTGTAATCGAGCAATGGGCAGACTTTTAAGTTTGGTTACAGCCTTGCTATTTACCCACACAGGGGGGCACGCAGATCTGTCAAAGCCCAGGTTCCCGGATGATGAAAGCAGTAGAGACTATGATGAAGCAGAGTAAGATTACAGACATTAGGTTGATGGTACAAGTGAGGGTCAGGCTGAATACAGAAAGATCAACGAGGAAACAGAAATAAGAGGGGAAAAGAGAAAGCATGAGAATAGGCTGGCAAAGATAAAAGAGAATGCAAAAGTCTTCATAGGCATATAAATAGAAGAAAAGGAATAAGAAGAGGGCTAGAGGTGATTAGGGATAGAAAGGGAGATCTATACATGGAGGCAGTGGGCTTGGCTAAAGCACTAAATTAGAACTTTACAACAGTCTTTACCAAGGAAGAGGATGCTCCCCAAGTCAGTGAAAGAGGGTGTGGTTCAGATGCTGGAAAGATTGATTATAGTTAATGTAGATAAGTCACCAGGTTCAGATGGGATGCATTCAAAGGTGCTGATGGAAGTAATAGTAAAAATCACAGAAATACCAGCCTTAATCTTCCAATCTTCCTGAGGTGTGGGAGTGGTGCCAGAGGACTGGGGAACTGCAAATGTTGCACTCTACTTCAAAATGTGTACAAGGATAAACCCAGAAACTGCAGGCCAGCTGGTTAAACCCTGGCCATGGGGAAAACTTAGAAAGAATAATTCAGGACAAAATTAACAGTCACTTGGCACATGTGAATGAATGCAGAAAAACCAGCATGGATGGGAAATCAAATTGAAGCATACAAGATGATGAAAAGGTATGGATAAAATAGACACGGATGGATGCTTCCTCCTGTGGGACATTCTGAAGCGAGAGATCATAGTCTTAGAATAAGAGGTAACGAGGGCAGCACGGTGGCGCAGTGGATTAGCCCTGTTGCCTCACGGCGCTGAGGTCCCAGGTTCGATCCCGGCTCTGGGTCACTGTCCGTGTGGGGTTTGCACATTCTCCTCGTGTTTGCGTGCGTCTCACCCCCACAACCCAAAGATGTGCAGAGTAGGTGGATTGGCCACGCTAAATTGCCCCTTAATTGGAAAAAAAATGAATTGGACACTCTAAATTTTTTTTAAAAAAGAATAAGAGGTAACAAATTTAAAACAGAGCTCAGGAGAAACTACTTCTCCCAAAGGGTTGTGAATCTGTGGAATTCACTATCCCATAGTGCGGTTGATACTGGGACAGTGAGTAAATTTAAGGAGGAGTTAGACAGATTTTTAATTGGTAATGGGTTGAAAAGTTATGGAGAACGGGCAGGACAGTGGAGTTAAGACCAGGATGAGATCAGCCATGAGTGAATGGCAGAGCAGACTCAAATGGCTTAATCTGCTCCTATATCTTCTGAACTTATTTGTTCAAGACAAATCATGTTTAACTAACTCAATTGAGTTTTTGGAGATGGTAACAGAGAGAGTTGCATGTCAGAAAAATTGAAGCCCATGTAATAAAAGGGACAGGGTGGCAATCAAATGAACTGCTCATTCCTGGATGATGTCAAGCTTCTTGAGTGTTGAAAAAAGTTTAAAATGAGGATCAGGCTTTAAACGATTCCATTGTGCACCCTGGGTGATGATGAAGGAGCCAATATTTATCATTCAAACAACATCACTAAAAGAAATGACCTCATTCTCACATCAAGGAACTTGCTGTGCACAAATTGGAGGCTGCCTTTTGTATGCTATAAAAGTGAGTACACATCAAAAGAAGTACTTAATTAGCTGCAAAACATCGAATCCAGATGGGCAGCTTGAAAATTTAGTTCATTCTATTGTATATGATGGGGACAATTCCTCCATTGTGCATGGAGTAATTAGCAGTTTTCCACACAGAGTAAGTCAAACCAATGCACACAGTTTGCCATGGAATGTCTGTACCACATGATTCAGCTTTTAGATACCTTTGCAACAAAAGCCTTAATTATTTCCAGTTGCAGTCCTCCTCAATGATATTACGTACTATTTTGTTCAATCAGTAGTCTAGTATCTCAACGATCGTGGGCTGGATTCTCTGTTTCAGAAGCTAAGTGCCGACTCGAATGGAGAATTTGTGGGCATTTTACGACGCCAAAATTGGCGCCGAACCCTCACCGATTCTGGGACCGGTGAGGGGCTAGCAGTGGCGTCAGGTGAAACTCCTATGTCCCGCAACGAAAACGGCCAGAGAATGGTGGGTCCCTGACCGCGCGTGCGCACGGCGACGAACTGTGGCGGTCGCACCATACAACATGGCGCCGGCCGCGCGAGGACCCGTCCTGCCATCCGCGACTCCACAGGCCATCCTCCTGGCCACCCGCCAACAGTCCCCCCCAGCCCTCGCGGAATTCCCCCCGGCCAGCGGCACGGATCCTGTGGCTGGACACAGTCTGTAGCCGCCATGCCGGGTTCCCGACCTTTGAGACCACACGGGTCCTGCGCAGTCAGGAACTCAGCCCATCGGGGGGGGGGAGCATCGTGGGAGGGCCTGCTGATGACACGCCAACACCGTTTCAACGGCGCGTGACGCGATGATGTCATTTCAGAGGGGGCGGAGCATGGCTGACCAGCATAAAGCCGGCACCCGTCCTGATTTGGATGCTGGAGCCCATTCTCCACCTGATCGGCGATTATGATATCGCTGTCGGGAAAAGGAGAATCCCGCCCCATGAGTTCAAATCACACCAAGCCAAGTTGTGAAACGGAATTCATAAAATGTGGTAATTTGTGACTAGCTGTGGAAAGAAAATGGCCCGTTTCACTTTTTCAGAGCATCTAAATGTGGTCTCGGCAATTTTGCCCAGAATAAAGCTAATATTTAAAACCTTGCCAGTTGTTCATGAAATTCCAACACGGTGGCATGATAATGTTTTCTTTCAAATCCTATAATACCGACAGGTGGGTAATTTAAATAAATGCCACAACTGAATACTGTTGAAATGGAACAATCTCAATCGATTCTTCCTCATCAACCTTGACAAAGAGAAAGAATGAAATGCGACAATAAATGAATTTCCAAGTAATTATAACAAACGAAGAAAGGTTCCATTCACATTCTTTATCAACAATCATACTGTTGGGCAAGGAAATAATGCAGAACCAGATTCATCTTGATGGTTCACTGGAGAACCTAATGATGAGATTCTGATGAAGCTGCAGAGAAAGGTCAGAAAGATGTACCGTCAGGCAGACTGGGCAGACTGCAATTTAGATAAACTTTAAATTTCAAGGTGCTGATGCATATGCAATTGTTCAAACAAGTAAAGCAATGTCGCTGCCTTGTGTTACATTCCTCAGCTCAAAGTTGCAATGTGAACTCATTCAGGTTAAGGATAGTTTGGAACAGGCTGTGATTGACAGCTTCCACACGATCCAGCTATGAGCATTGTTCCATTAATCTCCCTTCACAGTTGAGTACCTTTGAAGGAGTCATCTTTTAAACTAACTGCAATGTTTATAAACATCAAACTTTGATTGACAGCTCCTGGACCACTTCAAACAGAGTGGTCTCTAATCTTAACTCTGTTAGTTTCACAGTTGATCACTTCAACGTTACTCAACAGTGAGGAGAGATGAATGGAACTATGCTCACAGCTTGGGGGGGGGGGGGGGGGAGTGTGGAAGCTGTCAATCACAGCCTAGTAAAATCAATATCAAAGAGAAATGAACAAATGGCTTGCAGATCAAAGATCTGAGGAGGTTTAAACCCAGCTGACTGGTTTTCTCTTTCCAGGAATTGACAGGTGCTGCTTCCTCTGTCTGCATCAACAGGTGCATTGCCCAGATGAGTCTGAAAGCAGTAGTGTCTGGACTGCCCTCTAGCTTCCAGCCAAGGGTCTCTCTTCTGGGAGGCTTCCCGACAAGGGTCTCTCTCCTGGGAGGCTTCCAACAGGGGTCTCTCTTCTGGGGGGTCTTTGGGGATTCGCTTTATTTACAGGGTCTCTGGGGGGGTCTCTTTATTTAGGAGTCTCTGTGGTGGGTCTCTTTATTTGGGGGGTCTTATGGGGGTCTCTTTATTTAGGGGGTCCCTTAGCGAGTCACCCCTTTGGCCCACCGCGCGGTCCACAGCATCAAATACACGCTTGTCAGGACAGTATTAATTCTCGCAAATATGACTCCCGGCCCAGTGGACCAGAGAATCATGAGGGCCAAGAGAATATGTTGCCCGGCTCGGTAATTGAATGCAAATGGATCTTAATGTTTCATTTGCATCCTCCTGCTGGCACAGTGTGCGAACCTCAATCCCGACACCAGCGGGGCGGCCGGAGTTTCCAAAACGGGTTGGCGCCTGGTGCCGATCCCAGTCTCTCCCTGACGCTGGATTCTTCACTGTATTGGGAACTCCGCTATGGGCTGCACAAGGTGGAGAATCCATAGAACACATAGAATCACGGAAGTGCACTCACTCACTCTCCCACTTCCACACTCAGTCACTCTCTCTCCCTCACACTCACCCATTCACTTCCTCTCCCACACTCACTCTCTCTCCCACCAAGGCACTCACTCACTCACTCATTCACTCTCTCCAACACTCACTCACTACTCGCGCTCTCACAATCTTCCACCCAGCCACTCACTCTCAATCACACTCACTCACTCAGTCTCTCTCCCACATTCTCTCTTTTTCACACACTCACTCTCTCACACTCACTAGCTCAATTTCACACATTTACTCTCTCTCCTACACTCACTCTCTCACCCTCTCTCCCACTCAGCCACTCATACTCTCTCCCACACTCACTCACACTCTCCCACACTCACTCACACTCTCCCACACTCACTCTCACACTCACTCAATCACTCACACATTCACTCACTCTCTCCAAAGATTCACTCTTTTTCACACACACTCACTCTCTCACACTCACTCACTTACTCTCTCTCCCACTCAGCCACACTCAATTACTCATTCACTCTCTCTCACACTCACTTACTCACTCTCTCCAACACTCACCTACTCTCTCTGCCCATTTTATTTAGTGATAATCCTGGTCAAGTTTCAAGTATCAGACTCATTTATAAGCTTTTAGTCAGTTCCTGGCTGCATTCATACTGGTGCTTGGGACCTTGCCATTGGCTGGATGGGCAAAAAAATGGTTGTTTCTGCAGCGGCAGGCAGCTTTGGAGAAGAAAAAGGATTGCAATGTGTCATGAAGTGCACAAATTCCAGTGACACAGACTTGGCAATCCATCTTCTATCCACTGATTGTTGATTCTATTTGTTTTTGTGAGCTTTGCTGATGTTGCACTGCATGTTAAATTTAATGCCCGGCATGGCTGAGGCCATGGAAAATGTGACATATTCACGATGACACTACTGTATTATTACCACCTGAATATGCATGCCCATATCTGGGGTGGGAGCTTCTGGTGTCCAGTAGAAATTATGCTTGACATGGATTAGCTGCTGACAGTGCACCATCCTTTCTCATTGTCTGTGCTCAAGTCATGTCTTAGCACAGTGGGCTAAACAGCTGGCTTGTAAAGCAGAACAAGGCCAGCAGCGCGGGTTCAATTCCGGTACCATCCTCCCCGAACCGGCGCTGGAATGTGGTGACTAGGGGCTTTTCACAGTAACTTCATTTGAAGTCTACTTGTGACAATAAGCGATTTTCATTCATTTCAAAGTATCATAAAGAGAAACTGCAGCACCTTAATATCCATGGAGTCAAAGTCAATAGAAACTTGCAGTGCGGTTTTCTGGCCATGTTGCTCCCGGAGCAAATCCCACTATGTCGGAATTGTAGGTGTGCCCTGAAACTGGATTCGCACCAGGCGCCAAATAGTGCACAATGTTCCCGGCAGACATAACCTGGTTCATGCTCTTGCTGGTGTGGCCTTTGGTGACCCCACAGTGAGGGACCATGAAGATTTCACCTCAGCCTTCACTGCCAAGCTTCGTAAGCTCCATGAGCACTGCAAGTTCGGAACCGTGCTTATTGACATGTTGCGTGACCTCGGCTGGTTTGTGGGATCCATAACCTTAATATCCAGAAGAAATATCTGGTTGAAACCACCATAACGTCGGAAAAAGAGATCAAAATATTTCAGGTGAGGGAATGTACAGAGAAAGGCGCCACTGACCTCCAAAGCGTGGCTAAAGGGGAGACCAAATAAGTATGGGGAGGCACGGCCGCGAGGTTCACGACAGGATCATCAGGCACAGCAAAGAGCCAGATATGGACCACCGTAATGGACCGAAGTCAAAGGACCAGGAAAAAGACAGGGCGCCAACCCAAGTCAGAGGTGGATTGCTATTATTGTGGAGGGAGGGCCATCCCCAAAAGACCTACCATGTTTGGGAGTTTGTGTGTTTCCGATGCAATCTCAGTGGTCACGTTCAAGCCCCAGGCAAAGCGCCAATGCAAAAAAAACAACAAGAACTGCAGCAGCAGTCCACAGCACCACTGAACGTAGTGGCGAAGAGCTCTAAAGAGAAGCATTCAATGTATCGGTTGAATGCAGCCCAGTTGAATAAGATGGCGCCGATTGAAATCACCTGAAAGGTAAACGGCAAACTCCTCAAAATGCAAATTGACACCGTGGCTTCGGTGTCCATTGTGGGAGACCAGACTTTTATATCTAGATGGAAGTCAGTCTTTAAAGTTTGATCAATACCACAGCCAAGCTTTCCACTTCCACTGGGGAAATCTTGAAAATCCTTGAAACCACCAACACATCAGTGGCGTACAAAGAGCAAGAGGCCAAACTGCACTTGGTTGACATGGAGGGCAGAGACCCAGTCTGATGGGAAGAGACTGGCTACAGAAGATTTCACTCAACTGGTTAAAAAAATTTCCTATGGCGTCCTCCAAGATGTCGTGAGGACGTCTTTCACAAGGAACTGGGGCAGGTCAAAGGCGTCAAAGTCAAAATCTATGTCAATCTGGTTCGACGCCCAAGTTCGTCAGAAGATAGAAAAGACTTATAAGAAAGGTAACAATACAATAATCATGGGGTATCTCAATATACAGGTGGACTGGGAAAATCATGTTGGTAGCAGATCCCAAGAAAAGGAATTTGTGGAATGTCTATGCAATGGTTTTTTGGAGCAGCTTGTGGTAGAACCCACTAGGGAACAAGCAACTCTGGAGAATTCTCACGAGATCACGTTACATCTCGCGATTCGAGGGGTGGCATGACGGCGCTGTGGTTAGCACTGCTGCCTACGCCGCTGAGGACCCGGGTTCGATCCTGGCCCCGGGTCACTGTCTGTGTGGAGTTTGCACATTCTCCCCATGTCTGTGTGGGTTTCACCCCACAACCCAAAGATGTGCAGGTTAGGTGGATTGGTCTCACTAAATTGTCTCTTAATTTAAAAAAAAGTAACTGGGTACTCTAAATTTATTTTAAAAAATATCTTGCAATGTATGGCTAGCCAGGTAGGTCCCGGGAGAGGGTTCTCCCAGCATCTATCAGCTGCTCCACTTTTCAGGCGGCAGGTAGATCACGGCCAACATTTAGAGTCCTTGTGGCTCGTCTTCAGTGCTTAAAACCTCCATCTTTGATCAAACTTTAAGTTATCTGATTCATTGCCTCAGTGAGATTTAATAATGGGAGATGAGGAAATGGCTGAGGAACTGAACAGGTTTTTGGGTCGGTCTTCACAGTGGAAGACACAAATAACATGCCAGTGACTGATGGAAATGAGGCTATGACAGGTGAGGACCTTGAGAGGATTGTTATCACCAAGGAGGTAGTGATGGGCAAGCTAATGGGGCTAAAGGTAGACAAGTCTTCTGGACCTGATGGAATGCATCCCAGCGTTCTAAAAGAGATGGCTAGGGAAATCGCAAATGCACTAGTGATAATTTACCAAAATTCACTAGACTGTGGGGTTGTCCCGGCGGATTGGAAATTAGCAAACGTGACACCACTGTTTAAAAAAGGAGGTAGGCAGAAAGCGGGTAATTATAGGCCTGTGAGCTTAACTTCGGTAGTAGGGAAGATGCTGGAATCTATCATCAAGGAAGAAATAGCGAGGCACCTGGATGGAAATTGTCCCATTGGACAGACGCAGCATGGGTTCATAAAGGGCAGGTCGTGCCTAACTAATTTAGTGGAATTTTTTGAGGACATTGACAGTGCGGTAGATAACGGGGAGCCAATGGATGTGGTATATCTGGATTTCCAAAAAGCCTTTGACAAGGTGCCACACAAAAAGTTGTTGTATAAGATAAAGATGCATGACATTAAGGGGAAAGTAGTAGTATGGATAGAGGATTGGTTAATTAATAGAAAGCAAAGAGTGGGGATTAATGGGTGTTTCTCTGGTTGGCAATCAGTAGCTAGTGGTGTCCCTCAGGGATCAGTGTTGGGCCCACAACTGTTCACAATTTACATAGATGATTTGGAGTTGGGGACCAAGGGCAATGTGTCCAAGTTTGCAGACAACACTAAGATAAGTGGTAAAGCAAAAAGTGCAGAGGATACTGGAAGTCTGCAGAGGGACTTGGATAGGCTAAGTGAATGGGCTAGGGTCTGGCAGATGGAATACAATGTTGACAAATGTGAGGTTATCCATTTTGGTAGGAATAACAGCAAAAGAGATTATTATTTAAATGATAAAATATTAAAACATGCTGCTGTGCAGAGAGACCTGGGTGTGCTAGTGCATGAGTCGCAAAAAGTTGGTTTTCAGGTGCAACAGGTGATTAAGAAGGCAAATGGAATTGTGTCCTTCATTGCTAGAAGGATGGAGTTTAAGACTAGGGAGGTTCTGCTGCAATTGTATAAGGTGTTAGTGAGGCCACACCTGGAGTATTGTGTTCAGTTTTAGTCTCCTTACTTGAGAAAGGACGTACTGGCACTGGAGGGTGTGCAGAAGAGATTCACTAGGTTAATCCCAGAGCTGAAGGGGTTGGATTACGAGGAGAGGTTGAGTAGACTGGGACTGTACTCGTTGGAATTTAGAAGGATGAGGGGGGATCTTATAGAAACATATAAGATTATGAAGGGAATAGAGAGGATAGATGCGGGCAGGTTGTTTCCACTGGCGGGTGAAAGCAGAACTAGTGGGCATAGCCTCAAAATAAGGGGAAGTAGATTTAGGACTGAGTTTAGGAGAAACTTCTTCACCCAAAGGGTTGTGAATCTATGGAATTCCTTGCCCAGTGAAGCAGTAGAGGCTCCTTCATTAAATGTTTTTAAGATAAAGATAGATAGTTTTTTTAAGAATAAAGGGATTAAGGGTTATGGTGTTCGGGCCGGAAAGTGGAGCTGAGTCCACCAAAGATCAGCCATGACCTCATTGAATGGTGGAGCAGGCTCGAGGGGCCAGATGGCCTACTCCTGCTCCTAGTTCTTATGTTCTTATGTGTCATACAATAATGCTCCTGTGAAGGGTCTTGGGACTTTTCACAACATTAAATATAAATTGATTTGCCAATAGAAAGGGTTACAAAAATTTAACAGCAGTCAGACTCACTGGCCTGTTAAATAACATGACTTTAGTTCTTGCTATTTCTGGCATCCTTTTTCAGGGGTCTCACAAACTTCTACAGATGTGCCATAGAGAACATCCTGTCCGGCTGCATCACAGCTTGGTATGGCAACGCTCGGCCCAACCGCTCGGCCCAAGATCGCAAGAAACTGCAGAGTATGGTGAACTCAGCCCAACACATCACAGAAGCTTGCCATCCTCCCATTGATTCTGTCTACATCTTCTGCTGCTTCAGGAAGGCAGACAGCATTGTCAGAGACCCCTCCCACCCAGGCTTTGCCCTCTTCCAGACCCTTCCATCAGGCAGAAGATACAGAAGTCTGAAGACCCACACATCCAGATATAGGAACAGCTTCTTCCACACAGCTACAAGACTCCTCAATGACTCTCCCTTGAACTGATCTGTTCCCTGTAAGATGACTATTCACGACGCCCTATGCTGCTCTTGCTCATGTATTTGCTTTGTTTGGCCCTTGTTCCGCACTGTGACCAAACGCTATTTGTTGATGTACCATTTGTCAATGTACTCTGTCGATTATTCTTTTTGTCTACTATGTACGTACTGTGTATGTTCCCTTGGCCGCAGAAAAATACTTTTCACTGTACTTCGGTGCATGTGAAAATAAATATCAATCAATTAATCAAACAATCAACTTGTGCTTGTCAAATTTGGAATCACATCAGCGATTTGGGCTCTGTCACGTCAGGATTGCGCCAATTCAATTTGGTCCATACACATAAGGGACACCGATGCAAGCATACATACCTATGGAGAATGTTGCACAGGCTGCGACTCACAGTGCAGCCTGTCTGCTTGGAAGTCGAGAAGGCCTTTGTAACTCCATGAGAAGCAATTAATTTCATGCCCACCATGTAAGCAACTTGAAATGTTACAGCAAAACCAACTTTACTGAAATATTTCCAACAGTTCAGAAAATATGAAGATCCTTACATTCTGCAAAGTGTTCCCCACACTACTCTTATGCACTGCACTTAATAAGTACAAGAGCATCGAACTGGAAATAACAGCGTCCAGGGTTGATTGGCTTATTCAAGTAAAATGAGCACTATAGTTATGAGTTAACTGCCCCAGACTTGTGTTGTGCCTGTTACAAAATGACTAAAGGCATTAGCTGACACTTTAATCTGCATCATCGGAAAGAAACTCAAGGTTAAGTGGTAAAAAGGCAATCCCAGTTTATTGTCCTAAAAGTGCTCTGTGCATGGGTTGCCCTGTGTTTGTTCCCCTGCTGCTTTTTTTGGTGATATCATTTTGTGTGTACTGCAGCATAATCTTGTGCATCTTCAAGGTGGTTCTGCCAACAGACACTAACTGAAGTACCTCACAGCTGGGTGTCAAGAAAAGACTTTTGGTGTTAGGGTTGTCATGCATTTCCTTGTGCTGGCTGATGAAATAACTGTGCAACTATTTGCTTTAAGTCCAATGTGGCAGTGGCTTACTGATCATGTCTGCTTTCTGGCATATTTCCTAACATTTGCAAGGAGTGAGTTGGATGTTGCACTGGCCTGAACAGCCTCATTTGTGCCCAGTCCACTAAATCCATGCTATTAGGCACTCTTTATTATGTCACATTACTGCATGAGAGTTGGCATCTGGGCAGCTCTGAGCTTTGTGAAAACCTTCATAATACCTCTCTCTACCTAATCCTCCGGCCTATTGAAGTCAGATTGAGGTCAGAACATAGCTTTCTGAAAGATGTAGCCAGCAAAATTTGCAAGTGATTTTACCCACTGAAAAATTGACAAACTCTGAAGATTATGGAGAATCAATGAATAAAGATAATTTTTTATAATTTCTCCTGACATTTCTGGCCAAATGCATAAGAATGTGGAACTGTGCTTGGCCACGATGTATCGTGCAACAGTGGAACATAGGAACTGGGAGCAGAAGTGGGCAATTCAGCCCTTCGAGACTGCTCCGCCATTCAATCAGATCATGGCTGATCTCTTCCTGGTCTCAAATCCACCTCCCTACCTGTTGCCCATATTCCTTTAACCCTTTTAAAAAATCATAAATATATCTATCTCTGTCTTAAAGACATTTAATGACTCAGACTGCACCTCACTATGGGGCAGCGAGTTCCACAAATTCACCACACACTGTGAGAAGCAGTTCCTCCTCATCTCAGTTCTCCATGCAACCAAGGCAATTAGTGTATATTCAACACAAGGCTGCGCAACATGCAAAAAAATAAATTTGGATGGAGAAATTGGTATACTTTCACCTAATTTATGGACATAAAATGGGCACAAAGCACACCAATTTCATAGTGGAAGAGCTTATGCCTGTTACAACCCCCATGGAGGTCACAGGGTGTGGACCATCCGGTTCCCCGTGAGCTCCGCAGAGTGCGAACATCCCTGGTAATGGCGGGTCTTCCCCCTTAACGAGGGGAGCCCTCATTGTATAAAAACCCCGATCTGGGTGAAGGCTGTGGAGGGAGACACTTTGGGGAGTGGAGAGTTACTATGTTCTTTGAATAAACTGGTATTGTTGCATCCAGTTAACCATTCCATGTGTATTCACTCTGCGTGGATTCAACATTGGCGACGGGGATTAAGTGGAGCTTCAGTCAGCGCTGAGTACCCAGAACACTTTGTTTAGGCCTCAGGAGGCTTCCAGCCCACCAGCAGAGATGCCCCACATTGGAAAGCTGGCGCCATATGATGCAGATACCGATGATGGGGGGCAATACATCAAACGCATGCAATATTCTTTTCAGACCAATGCAATTATTGGGGACGAACGGCAAATGATAATACTGCTCATGGCTCGTGGTGGACCAATCCACAGCATCATAAAAAGTTTGACCCACCCGGATGCACCAGATACGAGGTCATTTGCCATCTTAGTGGCCCTTGTGGGGGACCATTTCAACCCCAAACCCCCGCTGATGGTGTGCCGATTCAGGTTTTATACCGCCACCTAGGCCCAAGGTGAATCGACTTACAACTTCTTTGCTCAACTGAGCAAGGTGACTGAGACCTGTGAGTTTGGCGCCATGCTAAATGAGACCCAGCGATACGGTTTGGTCTTTGGAATCTGCGACATGGCGACACAATGAAAATATTTTGCTGAAATTCACCTGGATTTGCAGTGGGTGGTCGAGATAACTCTGAGCAGGGCGTCCAAGAGCTCTAGGGCATGGTGGTCTTGAAGTTAGGCCACGTGGTCGACTGCCATTCGGTGCTGCCGCAAACCATAGAAGTGGGCCCCCGTCAGTAAGACTATTAGCGCAGGGACACAAGCCACCACACAGGGCTGGAAAGCTGCTGCTCAGCCTCCCCCGACCTGCACGACCCAATGTCGGATGCGGACTGGCAATAGTTGGCCACCGAAGCGACAGACGGCCCAGTGATGGCCCACCCCCCAGCTATTCGGCCTGGCACAACCACCATTCATGTGACCAGGCTTACTATGTTGATGGCGAAGACACACCTTAACAGCAGCTGCACTGCATGGCACCACCAAGGGTGGCTCCGATACACATTGCCCTGCAGGTGAATGGACATCCCATCTAAATGGAGCTCGAAGCCGGAGAGGCTGTCTCAGTCATCAGCTGCTGCCCAATCGATAGAATTCGGTCAGGCCTCTAGACGTTGGCTTTGCAGGACACTGGTGTCCGACTTGCTACATATACCAGAGAGCCATCAGCAATTGCGGCACATCAGTAGCCCTGGTTACATACGGACAGCAGTCTGCAAGTCTGTCACTGGTAGTGGTGCATGGAGGCAGGCTGAGTTTGTTAGGCCGCACTGACTGTGGCACCTACACCTCATTTGGCAATGGCTTTGCCGCATGTATCCGCATGGACCAGAAGGAGTCTTGGCAAGATTCCCCACAGGAGGACCTGGGCAGCACGTAGCAGGCAGTGGCCCGGATTAGCGTCGACTCATTGGCGCAGCCATGCTACTTCCGCGATCGATCAGCCCATTTCACTTTAAGGTCTAAGGTGGAAAACAAATTAGATCGGCTGGAACATTTGGGTAATATCCACGCTGTTCAATTCTGTCTGGGCAGCCTGGTTGTACCCATAATAAAGCCTGAAGGCTCCATATGCCTGTACGACAATTATAAAATGATGGCGAACCGTGTCTCTCATCTGGACCGTTACCCTATCCCTCGCATCGAGGATTTATATGCAAAACTCAGTGGTAGTCAGACCTTCATGAAGCTGGACATGAGCTACACATACCAACCTGTTGCATGACCCTAAACATGCACTGAGGGCGATATGAATATACCCGATTGCCTTTCGGGGTCTCCTCGGCGTGTGATATCTTCCAATCGTGATGGAAAATATCCTGCGGCGTTTGCCCCATGTGGCAGTATACCTGGATAATGTCCTAATTACACCCTCCTCCGACCAGGAACATTTACACAACTTGGCGGAGGTCCTGAGACATTTTGAGGAAGCCAGGAAAAATGTGTTTTCAACGCGGCCAAGATTACACATCTGGGTTACCATGTGGACTGCCATGGCAATGCGAGCCATCTGACAGGCCCTCGTCCTGGGAGGACCGATGGAACTCCATTCTTTCCTGGGCCTCGTGAACTATTACGGGAAGTTCAACCTGAACCTGGCTACCCTGCTAGCCCACCTCAACCAACTGTTAAAATAGGGACAACCATGGGAACAGCCCAGACTCAGAGGATGGCTTTCTCTGAAGTAAAGTGGCAACTTTCGTCCTCCAAGCTGTTGACCCATTTTGACCCATCCAAGCCACTCTTTTTTAAAACTTAGAGTACCCAATTATCTTTTCTTCAATTAAGGGGTAATTTAGCACAGCCAATCCACCTACACATGTTTGGGTCGTGGGGGTGAAACCCATGCAAACATGGGGAAAATGTGCAAAGTCCCAGTGACCCAGGGCCGGGATTCAAACCTGGGTCCTCAGTGCCACAGTCCCAGTGCTAACCACTGTGCCACATGCCGCCCTGCCACTCCTTTTTTTAATATAAATTTAGAGTGCCCACTCCTTCTGACATGCGACACCTCTCCTTATGGGGTTGGGGCTGTCCTCACCCACCGCATAGACAATGATTTGGAGCATCCCACAGCATTCGTGTCCAGGACACTGGCTGACGGACAGAGGAACAATGCACAGATCAAGAAGGGAGGGCCTGGTTGTCGTCTTTGGAGTAAAAGTACTCCACCAATATGTCTACCGGCATACGTTTACGGTGTTTACGGACCTTAAGCCCTTATTGGGCCTGTTCAAGGAGGATCAGGCGATACTCCCCATAGCATTCGCTCAGATCCAGCGTTGGGCCTTGTTGCTGGCCGTATACGAGGCTGAAAAGATTCCCCTGTTGGATGCATTGAGCTGCCTCCCCCTCCCCACCAGGCTGCAGACACCAACATCAGCCGACGAAGTCGTCACTCCCCTCCATTCCTTGCCAGTCACAGCCGAGGTTGGACCCAGATGGATCAGCAGTTATCCCATGTTCTCCACATCACTCAGTATGGAGCCCATCACCGGGCTCTGATCGCGTCCAGGTTCACCGACAGGGGGGAGGTGGGTTCTGGCCAAGGGCATGAACACCACATCCCACCCCCGCAATGCCCCAGGCTCCCACAGTCACCCCGCACGCGCCTGCAACCCTCTACGTGATAAATATGGGGTGTGGGCCCTGGGCTGGCAGTAACAGCGGATCTATGGATGGGATAAGGGATGGTGATAACCCGCTCTGCGATGCGTTCTGGTGCTCTGCATTATCTGTTCGACAACATCTGACCCCAGCCATGGTAGCACTTTTCACCGTTCACCTGGGTAATCCCTGCATGTGACCTGGCCATTCCATCCTATGGTCCCATCAAATCCCCTGGGGTGGTGGAGGTGGGGACTGTGGCAGGGGGATGGTGGGAAGGGAGTGGGACACTGGAGGTTGCTGAACTGCGGTCCCTGAGTCAAGCCCACCCACAACATCCACCCATTAGCATCCCCCCCCCCAACCTGCGCTCCCTCTGCGGCCAGCCCAGACCAGGCCACCCCTCACACCCTTCTGACAGACCACCGAGGCAGGTTGTAACGTTGTACACAGGTGTTTAACGTGAAAATACATATGTTAATATGTGCCCTCGCCCCTATTGCTAAACTGTGCTCTACACTCATGCCAACCAAACTGTTGTCAAATGTTCTGACCTTATGGGCCCTAACGCTTCTAGGTGGATCCCCAGATGGTACAGCAGGAGTGAGGGTGGCATGCTGTGATTCCCCTCCTGCGACCTGAGTCTCCATTGTTGGCTGTCTTATACAAGGTGGCCCTCAATGGTCCCAGCAGCTGCTCGGGTGTCCCAGGTGACGTGGTGCCATCTGTTCTGCCTGCTGCCCACCAGATGTGCCAGGGACAGGAGGGCGGGGAGGGGAGTCCGAAGTGCTCCCTGCGGGAGTCACCGGCATGATCCCCATCTCCTCCCTTGGGGCGCCCAATGGCCTCCAGTCTCGTCCATGGGACAGGGGTGTGACTGGCGCTGCCAGTCCTGGGGGCCCGCTCTCGTCTCGGCCAGGGTCTGCATGCTTGCGGCCATGGAGCACAGGCAGTGGACTATATCCATCTGGGACTGCACCACATCACCTACTGACTGTGCCACCACCTTCTGGGACTGGGCCACCTCCCTCTGCATCTGTGCCACATTGGCCAGTGCCTGGGAAATGCTGGCGATGCTCTCAGCCATGGCCCGCTGTGACTGGGCCACGCTGAGGAGCGCCGCTGCAACGTCCAGGTGGCTCTGGCACATGGCTGTCTGTGAGAAGGCAGCCCTCTCCTGGACCTCGGCCATCACCTGCATAGATTACACCAGGTCTTGGACATGCTGACCCATAGACGAAACCATCGCCCCCAAGGCCTCCACCACGGACACCACCCCTGCAGTGTTGGCCTGGGTGGCACGCATGGTCGGCACCACCGCCTGCTCCTGCACGCGGTTGGACTCCTCCACCTGCACCTGCAGGTGCTGGATGCTCGCCGACAACCCCTCATGTAGTCCCGGGCTCTGTGACTGCATTTCCACGATTGATCGGACTGTTCCTTCCAGAAGCCCAAAACCTTTCTGGATGGCAGCTGGTCCCTGGGGTTGGCAACTCTCTGACCGTCCGCCCCCTCAGGAGTTCCTACCTCCACCTGCTGTACAGGAACCTGTGGGGCAAGCACCAGATTGTGTCTCTTCACTAAAGTGCCCAACCGAGGTGAGTGTCTCTGGCATGGGGAGGGTGTTGGAGACAGTTATGACTGGAAATCTGTGTCATCATCGGACTTGAGCCCCAGGGTGTCTTGGATCTTGGGTTGATAGCTTCCATCCATTTCGGTGCTCAGCACCCGGGGCTCTGACTCTGGCTCTGGCTGTGGTTTGGGGTGGGGGACACCAGAAGGGTCCACCCCAGCAAAGGCAGTGATGTATTAGGCAGGTAGGTTCGCTGTGGACTGCACTTGATGCAGGGAAGCTAGAAACAGACGTCTAACACTGGAGAAGATCCAACACTGTTTTATTCAACGATAGAACTGATCTACATATTCAGCTGTGGGTCGACACTATACTGAACTGACTGGAGACCTTTTAGTAGCCTGACTATGGTATTACCAGGTATTGTGGTACCTGAGAGGTTGATGACCATTGGTTAGACCCTGGGGTCTACCATTGACTGTATTGCGTAGCTCCGCCCTGAAGGCGGGGTATAAGAGATGGTGCCGTCCCAGCAGCCTTCACTTTCTGTATCGAAGCTGCTGGGGGAAAGGTTCTAGCAGATTAAAGCCTTCAGTTATGGAATCACTTCGTCTTGAGTGTAATTGATTGCGCATCAATTTAATCTGCTACAACTTAAGTTGGAAGGATGGATCTCCAAATCAAACCGGAGTGCCTCCAGCTCAGCCCCCACGCGGAGAACTATGCTGCCGCTATCGAACTGCTGGAAGGACATTACATCCGCCCGGTAAACCAGGTCTACGCTCGTCACCTGCTTGCGACTAGGCGGCAAAGCCCCGAGGAAACGTTGGAAGATTTCTACCGGGCGCTACTGGTGCTGGGCCGAAACTGTGGCTGCCCGCAGGTTTCGGGGAGCGAGCACACGGAACTTTTAATCAGGGATGCTTTCGTTGCAGGTATGACCTCCCCCAATATCCGCCGAAGGCTCCTAGAAAGGGACACTCTGGGACTTACAGAGGCACAGGCCCTGGCAGGGTCCATGGACGTTGCCTATAAAAACGCGCTGTCCTTTGCACCCGATCGCGCGGCGGCCCCCTGGGCTGCGTGGAACCCCGCAGCGGCAGCCCCTCAGACCTTCCCCCTGACCCCGCAAACCTGCGCGGCGAGACGGCGCGCGAACGCCGCCGGACCCCGCTGTTTCTTCTGCGGGCAGGTGAATCATCCCCGCCCACGCTGCCCGGCCCGCACCACCACCTGCAAAGGGTGCGGCAAGAAGGGCCACTTTGTGGGGGACTGCCAGGCCCGCGCCGTGCCCGCGGTCTCCAGCGACTATGGACCGCCACGGCAACCCTCCCTTCAGGCCCCGACCGGCCAGTGCTCAACGCCCCCCCATCCTAATGCCACGTGCGACCCACGGGCGCGGCCATCTTGCCCCCCGGACTCCACGCTGGACGGGTTTACACTGTTCGGTTTCCCTGCATACATTCACAGTGATAGGGGGTCCTCTTTTATGAGCGACGAACTGCGTCAATTCCTGCTCAGCAAGGGCATAGCCTCAAGCAGGACGACCAGTTACAACCCCCGGGGAAACGGGCAGGTAGAGAGGGAGAACGGATCGGTCTGGAAGACCGTTCTACTGGCCCTACGGTCCAGGAATCTCCCGGTCTCCCGCTGGCAAGAGGTCCTCCCGGTGGCCCTCCACGCCATCCGGTCGCTGCTCTGTACTACCACAAATCAGACGCCTCATGAACGTCTCCTTGTTTTCCCCAGGAAGTCCTCCTCCGGGACCTCGCTCCCAACCTGGCTAGCAACACCCGGACCCATCCTGCTTCGGGATCACGTGCGGGTGCACAAGTCAGACCCATTGGTCGAGAGGGTCCACCTGCTGCACGCTAACCCGCAGTACGCCTACGTAGCGTTCCCTGATGGCCGGCAAGACACAGTCTCCCTTCGGGACCTGGCGCCGGCCGGAACCCCACGCGCACCCGAGCCATTGCCCCCACCCCCGCCTCCCCCACAGCACCTCACTGGAGGGTCAGTACTCCTGCCGCTCCTGCCCAGGCCCGACCACCCTACAGGCGCCCCACCTCCCTGTCAATCTTTTGCCCCTACAGCGCTGCCTAGGGGTGACGAAGCTGCCAGGGAGGACGACACCACGCTCCCGGAGTCACAACCGCCAGGACCCCCGTGGGAATCACCGCCGAAGCCCAGACGCTCCAGAAGGATGACCAGGCCGCCCGATCGACTGATTGCTGCACCATGAACACTTTGTACATAACCTCGACATCACGGTACCTCCATACCTGGTCATACCATGCTGAAGGCGATTATTAACGCTGGCCACCACCCCGCCGGGCTCTTTTTTAACAGGGGGTGAATGTGGTAGTACCAGGTATTGCGGTACCTGAGAGGCTGATGACCATTGGTTAGACCCAGGAGTCTAGCATTGACTGTATTGCGTAGCTCCGCCCTGAAGGCGGGGTATAAGAGATGGTGCCGTCCCAGCAGCCTTCACTTTCTGTATCGAAGCTGCTGGGGGAAAGGTTCTAGCAGATTAAAGCCTTCAGTTGTGGAATCACTTCGTCTTGAGTGTAATTGATTGCGCATCACTGACCAGACTTACTAGCTACCGCATGGTGTTTGCACTTGCTAGCTCGTGGACTCTGACTGTCTCAGTGTCTGGGTGCCGAGAGCATGGGAAACCTAGTGCCCTCTGGCTTTAGAATGGTAGTGTCCTGTCTGGTGATTGGCTGCACTGTATCGTGTGCTTACTGGTCATCCTGTGTGTCAATCACTGCCTGTCTGCATCTCATTACATACATGAGTGGATATTATGACATCTCCCCCCTTTTTGTTTTAGATAAATAAATACTAAGGTGTGCGTGCTATTATGACTATATACAAAAAGCTGTCTAAATGAATATATATACAGAGGAAGGTGTCGATAGTGCAGATACATGGCAAACGAAACAATATTTACAGAGGTTAAATCGATGAAGTCACAAAATGTACAAAAGTTCAGTCTACAGAATCAGTCTTTGTGGTGGGCGATGAATTCTTGTCGATCGCCGCAGAGGTGGATCAGGAGCTGCCTGCACATGGATAGGCGGGATCGCTGCCATCGCGGTGGTCGCATGGGCCGACAGGATTGCTGGTAGATCGGTGGCCTCGTGGCAGGGTACGTCCGGAGGAAGCATCGTAGGCAGCGGGGCACTTCGGTCAGGTAGCGGGGGTGGAACTCTTCACAGTGCCCGTCTGTTGTGCCATAGCAGGGAGCCATCAGCCATGTGGACAAGGAACGATCTTGGGACCACTTGTTTGATCACAACAGCTGTGGCTGACCAGCCGCCCTCAGGCAACTGGACACGAACATGATCAATTGGGACCAGCTAGGGTAGATCCTTGGCATGAGCATCGTATGTGGCCTTCTGTTGGGCCCATGACTACTGCATTTTCTGTAAGACCGTGAGGTGGTCAAGGTCTGGAACATGGATGGCTGGAACTGTGGTCCTCAGAGTGCGATTCATGAGCATCTGTGCTGGAGACAACCCAGTGGACAGTGGGGTTGCCCTGTATGCCTGCATCGCCTGGTTGAAGTCGGAGCCTGAGTCTGCAACCACTTTACAATATGGACCCCTTTTTCGGCCTTCCCGTTTGACTGCGGGAAGTGGATACTGGAGGTTACGTGACGGAAGTTGTAGGACTGTGCAAAATCAGACCATTCCTGGCTGTAAAAGCAAGGACCATTGTCGCTCATCACCGTGATCGGAACCCCATGCCTGCCGAATGTTTCTTTGCAGGCTTTGATTACCGCCTTTGACGTGAGGTCGGACAGTTTCACCACTTCTGGGTAACTGGAGAAGTAGTCGACCAGGGGTACGTAGACATGCCCCTTGGCGTGGAAAAGGTCTACACCTACTTTGGACCACGGAGAGGTTACGATCTCGTGCTGTTGCAGCGTTTCCTTGGGTTGAGCTGGTTGAAATTTCTGACAGGTAGGGCAGTTGAGGACTGTGTCGGCAATGTCGTGGCTGATGCCCGGCCAATAGACCGCCTCCCGAGCTCTGCGTCGGCATTTCTCGACCCCAAGGTGACCCTCATGGAGTTGGCCCAGCACCGTAGCCTGCATGCTCTGAGGAATTATGATCCTGTCGAGTTTCAGAAGGATTCCCTCCACCACCATTAGGTCGTCTTTTACGTTAGAGAACTGGGGACATTGTCCCTTCTGCGAGCCATTGGTAAGGTGCTGCATCACATGCTGCAGCAGAGGATCCTTGGCCGTCTCCTCACGAATTTGGACCACCCGTTCGTCAGAGGCCGGAAGGTTGATGGCACACAACTGCACTTGCGCTTCTCTGGGGCAGATGAAGTCACTTTGTTCACACGGTGTGGTAATGGATCTGGATAGGGCATCTGCAATGATCAGCTCTTTGCCTGGCATGTAGACAAGTTCGAAGTCGTAGCGGCGTAGCTTAAGAAGAATTCGCTGTAACCGAGTGTCATGTCATTTAAATCCTTTTGGATTACATGGACTAGAGGCCTGTGGTCCGTTTCTACCGTGAATTTTGGCAGGCCGTAAACGTAGTCATGAAACTTGACTATCCCTGTCAGGAGGCCCAGACACTCCTCAATCTGAGCGTACCGTTGCTCAGTGGGCGGCATGGCCCTGGAGGCATACGCCACTGGAGCCCAGGACGAGGAGTCACCTTTCTGAAGGAGCACCGCCCCAATGCCGTCCTGGCTTGCATCAGTCGATATCTTGGTTTCCTTGGTTGGGTCGAAGAACGCTAGAACCGGGGCTGTGGTGAGCTTTGCTTTCAGCTCACGCCATTCCTCTTCATGCGTGGGCAGCCACTGGAATTCCGTCGACTTCTTGACAAGATGGCGGAGGTCCGTGGTGTGTGATGCCATATTGGGAATGAATTTCCCGAGGAAGTTGACCATCCCGAGGAAGCCTTCTTGTCCTCTGGGGTCTTCTTGGCACTGATTGCCGAGACCTTGTCGTTATCTGGCCACACGCCCTGCTGCGAGATGTGGTCACCCAGGAACTTAATATCCGATTGACCAAATGAGCACTTGGCCCTGTTGAGCTGGAGACCATGTTCATGAATTCTCTGGAAAACCTTCTTGAGGCGAGCGATGTGTTCCTGGGGCGTTGTGGACCAGATAATTACGTCGTCAACGTATACTTGCACCCCATCGATGCACTCCATCATCTGCTCCATGATGCGGTGAAATACTTCGGAGGCAGATATGATCCCAAAAGGCATCCCGTTATTAGCAGTAGCGACCGAACGGGGTGTTGAACATGCACAGCTTGCGACTGGACGTGTCCAGCTGTATTTGCCAAAAACCCTTGGAGGCGTCCAGCTTAGTAAAGAATTTGGCATGAGCCATCTCACTGGTCAACTCTTCACGTTTTGGTATTGGGTAATGCTCCCGCATGATATTGCGGTTTAGATCCTTAGGGTCAATGCAAATGCGAAGCTCCCCTGACGGCTTCTTTACGCAGACGATGTAGCTGACCCAGTCTGTTGGTTCTGTGACCTTCGATATGATGCCCTGGTCTTGGAGGTCCTGTAATTGCTTCTTCAGACGATCCTTGAGGGGTCCTTGAGGATCCGGCGTGGTGCATGAATTACAGGGGTGGCGTTCGGCTTGAGCAGGATTTTATATTGGTATGGGAGCATGCCCATGTCATCGAATACGCTGTGGTACTGCGTAATAATGTCCTCTATGTCGGCTTGCAAGTTTCCATCAGGCGAGGCCGTCGCCGGTGATGATGACATGGTGTAGACTCGCTGGACCAGGTTCAGGAGTTTGCAGGCTCGAGCACCGAGCAGGGCGCTCTGTCAGGCCCGACGATTTCAAACCGCAGTGTTGCCTTGATCGCCTTGTTGGATGGCCCTAGTTGATAGGAGCCACTGGCAGCTATGGCATTGCCATTGTAGTCAAGGAGCTGGCAGGCCGGTGGAAGAATGCTTGGTCTGGCGCGTATGGTGTCACGGTCTGAATTTGGGATGAGGTTAGCTGATGCGCCGGTGTCCAGTTTAAATCGGATGCGAGCCTTGTTAACTGTGAAGACAGCACACCACTCGTCGTCGGGATCCACACTGAGGATCGAGAGGCGTTTCGCCGTTGTGGTGGAAGGCAGCGCATGTGTAGTTATGATGCCCACCCGGTGAGGGAACTTGAGGCACTCAGCATCAGGGTCTGTTGGGCTGTCGGGATCGGAATCTGGCATGCCTTGTTGTATTGAGCGGACACTTCTACGCCGCAGTTGGGATCGCTGGCTGCTGAGCGGTGGAGCAGATCTGCAAAGGGCTGCGTAGTGGCCAAGCTTGCCACACTGTAGACACCGGCGTCCTTTTGCCGGACATTGCCGCTTTAAATGGGCGGAGCCACAATTCGGACACGTCATGACGCTGACGTCAGCGCATTCGGTGCATCATCGCGCATGCGCAGTGCGGTCAGTCGACGTACGCACCTGCGCAGTCGGGTTGTCGGGCTCGTCGTCCACTCGGTCGTGGCGCGCATGCGCAGGGACCCAGGAAAAGCATGCGAAATGGCCACTCTCCTCGATGCTCAGGCCTCGCATTTGTGCAATGGCCTGCACCCTTTCTGCCTCACGGGAGGCCAGCTTTGCAGTTTCTGCCGCCCTGATGTGGGAGTAACGATTCTTAGCATGCTCATGGACAACGCACGTCTCGATAGCGACAGAGAGGGTCAACTGTTTGACTTTCAGGAGCCGCTGCCGAAGGGAGCCGGGGTGGACCCCGAAAACGATCTGATCCCGGATCATGGAATCAGTCGTCGAGTCATAGTTACATGACTGCGCTAGGATGCGGAGATGGGTCACGAAGGACTGAAAAGGTTCATCCTTACCCTGAAGCCTCTGCTGGAAAATGTACCGTTCAAAACTCTCATTCACCTCAATATCGCAGTGGCTGTCAAACTTCAGCAGGACTGTTTTGAATTTTGTTTTGTCTTCAGCGAACGTAAGGGAGTTGTAGATGTGGATGGTGATGTGTTGGGTGTTCTGGATCACATACAGGTCACCAACACTTGAAATAGTGCAACACTATTTTATTGAATCATTAACTGTTTAAACTTACTTAGACTGGGGGTTAATACGATACTAGCTTTAACTAAAGACCTTTGCCTTGTCCTAACCAGTTGATGCACTCAGCACATGGTGAATGTCTGTGTTGCAGGCTGTGAGCTCTGTGCTCCTAGCTAGCTGCAACTCGAATGAGCGGGAACTCTGATGCCCCCTGTCTTTATAGTGCATGTGCTCTCACTGGTGATTGGCTGCAGTGTTGTGTGTGTTGATTGGTCCCAGCGTGTGTCTGCACCATGATATACTGGTGTATATTATGACAGATGGCGTGGTCCCCCGCGGTGGAGAGAAATAGCGTGATCTTCCTGGCATCCGATGCTGCTTCGAGGTCGGAGGCCTCGATGTGCAAGAGGAACTTTTGCTTGATGATTTTCCAATTGGCGCCAAGGTTGCCGGAGATGCGGAGTTGCGGAGGAGGCTGGATGTTTTCCATTTCACCGGAAGGCTGCTTGCTGGTCAATGCTGATTCACTCGAGGTAGATCCGTCAAGATCAGTATCACTCTGGTACCATGATGTGTTAGGCAGGTAGGTTCGATGTGGACTGCACTCAATGCAGGGAAGTTAGAAACAGACGTCTAACACTGGAGAAGATCCAACACTGTTTTATTCAACGATAGAACTGATATACATATTCAGCTGTGGGTCAACACTATACTGAACTGACTAGTGACCTTGTAGTAGCCTGACCAGACTTGCTAGCTCGTGGACTCTGACCGTCTCAGTGGCTGGGTCCTGAGAGAACGGGAAACCTAGTGCCCTCTGGCTTTATAGTGGTTGTGTCCTGTCTGGTGATTGGCTGCACTGTGTTGTGTGCTTACTGGTCATCCTGTGTGTCAATCACTGCCTGTCTGCATCTCATTATATCCATGAGTGGATATTATGACAGCCAGCTCCCATCTCCTGCAAGACAATAGACAGGATTGAACTCCGGACACTGGGGGGGGGGGGGGGGGGGGGGGGGGGGGGGTGCATGTGAGGGTGGTGTGGGCATGATGGTGGTGTGAGGGTGGTGTGGGGATGAGGGTGTGTGGCTGCGGTATTGTGGGGGGTTGACACGTGTGGCATGGGGAACCACAATTCAGCAAGGCCTCACTTCCTCGCCAATGCCAATCTCCACCCCGGCGACTGCCCTTTCCTCGAACCCACCGGCCATATCCACGGCCCTCGGCTCTGTCGCAGTGAGGCGCCGCACGTCCGCCGGCCGCCCTCCAGTCATTTCCCATTCCCAGTGGTTATGGCCGGCCTTCTCCTGGGCGGGGCGGGGGTGGGGGAACAGACAGTCCGACGCATGCAGCCCAGGGGTGGTAGCTGGTGGCTTCAGTCGCCATGGCACCCATCCACGGCGGCCGAGGTTTGTGCCGGCTTGTGCTTCAGGGTGAGGGATTTGGATGCCCCCCCGGGCGTGGCTGGTTGGTGCCGGGGCCAGTGCTGCACAGTCACCCTGGCCCACTGAGGAGGTTGTGCAGCTCTTTCCAGCACTGTTGGCTGGCACAATGAATGCCGACGGTTGGCAGCCTCTTTCCCGGGCCGGGGTACAGGTTGCCAGTCTTACCTCCACGTTATCCAGCAGCATCTCAAGCTTGGTGTCTGTGAATCACAGGGCTGCTCTCCTTGCTGCCATCTTGTTGGCTGGGAGGATGGTGTGTGTGGGGAGTGTAGTGTGTATAAGCGGCTGCAGCTTTGTCAGCCTCCTGAGTGTCCGGCGAATCCCGCACTGTTTCTCATTGGAATAGATTGTGTTCCACGTGGCGTCAGTGCTAGCCCCTCAATGGTCGATGAACCAGTCCAGGTGCGGCACCAGTTTTGCTGTTGTGGAAGTCAGCGAATCCGGCCCCAGCACCAACATTTAGGACGCGATTCTACGGCCACACTGAGCTGGAAAAGCAGCTCGCCGTGGCATGGCATGATCAGTAAACGCCAGGAGACCCCGCTCCCGGGATCAACCCGGCTCACAAAACCTCGCGAGATTCAACGCGATCTTGCGAGACGTTGCATGGTCACTTTTCGGCAAATCTGCATATTAGAGCGAAGCAGTGAGCCTCACTCTGATGTGCAGATTCCCGAGGCAACTGAGGCTTTGGGATTCAACCCCTTCAACCCGGGGACCTCGCGCGAGCGCCGTTCAGCAGTGGTCCCCACCAACGTGAACCAGATGGTACAGCACTCGTGGTGGTCTCCAAGGGGATTGGAGGCCCCCAACTGCATGCCCTTTGGGCAGGGTGGTACCCTGGCACTGCAGGTGCCACCTGGTCACCCTGGCAGTGCCATACTGGCACCTTGGCAGTGCCACCTGGGTGCCACACCAGCTGGAATGGGCATTGCCAGGGTGCCAACCAGCCATTTTTTCCACGCATGAGATCAGGCCGGGGTTGCCTGGCATGGGTTTTCCCTCCCATATTTTGTTCGGGTTGGGGGGTTGGGGATTGTTTGGGGGCCGCGGAGGTCACTCGGTACAATGTGGAGTTCCGGCCAATGGATCTCCCCATTGTAAAAAACAGGGCTATGTGCGGCCTTGGCCCCGCGTTTCCCATTCAGGTCCCTTATTCAAAGCGAGTTGCGTTGAATTGTCATGCGGTTCTCGGCACTGCGAGTGCCGTGCCTGTTTTGAAGAATGTCATTTCTGGGACCAAGACTTGTCTGAGCCGAAAATGGGCCCAGACCAATCCCGCCCTCTCAATCCGAATTATGTCATTGCTTTTCCTCAGCTTTCTCATGCTTTGAGAGGAACTGGTAAAAATTGAAAAACTTATTGTTACTTTGTTTAACTTACACAATTCAAGCTGTGAGCATGACTCATGTTTTTGTTTCACCTACAAATACAGAATACATTCACTGTGTTTAAGGATCTATAACATTGAAGTGCAGTATGACTGTTGGTCACAGATCAGGATTAAATAACGCACCCAGCTGTAACCTTGCCCACCAGAATGTAACCAGGAATTCAAATGGGCAGAAAATTATGGAGGCCCATTTCAGAAATGCACTCCACACTGGAAGCACAATTTTGTGCAATTACGCTACTTATAGACTGTGGCTTCTATTCATGTTTCTTCAATCTTCAAACTTCAGAAAATAATTGCTGCAGGGATGGCATTCAGAGAGGCATCCAAAAAGCGCAGAAAGCAATTAATAACAACCAACATGAGCCAACCTTACTTCTGTGTCTTTTTTGTAAATAGATCATTTATCAACATTTTATGACAGGGTTCCTTTGGGAACATAGGGCAGCAATTTCCTCAAAAATAACGAAGAGGGCGACTCTCTGGCCCCGTTGCGTTCTCGTTCGAGGCCGGTAAATAGCGGGAGAGGTGAAAAATTCAGAACCGCGCCAGGCGCCAAAACGTTTGCGATGCAACCAACCCGCTCCCGTAGGCGAAATCGGGATCCCGCCGTTGCGTGGCGAGAAACCAATTATCACCACTTAAGCCCTATTTCCGTACAATTAACAGGAGCCACCTCATATCCAGCAACCTCCCATGATTCAGCGTCCTCCCCAGAAAGTGGTCATGCTGGTGCCGATTGGTACTCCTTTTTAAAAATGTGAACCTGGTGGATGGGTTGTTGTGGGGAGCTGAGGAGGTGAGCAGCCATCTTCGGTCACAGGCAGTGAGCTTGAGGGCACTGGGCATGCTGCCCCTGTGCTCGGGGAGGTGTCGGGGGGGGCAACCGGGGGATGTTGTCCCGGTTGGTGGTGGGGTATCGGGGCTGGGGGGGGAGCCCCTGTTCTGCGCTGAGACAGTGGTGTCAACCCCTGGACCTGGGCGTTGTGTTCCCATCCGGGGGGAAACCAAAGCCCCTGTCTGTCTGTCCCACCGACCATCCATAACTCCCACTGACCGCAGAGGCCTCTGGCTGTGCGGCTGAAGGCTATTGCTGTCATGTGAGAGGACCTTTAAGACATGGATGTTTAAGCAATGTCCCTTTAAGAAAACAGTGATGTCAGAGAGTGGGTGGGGCTGAGCTCAGGTCAGCCATTTTGCAGTTTAGTTTTGCAGTTTTGAAAAGAGCTTGTGAGTGTCTGTGTTTTGCAGTGAGCTGGATTTGCTGTGATGTCTGCCATAAAAGACCATCTCTGGATCATTTGGGTGATTTAAACTCATAATAGTAAAACCTTTAACCTGTGATTTTGTTTAAAGGTGTTAAGTCTGGAAGTTTGAAGGAACATTTTAAGGAATTATTTACTGTTGCAATATTTTCTGAGTTATCTTTGAAGTAAGGAGTGTTAAGAGCATAAAAACCCCGACCTGGGAGCAGGTTGAGGAGGGACACCCTTTGGGGGGGTGGAGATAATCTTTGTTTTCTACCTGCCTGGTCAATCAATGCTGCTTTAGCGGATTCTACACACACAAAACAGCCTTTCTGTTTTAGAGCTGATCAACATGCTGTGTTTTTCCAGTAGTTCATACTTCACTTTAAATTTAAATTAATATTCCCTGTGTCTTCAGCTCTCAAAACGAAGCTGACTGCATTCGATCAATACAGCATTTGAGTGCCAGCAAGAAATTTGAAAATTGTTTTTTAAAAAAAGTAATTTAATTTCTCACTGATTGAAGTTCTGGAACAATCTTCCAGAAAACGACGGCCACTGTAAATCTTTTCATAGGCACTTTGCAATTATGAGCTACCTGTGCTGCTTAAGAAGAATATAACCCACTTGTGAAAAACATTATGCATTTGAATCATTTGTTCACAGGCAAAACCCCTTGGCAGTCTTTTTGCTGGAGTTCAGCTTATTCGTTGAAAGAATCATTGTGGTAATGGTGATAGAACTTCCGCCCTGTGGAGAGTGAAGGGGTGAGACACTATGATCTCAACGGAGTCTGTATTCCCCAGGATAAGAACACATTAACTGAAAGGATGTGCGTATTAGAATTTCAAATCCAGTCAGCATGGACTTGAATGTGGATTTGTTTTCTTTTAAATAAACATTAATATGACACTCTTGAGTTTTCTTTTCTACTGGCTCATTCAAATATTGGCACCATGTGTGATTTTCCTGGTTCTTGTACAAAAATGTATCTTCAGGGACCAATGACTACGAGCTCCATCTGCACTTCCTTACTTACTCCCAAAACGTCATGAAGTCAAGGACATTCCAAGCTGCCATGGTCAGTTACTTTTCAATCCCTCCAATAGTCTTAATGCTGCACACAAGGACGTGATATTATCCGATTTTTACCTCTAGAACATGAAAATAAATGCCACAAAACACGACGGTCTCGAAGTTTACTTGGAGACGAGCTATGGGGTGGAGGTGGTCTGCTATCTTGTGGAAGCCTGCAAGTACTTTCAACACATCCAATTGTGGATTTTTGACACAGGCAGCGAATTTAGATTTTTTTTACTTCCAGGTTTGGCATTGATGATGTGACAGGGGTCGCGATGAAAGCTCACCTGATATAAATCTCAATGCCAGTATTGAAGGACCAATCCAAAAATAGTTTTGCAGGAGCCTGGAGTTTGGAAACAGGGTGGGCCCCCGCTTTAATGATTCCTCACTTGATGTGCTGCTGGGGAGCAGTGGAGAGTCGGGGACTGAGATAAGTCGGGGTCTGTGGCTACTGCCACAAAAATGGTATGGCTAGAAATGGTCCAGGAGGTCATAAAAAGTAGCATTGTACAAACTCCTGAGTTCAATGAAGGCAGTGCTTCATGACCGAGCCAGATTAAGAAAGGTGAGTACAGTTACACATTTGCCAACATTCTGCTGTGCCCATCACCTCCACCCCCCCCCCTCACTTTGCCTTGTCATGCGTCTCTATCATATCCATATACCTTGCAAGCACATTCAACTTCCTATGCACTCCCACAAATCTCTGTCTATCCTTCTATCATTGCCACTCACCTTCTTATACTTATGCAGTTTTATGCTCTATTTGACAGTAAAACTCACCTCACGATCTCCATCCATCAGCTGAACACACACCATTACACTCAATCATAGATCTGGGGCTGGATTCTCCATTTCAGCACCGAAGTGCCGGCTGAAACAGAGAATTCACAGGCGTTTTACAACGCCAAAATCGGCGGCGAAACCTCACTGATCCCAAGACCGATGAGGAGCTGGAAGCGGCGTCGGGGGAAACTCCCAGCTCCTGCGCCGAAAGTGGCCAAGAATGGACGAGTCCCTGGCCGCGCATGCACACGGCGACGACCTGCAGCGGTCACGCTGTACAACATGGCGCCTGCCGTGCGCGGACATGACCCGCCATCTGCGACCCCACAGGCCAACCCCCTGGCCACCCTTTGTCCACCCCCCACACGTCCCCCCAGCCCTTGTGGAAGCCCACTCAGCCAGCAGCATGGATCCCGGCCGAGTGTGGCGGCGCTGGACACAGTCCGCAGCCGCCACGCCGGGTTCCCGACCCCTCACACCAGACGTCAACCATGCAGTCAGGAACGCGGCCCATTGGGGGCGGAGCATCACGGGTGGACCTGCTGCTGACACGCCAACGCCATTGCAAGGCGTGCGGCATGCAACGCAATTATGCCACTTCCGAGGGGGTGGAGCACAGCGGACCGGCATCAAACCGCGCCGGCCCCGATTTGGGTGTCAGAATGGAGATGGATTGAACGGGGGGGGGGGGGGGGGCGCGGGGGGGGGGGGGGGGGGGGGGCGCGTCGAGCACAGGGTCTCATTGTATGCAGATGACTTATTATATATTTCGGACCCTGGGCAGTATCGGGGCATCATAGAAATCCTGGGGGAATTTGGCCAGGTTTCGGGATACAAGCTAAATGTGGTAAAAGCGAGGTGTTCCCGATTGAGGCAAGCAGGCGGGAAAGGACACTCGGGGAGTTGCATTCAGGGTGGTGGAACACTTGGGGAGTTGCATTCAGGGTGGTGGAACACTCGGGGAGTTGCATTCAGGGTGGTGGAACACTCGGGGAGTTGCATTCAGGGTGGTGGAACACTTGGGGAGTTGCATTCAGGGTGGTGGGGCGAGTTTCAGGTATTTGGGTATCCAGGTGGCATGGAGTCGGGCGCTGTTGCATAAACTGAACTGGGCTCGGCTGGTGGAGCAGATGAAGGGGGACTTTAAGAGGTGGGATGTGCTGCTGCTGTCGCTGGCAGGGTGGGTGCAAACAGTGAAAATGGTGGTGCTGCCGAGGTTTCTGTTAGTATTTCAGAACCTCCCAATCTTCCTTCCCAAGCCCTTTTTTAGGAAGGTCAATGGGCTGATTTTTGGGTTTATGTGAGTGGGGAAGACTCCTCGGGTGCAGCGGTTTCTTGGAGCGGGAGCGAGGGGGGGGCACTGGCATTGCCGTACACGATGAACTATTATTGAGTGGCGAACAATGCGATGGCAAGGAAGTGGGCCGTGGGGAGGGATCGGTGTGGGCGTAGGTGGAGGCAGCATCATGCAGGGGTACGTGTTTGAGGGCTTTGTTGTTGGCACCTTTACCGTTCTCGCCAGCCAGATACTCCATGAGCCCAGTTGTGGTGTTGGCCCTAAGGTTGTAGGGGCAGTGGAGGCAGCATTTGGGGCTGGACGGGGCCTCGGGGTGGACGCCGATCTGTGACAATCATTGATGGGGTTGGATGCGATGATTATGGGGTGGCAACAGGCAAGGATTCAGCGCTTTGGAGATTTGTTTATAGGGTGTAAATTCACGGAGCTGGAGGACCAAGAGGAAGAGTACAAGCTGCCCAAGGGAACGGTTTTAGGTACCTGCAGGTTCGGGACTTTGTAAGGAGAGAGGTGCCGCCCTTTCCTGGGCTGCCGCTCCTGGGATTGTAGGACACGGTGCTGTCGAAGGACGAAATAGTGGAGGGAAAGGTGTCGGATATTTGAGGAATTGATGGAGTGGGAGGGAGCCCTGGAAGGGTGAATGCATCCTTGCCATGTGCGATGTTAAACCTTATCAGTTTAAAGTGGTGCATAGGACTCATATATGGTGGCGAGGATGAGTACGTTCTTTACGGGGGTAGAGGATACGTGTGGTCGCTGCGCAGGGGGGCCCCGCGAATAAAGTCCACGTGTTCTGGGCATGTCCGAGACTGAGGGGGTTCTGGCAGGGATTCTCGGTGTGGTAGGCTATATTAGGGGTATCGCGGTACCTAGGTGGGATGTACCTTATACTGTAGTATGAGTGGTAGAACCTGCCTGCTGGTTCCGCCCAGCAGGCGGAGCATAAGAGTCTGTGTTTCACCCACAGCAGTCATTCTGTACCGGAGCTGCTTGGGTAACTACTTGTTCATTAAAGCCTTGAGATACCCTCAATTACGACTCAGGAGATAAGATTGATAATTTAAAGGCTTTAATTACCAGAGAACCAGACAGCTGCCGAGAAGTGTGCTCACTGCACGCTGCCTACTGAACGTAACCTTATATACAGTTCCCTGGGGGCAGAGTAGGAGGCGGAGTCCCCCAGGGTTCCAAACCCGGTCTTAAAGGGGCCTACGCATTAAAGGTACATGATACAGATATCATTCATCACATTCACCCCCTGTTTAAAAAAACGCATAGTCCGTTGGAAGTGAAGTGGCATTACAAGTTCAATCTTTTGGGTGCTCTGATTGCCCGTGTCGACCTTCTTAGCTCCGGTGGTGGTGCGGCGGATACGGTCGTATCGGTGGTGGCATATCCGGGAGCACGGTTGTCTGAGCCTTTGCCCGCGTTGGAGCGGGGGGGGGGGGGGGTATCCGGGGTGACTAGGGTGATTGGTGCCAGCGTCGGCTGGGGCGAGGGGGGCGCAATGGGGGGGCGCTGTCGGAGTCGACAGCTGGTGCGGGGAGAGGAGCGTCGGTAGAAGGGGGGGCGTCGGTGGCCGAGCCAGCGGGTGCCAGGTCTCGCAGGGAAACGGTGGCCTGCCTGCCGTCAGGGTGCTCGACGTAGGCGTATTGAGGGTTTGCGTGTAGCAGTTGGACCCTCTCGACCAGTGGATCTGTCTCATGGCTCCTCACGTGCCTCCAGAGTAGAACTGGTCCCGGACTCATCAGCCAACGTGGAAGCGAGACCCCAGAGGTGGACTTCCTGGGGAAGACAAACAAACGGTTGTGAGGGGTCTCGTTCGTGGCCGTAGAGGAGCGACCTAATGGAGTGTTGGGCATCGGGTTGGACTTCCTGCCAGCGGGCTATTGGGAGCCTTCTTGACCGTAGGGCTGGAAGGACAGCCTTCCAAATTGTCACGTTCTCCCTCTCCACCTGCCCGTTTCCCCGCGGGTTATAGCTGGTCGTTCTGCTCGAGGCGATGCCCTTGTTGAGCAGATATCGACGCAACTCATCGCTCATGAACGATGTACCCCGGTCGCTGTGGATATAAACGGGGAAACCAAACAGAATGAAGATGCGGTGCATTGCCTTGATTACGGAGGCCAAGGTCATATCAGGGCAGGGGACAGCGAAGGGGAAGCTGAATAATTCATCGATGACAGTGAGGAAATAACTGTTGCGGTTGGTGGACGGGAGGGGCCCTTTGAAGTCCACGCTTAGTAGCTCAAAGGGCCCAGAGGCCTTTACCAGGCGAGCCTTGCCTGGTCGATAGAAGTGCGATTTGCACTCCGCACAGATCTGGCAAGCCTTGGTCATGGCCTTGACCTCCTTGGTGGAGTAAGGTAGGTTGCGGGACTTGATGAAATGGGCAAGCCGGGTGACCCCCGGGTGGCAGAGGTCATCGTGGATGGTCCTCAGGCGGTCTTTTTGCGCATTGGCGCACGTGCTGCGGGACAGGGCATCTGGGGACTCGTTGAGCTTCCCCAGACGATATGTAATATCGTACGTGTAGGTGGAGAGTTCAATCCTCCACCTCAGAATTTTATCATTCTTTATCTTGCCCCGTTGTGCGTTATCGAACATAAAGGCGACCGACCGTTGGTCGTTGACGAGGGCGAACCTCCTACCGGCTAGGTAGTGCCTCCAGTGCCGCACGGCCTCCACTATGGCTTGTGCCTCCTTCTCGACTGCAGAGTGTCGAATTTCCGAGACGGTGAGGGTTAGGGAGAAGAACGCTACTGGTCTGATACGTTGCTTTCTACCTGGAAGGGAATGGTTTCGTCCACCGCGTGCATGGCGGCCTTGATGATATTGGCCTTGATATGACTGAAGGCCGACTGAGCCTCAGCCGTCAGGGGAAAAACCGTGGTCTTAATGAGTGGTCGTGCTTTGTCCGCATATCTGGGGACCCACTGGGCATAATAGGAAAAGAGCACCTGGCACCGTTTGAGTGCCTTGAGGCTACGGGGGAGGGGGAGTTCCTTAAGGGGGCGCATGCGGTCGGGGTCTGGGCCGAGGACCCCGTTTTCCACGATGTAGCCGAGGGTTGTGTGGAACACGCATTTTTCTTTATTGCATGTCAGATTGTGGGCCCGGGCGGTCTGGAGGAACTTTCGCAAGTTTTCGTCATGGTCCTGCTGGTCATGGCCGCAGATGGTGACGTTGTCCAAGTATGGGTATGTAGCCCGTAAGCCGTACTGGTCCACCATTTGATCCATCGCCCTTTGGAAAACGGAGACTCCGTTTGTGACAGCGAAAGGGACCCTGAGGAAGTGGAAGAGCCGAGCGGCTGCTTCGAAGGCCATATAGGGGCGGTCCTCTGGGCGGATAGGGAGTTGATGATCGGCAGATTTTAGGTCGACCGTGGAGAATACTCGATACTGGACGATTTGGTTCACCATTTCTGCTATGCGGGGAAGTGGGTACGCATCGAGTTGCGTAAAGCGGTTTATGGTCTGGCTATAGTCCACCACCATACGTTGTTTTTCTCTGGAGCGGTCTACCAATACTTGTGCCCTCCAAGGGCTGTTGCTAGCCTCGATGACCCCTTCTTTTAGTAGCCGCTGAACCTCTGACTTGATGAAAGTCATGTCTTGGGCACTGTACCGCCGACTCCTGGTGGCGACGGGCTTACAGTCGGGAGTGAGGTTCGTGAAGAGGGGGTGGTGCAACTTTGAGTGTCGCCAGGCTACATACCGTGGGCGGGGGCAGGGGTCCGCCGAACTTCAGTGTCAGGCTTCGGTGGCTGCACTGAAACTTCAGACCGAGCAGCAGGGGGGCGCAGAGGTGAGGGAGGACATAAAGTTTAAACGGGCGTATTTGACACCTTGAATAGCGAGGTTCGCGACACAGTACCCCGTGATTTGGACCGAATGAGATCCAGATGCGAGGGCGATAGTTTGGGAGGCGGGATAGGTGCGCAGGGAGCAGCATCTTACCGTGTCTGGATGGATAAAACTCTCCATGCTCTTGGAGTCAGAAAGGCAGGGGGTGTCGCGGCCGTTGATTTGAACCTGTATCATTGAGTTTCGCAGATGCTTCGGACAAGATTGATCGAGCGTGATCGCTCCTAGTTGCGGGCAGTCAGAGTCCTCGGTTGAATCGGACTCGCAAAATGGCCGCCGCCGTCGGTCGCACGTTTTGGGTTTTGAAGATGGCTGCCACCAAGATGGCCACCCCCATGACTCGCACGAGGCCGATGACGCGTCGGAAGTAGGCGTGTCCGGCTGCCGCGCGGCCGCGTTGCGGGGCCTGTGGTCCCGGGAGTTCGATTTCTGGGCCTGATGAGACTTTTGTTTCTGGCCTTTGGGCCCAGCCAGGCAGACCTTCGCGAAGTGCCCCTTCTTTCCGCATTCGTTGCAGATAACGGAGCGGGCTGGGCAACGCTGGCGTTAGTGCTGGCCTTGCCCACAGAAATAGCATTGGGGCCCCCGGTGTGAGCGGGTCGCCGCGCGGCATAGGCCTGTAGCGTGGCCGAGTCTGGAGGGGATCGAGAGGGGTTCGCAAGGTCCGCAGAGTACGTGCGGAGATTATGGTGGGCCGCTTCCAGGGAAAAGGCGAGCGTTACCGTGCCTTGGAAGTCCTTCGCTCCGTCTTCTAGGAGCCGCTGCCGGATGTACGTGGATCGGATCCCGGACACGAAAGCGTCACGAATATGTAAGTTCATGTGGACTTCTGCCGTCACCTCTTTATGGTCGCAGTTCCTGGAGAGCGAGGTGAGGCTCTCCAAGTATTCATCTAGCGTTTCCCCGGTGCGCTGGCGGCAGGTCGAGAGCAAATGTCTGGCGTGTACCTCGTTTATCAGCTTTATGAAACGCTTCCGTAGGATTTCGACCGCCGTTTCGTACGTCACAGCTTTCTCGATCACGGAGGATAGTCGGTGGCCCACCCGGGCATGTAGTAAGCTCAGCTTGCGAGGTCCGTCAACCTCAGTCTCTGAGGAATTCAGATAGGCCTCAAAGCACCGGAGCCAGTATTTAAAAATTTCAGTGGCTTCTGGCGACCGAGCGTCCAAATTGAGCTTCTCCGGCTTTAGACCGCTGTCCATCTTGATGGAGTCTGGTTATTAAATTGAGATACCCTCAATTACAACTCAGGAGAGGAGTTCGATAATACAAAGGCTTTAATAACCAGAAAACCAGACAGCTGCCGAGAAGTGTGCTCACTGCCCGCTGCATACTTAACGTAACCTTATATACAGTTCCCTTGGGGCAGAGCTGGAGGCGGAGTCCCCCAGCGTTCCAAACCCGGTCTTAAAGGGCCTACGCATTAAAGGTACATGTGTATACAGATATCATTCATCACAAGCCTTCAATTGGACTACAATCTCACTTCAGTAGTGATTGATCGTGCATCAATTTACTGAACAAAATTGAAGAATGGCTGCTCTCCGCATCAAGCCAGAGTGTCTACAAATCAACCCCCACGCGGCAAATGCAGCAGCAACTTTTAAACATTGGCTGGCATGTTTCAACGGGTACATCAGGACGGCCCCGACTACCCCCATGGAAGAACAGAAAATGCAAGTCCTCCACTCAAGGGTGAGCCCAGAAATCAACACGCTTATCGAAGACGCGGACCGTTTCGAGGACGCAATGACTTTGTTAAAAGAGCATTACGTCCGCACTGTGAATCAGGTATACGCTCGGCATCTTTTAGCTACCAGACGGCAGATCCCAGGGGAATCACTGGACGATTTTTACCGCGCATTGTTTGTGTTAGGTAGAAACTGTAACTGTCCACAAGTCTCACCAATGACCACACCGAACTCTTAATACGGGATGCTTTTGTTGCGGGCATGCTGTCCTTTAAAATCCGCCAGCGACTGCTGGAAAACGACACGCTGGGGCTTAAAAAGGCACGGAAACTTGCGCACTCCCTCGATGTTGCCCCCCGTAATTCCCAGGCCTACGTTCCCGACCACGCGGTACCCGCATGGACAGGGTGGACCCCACCTGCGGCCGATACCAAAGCAGCCCTAAATTCCTGGCTTGTGCAGTGCGGCAGCCAGGAAACCCCGGGGAGGGCAATGCCATTTTTGCGGGTGTAGCGCACAATGACTTACGAGAGACGAGAAGTGATGAAGTCGATCCAGGCTTTATTAAGCGATGCTTGTCCCCAGCAGCTCAGCAACAGAATGAAGCTGCGGGGAGAAGTTTGGGTTCTTATATTCCGCCTTCAGGGCGGAGCCAGGAGTCGGCAGCCAACCAGGACCCGGGATCTGTCAGCCAATAGCATCTCGGCATCACAGTCCCACATGACCCCTAATACATACCACCACATTCACCCCTTGCTAAAAAGGAACCCGGCGGGGTGGTGGTTCACATAGTGGTAGGGGTTTACAAGGCTGGCCCTGGAAGGAAAATTTCGGACAGTGTTACTACAGTTTTAGCCCTACACTGGGCTATGTACAAGTTTGTGAGAACTATTTACAATATTAGCAAAAACATTTTTTTTTTTGTTACAACAACATTCTTGGTGTCACGCGGATTCCACGAGTCGAGCGGGCGGTCTGGTCTTCCTCGTCGATCGCCTCAGCCCCGGTGGTGGTGCAGGTGCTTGCTCAGGCGTTGTCGTCTCTGGGAGCGTTTCGGTGTTTGTTCCTGTTTTACTCCTGGGCGGGCACGGGAGGAGGACCGATCCCCCCGGGAAGGGGGCGGTCGCGGGGTGCGCCGGTGGCAGGGAGGGGATGATCGGTGTCGGTGGTGTGTGTGTGTTGCCGGTGGGCGCCAAGTCCCGCAGGGAGACCGTGTCCTGTCGGCCGTCGGGGTACGCCACGTAGGCGTACTGCGGGTTCGCGTGGAGAAGGTGAACCCTCTCGACCAACGGGTCCGATTTGTGCACCCGCACATGTTTCCGGAGCAAGATGGGTCCTGGGGCCGCCAGCCAGGTCGGCAGCGACATTCCGGAGGAGGACTTCCTGGGGAAGACAAGGAGGCGCTCATGAGGCATTTGGTTAGTGGTGGTACACAGCAGCGACCGGATGGAGTGGAGAGCGTCCGGGAGGACCTCCTGCCACCGGGAAACTGGGAGATCCCTGGACCGTAGGGCCAGTAGGACGGTCTTCCAGACCGTGCCGTTCTTCCTCTCTACTTGCCCGTTCCCCCGGGGGTTGTAGCTGGTCGTCCTGCTCGAGGCTATGCCCTTGCTGAGCAGGAACTGGCGCAGCTCATCGCTCATAAAGGAGGATCCCCGGTCGCTGTGGATATACGCGGGGAAACCGAACAGTGTGAATATGGTGCCAAGGGCTTTAATGACTGTGGCCGCTGTCATGTCGGGGCAGGGGATGGCGAAGGGGAAACGAGAGTACTCGTCCACCACGTTCAGGAAGTATGCGTTGCGGTCGGTGGAGGGGAGGGGCCCTTTGAAATCCAAACTGAGGTGTTCAGAGGGGCGGGAAGCCTTGATCAGGTGCGCTCTATCCGGCCTGAAAAAGAGCGCTTTGCACTCCGCGCAGATGTGGCAGTTCCTGGTGACTGTACGGACCTCCTCCACAGAGTAGGGGAGGTTGCGGGACTCTATGAAATGGTAGAATCGAGTGACCCCCGGGTGGCAGAGGTCCTTGTGGAGGGCTTGGAGGCGGTATATTTGTGCATTGGCACATGCGCCGCGGGATAGGGCATCGGACGGCTCGTTCAGCTTTCCGGGACGATACAAGATCTCATAGTTGAAGGTGGAGAGCTCGATCCTCCACCTTAAGATCTTGTCATTTTTAATTTTGCCCCGCTGTGCATTATCGAACATGAAGGCTACCGACCGTTGGTCGGTGAGGAGAGTGAATCTCCTGCCGGCCAGGTAATGCCTCCAATGTCGCACAGCTTCCACTGTGGCTTGGGCTTCCTTTTCCACTGAGGAGTGGCGGATTTCTGAGGCGTGGAGGGTCCGGGATAAAAAGCCCACAGATCTGCCCGCTTGGTTAAGGGTGGCCGCCAGAGCTACGTCGGATGCGTCGCTCTCGACCTGGAAGGGGAGGGGCTCGTCGATGGCACGCATCGTGGCCTTTGCGATATCCGCTTTGATGCGGCTGAAGGCCTGGCGAGCCTCTGTCGACAGGGGGAAGGTAGTGGACTGTATTAGCGGGCGGGCCTTGTCTGCATACTGGGGGACCCACTGGGCGTAATATGAAAAGAAACCCAGGCAGCGTTTCAGGGCTTTGGAGCAGTGGGGGAGGGGGAATTCCATAAGGGGGCGCATGCGTTCGGGGTCGGGGCCCATTATCCCATTGCGCACTACGTATCCCAGGATGGCCAACCGGTTTGTGCAAAAAACGCACTTTTCCTCGTTATATGTGAGGTTCAGGGCGTTAGCGGTCTGGAGGAACCTTTGGAGGTTGGCGTCGTGGTCCTGCTGATCGTGGCCGCAGATGGTTACGTTGTCGAGATACGGGAACGTGGCCTGCAACCCGTGCTGGTCAACCATTCGGTCCATCTCCCGTTGGAAGACCGAGACCCCGTTTGTGACACCAAATGGGACCCTTAGGAAGTGGTATAGACGCCCGTCTGCCTCGAAGGCGGTGTACTTGTGGTCACCTGGGCGGATGGGGAGCTGGTCGTAGGCGGACTTGAGGTCCACGGTGGAGAAGACCTTATACTGGGCAATCCGACTGACCATGTCGGATATGCGGGGGAGAGGGTACACATCTAGCTGCGTGTACCTGTTGATGGTCTGAATATAGTCTACAACCATCTTTTGCTTCTCCCCGGTCTTTACTACTACCACCTGGGCTCTCCAGGGACTATTGCTGGCCTGGATTATGCCTTCCTTCAGCAAGCGCTGGACTTCAGACCGAATAAATATCCGGTCCTGGGCGCTGTACCGTCTGCTCCTAGTGGCAACGGGTGTGCAATCCGGGGTGAGGTTTGCAAACAAGGACAGCGGTTCAACCTTGAGAGTTGCGAGGCCGCAGATAGTGAGTGGGGGTATTGGGCCGCCGAATTGGAATGTTAGGCTCTGCAGGTTACACTGGAAATCTAATCCCAGTAATGTGGGCGCGCAGAGTTGGGGAAGGACGTAGAGCCTGTAGTTCTTAAACTCCCTCCCTTGCACCGTTAGGTTCGCGATGCAGAACCCTTTGATCTCTACGGAGTGGGATCCTGCAGCTAGGGAAATCTTTTGCATGCTTGGATGGATGGTCAGAAAACAGCGTCTTACCGTGTCTGGGTGAATAAAACTTTCAGTGCTCCCGGAGTCAATCAGGAATGGCGTCTCATATCCGTTGACCAGCACCGTTGTTGTCGTCGTCTGGAGCGTCCGGGGCCACGATTGATCCAGTGTCACCGAAGCCAGTCGTGGTAGTAGTGTCGCGGCGTCTTCTTCGGACCCCATGGAGCCGCCGATGCTGGGGTCCTTTGTTGTCAACCAAGATGGTGGCGTCCATGAATCGCACGCGGCCGGGGGTGGACAAAATGGCCGCCCCCATGGATCGCACGTGGTCGGGGGTGGACAAAATGGCCACCCCCATGAATCGCACGTGGCTGGGGGTCACAAGATGGCGGCGCCCATCCTCCCCTCGTGGTGCCCGGGACCCAAAATGGCAGCGCCCGCGGGTCGCACAAGGGGCGCTGGGGGGGGTTGGGGAGCGTTTGGGATGTGCTGGGCTCGTTCTTCTCCGGGGCTGGCGGCGACCCCCCGGGACCGGCACACTGCCGCGTAATGGCCCTTCTTGCCGCAGCTTTTACAAATAGCTGCGCGGGCCGGGCAGCACTGCCGGGGGTATTTCGCTTGTCCGCAGAAATAGCAGCGGGCCCCCCTGGGATGGTCTGGCGCTTTAACCACGCAAGCTTTCGAGGGGGGGGGGGTGAGTTTGTCGCGACGGGGGTCCACAGAGCCCAAGGGGCTGCCGCGCGGTCGGGGCCGTAGGCGCGGGCGTTTTGCGAGCCCACATCTAGGGAAGCTGCAAGGGTCCGTGCCTCTGAGAGTCCTAGCGACTCTCTTTCTAAAAGTCTTTGGCGGATTTGGGGAGAGTTCATACCTGCCACAAATGCATCGCGAATTAGCAGGTCCGTGTGTTCGATCGCGTTCACCGGCGGGCTGCTGCTGCCCCGTCCCAAAATTAGCAGCGCGGCGTAGAATTCCTCTAGCGATTCTCCGGGACTTTGCCGTCTCGTCGCGAGTTAGTGGCGCGCGTAGACCTGGTTTACGGGCCGAACGTAGATGCTCTTCAGCAATGCGAGCGCCGTCGGGAAATCCTCTGCGTCTTCTATGAGAGGGTAAATTTCCGGGCTTACCCTCGAATGCAGGTCCTGCATTTTCTGGTCTTCTGTGATCCGGCCGGGGGCCATTCGGAGGTAGCCTTCAAAGCATGCTTGCCAGTGTTTGAATACTGCTGCCGAGTTCGCTGCATGTGGGCTGATCCGCAGGTATTCCGGGGCGATCCGGAGCTCCATAGTCTTTTAAGCTCACTTAATAAATTGTAGCGCACAATGACTTACGAGAGACGAGAAGTGATGAAGTTGATCCCGGCTTTATTAAGCGATGCTTGTCCCCAGCAGCTCAGCAACAGAATGAAGCTGCGGGGAGAAGCTCGGGTTCTTATACTCCGCCTTCAGGGCGGAGCCAGGAGTCGGCAGCCAACCAGGACCCGGGATCTGTCAGCCAATAGCATCTCGGCTTCACAGTCCCACATGACCCCTAATACATACCACCACAGCGGGCAAAACAAACACCCCCAGCAACGCTGCCCAGCCCGATCCGCAATCTGCAAGGGCTGCGGGAAGAAGGGGCACCTCGTGGCAGTATGCCAGGCCCGGTCGGCCACCGCTGTCTCCACAGGCGAACCGGGCCCGCTGCCATTCCTCTCCTCACAGGCCATGTATGATTCATGGGGGCAGCCATCTTGGATGACATCTCAGGACCCCGACTCGGCTGGCTGTGTATCGCCCCACAAGATCTCTCAGCTTCTGCCACAACTTGCCTCAGTGACACTGGACCAGTCTCGGCCCTGAACGCTTTCAACCGCTACGACGTCGGTACTCATCAACGGGCACAAGACATCCTGCTTGATCGACTCTGGGAGCACGGAGAGCTTCATCCATCCCAATACGGTAAGACACTGCTCCCTTGCTGTACACCAGATTAAACAAAAGATCTCCCTGGCCTCTGGGTCCCACTCTGTGGAGATCCGGGGGTACTGCATAGGCAACTTCACAGTCCAGGGCGTGGAGTTCAATAACTTCCAACTCTACGTCCTCCCCCATCTCTGTGCTGCCACACTCCTGGGACTGGACTTCCAGTGTAACCTGCAAAGTTTAACGTTCAAATTCGGCGGTCCCATACACCACTCACTGTCTGCGGCCTCGCGACCCTCAAGGTCGACCCGCCTTCCCTGTTTGCAAACCTTATTCCCGATTGCAAACCCGTCGCCACCAGGAGCAGACGGTACAGTGCCCAGGACCGGACCTTCATTAGGTTGGAAGTCCAACGGTTACTAAAGGAAGGCATTATCAAGGCCAGCAACAGCCCCTGGAGAGCCCAAGTGGTGGTTGTAAAGACCGGGGAGAAACATAGGATGGTCATAGACTACAGTCAGACCATCAACAGGTATACGCAGCTCGACGCGTACTCTCTCCCCCGCATATCTGAAATGGTCAACCAGATAGCGCAATACAGGGTTTTCTCCACAGTAGACCTTAAATCAGCCTACCACCAGCTCCCCATTCGCCCGGACGACCCCCCCCCCCCCCCCCCCCCGCCCTTGCTGACCCCTCAATCCTCCTGAAAGAATCCAATAAACGGCATCCGCCTCCGGGTGTGCCCCTCTGCTGACCCTCGCAGAGCGAACTTGTCCTTTTCCAGCCTCAGGAATTCTGCCAGGTCCCTCAACCACATTCCCGCTTTCGGCAACTCTGGGTCCGGCCACCTGAGCAAAATCCATCTCTGGGCTATCAGGGAGGCAAAGGCCAAAACATCAGCCACTCTCACTCCCTGGACTCCCGGGTATTTCGACATCCCAAGTGTCGCCACACCTGGACTCGGAACCACCTCCATACCCAACACCTCGTACGTCACGGGCTGCATTCTCCGATTCGGGGAGGCCGGTACGGGAATTGAGCCTGCGCTGCTGGCATTGTTCTGCATTACAAGCCAGCTATTTAGCCCACTGTGGAGAATGTGAGCCACTGTTCCCACGCCGACGTGGGGACATAGCCCCAGAATCGGCGGGTACCAGATCCCAGAGGGAGACTGTATCTTGTCAGCCGTCGCGGTGCGCCACGTAGGCATAACTGAGGGTTGACATGTAGGAGCTGGACCCTCTCGACCAGGGGGTCGGACGTATGACTCCTCACGTGCTTCCGGAGGAGGACAGGCCCCGGTGTTGTCAGCCAGGACGGAAGCGAGACCCCGGAGGTGGATTTTCTGGGGAAGGCAAATAGACGGTCGTGAGGGATCTCGTTCGGGTGCAGAGGAGCGCCCGAATGCAGTGGAGCGTGTCGGGGAGGACCTCCTGCCAGCAGGAAACCGGGAGACTTCTAGACCGTAGGGCCAGTAGGACGGCCTTTCATACCGATGCGTTGTCCCTCTCCACCTGTCCGTTTCCCCGGGGGTTGTAGCTGGTAGTCCAACCCGAGACAATGCCCTTACCGAGCAGGTACTGACTCAGTTCGTCGCTCATAAACGAGGAGCCCCGGTCACTGTGGACGTAAGTGGGGAAACCGAACACGGTGAAGATACTGTGCAGGGCCTTAATGACAGTGGCTGCGGTCATGTCAGGGCATGGGATGGCAAAGGGGAAATGGGAGTACTCGTCAACGTCGTTGAGAAACTGCACGTTGCGGTCAGTGGAGGGGAGGGGCCCTTTGAAATCGATGCTGAGGCGCTCAAAGGGGCGGGATGCCTTCACCAGGTGGGCCTTGTCTGGCCGATAGAAGAGCGGTTTGCACTCCGCGCAGACTTGCCAGTCCCTGGTCATGGCCCTGACCTCCTCGGTGGAGAAGGGCAGGTTGCGGGTCTTGATGAAATGGAGAAGCCGGGTGACCCCCGGGTGACAGAGGTCATTGTGGATGTCCCGAAGTCGATCATCTTGCGTGCTGGCGCATGTGCCGCGGACAAGGGCATCTGGGGGCTCATTGAGCTTCCCAGGACGATACACAATATCAAAATTATAGGTGGCGAGTTCGATTCTCCACCTCAAGATCTTATCATTCTTGATCTTGCCCCGCTGTGTGTTGTTGAACATAAAGACTTCCGATCGTTGGTCGGTGACGAGGGTGAACCTCCTACCGGCCAGGTAGTGCCCCCAATGCCGCACAGCTTCCACAATGGCTTGAGCTTCCTTTTCGACAGAGGAGTGTTGAATCTCGGAGGCGTTGAGGGTACGAGGATGGCTAGTCGGGTTGTGCGGAAAACGCATTTCTCCTTGTTGTAGGTGAGATTGAGGGCTTGGGCAGTTTGGAGGAACTTCTGAAGGTTAGCGTCATGGCCGCAGATGGTGACGTTATCCAAGTACGGGAACGTGGCCCGCAGCCAGTACTGGTCATCCATTCAGTCCATCGTTCTTTGGAATATCGAGACCCCATTGGTGACGCCGAAGGGGACCCTGAGGAAGTGGAAGAGGCGGCTGTCTGCCTCAAAGGCAGTGTAGTGGCGATCTTCCGGGCGGATCGGAAGCTGGTGGTATGCGGACTTCAGATCTACGGTGGAGAAAACTCGGTAGTGTGTAATCTGATTAACCACACCCGCTATGCGGGGAAGGGGGTACGCATCGAGTTGCGTGTAACGATTTATGGTCTGGCTGTAGTCTTCAATCATCCGGTTCTTTTCCTCAGGCCTGACGACCACCACTTGGGCTCTCCAGGGCCTATTACTGGCCTCGATGATCCCCTCTCTCAAGAGCCGCTGGACCTCCGACTTGATAAAAGTCCTGTCCTGGCCACTGTACCGCCTGCTCCTGGTGGCGACGGGTTTACAGTCGAAGGTGAGGTTCACGAAGAGCGAGGGAGGGACGACCTTAAGGGTCGCGAGGCTACATACGGTGAGAGGAGGTAGGGGTCCGCCAAACTTCAGGGTCAGGCTTCTGAGGTTGCACTGAAAATCCAGTCCTAACAAGAGAGGAGCGCAGAGATGGGGGAGGACATAGAGTTTGAAATCGGCGTACTTGGCGCCCTGTATCACGAGGTTCGCGACACAGTACCCCCGGATCTGCACTGAATGTGATCCGGACGCAAGGGAGATTGTTTGGGATGCGGGGTTATCTGGAGGGAACAGCGCCTTACCGTGTCCAGATGGATGAAGCTCTCCTTGCTCCCAGAGTCGTACAGACAGGGCGTTTCGTGCCCATTGGTCCGGACGGTCATCATGGAGTTCTTGAAGTGCTTGGGCCGTGACTGGTCGAGAGTGACAGCGCCAAGCTGTGGGTAGCCACCGTGGTCGGTGGTAGCGGGGTGGCCCCAAGATGGCAGCCAAGATGGCAAGTTGGCCGCACGTGTTGGCGGCGTTGAAGATGGCGGCCAAGATGGCGGCCCCCGTCGGTCGCACGTGTCGGGCGGCGTTGATGATGGCGGCCAAGATGGCGGCCCCCATGAGTCGCATGTGTCGGGTAGATTTAAAGATGGCGGCCCCCACGGCTAGCACAAGGCGGATGACGCGTCAGAAGGGGGCGGTACCGGCAGGCACACAGCCACGCTGCAGGGTCTGCGGGCCTGTGAGTCTGTAAGTCGGGCCTGCGATTTTGGAACTTTGGGTCGGGCCAAGAAGACTTTGGCAAAATGTCCTGCAGTCGCTGCAGGTCGCGTTCCGAGCTAGGCAACGCTGCCTGGGGTGCTGGTTCTGACCGCAGAAATAGCAAGACAGTCCCCCGGGTTGGGCGGGCAACCACGCGGCACAGGCCTGGGGCACCCTCGGGTCGAGTGATGGCCGCGCCTCCGGCGCCCACGAGCAAATCACGTGGTCGGAGGGGAAAGCATTTCGGCTCTGGAAGGCTACCTCTAATGAGGTGGATAGTTTTACCGTCTCTTCTCGGTCGAGGGCGCCCTTTTCGAGCAGGCGCTGTCTGACATAGTTGGACCGGACTCCGGCCACATAGGTGTCCCGGATGGCGAGTTCCATGTGCTGCGAGACCATGATGTCCTTGTAGTTGCAGTTTCGAGCAAGTACCCTCAGGTCATGTAGATATTCCTCCAGCGATTCCCCGGGGCGTTGATGATGTGTGGTGAGGAGATGCCGCGCGAACACTTCGTTCACCGGTCTCACATAATGTCTTTTCAGGATCGCGACCGCGTCTGCGTACGTGGTCACATCTTCAATTAGTACAGAGATTCTGTGGCTCACCCGGGCGTGGAGGAGACTCAGCTTATGTGCCTCGGTGACGGCGGGCGAGGGGGAGGCGGCGAGGTAGGCCTCAAAGCAGCGGAGCCAGTATAAAAAGATTCCTTTGGCTTCAGCTGCCTGTGGGTCGGGTTCCAGTCGATCAAGTTTGAGAGCGGCTTCCAAAGTGATATCTTAGCTGATTAAATTGATGCGACCATCAATTCACATGAGACGATTAGTAGAAGTGAACAGTGGTTTTAATAAGCTAGATCTGTGCCTGCTTGCGACTGTTCTGCATTGAGTCCCGCCTACAGGCTGCAGGTTTATATACCACCCCCGAGGGGACGGAGTCACAGGCAGAGCCTACAAGGACATCAACATAATACAATACAATACAGTGGTGAATTGTAGTACCAATACGTTCACCACACATATCATTAGTGGGCCTGACCCGGTGTTCTCCAAGGCCTCCACGATGCTCCGCCTAGTGAATCACCAATGGCGAGTTTTACTTGTAATTTGAAAAATCGGGGGAAAGGCGCCGCGGTCGATGAGGGAGACAGATGATGTAGGCAATGCAGAGGCTGCCGGTCCTGGTGGGGGGGCAAGGTTCCGCCAGGCCTGGGGGAGGGGGGGGTGGAGAGCAAGGGCTGACCAGCGGATGGGCTGTTTCCACAGGACCGCCATTGCCACGGCGTACAAGGCAGCCATCTTGCTGCGCACCCTACTGACCGACTACCTCGGCCACTTGTCATACATAGTGATACCAGCCGTAAGGGTGCCCCCACCCCATCATCCCCAGCACCCAGGCCCCCCCACCCCCAAACCGAATGCCGCGGGGCAGTAGGTGGCCCACCCAAGGACAACGTCCACAATAGCCCCTGCAGGAGGGCACTGGACGGGGACCGCGGAGTGTGCCTCGTGCATGGGTAGGATCAGCCTCCAGCACTCTTGGCAGCAGGGTCGGGAGCCAGGGCTAGAGGCATCCATGGAGCCTTGCACTAATGGGGCCAGAGGTGTGGTGGGCAGAGTGCTAGAAGGAACGGCCAGGGGTAGGGGGAGGAGGGAAGGGATATGCAGGGGCTACAGTGCAGACCAGGGTCACCATGTAGCCCAGTGGACCTGGTTGGGTACAGGAGTAAACACTATGTTACCATGTCTGACTGTCACCCCCTGTAGACAATGGACTTCAGAATTCAACCAGAAATGGTGGCCTTCATCCTAGTCATCGCAGCCCTGGGGGATTTACTGAGGCTGTATGAGCTGCAGCTGCTCGAGGGGGACCCTGCAGCATTGGAGCCCTGCCCCAGAGGATCAGGAGGCAGCCGGTGTAGATGGAGAGCAGGCCACCCAACAGGCCGAGGAGAAGGTGCAAGGGGAGTTCCGCATGAGGCCTCATGTGTATCGGCAGTGCCTGTCATTCAAAGATCTGCCGGATCGGGCACGCCGATGAAGACTCCGGCTGAACAGGGGGACAGTGGGACATATCTGCCAGATCATGGCTTACCTGGCACCGTGAGGGAATGGGAGAGGACACCTGCTCCCAGTGGCCATCAAGATGGCAGTCGCCCTGAACCTTTATGCAACGGGGTCCTTCCAGGAGGCAAGTGGGGACCTGTCCGGAAACTCACAGAGCTCGGTGCACAGGTGCATCCGCACCACAATATATCGAATTCAACGTGGACCGAGCCCACCAGGATGCCTGGGCAGTGGGGTTCACCACCATCGCCGAGATGCCCCAGGTCCAGAGGGGGAATCAACGGGATGCATGTTGCTCTACATGACAAGCCAGGCTTTGCAAACCGAAAGGGGCTCCACTCACTGAACGTGCAGCTGGAGTGTGATCATGAACTGTTCATCATGCACGTCTGCGCCCGATACCCAGGTAGTGTGCACAACCCCTTCATCCTGGTACACTCAAAAGTTCCTGGCCTCTTCAAGGTGCACCCCCGGCTGAGGGGTTGGCTCCTGGGCGACAGGTGTTATCCGCTGCAGTTATGGCTGATGACGGCTATCCGGAGGCCACACGTGGAGACCCACTACAACGACACACAGGCAACGACCAGGGGAATGATCGAGTTGTGGTTCGACATCCTGAAGATGCGATTCAGGTGCCTGGACCGCTCTGGAGGGGCCCTCCAATATAGCGTTTGGCCTGCTGTGTCCTCCACAACATCACGCAGTGGAGGGGCGATGTGCTGAGGTGTTTGTGCAGTTTATTCCTGCACAGCTGGTGGATCCTGGGGGTGTTGCCCATAGCACTCACAACCTCTCCCATCTGCGCCCATGCCCAGTGCACAGCGACAGGTGGCAACCGCCTCCCCACCTCGGGATAGGGGGTAGCCCGTCACTCCTCCACTGCGTGAAGTAGGGTCCAGCTCAGCATCCGTGAAACAGGGTGCCGCTCTCCTTGCTGTCATCGTGCTGGCTGGGAGGAATGTGTGTGGGGAGTGGAGTGCTTATATACGGCTGCAGCTTGTCAGCCTCTCGAGTGTCAATCCTGACTCCGGTTAATCAGACACCGTTATTCATTGGAATCGGTTGTGTTCCACGTGGTGCTGATGCTAGCCCATTAACGGCTGGTGGATTGATCTGGGAACGACGCTAATTTTGTTGGCATCGAACACCACCAATTGAGTCGTGACATCAACACTTACTTTCTGACACATTGAATTCCGCCAAGGGTATTTTTGGGTCCAGTTGTGGATGTGCCCTGCGGATGCTCGCAGTGTGTCTGGGAAGTTGAAAGCTAGAATGATCTCCAGAGGTACAAGTGGTGGCGGAATGATCTTAGGTAGGGGCAGGTGACTTAATGCATCCAGATAATAAATTTTTGTCCCAGGCTGATGTTGAAAAGCATAGTTGTAAGCCATCAATAACAAGGCCCAACGTTGCACCCTCGCTGAAGCTCTGGGCAATATGGGATTATCTTCCCTTAAAAGGTCCAGTATGGGTTTGTTGTCAGTCACTGTCGATGTACACATAGTGGAATTGCTTCACACCAAGTATAATCGTTAATCCCTCCTTCCCAATCTAGGCATAGTTTTGTTCTGCTTCAGAAAGGGTCCTTGAGGCAAAGGCAATAGAGTGTTCTGAACCATCTACTCTTTGATGGGATCAAACTGCCTCAAACAGTGAGGGGACACATTGCATGGCAGCAGTTGGTTTCCCTGGGGGCAAAATGCACAATGGGGTTTGAGAACAGTAATGCTTCCTTCACAACGAGGACAACTTCCTGTTGGGGCTGTCTCCATTATCACCACTGATGGTTCCTTAATAGCTGGAGTAATGGTGCCAATTTTGTGGCTAAATTTGAAATACACCTTCCATCGTAATTGATCATTTAAGCTCGCTGACATTTTTGGGTGCGTGGACGTCTCGTACGGCCTTCTTCCAAGGGTGCAACCCTATCACACAATCTTAGGTATGTCACTTCTGAGGCCGGAAAAGTACACTCTTTATCTTTTAGGCAGACCCCTGTATCATAAAACCTCTTTAATACTTCTTCTAGGCTGGCCATGTGTTCTTCTGGTGTAGTGCCGATGACTAGCCCCAGTACAGCAAAACCACAGTGGCATAGAGAGGGCAGGAGGCCAAGATGGCTTTGGTTGTCGTGGAAGGACATAGAACCAGCCTGTTGGGAAGAGACTGGTTCTAGCAGATTGGGCTCAACTGGTTGGAAATCTTCAAAATATCTAACAGTGTCCTCCAAGATGTCTTAGGAAGTATGTGGCATCTTCCACAAGGAATTGGACTGGATTGAGGGTGTAAAAGCCAGGATATATGCCAATCCAGATTTGACACCCAAGTTCTTCACAGCTAGACCAGTGCTGTATGCATTGCATCAGATGGTTGAAGCAGAGCTAAGGAGATTGGAAGAGCTGGGTATAATCAATCCAGCCCAGTTTTCAGAATGGCAGCGCCGATAGTCCCTGTTTTTAAACCTGATCATTTGAAAAGGATTTGCGCGACTATAATCTGACCTTAAAGCAGGCTGCCATGGAGACCACTCCCTTAAAGGGGCTGCACTATCTCAATTAGCTTTTCTAATTACTTGCTGTAGATTCATACTAGCCTTTTGTGATTCATGCACTAAGACACTCCAGATCCCTCTAAATCTCAGAGCTCCGAAATCATTCACAATTTAGATAATAAGCTTTTTTTTATTCTTTCTGCCAAAAAGAACTTATTCCATTCACTTAACCTATCTATATCCGTTTATAGCCTTCTTATGTCCTCTTCACAGCTTACTTCCCTACCCATTTGTGTCTTCAGCAAATTTGGCAATCATCCCTTCAATCCCTTCATCCAAGTCATTTATATAAATTGTAAACAACTGAGGTCCCAGTATTACTCCCTGTACTACTTCATTTGTTACATCTTGCCAACATGAAAAAGGCCCATTTATGCCTACTAGCTGCTTCTTCTAGAGGACTAGAATACAAGGGTTTAGAGGTTATGCCTCATGTATGCAAAGCCTTAGTTGTATCGCAATTGGACTTTGACCCTAAAAATTAGAGCCAGACATTAGGAAATACTTTTACGCACAGAGGGTGGTAGAAATTTGGATCCCATTTCTGCAAACAGCAACTGATGCTTGATCAATTGTTAAATTTAAAGCTGGTGGTTGTTATTTTTTTGTGAATCAAAGGAAGTAAGTTATATGGGCCAAAGGAAGGTATACGGGGAAGGATTCTCCATCCAGCCCATCGCGCCCCTCCAGCAGCGGGATTCTCTGTCCCGGCAGCTGGCCAATGGGCTTTCCCATTGTGGGCACCCCCACGCCGTCGAGAAATCCGCGGGTGTGATTCAGCTGCCGGCGAAATTGAAAATCCCGCCGACGTGGAATCCAGCCCATGGAATTAGCTCACAGATTAGCCATGATTTCATAGAATAATGGAACATTCTGGAGGGGCTAAACAATTCACTGAGTTCTAAAATCGTGATTCTAACTTGTTTTTTTTAAAGTGCAGGTGATTTTAAGCTGCTCAACATTGTAGTATATTAATTGTGATACAAAATAATATACCCTTGACTGGTGTTGAATAAAGTATCTTCAGCACAACTTACATTTCTGCTTTGCATTATGCCGTCCAACAAATGTATCTAAATCACTTTGACAATAATTGTCTTCAGATTCTGAGTCCAATAGACAATGAGAAAGAATGTGGGCATAGGCCTGAAATCCAGAATTATTGTTATTGTGGTTTCTTTGACAGAAAATTGAAAACTTGGCCTTGAGCTGAGATTTTAGCTTGTTATTAAACTGGAGGAGGAAACAACATATTCAATGGTTCCCATTTTGTTTAGAATTGGTGCTATTTGGCTCAGGCATTATTTTCCGATCACACAATGTAATGTTTCACTTAATTAACCATCGACGCTTGCTCATTAAAACTCCCAACCACACCATATTTCTTACATTTCGATGTTCTGTCTGATTCTATTTATATATTCTTTATTCTCCCTCATGTTTACTTTTACCAAGGGGAGTTCAATATATTTTCAATATGCACTTACTCATTACCTCTTTCTTCTGAACACATTCTGAACATAGAACATAGAACATACAGTGAAGAAGGAGGCCATTCAGCCCATCGAGTCTGCACCGACCCACTTAAGCCTTCACTTCCACCCTATTCCCCGTAACCCAATAGCCCCTCCTAACTTTTTTGGTCACTAAGGGCAATTTATCATGGCCAATCCACCTGATCTGCACATCTTTGGACCGTGAGAAGAAACCGGAGCACCCGGAGGAAACTCACGCAGACACGGGGAGAACGTGCAGACTCCGCACAGACAGTGACCCAGCGGCGAATCAAACCTGGGACCCTGGCGCTGTGAAGCCACAGTGCTAGCCACTTGTGCTACCGTGCTGCCCAAATATTCTATACTTTGTTTCAAGGTTTTCCACACATGATGCTGTGTATGTGTATCGATGTGGGGCTGATTTAGCAATAAGGTGGACAAATAACTGTTGAAACATGCCTGTACGGGATAGAATCACTCCGGATCAATTGAAGGGAAGTGTATCATGCAATCCAGTCTTAGTTTCACTATTGCTGATGGGCAGAGCATACACAAACAACTCTGCTGCTGATGCCTCCAAGCTCTCTATCCATATACACCTGTTCTTATGTGCCCAATCTAAATAAGTGAACACACATATTTACACAATCTCAAATGAGGGACTGGTGTTTATATCATTATAATAACACGACAATGACAGATTTGGAATCAGCCATTGTTCCTGGCTCCTTTGAAGCGACTGTGAACAAGAGCAGATGAGGTTAGATTCCCTACCTCACGCATCCTAAAGTTTCAACTTTATCAAAACATGCAGACCAAGTATTCCTTTTCGCAAAGTTCACAAACTTATCATCCTCTCCTCGATGTATTCCACTGAATCCCCAGGCCCCAGTGATTTGACTTCAACATGAAAATGGCCCATTTATGCCTACACAGCATCATGTGTGGAAAACCTTTAAACAAAGTATAGAATGTGCTCAGAAAAAAGAGGTAATGAGTAAGTGCATATTGAAAATATATTGAACCCCCCTTGGTAAAAGTAAACATTTGAATGCATAAGGAACATGAGGGCGAATAAAGAATATATAAATAGAATCAGACAGAACATCGAAATGTAAGAAATATGGTGTGGTTGGGAGTTTTAATGAGCTAGCGTCGATGGTTGATTAAGTAAAACATTACATTCTCATCCACACTTTGAAACCCCTCTGTGGAATTTCCCATCTGCCTTTAATGATTATCTCCCTGTATGTATCCTTCACTCCTCCACTTGGTTTTTCCACCTCCCCCTTCTCCTCTATTGGGGAAAGGTAGTTGTAGAGACTTAAGTCAGGAGCAGGCTATCTAGTCATTTCATTCCCACCTCCTGGTTCGCCAACCCGTTCTCTCATGCATTTCAGTTCCTCTCTGCTTTGGAAATCCTTCTCAAAACCCTTTCCATCCACCATATGCTGGCCTCTCCTTTACAACCCCCACCATCTTCCCAGTTACCCCTCTTGTTTCGCCTTCTGATGTTAAATTGCTTGCCGGTACGCAAATGCATGTTTTGTCTTTCCTACCTGCTTTTCCCTCCAGTATTTGGCTCGAGAAATTAAGTTCTCAGATTTCAAAATTGTCAACCCTTTTCAATCAAAAAGAGTTGCAGGTATTTCTGTAGGAGCTGGGACAGGTAGGCTGGGTGGAATAATGTATCCTTCCATGGTGCATCATTCTATTCCTCGTACAATTAGTTTCCATTGTTTTTTTCACTGTCTTTTACAAGTATTACTCTATGATTCTGTGACCACCAGGGAAACAATTCATTGTTTCGGAATTTGAAATACATTTAAAGCCAGAATTTTTAAAAAAACGAATTGTTACAGAAAGATTACCAGGTCTCAAAACCAGCATTATTTTATTCAGAGAACAAAGAACAAAGAACAATACAGCACAGGAACATGCCCTTCAGCCCTCCAGGCCTGTACCAGTAGAACTTGTGCAATGTCTTGTAAAATGGGATTGCAGGCATCAGTTATGCCTAGTGCACCACATTTATAATTCTCCAATATTCACATCAGCGACACTCAATGTTGGGAACACAGAACCATTGAATTTTCCCCAGTGTTCCCACCTCCACTACTTTATCTAGATTAACAAGATTTCCTTTAAGTCCCACAATGAAGAGGTCAGAGAGAGATTTTGAAGGATTTACATGGTGCAGTGATTACAACACTGTCCTTATATTTCACGGACTGGAACAGAGCACAACCCAGGGCCACAGAAAGAAATCCTGCAAATCTTCCTTCAGCTGCAAGAGTCCTTTGAGAAAAGGTGTGGAAAGTTTCTACCCGTAGCATAAAACTATTCATAGTTCATCATGAAATGGGCATAGTTACCCAGAGGGGCCATAAAGATGACTGGGAAATAAACAAAAGACAATCACGCAATAATGGTTTAAATGTGACAAGAGGGGCTAAAATACATCAGTGAAATTATTCATCGAGTCGCTTTTTTGATCATCATTGTAAATCCAACGATTTCTCTGTTTCGTTAAGTTATACAAAGCTTACCATTCTCGGAAGCTTGCCACTTCATTAGATGTACCGAACAGACACACTCATTGTGAATGTGGTTATGGTGTCAATACACAAAGCAACCAGATGAATTCTTACCACATTGTTAGACAGAGAAGAAATTTTACTTTTAATTTAATCTACATTATACTGGATATAGTATGGTGGAAGTGAAGTGTTTGGACAACCAAGTATACGTACCAAGCACTTGGAAGACAGGTCTCCAGATCTAAAAATGCTTGATACTGATACTGAGTCAACAAAGTGTATAAGTGCTCGATTCTTCAGGTGGCACGGTGGCACAGTGGTTAGCACTGTTGCCTCATGGCACCAAGGACCCGGGTTCGATCCTGGCCCCGGGTCAATGTCTGTGTGGAGTTTGCACATTCTCCCCATGTCTGTGTGGGTCTCACCCCCACAACCCAAAGATGTGCAGCACAGGCCTCACTAAATTGCCCCTTAATTGGAATTTTTAAAAAAAAAGTGTTTGATTCTTCAACACCTCAATGCAAGATTCGAAACAAAAATCACCAGAATCTAGGGTCTGCAATCATTGGTTTCGTTCTGAATTTTTATTACTCACAGCCTACTTTCAGGCAATCATATCCCCCAACCAACAACTTACTTATTTCAGGTTATTTATGGAATCAATCATCTGAACTCAGAGAAGATTAAGAGAATGCTTGTTTCAGATTTGCAAAATGATCAGAGACAGGGATAATGAGGATTTCAGCAGATTATTTAAGCTAGAGTGTGATTATGAAGGTAGATAAGTAGAAAATGACCAAGTCTCAAGCAATACTTGCGGTAGGTTACTGGCACGAGGAATAGTCATGTCAAAAGAAGATGTGTCAAATATTTCATTTAAAAAGTCAATACAGGGTTACAACTGTAAAGTACAAAAGGCTAGACTATCACCAGTTGAGAAAGAAAGGCAAGTTGATACCTTTGACTGAATTGTTTCAGAACTTTTGCTGAGGAGTTACAACTATTTAAGCTTACCTGCCAGGTATTAACCAACTTACTCTGTGTTTCCAGCATGTTTTATTTTTTATTCCCGATTCTAACATTTACGTTTTTCATTTTATTTCTGATGATTGCATTTTCATCTTCACGTTACTGGCTTACAGTTTTGCTTTTCCCAAGTACGTATGAGGAATTCAGCCTCATAGCCCAACTGGTCCACAATTTTCTATTTCGTAAACTTTATGAACTAAATAATCCTTGGGCACTGAACTAGGCTGTGAGTCACATTCCGTATATGTGTGTCTGACAAAACTCTGCACTGGGATCACTCATAATAAAAATCTACATGTAGTGTTATGATATAATACAAAACCCTGATTCACTAAGCAACTTTTAACGTTGGGGATGGTTGATATTCATTTATTTCTTTCTTCTCTCCCAACAAGATTTAGCTGTACATTTCTAACTACTTTATGAGAACCTTTGACAAAGATTGTAATTTGTTGTTTTTTAATTGTTGTGCCCATGTTTACAGTTTTTACTTTAGCTGAGGTAATCAGAAACAGAGAGCTAGATTTTCCACTCGGAGAAGACCCAAAGGTGGGGTGAGGGCGGTGGATGCAGAGGTCCCGCCCCATTCTCATCATTGATTGTTTTGATTGCTGCAGAAAATGGGGCAGGTCATGAGGCCAAACACAGCAATCTGGCATTTTGGACCTCCCACTATTTTCATGGCGTTGAGCCAGATTCTGCATAAGATGGGGCTCCCGATAGCCCAGAGGTGTCATGAACCATCGGGGACACCAATTATGGAGTCAGAAACCTTTTGACAGTTAAATTCAAACATTATCCACAACTTTACATGTAATAATGTCATTCTGTATGATAAGTTAAATGTATTTTATTGATAGTGCTTTATACTTAAAAGGTAATTGACCATTAAATTTCCCAGAATTGTGAAAGGAGAAAATGTTCAGATTCATTGTAATGCATTATCAAATGGATAAAGTGCTCTTCTGCACTGAACAGTATTTTTATACTGTGCCTGTTATTCCCTGTGATCTTTTTTAATTTAATGACAATTCAAATACCTTTTCCTTACTTTTAAGCTGAAACAGGTGACTGATGTGCTTCAATGGTTTCATAGGTTTTAATGCATTCAGCTCTGGAGGTTTTGTTGGCACAGTTATACAATGGAATCCCATTAAGCATGCTTAGCTGAGTTCCAAACCCAAATGGATTCAGCTCATCAAGAGTTGTTGGCATACAGCTGTCAAGGGCACTGTGAGTTTATTTATCATGCCAGTTGTATTTCATTTTAAAATGGTTTTTGAATAAGCAGCTGTTTATCTTGACAGTTTTATGGTCACTTAAGTGGGTTATATTTTTTGAAGTGACTTTTGAATGAGTGTTTGTTTCTCTTGACAGTTTTATGAGCATCTCAAAGACTTCCCAATGTTATTACAGGTGCAGGGGTCCTGTACATAGTAGAGCTGATTTGGTTTGGGGGGATCTAAAGAGTTATGGGGGCATTTGGGGGCATGGAGGGAACGGGGATGGGAAATAGAGGATGAGGAGAGGAAATGGGACATGGAAGCAAGAGATGGGACAGGGAATGGGAGTGAGGGCTAGGGCCTCATGCTCATTTACAGAGCTGGGAAGATATCCCCGTGAATGGAGACGGATCTCCTAATCTGGCTGTTTTGCTATCTGTCCATCGCCACCCCCCCTTTTGTCCTGCTTCAGGAGGTGACAGCCCTGACTCACGCCCAACTTTGAAGCCAAGGGTTGAAAATATGGTGGGCAGACATGGCCACTCAAGAGACAGAATCACAGCATCGGGAAATGATCAAGGACCGATTCTTCAAAGGGGAAAGTCCAGACTAAAATTTATAATGCCATGTTAAGAATCTGCAACATGCCCCTGCCCAGCCGAAGTGTGATTTCCCTCTTCTGAGGTTATTGTTGTCTCTTCTTTTTGTCTTCTTGTGCCATTTAAATGCAGAACTGTGAAGAACTTCATTGGCTGCCGAGTCTCACAATTGCACAGTTACATCACATCCCAACAAATATGAGTGGCCTACTTTGAAGATTTTACCATTGGTTCTCTGAAAGCAGAACCTACAACAAGCCCATGTGAATAATAATAATAATAATAATCATCTTTATTGTCACAAGTAGGCTTACATTTACACTGCAATGAAGTTACTGTGAAAAGCCCCTAGTCACCGCAGCGCCTGTTCGGGTACATAAGGGAGAATTCAGAATGTCCAATTCACCTAACAGCACGTCTTTCAGGACTTGTGGGAGGAAACCGGAGCACCCGGAGGAAACCCACGCAGACACAGAGAAAACGTGCAGACTCCACACACTGAACCAAGCTGGAAATCGAACCTGGGACCCTGGAGCTGTGAAGCAACAATGCTAGCCATTGTGCTATCGTGCTGCCCACAGATGCACTTGGGCAGCATCAAAAAGTTACCATGTGAAGAATCACAGGATCAAATTCACATTCTTCCATTCTGTATTTGCTTGTCTTCCTTCGATTTGCTTCGCACATGCAACATGAAGTGTTAGCACTGGCCTACCGCCCAATTATAACAGGTCGCTGAAAATTCATTCTCAGGGTAGAGGTGCAGCTGGCAGTGCCAGCATTAATTGCCCATCTCTAGTTGTCCTTAAGAATGTATTGAGCCCTCTTTGTGGTCTCCGCACACAAACACGCTGCTGGATTCTTCGGATAGATATCCATTTATTTCCTTCTTAAATCTATTCAGTGATCTGGCCTCCACAGCCTTCTGTGGTAGAGAATTCCACAGCTTCACCAGCCTCTGAGTGAAGAATGTTGTCCTCATTTCAGTCCTAAATGGCCGTCTCTGTGTCCTGAGGCTGTGACCCCTTGTTCTAGACCGCCCCCAACCAGAGGAAACAGCAAAAGCGCCGGGTCAGAGAATCGGCGGGGGGTGGGGCGCCAATCCTGCGATGCCACTCCGACGCCAGGGCGCCGGTTCTCCAGCGACCGTAGAATCGACGCCAATGGCACCGGCGCGGTCACCGCGGCACCGGCCGGGCGCCGCTCAACCCGGCCAAGTGCCCGCTGAGTTCGGCCGAGTCCTGCCAGCGTCGTTTGTGTGTGGTCCTACCCGGTGGGACCTCGCCGTTCATGCTGCGGGGGCCGTCCTGGTGTGGGGAAGGAGGGATCTGACTCCGGAGGGGCCTCCCCGGTGGCCAGGCCAGCGATCGGGGCCTACCGAGCGGCGGGCAGGCTAATCCCAGGCAGGGCCTATGTTCCTCCGCGCCGGGTCCCTGTAAGGCTCCACCATGTTACCCGGAGGCCGACGTGGAGAAGGCAACCCACGCGCATGCACGGACTCGCACCGGCCGTGAAGTGCTCCAGATATTCTGGGAAGTTATTTGTGTCTTCCTCTGTGAAGACAGAACAAAAGTAGTTGTTTAGTTACTTTGCTATTTTCTTGTTGTCTAATATAAATTCATCTGTAGCAGGCTGCGTAGAAGACATTTGTCTTCTATAATCTTTTTCTTTTTATATACTTATAGAGGTTTTACAGTCTGTTTTTATGTTACTTGCAAGTTTACTCTCATACTCTATTTTTCTCCTCACAATCAATCTCTGGTCATCCTTTGCTGAATTTTGGACTGCTCCCAATCCTCAGGCTTGCTACTTTGTCAAGCAATTTTATATGTCTCCCCTTTGGAACCACTACTATCCTTAATTTATTTTGTAAGCCATGGTTGTGTCGCTTTTCTTGGTGCATTTTTGTGGCAGAAAGGAATATATAACTAGCAATGCATACATTTGTTCCTTAAATATTAGCCATTGCCTATCCACCGACATGCCTTTTAATGAAGTTCCCCAATCTATCCTAGCCAACTCACACTTCAGGGGCGTGATTCTCCGACCCCCGACCGGGTTGGAGAATCGCCGGGGGCTGGCGTGAATCCTACCCTCGCCATGTTCCGAATTCTCTGCCACCAGAGATTCGGCGGGGTCAGGAATCGCGCCGCGCCGGTCGGCGGGAATCGCGTCGTTTGGCGGGCCCACCCCCGCCGATTCTCCGGCTCGTGATGGGCCGAAGTCCCACCGCTGTCAACCCTCACCCGCCGGCGTGGATTAAACCTCCTTTTGAACGGCGGGACAAGGCGGCACGGGCAGGCTCCCGGGTCCTGGGGGGGGGACGCAGGGCGATCTGGCCCTGGGGGATGCCCCCACGGTGGCCTGGCCTGCGATCGGGGCCCACCAATCTGCGGGCGGGCCTGTGCCGTGGTGGCACTCTCTTTCTTCTGCCTTCGCCATGGTCTTCACTATCGCGGAGGCGGAAGAGACCCCCTCCCCTGCGCATGCGCGGGGATGCCGTGAGCGGCCGCTGATGCTCCCGCGCATGCGTCGCCCGGTGAAGACCTTTCTCCGCCGGCTGGCGTGGCGCCAAAGGCCTATCCCGCCAGCCGGCGGAGCGGAAACCACTCCAGCGCGGGCCTAGCCCCTCAAGGCGAGGGCTTGGTCCCTAAAGGTGCAGAGAATTCCGCACCTTTGGGGCGGCCCGATGCCGGAGTGGTTCCCACCACTCCATTACGCCGGAACCCCCCGCCCCGCCGGATAGGGGAGAATCCCGCCCCATATCTTCGTATTTTCCTTTGTTTGGAATTAGGACCCTAGTTTCAGAGCAGAAGTATTCACTTTCCATCCCAATGAAGAATTCTATCACATTATGGTCACTGTTCCCTAAAGGAACCTGCACAACAAGATTATTAATTAACCCCTTCTCATTGCATAACACCAAACTAGAATAACATGTTCCCTAGCTTGTTCTTTGACATACTGGTCTAAAATAACGACTCTTACTACACACTCCAGGAATTCATCCACCCCAGTATTGTTGCTAATTTGGTTTGCCCAATTTATATGTAGATTAAAGTCACCCATAATGACTGTAGCACCCTTGTTAAAGCATCTCTAATTTCCTGTTTAATGCCATCATCTACCTACCACTACTGTTCAGAAGCCTACAACTCCCATTAAGATTTTCCACCCCTTGTTGGTTCTTAGCTCCACACAGGCTGATTCTATATCTAGATTTTCTGAGCCAATAACCTCTCTCACGATTGTACTGATTTCATCCTTAACTTACAATGTCACCCCACCTAATTCCCATTTTTGCCTTCCTACATATCAAATACCCTTGGATACTCAGTTTGTAGCCTTTGCCACCCTGCAGCTATGCCTCGGTAATGACAATCATATTGTACCTGTGTATATCAATTTGCATTGTTAATTCATCTACCTTATAGTGAATGCACTGTGCATTCAAATACAGTGGGCAGGATTCTCCGTTTCAGAGACTAGGTGCTGACATCGGGACTGAATTGGAGGTGTTCTACAACCCCGAAAGCAGTGTCAGTCCTGGAGCAATTCAGGATCTGTTACTGGGTTCGCACCAGTGATACGTGGAACTAATGCAATTCCAATGCAAAATGGCGTCTGATTCGCCTGGGTAGGGATTGGCACTCAAGAGGCTGACAAGATGCAGCCACATATAAGCACTCGCCTCCCCCACACACTCATTCCAGCCAACAAGATGGCATTCCGGAGAACGGCACCCCGCTTTGCAGATGCGGAGCTCGGGAGCCTACTGAATGCCGTGGAGGATAGGCAGGGCACCCTGTTCCCTGGGGTGGGAAGAGGCTGCCGCCTACCACTGTACACCGGGCCTGGCGCAATTGACAGAGGCCAAGAGCGCCTTGGGCCCCTCAGCCAGGACCGACCAGCAATGCCGTAAAAAACAGCACAACCTCCTCAGGGCGGCCAGGGTGAGTAACCAGCACCGTACCTCTGGCACCAGCCCCCGTCCCACACATCCACATCCCCACCCACCGAAAGGGTGACCAAGCCCCACCTGCCAGGAATCTGCTCGCACCCCACCTTGCACCACATGCCAACAGCCACACTGCCCGCCATGGCCAGTGCCCTGCCCACTTAGGCCATCGGCTGCCAACCCCTTGTGCTGCCCACATCTGACTGCCTCACACTGTGCATTTTCTGTCCCCCCTCCCCAGGAGAAGTTGGCGCACAACCGCAGAGAGAGAGAGCAGATTATAGAGAGCTCGCCAGACATGTGGCCCCTCACCAACATGGAACAGCGGGCATTAGACCTGATTGGTGGGCCCAGAGAGCGGGCGGTCGCTGAGTTGTGGTGTCCCTATGGCACGCATGGCACCACCCCACCATTCCCCCCACCTCAGCACCCCACTACCTCCCCACCACCCCTCCACCACCCCGACCCGCAATCCAACCATGTGTCAAGTCATGTGTCTTGCAGGATTACCTGGCGGTGAGCCGAGCCCTTCTGGTGTCCCCTGCCCTTCGCCACAACCCCAGGACATGTCGAGTGACAGCGACGCCAGCCCCCAAACACCAGCCTGTGACATCCCGGAGCACCAGTCCGGGGAAGACACTGACTTTCCATCACAGCTGTCTCCCGCACCCTCCGCCATCCCAGAGGCGTACGGCCGGTGTCGCTCTGCGCAACCACAGGCCACGCTAGCCGATCAATGGGGTGCGCAGCAAAATGGCTGCCTTGCAGGCCGCGGCGGTGGCCGTCCGTACCTGGACACCCTGGTCTCAGGAGACACCCCAACAGCATGGCCCATCCCCTGGTCACCCCGCCGCTACCATCTCAGTCTCTGGCGGACACCACCCCTCAGCCAACCCTGCCAGCAGCGGGACCGGCAGCCCAAGGCTGCACTTGGGAACATGTCCTACCTCCGCTCTCTCCCTCAGCAGACATGGCTGAATACCGGGGCGGGCCTGTTAATGATATGCCAACAGCATTTACTGTACGTATGACATAGAATGCATTCACGCCGCTGTCGAGGCACCAGAGCATGGCATTCTGTGTGGCGCTGGTGGCGGCCTCTATTTTCAGCTGACGCCCTATTCTCCACCCAATCGTGCTTCGTGATTCCAAAGTCGCTGGACGGCGAATCCCACCCAGCGCCCTTCGACTTGTCTTTTTAACATTTTTAAACGTTTCCTTTGTACTATTTGCTCCCATCCCATGTTTCCTCTGCCTTCCACTTTTGATTTCTACTTTCTACCTGTCATTTATTATTTGTTTCCCTCTCTTGTGTCTCCCCACTCAGGTTCCCATTACGCTGCCACTCTAGTTTAAACCCTCCCCAACAGCAAGATTAAATATCCTTACCAGGGTATTGCTCCCGGTCCTGCTGCGGTGCAACCAGCTTGTACAGGTCCCCAGGATTGGTCCCTATGCCTCAGGAATCCAAAGCCCTCCTGCCTACACCATCTCTACAGCCACGCATTTATCTGGTGTATTCTCCTGTGACTGGTCCATTCTCCTATTCCTGCTCTCACTAACACGTGGCACCGGGAACAATGCAAAACCAGGAGGACCTGGTTTTTAATTTATTTCCTAAATCCCTATGTTCGGCTTCCAGGACCTCAGCCCTCTTCTTACAGAAGTCATTGGTGCCAATATGGACCACAACCTGGCAGTTCATCCTCCCCCTTCAAAATGTCCTGCAGCCACTCAGTGACAATCTTTATTTACCCTTGCACCAAGGAGGTAATTTACCATCTGGTGTCATGTCTGAGATTGCAAAAACGTCTATCTGCTGCCCTTACAATAGAATCCCTGATCACTATTGCTCTCCCTCTCTTCCCCACTGCCCCCCCCCCCCCCCCCCCCCAGGTGTAGCTGAGCCACAGGCCTGGCTCTTGCTGCATCCCATGAAAAACCACCTCCCCCAACAGTATCCATATGCAAAACCAGTTAGAGAGTGAGATAGATCCAGGGGACTTCTCCACTGCCTGTCTTCTGATTTTCCTCGATCTGGCGGTCATCCATCCCCTTTCTGCCTGTGCACTCTTTATCTGTGGTGTGACCACCTCACTGTATCATAGAACCCCAAAAGAGCAGAAGGAGGTCATTCGGCCCATCAAGTCTGAACCGGCCCTCTGAAAGAGCACCCTACCTAGGCCCACCCAGCTGCCCTATCCCAGTAACCCCACCTAACCACATCTTTGGACACCATGGGCAAATTTAGCATGGCCAATCCACCTAACCTGCATATATTTAGACTGTGGGAGGAAACCGGAGCACCCGGAGGAAACCCACGCAGGCACGGGAAGAACATGCAAACTCCACACAGACAGTCACTCAAGTCCAGAATTGAACCTGGGTCGCTGGAACTGTGAGGCAGCTGTGCTAACCACTGTGCCATTGTGCAGCCCTGTATGTGCTGTCCATTAAGATCTTATCCCTGTCGATGCTCCACTGTGATTCCAGTCACAGCTCCAGCTCTGAAATGCAGATTTTGAGTAGCTGAAGCTGGAGACCCTTCCTGTACACGTGGTCACCCTGAACATTGGAAGTGTCTCTGACTTCCCACACCGCACAAGAGGAGCATTCCACATGGCCGATCTGACCTGCCATGATACATCGTTAAATTACTCTCTTTACTTTCACCTCCTCTGAAGTCCATATAGTGAAGGAATTCCCACAGTGCTGTTAGATAGGGTCCTCCAGGATCCTGACACAGTGATCATGATTAATTTTACTAAATGTAAACGGTGCAAATCTAAAAAATAGGGTTTCGTTCAGAGGCAGTTATTGGAGATTTGTGGTTGGCTTCATTTAACCTGAGCAAGATTATGAACTGTCTACTATATTCAACAGTCACAACCCTTACGGTTTGTTCCCAGATGCAGGTGCATTTTAGGCAGGGCAGATCTATTATTACCTGACCCACTGAAGATGAGCGGAGGTAATGGGCTAGATTCTCCGCTGTCAGTTTCTCTGTTTTGCCGGCAGCCCAGGGATTTCCCAATGGCATGGGGCTGCCCACAGATGTCTGGGGCAGCGGGATGGAAAATCCCACGTCAATGTTTTCACCCCTGTAAATCTTGTTTGTCTGTAAACATTATGTGTCAAATGCTAACAGGTGGATTTCAACTAAACCGGGTACAGCAACGGCCCAAACAAGAACTGGTTAGCTTTTGGTGAAGATGCGGATCTGGGTTTGGATCCTGGAAATTTTAAAAGTATCCAGTAATATTGGACGATATGGTGAATTGATCTTTTTTTTTGTGGTTTCACCTGAAACCTCACTGAGATAGAAGCTCTCAATAAAAATCTTCCTTTCTTTCAGCTTTGTAGTGACAGAGCATCAAGCAGTCAAGGAAAAGCCTTGAGGAACAGTTGTGTAACTGTAATAATGTTGAGTTAATACAGCCTGATGGGGGTATGTGCTCTCCTGCACTTGTTTTTAAATGTTCTGCTTGTATTGCACAAATCTGTTCTCAATTGTCAATGTAAATCGCTTATTGTCACAAGTAGGCTTCAAATGAAGTTACTGTGAAAAGCCCCTAGTCGCCACATTCAGGCGCCTGTTATGGGAATTGAACCGTGCTGCTGGCCTGCCTTGGTCTGCTTTCAAAGCCAGCGATTTAGCCCTGTGCTAAACAGCCCCTGGAGTGTTTGGAAAGAAAATGTACAACAAGAAATGTATTTAAATGATTATGATGATCAAATTGGTGAACAGAACAGGTCCCACCACCACCACCCCCACCCAATCTAAAAGTCTGGAATAAGCCTGCTCCAACTTGCCCAGCTCACACCACAGCCATTTAACAGCAGTTAATTGGCCTGAGGCGAGACCTCCAGCCCCATCTACGAGCTGCTTGCCAATTAGTTTTCCAGCAGCTCTCCAGACCCAGCAGTGCCAACGGAAGCGGTGGCCACTGCTGGTTCTCCACCCAGTCCCCAACGGCAACCCTCAATGCAGTTGGATGCGTCGATATGTAGCGTAGGGCTATTGCTGGGGCCAGACTGGCGCGTCCCGCCAAAGGGGTGGGAGCAAGGTGAATTGTGGGTTTGGAAAACCTTGGCGGCGGACCTCCAATGGCCACAGAGAGTCTATGTTTCATTGGCATCACCCCTCATTCATCTAAACTCCAGGGACTGTGATGCCGACTTACTCAACCTCTCATCATCGGAATCAATCTGGTGAACTTCGCCTGGAAGGCAAGTATATTATTCCAATATTGTGCTCATATCACATTCCAGGTGTGGTCTCACCAAGGCCCTATACAAGTGTAATTTCCTTGCTGCAAAGGCCAACATGCCTTCCTAATTGCTTGCTGTACCTGTATGCTAACTGTTTTGGATTTGGATTTGGGTTTATTATCATGTGTACCGAGGCACAGTGAAAAGTATTGTTCTGTGTACAGTCCAGGCAGATCGGTCCATATTTGAAAAAAACATAGGTCATACGGTAAATCCACAATGTAAATATATAGACACAGACATCGGATGAAGCATATGGAGTGTATACTACACAGTAGAGATTGTACTACACAGTAGAGAAGATGTGTGAAGAGATCAGTTCAGTTCATAAGGGGGTTATTCAGGAGTCTGGTAACGGCGGGGAAGATGCTTTTGAAACTGTTACTGCGTTTTCTCAGACTTTTGTATCTCCTGCCCAATGGAAGCGGTTGGAAGAGAGAATAACCCGGGTATTACATGTGTGAGTACACCCAAGTGTCTGTGAACAAAGATCATCAGCCCAAAACGTTAACTCTGTTTCTCTCTCCACAGATGAGGCCACATCTGCCGAGTATTTCTAATATTTTTTTGCTTTGATTTCCAATGTTCAGCATCCACAGTATTTTGCTTTATGTTTTGTTCTGGTGTAATGCCAGTACAGGCATGAAGATATCACAAATTTAACATCAAGCTGTATTCCTTTTAAAATAGACTATTAACAAGACTGCCAAGAGGGTCAAGTGATGTCTTGCAACTTGAACAGACAAAAAGGTTTTTGTAAAGTTCCAAATTGAATTATAATAGATGGGGGCTGTCCCTTGAGTGGATGCCCTCTGTGGTATCTTCTATTATTGAAGCTTAATCCAAAGCACAGAAACAATAGAGTCCAGGTTTGCAAAGTAAAAAATTAAAGATATCAAGACCATTTTCCACAAGTAAATTGCAAAAGACCATCATTTACCTTCTGTTGAATATAATTGGCATTTGACCATATACTTGAAACTAATTCATCAGTACTGAAAGATCACCATTTGCCTTTGTTTGTGTATCAATGGCCAACAAACATGTGACTGAAACTGTTCTCTGATACAGGAAATATTTTCTTCTAAAAGCACAGAGAGAGCTGGGCAGTCTGCAGCATATCATCAACAATGTGGTAGCTGCAGAGAAAAGGCTGTACCACCTTGTCTTTCAAGAAGGGTGAGCTCACAGGTCTCCTCCAGCTTTTCCAAAAAGCTCCAAGTTAACCTGTAAAGTATTTGGACCATGAGTTACAACAGCCACCAGTGCCTGGCTGCATGATCTCTGAAACAGTCTTCCCTTCAATGGATCCCTGCAGATCTGACCCCAGCCATCTGAACTCATCTGAACTACAATTCGAGTTGGAAAAGATCTCTTCTTGACTGGGGTCTCAAAGACACGTGAACTGCTAATCATTCTGCTTGGCGTTAATACTTGTAGAAGTACACCACCCTCTTGAATGATATCTGCCAGGGTTGTGTGACATGTTATTGACTTGGCGTTAAACTTTCTTGGGTGAGGGTGTAAATAAAAAATCCTCCGTGTTTAAATCCCTGAAAGCTTGCATTTGGTGGCGTTTAAATTAAATGCACGCTAATGGGGCCTTGGGAACACACACTTTAGCTTATTCAGAAATAAACTAGTGATTAGAAGCAGAAGGGAAGGGGAATTGGGAGTTTCAATTTATCTCTCTATCTCTCACTCTCTCTCTCGTCCATAACAGCTGGATTAACTCAAAGCAAATGTAAACAGGAGGGAGTGGTGCACAGTGGTTAATATCTCTCTGTCACATGATTGAAAAGGAAAGTGGACATTATCTCTCCCTTGAATGTTTTGTTATCCTATCTAATTTCTGTAACCTAATACTGGGCTCATAGATATGGGATAGGATCTTCCCTCCCAGGATTAACTACAATGGTGAGGTCGGAGAGGACGCTGGAAGTTCATGCTGTATCATGCAGCCCTGGCCTCATTAAAAATGCATGGGGGTTTCACGACGTTCTGGATGGTGGGGTGGGCTGTATGGCTCATGTCCCATCATCAAATCAGGTGCCATTTTTAAAACGTGGCCAGACATAAATGACCCACCGTTGAAGAAAGAAGATTGACCTCCTGAAGAAGGAAGGTGGATCTCCAGGAACAAGCTGAAGCTGGGAGATCCAGCTGTTAGATTCTCCCTCTGATAACCTCTAGACGAATCCGGGGAATCGCTAATAGATCTCTCCATGGGGTCCACATGGAGTATGAATTTCTCTGATAGCAGGCTGATGCCTGCCCAGCTGGGACTTGTTAACTGAGCCCTTTAAATGCTGACCCTAACCTGGACTGGCAATGGTGGTAGTCCGGGGTGGGACTCAATTGCTGTACGTCGCAGTAGCGGCTTTACTTTTGTATTATAAATAAACTACATTAGCCTTCCTGCTCGTGTTTCCTGGATTATCACATTGGCGATGAGGAGCAAGAAAAAGATTCCGGACAGCCGTTCTATAGTCAAACAACCCTGCTAAGAAAAAAATGAAGAGAATCCCACAGTGCCACTATTTGATAAAATAGAACCACATGAAGCAGGCGTGGCAAATTGGCCCCAGTATGCCAAACGAATGCAATACTTCTTTCAGGAGAAAATGGCTTGGAAGACGAAGACCGACAGAAGGTGATTTTCCTGACCAATTGCGGAGCCCCAAAGTTCGGCATCGTTAAAAGCCTGACCTACCCAGCAGCCCCGGACTCAAAGCCCTTCGATGAACTGATAGACCTAGTAGTCAACCATTATGACCCCATAACCATCTGTGATACTGCAACATTATAGATTCAACATGGCCGGAAGAATCGCTGGAGAATCCGTAATGGAATTCCTGACGCAACTTCGGAAACTGGCAGAAAATTGTGAGTATGGACCGCCCCTCCCAGAGGTGCTTTGGGACCGTCTCGTATGTGACGCAACCCAGAGGAAACTGCTGGCAGAACTTACCCTGGACCTTAAAAGAGCCATAGAATTGGTGCTGTCTCACGGAAACTCCAAAAAAAGGGCAAGAACTCCAAGTTTCCATGGGTTACAGCAAATTCACCATCAGGCGACCCTCATACAGGAGAATGGGTTTCCCCATGGACAGTACTCACATGACCCACCTCCCGCCAAGTCAACAATCAGATACAATATATAAGGAGAGGGGCCGATGGCCGCGATACACCAGAAACAGATGGGAACCTGGAGGACTACAGAAAACAATTGCAGAGTTGCCGCACATGTGGTCATAGGGGTGCCCAAGGCAAGACTGACAGATTGGCAGAATGCATACCACCCAGGCCAATAGACACAGCCACCTCAGGCCAGGGCTTTACAAATCAACCAGCCCGAACAGGAAGAACTAATGCAATTGAATTACATCACTGCCCCAAAGTGGCCCCAATCCAGATCAAACTCCAGGCGAATGGTCACCCCCCTGGACATGGAAGTAGACACAGAAATTGCCATCTCCATTATAGGGATTTTCAAACAACTCCAAGTGGGCATGTTGCCCTTGGGCCTGAGAGATAGCAGGGCCAGTTTGGGAGCCATTACGCATCGTAGGAACCACCATAACCCCGGTCACACATGGGCAGCAGACTGTCCCACTCCCCTTATTAGTAGTACAATACCCAGGAGCCAGCATTCTGGGAAGAGACTGGCTGCAAAAAATCCACCTGGATTGGCAACAGAGTTTTAAGGTGAGCACCGGCAACTTATACAAAGTCATAGGGAGGTATACTGAGCCATTCCAGGAAGACCTTGGAAAAATTAAAGGAGCTAGGGCAAAACTCTATGTAGACCCAGAGGCCCTACCCCAGTACTTCAGGGCATGGCCAGTCCCCTACGCCCTACCCACCAAAGTAAAGACCAAATTGAAGTAACTGGAGAACCTAGGCATCATGCGCTGAGTATAATTCGCAGAATGGGCTGTGCCAGTGGCCCCAGTATTGCAGCCTGACAAGTCAGTCCGCCTTTACGGTGACTATAAGATAACCGTCAACAGACCAGTACCCCATGCCACGCATAGAGGATCTATACATAAAACTGGCAGGAGGCCACATATTCATAAAACTAGATATGAGCCAAGTATAACTCCAGATGGAGATTGATGTGGTATTTAGAAAATACATTACTATCAGTACCCACAAGAGGTTATACGGATATACTCGCCGACCTTTTGGAGTATTATCGGCGTACGCTATTTTCCAGAGGGTGATAGAAAACACCCTTCAAGGATTATCCAGGGTGGCAATATACCTGGATGACGTATTAATCTCAGGAGCCACCAAGAAGGAACACCTGGAAAATTTGGAGGAAGTGTTACGGCGATTCTCTGACGCAAATGTCTGCCTTAAAAGAGAAAAATGTGAGATTCATGCAAGCGAGGTAATGTACCTCAGATACTGTATCGACCATGACGGCCTACACCCCGTAAAAGGCAAGGTAAAGGCCATAAAAGGAGTTCTGACACCAAGAGACACAACGGAACTAAAGTTGTTACTAGGTCTCAGAAATTATTACGGGAAATTTAAAGTTGATCTAGCCACTTTGCTGACACCCCTACACACAATGGTAATCAGAATTGGTCGTGGCAAGCACCACAAGACAATGTTTTTGCGAGAATCTAGAGGCAACTACTGACATCAAGTACATTGGCACATTATTAACCCTCAAGACCACTCAAGATACATCTCCTAATGGAGTAGGAGCAGTACTATCTCACCAATGGGACAATGGCACAGATCACAATCATGTATGCATCCAGGACCATGGAAGACACAGAGAGGAGATATGCATGGAAAATATCAGCCAGTGAGTTTCACACTGCTTTTGTCACCTGATCCAGCACTCCGTGCAATTTCTGGAAAATATAAGCCCTGATTAGGTGGATTGGCCATGCTAAATTGCCCCTTAGTATCCAAAGATGTGCAGGTTAGGTGGTGTTAGGGGGATAGGGTTGGGGAATGGGTCTAGGTCGGGTTCTCTTTCAGATGGTCCATGCGGACTCGATGGACTGAATGTCCTTCTTCTGCACTTTAGGAATTCTATGGTTCAGACTTCTCTGAATTGTAAGTATTCAATTATAGGTCACGGTCTTCATTTGAATACCTGAAGATTGTGATGTCTTTGGCACCATTTTAAAACTAAATGTTAACTTGCAATCTCAAAAATAACCAGCAAGCATCTTTTCAGATACTTTGTTGGATTTGAGAAAGATTTTTTTTTAAATTTAGAGTACCCAATTCTTTTTTTCCCAATTAAGGGGCAATTTAACGTGGCCAATCCACCTATCAGGTGTGAGAAAGGATATGGGGCGGGATTCTCCGACCCCCCGCCGGGTCGGAGAATCGCCGGGGGCTGGCGAAATCCCACCCCGCCGGTTGCCGAATTCTGCGGCACCGGATATTCGGCGGGGGCGGGAATCACGCGCCCCCCCCGGCGATTCTCCGGCCCGCGATGGGCCGAAGTCCCGCTGCTGGAATGCCTGTCCCGCCGGCGAGAATCAAACCACCTCTCTTCCCGGCGGGACTAGGTGCTGGGGGCGGGCTCTGGGGTCCTGGGGGGGGCGCGGGGTTATCTGGCCCAGGGGGATGCCCCCACAGTGGCCTGGCCCACAATCAGGGCCCACTGATCCGCGGGCGGGCCTGTGCCGTGGGGGCACTCTTTTATCTCCGCCTCGGCCACAGCCTCCGCGATGGCCGACGCGTAAGAGACAACCCCCTGCGCATGCGCAGGGATGACGTCAGCGGCCGCTGACGCTCCCGCGCATGCGCGGACTTCCGCCGAATGGAGGAGTCCTTTCCGTCCCGGCTGGCGTGGCGCCAAAGGCCTTTCCCGCCGGTCGGCAGCGCGCCAACCACTCCGGCACACGCCTAGCCCCTCACGGTGAGGGCTTGGCCCCGAGAGGTGCAGAGAAATCCGCACCTTTGGGGCGGCCCGATGCCGGAGTGGTTCACGCCACTCCATCCCGCTGGGACCCCCCGCCCCGCCGGGTAGGGGAGAATCCCAGCCATTAGCTCTGACAATGTGGAATCTGTATGGATAGAGTTGAGATATACCAAGGGACAAAAAACATTAGTGGGTGTCATATGTAGACCCCCAAACTGCAGTGGTGAGATTGGAATGGCATTAAACAAGAAATTAGAGATGCGTGTAACAAGGGAATATCGGTGATCATGAGTGATTTTAACCTTCACATAGATTGGGCAAATCAAATTAGCCATAATGGCGTAGAGGAGGAATTCCTGGAGTGTATACGGGATGGTTTTCTTGACCAATATGTGGAGGAATCAACTAGAGAGCAGGCCATCTAAGACTGGGTAATGTGAAGGGAGTAATTGCCAATCTGGCTGTACGAGACCCCTTGGGTTTGAGCGACCATAAAATGATAGAATTTTTTATCAAGATGGAGAGTGAAGTAGTTGATTCGGAGACTAGGGTGCTGAATCTTAATAAAGGGAACTGTGAGGATATGAGGCGTGAGTTGGCCTTGATAGATTGGGGAGAGTTACTTAAAGGGATGACAGTTGGTAGACAATGGCAAACATTCAAGGGACGCATGGGGGAACTACAGCAACTGTTCATTCTTGTCTGGCACAAAAGCAAAGCGGGTAAGAGGGCCAATCCATGGCTTACAAAGGAAACTAGAAATAGTACGCGGTACAAGGAAGAAGCATACAGATTGGCCAAGAAAAATAATAGGTCTGAGGATTGAGAGCGGTTTAGAATTCAACAAAGAAGGACGAAGGGATTGATTTAGAAGGGAAACGTACAGTACGAAAGAAAGCTTGCAGGGTGATGCACTATCAATTAATCCAAAGACGAGAGTAGTGAATAACTGAGGCTTTATTGGGCAAAGATGTGTGGCCTCCTGTAGCTGCTACCAGAATGGGAGCAGCACCGGCGAGCACACACATTAATACGCCGCCTACTGGGCGGAGCCAGCAGGCAGGGATTTACCCATGTACCTCTAGTACAGGAGTCTTACCGTAATATATATAATATACATCTAATACAGTTAGTGGTGACTACCTTATTCACCCCCTGTTAAAAAAAGTGTCCGGTGGTGGTGGAAAATTTACAAGTTCAGTCAAAATTTACAAGTTCAGTCTGTCGGGTGCCTTGATCCTCCGCCGTGACCGCCTCGGTCCCGGTGGTGATGCGGACGCCGACTTGGTCACCTGTGACTCCGGGAGCGTGTTGTCCTCGTTTTCATCGCCCCTGAGTGGAACGAGTGGGAGGACAGATCCTCCTGGGGTGGGGGCTGCGGTGAGGTGCGCTGGGGGAAGGGTGAGTGGCGCAGGGGCAACCGGAGGGGGGGTGTCGGGTGGTGGGCCATGGTTGGGGATCCAGTGGGTGCCAGGTCCCAGAGGGAGACTGTGTCCTGGCGCCCGTCGGAGTGTGCCACGTAGGCGTACTGCGGGTTCGTGTGCAGTAGTTGTACTCTTTCGACCAACGGGTCCAACTTATGGGTCCGCACGTGTTTGTGAAGGAGGACGGGTCCAGGAGCTGCCAGCCATGATGGGAGTGATACTCCGGAGGTGGACTTCCTGGGGAAGGCAAGGAGACGTTCATGGGGGGTTTCGTTTGTTGCAGT